>NW_026294573.1:119953103-120684978 GCF_007827085.1 Peromyscus californicus insignis
ACATGATGTTTCCAGATGGTAATGTTAACATATTACTCTAGAATTCTTAGAAATTGGGGTACAATAAAAAGAAATATTTCACTTGATATGTGATTGGATTTGTAAAAAACAAAAAACTTATTTGTAAAAAAACTTATAAAAGTTTGCAAAACTTATAAAATTTTGCAGGGCACCATTAAAGATGATTAATGCTATCTGTGTTATGTTAATAATATTGGATTTCAGAATCATGAACACAAAGGAGCAGCTGCCAATTAATGAAAGATGCCTTAATTAAAGAAAAATTTCTGGGCATTCCATTAATGATAAAGAGATGACCAAGCAACTTATGTCATTATGATCACATTTGCAGTAAATCAGATAGTTGAATGAAATGAACAGCTTATCTATAAGCAGAATACTGATTGCAGTAAAAGTTAAAGTATATTTAGTACTTTGAAAATTATGTATCTCAGGAAACAAGGTAGACTGACTGCAGACCATCTCCCTGTTCCCCCAGATCCAATCACACAGTCTCTTCTCCAGAGCTGAAACAGAACAGCAGCTGCAGTCTTTGTTCCCCACTGCTCACATCTGTGGATCCCACAATCCATCCCTTTCTATCCTTTCACCCCCAGTCAGTCACTTTATCCCAGCCACCAACCCAAAGAGGAACTCCCTACTAACCTATGGGCTGCTTTTCCCAGGGTAACAAGTATGCTGTAGGTGGACCCACACCTCTCCTACTACTCCTGAGACGTAGTTTTGTCCTCAACTCTGTAGTATTAAACCCATTGCAATCTCCCTTTCCTCTCTGAGCCCATCCCAAATGGATCACAAAGATCTCCTCCAACCTTCCTTCTTAGAACTCATCTGAGTATCCCAGCCTCCAACACCAGTAGGCATTTCATGTAAACACAGCAGCTGAGCAAGCCAGGGAAACAGGCGACACACAGCTATCACACTCTGAAAATCCACAGAAGAAACAGAAACCAAGGAATTAAAACAACCACCCAACAAAGACAAACCGAGAAATAAACAACAAAATTTGTAATCATCCCCAAACCAGAAGCCTGAAGCCTCAATACTGGCATAAAAACACAATCAGCAGCCAGGGCAATATGGCACCATCAGAGCACTATGACAGCAGACCCTGAATATTCCAATACAGTTGAAGCACAAGAAAAAGATGTTAAAACTACCTGTATGAAGATGACAGAGAACCTTGCAGAGGAAATGAATAATTCCCTAAAGAAATCCAGGGGAAAACATCTAAAAGCAGACCTATTAGAACTATACTTAATTTCTCAATGGAGACTAAAAGCTAGAAGGGAATGGATAGTTGTTCTATAGACTCTAGAGTTCAAAGATGCCAGTCCAGATTATTATACACAGCAAAAACATTCAGTCACCATAGGTAGAGAAAACAAGGTATTCCATGATGAAATCAAATTTGAACAATTTCTATCCACACATCCTATTTACAAATATCTATCTATGGAAGATGCTAGAAGGAAAACTCTAAGCTAAGGAAGATAACTACACCTCTGAAAACACAGGAAATAAATAATCTCACAAAGCAACAGCAAAAAAGAAAAAGAAAAAGGAAAGCACACACATACAGGCAAACACACACATACACTTATACACACACCATTAACAAGGACAACAAGATAAGACAAATCAACAGTAATTGGTCAATGATATCTGTCAATATCAATGGTCTCAATCTCCCAATTAAAAACCACTGACTAAGTGAATGGATAAAAAACCAGGATGTATCTTTCTGTGAATCCAAGAAATACACCTCAACTTCAAGAATAGAACATAACCTCAGGGTAAATAAAGGGTTGGAAAATGATATTCCAAGCAAGTGGACAGTAGAAGAAAGCTAGAATAGCCATTTTAATATCTAACAAAATAAAATTCAATCTAAAACTAATCAAAAGAGGAGGGGAAGAACATATACATCAAAGGAAAAATGCACCAAGATGACATTTCAATTCTTAACATCTATGTCCCAAACACAAGGGTACCTAAGTTTGTAAAAGAAATATCACTACACCTTAAATTATATATTGACACTCACACACTGAAAGTTGGAGTCTTCAATACCCACCCTCACTGATAGGTCATCTAGACAAAAACTAAACAGAGAAATACTAGAGCTAACATATGTTATAAACCAAATGGGCCTAACAGATATTTATAGAACATTTCACCCAAATACAAAAGAATATACCTTCTTCTCTGAACCTCAAGGAACTTTCTCCAAAATTTAACACATAATTGGACAAAAAACAAATACAAGAAAATTGAAATAACTCCCTTTATTCTATCAGAGCACCATGGGATAAAGCTAGACATCAAAAATGACAGAAAAAAAAACAGAAAACTTGCAAACTCTTGGAAAATGAGCAACAATCTACTGAATGAAAAATGGATTAAGACAGAAATAAAGAAACTAAAGACTTTCTAAAATTGAATGAAAATGAATATACAGCATACCCAACCTCAGGTGACACAATGAAAGTAGTGCTAAGAGGAAAGGTCATAGCGCTATGTGCCTATATAAAAAAAAAAAAAATGGAGAAGAATAAATGAAAAAATTGAGAGTTCTCATGCCAGCAACTTAATGGCACACTTCAAAGTTCTAAAACAAAGAGAAGTAATCATATCCAAGAGGAGTAGGCAGGGAGAAATAATCAAACTGAAGGCTGAAATTCCAACACAATTCTTCAGAGACTTTGAAAAGAAAATCCTCAACTTGGTAGGGGGAAAAAAACAGGATAGCCAAAACAATACTGAACATTAAGAGAATTGCAGGTTTCATCATTCCCTATTTGAAGTTGTACTACAGAGGTATACTAATAAAGCCAGTATGGTATTATCATAAAACAAGCATGATGAATGGAATTGATGATACAAACATATATCCACACACCTTATGGACACCTATTTTTTTTATAAAGAATCTAGAAATACACACTGGAAAAAAAAGATAGCATCCTCAAAAATAGAAACAGAACAATACAAACAATCAATAAAAGGAATAGTTGGTTCTTTGAGTAAGTCAACAAAATATACAAATTTTTATTCAAACTAACTGGAAAGTAGAGAGAATATCCAAAGTAACAAAATTATAAAAGTACAGGGTAAATAGCAAGGGACACCAAGGAAATGCAGAACCTCACCAAATTTGGAAAATCTAAAGTGAATGGATACTTTTATCAATAGATACCACTTATCAATATTAAATTGAGATCAGATAAACAACTTAAATAGATCTACAACCTCTAGTGAAGTAAAAGCAGACATTAAAATCTCCCAGTCAAAAAATAAAAAATAATACCCATGGACAGATGGTTTGAGCATAGAGTTCCCCAGACTTTCAAAGAGAAGTTAATGTCAACATTCCTCAAATTATTCCATACAATAGAAACAGAAGGAAGCAATGCCCAATTCGTTGTATGAAGACACATTTACCCTGATACACAAACCACATAAAGACTTTACAAAGAAAGAGAATTACAGACCAATTTCCCTTAAGAACAAAGATACAAAATTACTCAATGAAACACTTGCAAACTGAATCAAAGAACACATCAAAATGATCAAGTAGACTTCATTCCAGAGATGCAGAGATCATTCAACATATGAAAACTAATTAATATAATCCACCATATAAACAAACCAAAAGAAAAAAAGGAATAATCTAGTTAGAAGCAGAAAAAGCTTTTCACAAAATCCAATATTCCTTTGTAATAAAAGTCATGGAAGCATTAGGGATATAAAGGTCACACTTCAACATAATAAAGGCAGTTTACAGCAAGCCTATAACCAGCATCAAATTCAATGTAGAGAGACTCAAAACAATTCTACTAAAATCAAGAGAAAGACAAGGTTTTCCACTCTTTCCGTATCTATTTTCTATAGCTAAGTACTTGAAGTCTTACGTAGAGAAATAAGACAATTGAAGATCAAAGGGATAAAAATTGAAACTGAAGAAGTCTACCAGACTTTCTAAGTATTACTATTTGCAGATGATGTGATGGCATGGAGAAGTGACCCTAAATATTCTACCAGGGAACAGAGCTAATAAGCACTTTTAGCAAAATAGTAGAATAGAAGATTAACTCAAAAAAAATCTGTATCCCTCCTATATATCAATGACAGACTGAGAAAGAAATCATGGAAACAACACCCTCACAACAGGCTCAAATAATACAAATATCTTTGGGTAACTCTAACCAAGCAAGTGAAAGACATGTGTGATACAAACTTCATGTCATTGAAGAAAGAAATTAAAGAAGATATCAGAAGATAGAAAGAACTTCCATGCTCATGGATTGGTAGGATTAATATAGTAATAATGGCCATCCTACCAAAAGTAACCCACAGATTTAATTTAATCCCCATAAAAATCCCAACACAATTCTTCAGAGACTTTGAAAAGAAAATCCTCAATTTGGTAGGGGGAAAAAAACAGGATAGCCAAAACAATACTGAACATTAAGAGAATTGCAGGTTTCATCATTCCCTATTTGAAGTTGTACTACAGAGGTATACTAATAAAGCCAGTATGGTATTATCATAAAACAAGCATGATGAATGGAATTGATGATACAAACATATATCCATACACCTTATGGACACCTATTTTTTTTTTTTATAAAGAATCCAGAAATACTCACTGGAAAAAAAGATAGCATCCTCAAAAAACAGTGCTGGTCAAATTTCATGTCTACTTCTAGAAGAATGCAAATAAATCCATACTAACCACTCTGTACAAACCTAAATGGATCATAGACCTCAACATATAATCAGATAAATGAAAGCTAATAGAAGAGAGAGGAGAATATCCTTGAACTCATTGGCAAAGAGGAAGACTTCCTGAATAGAATACAATTAGTTTAGGTACTAATATCAACAATCAATAAATAGGACCTCATCAAACTGAACAACTTCTATAAGGCAAAGAACACAGACATTTGGACAAAGTAGCAGCCCACAGAATGGTAAAAGATTTTTACCAATTCCATATTAGATAGGGAACTAGTATCCAAAATATATGAAGAACTCAAGAAACTAGATTTCAAAACCCCCCAAATAATCCAATTTAAAAATGTGGTTCATCTCTAAACAGAAATTTCTCAATAGAAGAAACTCAAATGGCTGAGAAACACTTAAAGAAAGTTTCAATATCTTTAGCCATTAAGGAAATGAAAATCAAAACTACTTTGAGATTCTATCTTACACCTGTCAGAATGGTTGAGATTAATAACACAAGTGATAACTCATTCCTGGTGAGGGTATGGAGCAAGGGGAACACTCCTTCATTGCTGGTGGGAGTACAAACATGTACACACACTATGGAAATCAATATGACAGTTTTCCAGAAAACTGGGAATTGATCTACCTCAGTACCCAGCTATACCACTCTTGGGAATATACTCAAAGGATACTTCTTCCTACCACAAGGACTCTTGTTCAAACATGTTCATTGCAGATTTATTCATAATAGCCAGAAACTGGAAACAACCTAGATGTCACTTAATTGATGAATGGATAAAGAGAATGTACTTTACACAATGTAATGATGGAATGGTACTCAGCTGTTAAAAAAAATGACATCATGAAATTTGTAGGCAAATGGATGGAACTACAAAAAAATTATTGTGTGTGAGGTAGCCCAGACTCAGAAATATAAATGTATGTATTTGGTTTAAGCAGATATTAGCCATTAAGGAAAAGACAACCAAACTAAAATTCATAGACCCAGAGAAGTTATGTAAAGAGGAGTAGTCTGAGGGGGACACATGGATCTTGCTAGCAGTTGAAAATAGAATAGATTTTACAGGCATATTGGGATAGGGTGTGGAAAGGAGCAACAGTGGGGTGGAATCTGGTGCCAGGGGAAATAGAGTGTAGGGAGACAATACAGGGAGAGATGGCTAGAATTTGGCTATATCTGGAGTGAGGTGTGGAAATAGTGTAGTGGAAATGTCCTGCAATATATGAAGGTGATCTAATGAGGACTTCTATTAATAAGGGATATGGAGTCTTAACTGGCCATCTCTTGTTGCTAGGCAAGGCTTCTAATGATGGGATGGATTTGCATTCAATTGAATTATTGGCCAAGGGGGTCCCGTGGAAATTTCCAAAGAATTCAGGCTGTTGCTAAGACAAAGGATTGTTCTCTACAAACCAACATTGGCGGCCCATTACCAAATTACCAAGGACAACACCACACAACTAATTGAACATGGAGAAGTCAAAGCTCATGCCTACACTGAATCTTTACCCTTACAGTTTTGTCTTTTTGGTTCATGAAGGTACTCTAAAGGCTACCAAAAGAGGAATATGGACACCAACCCAGCCATAAAACCTTTGACATACAATGTATCCTGCTTACAAAATATGTTAGGTCAATGGTCACACAGAACTTGTGGGAGTAACCAACCAATATATGATTTTACTTAAGGATCACTATACATGAAGGAACCATACCTCCCATACCTACATGTCTTGGGTAACTAAGAGCAGAGACCATAATAGAGAACTACCCAGAGACTTAGGGTAAAAGTAAACACTATTGATACACACACACACACACACACACACACACACACACACACACACAGAGAGAGAGAGAGAGAGAGAGAGAGAGAGAGAGAGAGAGAGAGAGAGAAAGAGAATGAAATAGGTAGATATAGATATATTCCTAATGATATTCTTCTCTACTCATAGATGAGGGCTTTATCCAGTTAACATCAGAGAAGTTACCTCTGGCAGCAGATGGGAACAGATGCAGGGACCCACATCCAGACATTACCCAAAGAGAGAGTTTAAATTGGTGGTCTCCATGAAATCCCTCTGCACAGAGCTCAGGGAAACTGGAGGAAGCAGAGGAGGTAAGATTTTAAAAGTCAGAGAAGATGGAGGACACAAGGGATTCAAGGCCCTGTGAATCCACTATGCAAGGTGCATATGAATGCACAGAGACTGAAGCAGCAAGCACAGAGCCCACATGCATCTTCACCAGGTCCTCTGTGTATCTATTATAGCTATAAGCTTAGTATTTCTATGGGACTCCTGACTGTGAGAACAAGTGGGTCTCTGACTCTTGTACCTGTTCTTGGGACTCTTTTCCTCCTGTTGGGCTGCAGTATACAACTTCAATATGATAGTTTTTGCTTCATTTTACTATGTTTTATTTTGTCATATTTGGTTGTTATTTCTTAAAACTATGTTCTTTTGAAATGAGAGATAGAAAGGGAGTCAATCTAGAGGTAATGGGAGGTGGAGAGGAACTGAAGGAACAGAGTGAGAGAAAAATATAATCAGAATGTACATATTGTATGAGGAAAAATTATTTTCAATAAAGGGGGAAAAAGAAAATATCTATATCGACTAGTATGAGGTGCCATTAGTTTTTGGAAGTAAGTAAAAATGTTCTAGAATTCTCTCAAATCTGTCAGCTTTTGTAGTAGGATTCACCCTTTGACATTTGCTGCTTGTCTTTATAAAAATTAATCTATCATTTGTAAAATTTTCTTTATTACTTAAAACCAAACTACTAAAAAACGCACCAGCCAAACATCTCTCCATTATACTTTCCATATTTAAGTTGAAATTATGATTAATACCCAAGTTCTCACCCCATATTTTGGAAACACAAGAAGAAATACTTGATTCTCCTAAGTATTTGTATGATGTGCACATGCAGCAATGACTGCTCCGTTCAGGACTTAGAAGCCTTCAGCGGGTAGAATGCTGGTAAATTAGATATCTCCTTCTGTTCTAAACTATGTCATACTTCTGTTTTATCCTTTGATCTTTGGAACATTCTTCATCTTAATTAGATCCAAGTAAGAAGGCTTCAGGCCTCAATTGCATCCATTTGTAAGAAATCTCAGTCTGTGGTAAGAATTTGGACATTAGTGTAATGAGATCTTAGCACACAATGGCAAGTAGCTCTCAATGAGCTTCTCTGGAAAAAGCATAATGGGTAAAGTTGACAAGACTGGAATTCTCAGGGGTTGACTTGGCCTAGATCTTAACTGCTTTCTCTGAAGTAGGACACTGGAAGTAATGTTACATTCTATTCCATGATGTATGTAGAATTGAGATAGTGTCTGGCACTCAGAATACTTCTGTAACTGCCATGTTCCTTTGTTTGTCATGTGTCCTCACAGACAATTAATCACAACTGTCTGAGTTCCAGGGCACAAACCCAACTCCTATTAGCTTCATCAAAAGAAAAGTTTACTGGTTAAATAGAAATTCCCAAGGACACACTTATTCAGGGCAGAATGTGAGTGTTCAAAATACGCCATCAAAGCTTCAACTCTTTCCCTCATGCTTTTGTCTCCCTCTGTGTTTTGGTCTCTATGTTAGATGAAAGTGTCTGTGAAATGCTTCAAGTGAGGCTTGATTTTCAGGCTGAACCATGATTCCATTCCACAACAAAGGGAGTGGGGCAATTTATCAGACAGTTGTACACCAAACCCAAGGACACAGGCTTAACAAACCCAACCATCTCACTGAATTGGGAAATGTGATTCCTCAAAAGTTAAAAGATCTGTCTGTCTGTCTGTCTGTCTGTCTGTCTGTCTGTCTGTCTCTCTCTCTCTCTCTCTCTCTCTCTCTCTCTCTCTCTCTCTGTGTGTGTGTGTGTGTGTGTGTGTGCGTGTGTGTGTCGAAGTGCTAGGAAACATTTAATAAACAACACCAATAGATACCTCCTAAAGAAAATATTGTAGTTAAACTTAAAACTCCTAAAAATGAACACAATGTGTTTAATTTACTTGTTAAATGAAAGTAAAGGCTCCATGTTATTTTGAGGGGTGATTGTGAACAGAGTTTGGAACTTTTGGCTGGAAAAGCTGTTGAATGATCAGAGATTATGAGCTATTGTAGGACCTTGGAAGATAACACCCATAGCATCACAGATGGAGGCATGGCTTGTGATGCTTCAGGAGGAAGTTTTGAGAGTACCATAAAGATTCTATTGGGGCCATTTAATATTTTGAATAATCTGTGTTTCTTGACAGCTGGGATTTAATAATCAGTTGTGAATAAGATGAGAGCAGCATTAAGGGAAAATTTTCTGGCAACAGTTTCTGGAGGATCAGCACACAGCTTTGTTCCAGAGGTGCCTAAGGCTGTACCTCTTGCTAGCAGCACAACTTGCTAATGTGTAAGAATTCCTCAGATGGTACTGGTTTTGAAGGCCTGAAGGGATCATGGAAACTAGATGGGACTTGGCAGCATGACAGACCAGGAGAGTTCATTGGTGAAGGGGCAGCTAAAGTTGCCGTACAGACCCCACACTGAAGGGATAAGGAAAAGAAATTGAGGCCTGGCACTGTGTGGCAGGGTTAGAGTCCCAGAGAAAACCTAGGAGAGGCCGTTGGTGAAGTTGCCACCCAGTTGCAGTAGAGACCTCAGCATTTTGGAGATGCTAACACCATAGAATGACCACTTAGTACAGAAGCCTCTATGGAGAGGAGCTTGCCTGAGTCTATGGAATAAGCTATGTTTATACGCTGTAAATGGCAGACCTAGATAAGTCAGATGCCCAAGCCCTTTCATGAGTAAATCCCAGATGTTGGACACAGTTATTTATACTGCTGGACTACGTGTTTTCTTTGATTTGAATGTGACTGTGCCCTACTTATTCCTTCTTAGAATAAGAAAGTATCTAATTTATTTAGTTTGATTTTATAGGAGCCCACACTTGAGAGACTTTGAACTTTGAAAAATACTTTGAAATTTTAGGGAATTTTTTCATTTTTAGAGAGAGAATTTGGATATTTTAGAGAGGCTTTTAACTTTGAAAGAGATTTTGAATGTTTTTAAAAAGACTGAAATTTACATGTATTTGAATTTTTAGAAATCTATGTCTTTGAAAAGTTACAATGTCTTATATTGTGTTATAAATATAAACATGTCACATTGGGAGCAACTGAGAAATAAAAGGTTATAATTGAATAGCAATGTGTTTGTGTGTCAAGTGGACAAGGCATCAATTGTGCTTGTTAGTTTCATGTAAACTTGTCCCAAGCTACAGTCATTTGGGAAGAGAGAATGTCAACTAAGGAAATACCCTTACTAGATTGTCCAGTAAGCAAGCCTTCAGGCCATTTTCTTAATTAATGATTGATGTGTGTGGGTCCAGCCCACTAAGGGTGATGATAGTACTGGATAGTATAAGAAAACAGCCTTATTAAGTCATGGAGTGCAAACCAATAAGCAGCACTCTTCTCTACAATGGCCTCCAGATTCATGTCTTATATCTTCCCCTGACTTCCACGGATGATGGACTATAAGCTATAGTTGCTTTCATCAATGATGTTTTATTACTGCAATAGAAACACTAACTATTTCAAATCCAGTGACCATAAAAAATCCTAAGAAATTGTGAAAATACCTGGGGAAAGTGATGGTTTACCCTGGCAAATTAATTAAGACTAGTAAGCCAACATTAATCATTAAGATTTTATTCAGATACCAGCATCTTTCCTTTACTGCCTTTTGGTTGCTTATGATCAATACACAGAAACCATATTACACCATGCCCTAAATCAGGAGACCAATTATGGCTTAAAGCTAGTCTATGACCATTTCTCAAGCTATCTTTAATATGGGATGTGGATATTTTTGTGCATTTCTTTTAGACCGATTCTGGAACATTCATCAATTTGAAATTCTATTTTATTTTTAGTGTAACTAGACTGAAGTTTTCATTTGCTTTTGTTTTATTTCTGTTTGGGGAAGAGTATTACAGCAGGAAATCTGAGAGAGAGAGAGAGAGAGAGAGAGAGAGAGAGAGAGAGAGAGAGAGAGAGAGAGAACTTGGCTAGGCTATACAAAACCAGGAGAAAACAAATCTTGTTTGCTGATAAGAATTGTTCACCAGAGAAAGGTGATTTAATGATAGAGTGAGAGAGGACAAAGTGCTTTCAAGCAGAAAAGAGGAAATAGGATTTAGAACCCAGGGGGAGGTCTTGCTTCTGGATGAAAATAGACTGTTCATTCACAGAGAAGGAAGGCTTGCAGAGCACATGAATACAGACCATGGGAGAAAACACAAGGAGTGCTTTGAGTGTCTTTTCCTTTGTCTTATGTATGAGTTACAAATTATTACAATTTGAACAGCTTTAATTGATGTATGCTTATCTTTTCAAAGTTTCCATGTATCCAGGTATGACTCAACTGAATCCTCTGCTGATGATCTTACATGCCAATACTTCTGATGTCAGCAAGTATTAATGACTTCAGAAAAGTGTGTGATTTCCACATGAATTCTCCTCAAAAGATGACATATTGAAGTCATTAGTTCCCAATGCAGCAACATCTATAAGTGATAGGTGGAGTTTGGGGGAAGGGATTAGATCATGCAGGAAGGGGCCTGATTTCAACAACAAATTCATACATATATGCATTTACTACTTAATGGAATTATTTAAAAAAAAAATGGTAGAAATGAGTAGGTCAAGCCTGGATGGAGGAAGTAGGTCACTGAGGGAAGGTACTGGGAAGGTGTATTTTGTCCCTAGTCCCCTTCTGTTCCTTGGCTGTAATCTGATAAGCTCTACTACATCACATCGGTTCTGTCATGACATCCTGTTTTGATGTCACAAGAAGGGAGCCAGTGGCTCTAAAGCAATGAACCAAATTCAAATTTTTCCCCATTCTGAATTGTTTTTCTTAGGTATTTTTTCAGCTCGCAGTGACTGGTGTAGTCCTCTTTCCAAACCTACACTGGTGTCGATAGAATACTTTCCCCTAAAACTACAGTAGTATTCTTAGCCCACTCCTTTAAAGCTAGAAGGAAAGACTTATTTTCAATCTTTAATGCCTACGATGCTTTTACAGACCTCACCTCCCAGGCTTATTCACTTTTTGCTTAAAGTTTTCAGTGGCACTAAAATCTCTTCAACTTAACTTTTTGTTAAAGACAAGTTATTTTTTCTTGCCCAGCATGTGATGGGGATGTACAAAAGCCTGGCTTGGAGTATGCCATCTCCAGTTACTTCAGTTTTCTCAGTTAAGTAGGCAGCAAGATCACCAGCTGGATGAGAGAATTGAGGACAAGGATGTTTGGGCTTCAGCAAATGGGAAAGGGATCAAGATAAATAGGAAAGAAGACAATTTTTGACGTTAAGTAAGCGCTTAAAATTTGTGTGGTTTCTAAGCATTGAAGATAATGGTTTATCCAACCCATTGCCATCCTGTTGTCAAATACAAATATTCTGAGCAGTATTTATGGAATCTGTCATCAACAAGAAAGTACTTTTTTATTCTATTCAAAATATTGATTACTAAAAGATGGTCGTTATGGAGAAGTGAAGCCAATATTCTACAAAAGGTTGACTGAAACATTTATATTGACTGAAACATTTATATTGACTTTTAAAAGTTGGCTAGAGAGACAGCTCAGCAGTTAAGAGCACTGGCTACTTTTTCAAAGGATCCAGATCCCATTACCAGAACCTATGTGGCAACTAATAACTGTCTATAACTTCAATTCGAGGGGATCTAACCCCCTTTTCTAGCCTCCCTGAGTACCAGACACATACATGGCACACAGAATACCTTCAAGAAAAACATCCATACACATAAAATAAACATAATAGTCTTTAAAAAAAGGTCTCTGGCACATGTTATTCTAATAGCTTTACTAAAGTTACCAAAAGTGTTCATAGAGAGAACACAGGATCTATGTAAGTAACTCAGTGTATGACTGATTAAAAGTAGCTTAAATAAGGGACTGCTTCCAGAATTTATATTACTTTAATCCTAACCCAACATAATTGGTTTATTGTTAAAAATGCAATGATATTTGTGCTTTTTCTTTGTCTGTTTATTTTATTTACAGAACCTTCCTGTCTTGGTATTTACTTTATATGGAAGGCCCATTAAGAAAACTCATGAAATAAGACGACATTTTTTTTAACTATTTTAGTAAACAGATATAAAAAGAAAATGTCTGTGCAGTATAGCAGTTAACTAGAAACATTAAATCATGGAATTCATACAGAATACACTTATAAGTAGCTAAAAAATGAAGCAGATAACAGTAAAAATACTGATAAAGAATCTTCTGTGTGACATTTTTGTATATGTAAAGTATCATATGACTCCTTCTTCACTTCAACATGCATTTAATCTATAATCTGTTCTGTTTCATGCACTGAGAATATCAGTTGGATGACATTGTCACTAGTAGCCAGGTTTTCAAGGTGCAGTCTATTAAAATTGGTGTTGGGTCCCTATCTTTTTAAAAATGTACAGACTCAGAAGATGGTGCAGTGGGTAGAGCCACTTGCTCACAAGTCAAATGACCTGAGCTTGATCACTGGGACTCATATAGTAGAAAGGAGAGAACTAACTTCTGCAAGTTGTCTTCTGACTTGCACAATAGCACTGCCACACCTTTATGACTTCACACACACACACACACACACACACACACACACACACACCTTTTAATCCTCCCTTAACACAAGAAATGTGGACCAAAAGTAATGATCTTAGTGTTTAGATTTGAGATAGCTATGTCCATAAATAATGCCTACCTCACTGCAAAGTACTGATGAGTTTTAGAGTATTGTTTACTCCGATTGTCTGTGATGGCATCAAAGGAGGGTACCTGTAGAAAAAAAGTTCTCTATAAGTTAATCTGGTAGTAGCCAGAGTATTTCCTCTTTGCAATAGAAATAAACAAACTGAAGAGCAGTCGGAAGCATATGATGACACTACACGTGAAATCTTCATAGCACTGTGACATGAACATGTTGGTGAGTTGTACAGAATCAGATACTATTTTTGCAGAAAAGTTGAAGAGGAAGAAGATTGGTATATATGTACAATCATACTCGAGAACACGTCCCCTGAAGCTACTTGCTTTATTCTGTAGGTACTTGGTAGTCACTGAAGGATCTTGAAGCAAGGGAATGACATAGATTCTGAGTTAAAGAGCACTTTGAATTAGGCAATGATGTAGGTACTATGAAATAGTTGAGTTATTATAATGGGTCATGGGAGAGAATATGGTGTCTTGGATTTCATCAAAGACACTGTGGATGGAGAGTAGGATAAATACTTAAGAGACATACTCAATACTAAATAGGATTTAGTCAACCGCTGCTGATAGAGGGGGAATTAGTTTTCTCCATGGGCCAAGCCACCTGACACGTTATCCAATCCCAAGAGGTCAGTTCTAAACATATATGAAAAACTTTAACTGGAGTCAGTGGGGCTTCTAACTCCTGAATGGAGCAGTACAAGAATGCACAGATACTTATGGGAATCAGTATTTCTTCTGTTGTTTCTCAAATGTGGAGTCAGAACTGGGATGTTTCCAAATTTCAACTTAAACAAGAAAAAAATAATGGAGTAACATTTTAAGTGATGCCTTTTTAGTAGTTTTGTTTTGATAATATGGAAATTTTTTACAAATGGTACAAGCAGCAAATGTTGAGGCATTCCTGTAAAAGCTGACAGCTTTGAGTGAATTTTAGAACATTTTTACTTGCTTCCCAAAAACTAATAGCACCTCACACCAGTTGATGTAAATTTTTTTCAATGTACTAAATATCCTTTAACTTTTACTTCAATGAGTAGTCTACTTATAGAATAATCCATTCATTTTATTCAAATATCTGACTTATTACAAATGTGATCATAGTGCCGTAGGTTGCTCAGCAATCTCTATAGTTAAAGAAATGCCTGAAGATTTTTTTCCTTTAATTAAGGCATCTTTCATTATTGGCAGCTGCTTCTTTGTGTTCAGCATTCTGAAATAATATATTATTAACATAACACAGAGAGCACTGATCATCTTTAATGATGCCCTGCATGATTTTAGATGTTTTACAAACTTTTACTTGTATAACCACAAATCCAATCATATATCATCACACACACACACACACACACACACACACACACACACACACACACACACATGCACACACACACACACACACACACACACACACACACACACACACACACATATGTGTATGACTACATGCTCTTTGTGAGTTTCCTACAATTTTTGTTGCATTAAACTCCTCCTGCACATCCATCTGCCCTTCCCTACTCTATGTAACTTTGTACCTTCTTTTTCCTTTAGTTTCATCAGACATAACTTGCACTTCATTATGTGGCCTTTACTGTAGAACCCAAGGGCCATTTCATCCTCAAAGAAAACGGACTTTCTCTCTCCCACATCTCTCTACCAATTGCTATTAGCTCCTCTGCTAGGGGTAGAACTTTATTACACGTTCCCTCTCCGTATTGGGATTTTGGCTGACTTGAGTGTGTACTTGTGCATGATGACACAGCTGCTTTGAGGCCATATGTGCCACTATACTGTTGTGTCTGACTGGAAGACATTCTTTCTTGGTAATCTTTTACTGTCTGTAGTTGTTACTCTCTTACAAACCCTCTTCTGCAATGATCACTCAGCTATGATAGGAGGGGGAGTGATATAGACATCCCATTTATGACTGAAAATTCCTCAGTCTCTTATTCTCTATACCTTGACTAGTTCAGGTTATCTGGATGAATCACCGCAAATAAAAGATGAGACTGAGAGATGTGCTAATTCATGGGTATAAGGATAAGTTAAGAGTCAGTTTAATACTATAACCATTTAGCAGATTATTAGTGGTACATTGTCCCCTAAGGCCAAAGACCTGTTTAGCCACAGGTTCTTGTCCCCTATGACAAGGGCATGTATGGGCTCCATCTTCTGGAGAAGACTTTAAGTCCAATAAAAGTTATCAAATTTGTGCCACGATTGCACTGATGGGATGTTTTGCCAGGCCAGTTACTATTATAACTCACAGGGTTCACAGCTGGATAAGGTTGATGACTTTTTTCCTCAGGCACTGTGCATAGAGCCGTCCATTACTATGGGAGCTAATCAATAGGGATGAAGATGCTAAGTGAGTACCAGATTGATTTCTTCATATTCTATGGCTCAAGTATATGGTATCTTTGCCAATAAGGTGGAGGATCAGAGGGTGAAGGAAGATGGGGATATATGAGGAATGATAAATAACACCAAAGATCTTTCAAAAAAGTCATATGGAAACATCCTTCTGTACATATGAATATACAAATATTATATATTCATATTTATTATAGATAGGTGTGGGATGTGTGTGTGTGTGTGTGTGTGTGTGTGTGTGTGTGTGTGTGTACAATTAGCATACTAGGCACCAGCGCTAATGAATTAAAAGCCTAGTGCCACGAATGGGTTAAAATTTGTAGTTGGCCGGGCGGTGGTGGTGCACGCCTTTAATCCCAGCACTCGGGAGGCAGAGGCAGGCGGATCTCTGTGAGTTCGAGGCCAGCCTGGGCTACCAAGTGAGTTCCAGGACAGGCGCAAAGCTACACAGAGAAACCCTGTCTCGAAAAACCAAAAAAAAAAAGAAAAAAAAAAATTGTAGTTACAGTTACTTGCCATAGACCCTCAAATATTTACAGGGTATTGCCAATTTTATTGGTTACCCTTCCAGAACATAATGGGAAACCTTATTGCTGAATAGCTCATAGACTTCTGGCTATTTTACTTTTAATTTTATTGATCTTTCCTCACTATTATACTGAGAGTGTCTTCTGAAGACTCCTAATGACCCCCAGACTGCTAACTTCAACACATTTTTCAATTTATGCTCTATTTAAACTCCAAGCAGGGAAAGAGCTGATCAGGTGCTCCTTGAAGCAGTCTTTTCTCAGGTTTCAGTGAAATGAACCACCCCAATGTTTTCCTTCTAACATTAACCCCTGTTGTTCTCTCTCTGGCATACTGTTTCCTTTCTTGGCACTGACAGTTGCAACGTTTCTGGGCTCTCTTCCTGTAAATCTTCTCCTTTCTATCAACATTCCCTTCCTCACTGATTTTTCTAATCTCATGGCTTCAATCACAGATACGAAGCCAGGTGGTGGTGGGTGCAGAGCCAGGCCAGATCTCTGTGAGTTTGAGGCAAGCCTGCTTTACAGAGTGAGATCCAGAACAGGCACCAAAACTACACAGAGAAACCCTGCCTCAAAAAAAAAAAAAACCACCCCAAGACAAACAAACAAACAAACAAACCAATCACAGGTCTGCACACAGCTTCCAAACTGCCTCTTCACTTGTGATTTTTTTTTCTGGTATTCCAGGTTCATGTGTCTAATCAGCACTTGGGTCTTGAAATATTAGCTCAAAGTTGAATATTTAAAATTGAGATATTAATTTCACCACTTCGTAAACATTTGCCGCCCCCCCCAAAGGAGTAGATCAGTATATTCTCTGTTCCTTGTGACAAAATCTTTAGAATCCATCTTGATTTCACATCCCACTTACATCCCTTTGTTCAACATCTTATAGTTTCACCTTCAAGTTGTGTTCAAAATGTGAAACTTTCTCACAACAGTATTTGGGATTATTTTAGCTGTAGCCAATGTGTCTTCTCTGGCTATTCATTCAGTTTCTCAGCCTGATTCTCTCTTTGACACCTGATACCCACTTGACTTTTAGTAACTATATAATCTTTCTCTAAAATGTTTAAGTAACACCATGGTATTTAAGTTTTTATGGCCATCCAATAACTTCCCTTATCACCAAGAACAACAGCATATTTACAAGAATTATGGCAGCTTACAGAACTGAGTCCTTGTGTTTGTCCTGCCCACTCTCCTCAGTTTCATACACCTCTATACTGTTCCTGTCCTATTCAGAGGTGTTCCTCATGTGAGTCCTTTCTTTGTTCTGTGACTCCTCCTTCTCATAATGCTTTTCTCTATAGATTACTGATCCCTGCTACATTTAAGTGCAAGCAAAAAAGTTTCAATCGTCTCTTCTTCAAAATATCAGTCCTCATCCATTGTATTTTCTTATACTACCTCATTCTTCTTAAAGGATAATTTCACCAAGAGACAATAGTATGGGGCTAAGATGATAGCACCTGTCAAACATTTTGAAGTAGCGATTTAATATCCTGTTAGGTACTTTGTGTCCTCATTGTGCATCAAAATGTAGACAAGTCCTGGGTGGCAGTAGGTGAAGCATAAGCAAAGAGACAAGTTATTAATGTCAACAAAGGAAGTCAAATTTCCCCTAAATGTTGATAGATTGAACAATTTGTTATAATGCATCAAGTCCAACACTTGAGAATAACTATTTAAGGATAACTGTTGTTTTAGGCTTTTCCCCTTCTAGAAGAAAGTGGGGTACTTGCTGAGTCTGGTGACACAGGCTTATAATCCTAAGTACTCATGAAGTTGAAGCAGGAATTAAAGACTTATCTTGGCTACTAAGTGATTTTAAGGCCAACTAACGGGGCCTTGTCTTGAAATTGAAAGAGCTGAGTGTTAACGGTAGAAAGTTAGAGCACTTGTCTATCATGCATGAGGCCTCCAGCTCTATTTATAGCACCAAAATTTCATAAAATTTAAAAATAGAACTTCAGAGCTTTTTTCCTATTCACTTTATTCCTAAATGTCATGATTTGCTTAAAACAATTCATCATTTATCTCTGGGATCTATCACAAAAGTGTATGTCCTGTGTATTTCTCTCTCTCTCTCTCTCTCTCTCTCTCTCTCTCTCTCTCTCTCTCTCTCTCTCTCACTCTGTCTCAAATTATCAATTGATTATTTTGTATTCCAGGACTTTGAATAAGGAAAAATAATTAGTTAAAAAATTTTGTAGTTTATTACCTCATCAGCAATCCTTTGGTTATCCTTAACATTCACCAAATAGAAAATCTTTCAAAAGATTTTTTGTAATATTATAAAATCACTTGGCTTTGTCCTAGCTGGCAATGCCTCCTACCTCCTTCCACCTTTCCCATGAATGATATTCAGAAGATCACAAAAATTTTCATTTGTCTTCTATTGCTGTTTGCATTTAACATCACAGAATAATCCTATGCATTTACTCTGTGTCTTTAACATACTTCTCAAATTCTGTAGTTTGCACATAATTGTAAACACAACCAGTGCTTCATTTAATCCTGGGAATGTTCTTGTGTTCTCAAAAGAATGAGTCTATGAATCTATTCCAATCTATTATAACCTCACAATTGGTACTGCAAACATAAAATTGCCCTGCTTGTAAATGACTTTCTTGAATTCCCTCTAACAAATGAAAATCAGTAACTCATTAAAAAGGACTTTTCGAAAATACCTCGGCATTTCACAAAATGAAACAAATATGTTATGCCTAAGGTGTGCACCTGTATATAAAAATGCACAGAACTTTAGAAAGAAGTGGTAAGCTCGCAGAAACCCTCTCTCTGCCTTCCTCTTAGCATGTGCTCCAGTACCCCAGTCCTAGTCTCCATTTAGAGGGTGCAGTTCTGCACTTCCTGCATCTCAGATTAAAATCTGGCACTAAGAGTTGTTCTTATAACTGCAAGTGGTTTCCATGGAAACGCAGCATGGATCCTCAAATGTCAGCTTTCTCAAACTAGCACTTGCAATTTATGAAGGATCCTTCACTGAACTGTGACAATCATCTCAACCACTGTAAAGTAGAAAATGTTGGAGCAAGAAGAAACATCATCATGGCTAACTATGTGATTAAATCACATTTCTCTCTTTAAAACTATGAAACAAGAAGCCCACTGATTACAGCAGATTCATCACTCTCCTGCGTATGAATAAGAATGCAGTGCCAGGGAGACTTACAAAAACACAAACTGATCCCCTTTCCACAATATTCTTTAGAATATTTTAATATGTGTTGCCTTCCTCTTCTGCTAACCTCCCCCCACCATGGCCAGGGAGGGACACTCTAGGACCTTGATAAGACCTTAGGTGAAGGTGGGGAAATAGAATTATGTAAATAAATAGGAATATTGGCCATCACATATGTGGCTGCATGCCTTGACCTGGATGGGGCTCCTGTTGGAGGCAGGTTGGAAAGGAATAAGCTGGACCTGGGTCTTGTTTTTATGCCTTTCTGCTCCATGATGTGTGAGATCAAGCTATTGTGTAAAATCTGGAAGAGGCCTGTGTGTATGTGCTTCCTTTCACGACCTCAGCTAGATGCTTCCTGCTTAGGTACCGGAGCACAGAATGTGACTGTCCTCACCATTGCCAACTGATATTAGTGGCATCACCACTCATGTAGTATGATCGCTGCTAACTTCACACTTCCAACATTCAGGCTTTGCCTCACCACAGAATGGGTGAATGAAAATGAATAAGTAAGATATCCCTAAATATAGATGTAGCCCTTCCCTTAGGAAATACCTTGCAAAGCCTTCCCTAATATTCTTGATACAGATTGTTTACATTTTTACCAGGGGCTGGAGAGATGACTCAGCAGCGAGGAGTACTGGCTACCCTTCCAGAGACCTTGGTTCACTCCCAGCACCTACATGTAGGCTAATAACCACCTGTAACTCTATTTCTGGAATTTGCCTCCCTCTTCTGGCCTCCATTGTCATGGCATAACAAAGTACACAGACATACATGCAGACAAAGCAATAAAATAACAATTATAAAAGAAGAGGAAGAAGATAATAACGTGCAAAAAGTAAATGTTATTGATATTAGTTGTCAAATGAGCACAGATGAAAGATTTCAATATATTTAAGTCAATGTAATGGGAATTTTTCTCATGAAGTTTAGCAACAAAATGAGGCTGTAGACCCAAATAAGTCAAAGCAGAAGGATCTTTCCAGTGAAAGCTGATTGCAAAGTCTTAGATTAGGATTTCACTGCCTATCTCTTAAGTCTGAAATTTACCACTTCCATTACATGGCTCCATTGATTTCTCCACATTAAACACATGAAATAGCTTCTAGAACTCAAGAAAATATAGAGCAATGTTCTTTGGGGGCCATTAATTGCTGAAAATGTGGCCCAGTTTATTCATTATTTACCTGGAGGATGGACATAAGTCTCCTTCCCTTGCTGGGCTCCTTTTTTCTCTGTCTCCCTTCCTCCTTTACACTCCTCCATCACTCCATTCCCCCCTCATATTTTTAATCTTTTTGGTAACTTAGTCACTTTGATGTGTGTGTGTGTGTGTGTGTGTGTGTGTGTGTGTGTGTGTGTGTGCTGCACATATGCCCAGAGGACGTAGGAGTACATTGGATGCTTTGCTCTATTGTCCTTCAACTTATTATCTTTGAACATGGTCTCTCACTGAACCTGGACTCAGGCTAGTAGCACCAAACATCTTTCTGTCTCCAGACACCAGATCAATGTCCCCTTTTTTTGCATAGGTGCTATAGGTTTAAGTCAGTTGTCAGGCTTTCACAGCAAGCACTAGCTTGCTGATGTATCTCTTTAGCCCCATTTTACCTTTAAAAAAATCACACACACACACACACACACACACACACACACACACACACACACACACACGAGAGGGAGAATTGAGAGAGAGAGAGGAGAGAGGAAAGAGAGTTTAGGCATGCACATGATTCAATGACAACTTTTGAATGATTCCTAGTGTTTTGACAAAGGTAAACCTAGCGATTTTGAAGGAATTTTTCTCATCTTGAATCACTTTTCTCCAAGTTAATTCTCACTGTTTTTAGCATTCTGTCTTTCATTTTAAATACACCTTTCAGGTATCAGGGTATCCTGGAAAGAACTAAAAATTCCTTAATGCAAAGTCAGGAGGTTTGGGGAGTCATCAATCAGTGTGAATACTCTTATTGACTTTTCATCTTTAATGAATCCCAAACTTGAGCACATCCTGCTTCATGCTAGAGCAGATACTCATAGTTTTATTTAATTCCGAAACTTAGAAGCTTATTTGTTGTCTGGCTGGAGATGGAACTTTCACCCAGCTGAGGGAGAAAAATAGGTATATGTGCAGGAATCCACCTGCACTCAGGCCATACAGTTTGATGAGGATCCACATATCCAAGAATAGCTGTTACCAGAGCATCTTGGAGGGCCTGCTTTACCCATTGTTGACTTAGAGTTTTCTTTTCTTGAATGAATCAAATTAGTAACCCCTGTACTTTAGTCTTTCAGCTTCCAAATTTTATTTTATCTGCTACTTTTATCCTCTGCCTCATCACAACTTTTTTTGATCATTAAATGAGCTCTTAGGAGATCTCAAAGCATTATACATACATATATGCATACATGCATACATCCATGCACACATATGCATTTATTTCTTCACTATATCATCGCTGTGGGTGAGTCTTCATTTTGTTCAGGGATATATACAAATCTGGCCACACAACTCCTCGGTGTTACACTAGAAAGGCTGATAGAGGTTCAGATAACCTTTCGTTTCATAGATGAAAAAAAAAAATCTAACCCTAAAGATGTAATTGGCTAATTGAAAATGCTACTCTGAATGTGTTTGGGATTCAGATAACAGCATTGTGATATTGAAATTTCAATTATAAGAATTTCAGAAGTTTAAAATAATATAATGTTCTAGAAATTATTTCGCCAAACTCTGATATTTTGAACTGAAAAAAAAAATAAACAGGCTAGAATGCTCAAGATCAGACTGCCAGTTAGGAGTTAAATCTCTTGACAGTAAGTTCAAATAACCATGAATTTTTTGGACGATTTCCATCAACATTGGAAAAAATAGAATAAAATAAAAAAGATGAGGGGGCTAGAAAAATGGTTCAGTGGTTAAGAACATTGGTTGCTCTTCTAGAAGATTTGTGGTTCAATTCTGAGCACTCACAAGTGGCTCATAACTGTCTTTATCTCCAGTTCCAATGGATCTAAGGCCCTCTTCTGGCCTCTGCAGGCACTGAATGCATGTGACTTCACAGACACACTCATACATAGAAAATAAAAAATAAATACATGTTAAAAAACAGAGGGAAGATATGGTTTATATTTTTAATATAAATTATATTAGTATTTTGGAGTTAGTTCCCTAAGCCTTTAAAGTTACTGATTAGTCTACTAAACATAGCCCTTGAGCAAAGTTCTGGTGAGTGATCTTTCTACTGTGAGAAGACTAAATTAGTGAAAGTATGTATAAGTCACACAAGTCACAAAATGGGAGATGTGATTCAACACGGCTCTGACACAGACAACTTTGCTTTGGATATATATGACCTAAATTGCTTGCAGAAAAGATAGAGTGGACATGATTAGAAATTGTAGACCTGGATTAACCTTCTACATGATCCTAAGAAATAAAAACAACACAAAAATATAAAACTTTCTGAATTTCTTACATGCTCATGTTTGGATAAAGCACACGTATGTGTGTAAGAAGCAAATGTACATTTCAATATAGAAATTTGAATGGCTAGGTTCCTTACTGTGATTTCAGGGGACATTTTTTGTCATGCTGTAAAACTTAGGGAATGGAATTTTATAATGAAGTACTGACCTTAATTATAGCTAAGATAGTAAGAGATTAAGAATAAACATGTAAAACATATGTAAGTATGCTAATATTATATGAAGTCAAGCTGAGATTCACTGGTAAAAATCTGTATGGTTAGTGAAAACAAATTAAGAAAATATATTTATGCCAGTGTAGCTTCAAGGTGGCCCAAGTTAATCACCTACTGTATTGTAGACAGTGAAGGAATAGATGTTGGTTCAAATTTGCTTTGGTGAATGAAAGGATTCTAGCTTGTTGATATGGATATGTGTAAATTTCTACCACTGAGCTTTACTCCGAACCCTAGGACATATAAAAATGAACCAAGTGTTGCTAAATAGCACAAATCACTTTCAATTTTATTAAATACTTAAATGGAGATCAATCTTTTAACTACATTTTATTTCTCATTAGCAGTCTTCAATAACAATGTGAGAGAATTTATGTCTGTTTGTTAGAATGATGATTTGACATCCTTAGCAATGGGAAACCTCTTAGAGGCAGGCCTTGCACAGGGCCCCTGAAGCAAGCTCTTAAGTTAGCACCCTCTCAAACCTCCAGAGGCAGCTAGCTATGGTCTGTGAAGAGAGTTCAGAGTCCAGACAACACTTTTTTTAACAACCAGTTTTAAGATGATCATGCAAAGCAATGGGCTGGATTATTGTTTTTCCTTCTATTATTCATTATTCCTTGACCTTGTCAATTCTCTTCTCCAGCCTAACTCTGGTTGATCTCCTTCTCTACCCAACAGATATCTTTCTGCTTTCATGTGCCTCATTATCCTCTGCAAGATGGAAGAGATATAAAAAGCCATGAGGCAAAACATAGATTAATATAAATAGATTAATTTAAGTTATAAGATATAGTGGGATAAGCATAAGCTATTAGCATAGCTTTTGTAATTAATAATAAGTCTCTGTGTCATGACTTTGGGGCTAGAGGTCCAAAAAGGTATGCTACATGTGGTGTCCAGTGTGGGAGTTTGAATATCCAAACATAGGGCCTGAGAAAGCTAACAAAATTTCTGGACAAGGAGCCAGATGTGGCTTTCTAGTCCTGCAGTCTCTTGGGTAGGATGGTGCTCAGCATACAGAGGCTGGAAACAGCTGCCAGCACCATGTGCTAAGCTGAGCCATGTGGCAGCTGACATGGCAGGTTAAGATTTGTCTTAGAGGGTCAGAGAACCTAGAAAAACTACAAGACTGGTGATGTATATTTTGCCTGCTCAAACATAAAACAAAAAAATCATTTATGGCTGGCTTGTGTACAATGCAGATTAGATATATGTTAATGCAGATATGAATGTTTGTATGTTTTCAGAGCAAGGGAACCAGACAACAATGAAATGGGTGGCCCAGGTAATCCAGCTTCTCAGAGTTCTACATCCAGAACACCTTCAAGGCTGCTGACTGAGATGGTCCAACCTCACAGACTATTCTAGCCAGGGCTACGGGTAAGCCTTATGCTTTTCTATTGCGCAGAGACTTGACAGCAAATGTTATGGCTAGTTTACCCAGAACTTGAGCATTATCTCAATTTTCTAAGGTTCCCTAAAAATGGTATCATCCACAGATAGCAGGAAGCAGTCTAGAGAACACAATGCCCACATTCAAAGAGGTCAGGTGGATGGGTTTTGGTTGTTCAGTGGTTTATGCATGTGTGTTGTCATTTAGGGAGGCTGGTTACAAACTTTTACTGGTCAAGGTCAGTAAACAAAGGTGATTAGATTCAGGGATCTCACTCTGAAAAAAAGGGAGTATAGTATAGAAATAATGGGATGAAAAATTAGATTGTTGAGTCTATTTTTAAGCAACCACTTTTAAGCAAATATTTTATATTGTTATGAATTTTTGTATATTTATACAAATTTAAGGTTATCATTGTTATACTATATATATATGTTTCTACTCTTATTTAGGGTATGTACCTATGAAGCTCATTTAAAAATGTAATGTAAAGTTCTAGTCCTCAAAGCTTATTATTACAAATTGTTTAAGATAATTAAGAAATGTAAGTTAGTAGTTAGTCATCTAAAACAATCAAATTTGTAGCCATGTTAGGTATGCATTCAAGGTCAAACAAAGGTATATTTTAGATAGACAGATGGTTTTCAAACACTTCAGAGATCTACAGAATATGGCATTTTAGAGACTTTAATGACATAAAGCTTTTTATGACAACGAGACATGTTTGCTCCTGATAGCATCAATCTACTTCAGAGGAGATGGTGAGCATCAAAGAACCTGTGTATGGAGTTTGCTTTCTTTGTAGCAAAAGTTAGCCACTGGGCAAGACACTGCTGTTGCCTCAACTGCTGACAGTATGATGTCCAAATTGGGTAAACAGTACACTAAAGAAAATGACTGCTGAATTTTTCCAAGACAAAATAGGACAGTCCTTCAAAATTTTGCTTCACAAAAAAGTCTGTCAGATATTTTAGGCCTGTAGGCTAAAGATGGATCCCCAATGCTGCAGAGGAACTTTGGGTCTCTGTCCAGACAGCCAGTTCTTTCTGTCATTTCTCAGTTTTGAAAGTATTTTACTCTGTACTTCCTGTTTACTAAGGTTATATTATATCCTTCTCAGGTCTCTGACAGAGTTGAAGACTAGATAGTTATAGTCAGCTTTCCTTGTTATCAAATCCAGAGAAGAAACTCACAAAAGAGATGTAAAGTGTATAAGATTGAGAGACATAATAGCTTAAATTGTTTATATAAGAAAATGTTTTGATGTCTAAAACATTAGTTTTGGATTGGTAATACAATTTAGGATATAAAAGGAATTAGGTACAAAACTTTGGACTCACCAAGCTAGGATAGATAATAGAGTAGTTTCTCTGAATACACCAAATACAAATGGACTGGACATTGTGAATGTAATTCTTACCTGATAATTGTTCTTATTGTTTATAGTTTTCTTGTGTTAGAGTTAAAAACTTTTCTTTTTCGTTAGACAAAAAGGGGGAAATGTTGTGGAATAATCTTTTTTGTACACTGTGAAGATGTCTTTGCCAAGGTACCTTCTGATTGGTTTAATAAAGAGCTAAATGGCCAATAGCTAGGCAAAAAGAGGTTAGGTGGAACTTCCAGGCAAAGAGAAAAAAGGAGATAATCTAGGCATGAGAGAGACTCCAGAGGACACAGAGAGGCAACAGGAGATACAACATGGAAGAGAGATAAAAAATCATGCGGGAAAATGTAGATTAATATAAATGGGTTAAGTAATAAGAGCTAGTGGAACAAGCCTAAGCTATAGGTAGAACTTTCACAATTAGTAAGTCTCTGAGTCATGATTTTGGGGCTTGTGGTCTAAGAAAGGCTATTACAACTCTCTCTTTCTTCTTTCTACCCATTTGAAGAACTCTTCTTCCCTCCATTTAGCATCCTTTCTGATTCTATGACCCACCACATACACAAATACAAATAGCAACTGATAATTTAAATCTAAGATATGCTTGAGAGAAAACATTTGTATTTGTCTTTCTGAGTCTGACTTAGTTTATTTAATACAGTGAATGTCATGATTTCATCTTTTACAGGGCTGAGTAAAATTTCATTGTGCATACATACCACATTTATTTATATTCATCTGGTGATGGGCATCTAGGCTTATTCCATGTCTTAGCTATTGTGAGTAGTACAGCAATAAGTGTGGAATTGCTGTTATCTCTGTGATAGATCATAGAATCCTTCAGGTAGATACAAAGGGGTATATGTGGGTCAGAATATAATTCTATTTTTAATTAATTGTACAGTTTTAATCTAGTCAGCTTCTATGCAACTTTAAAAAGTATGTTGAGGAAATTTGTATTTAAAAATCATTATTGGCAAGGGTTTCCTCTTTTTATGATCTGATAATTTCACCATTTCATCTACTTTTCTAAATTTCTTCTCTAAGTCTTCAGTTATTTCTTTATTTCATTTGTCTGTTTCTTGAGCTCTCCATATTGTCACTGATCCTTTTAAAAAGAGGAACCTCGACATGTCCTGGAATTTCAGATATCTCTTTTGGTGTCCGTTCTGCATAATGTCACTTGTATGTATGTTTTCAGGGCTGACAATTTAGTATTAGATAGCCAGTTGATGTGTTCTTCCCTAGGGAAAACTATTTCTTCCAATCTCAGCATTCCTTGGATTTTTGCTTTGTTTTGTTTTTGTTGTTTGTTTACTTTTGTTGTTGTTTTGTTGCTTATTTTTGTTTGTTTTGTGGGTGTGTAGGGTGAAGGCCTAGTATGCTTTCTTTTATCTATATTAGCACATGGACATAATATGTTTTCCACGTTCAGCACAGGTTCAGGCAATCGTGTTGGTGAGACTTTATGAATGTCGCTTCTGACATTACTAGAAGAAACATTCTCACAGAAAATTCCCTGTTCCTTTGATTGTTACACTCTTTCCACCTCCTCTTCTGCAATAGTCCCTGAGACTTAGGAGCAGGGCTTATATTGTGGATATATATACTGTTATCGGGCTCCACAACTAAGCATTTTTATTGGTTGTCGTTTTCTGTGATGAGACCACTCCATCTTCGTAAAATGAAATTTCCTAGATGAGGAGTGAGAACTACACTTATTTGTAGATATAAGAACAAATATTAAAAGTGTGGACAGAGATTATGCTGATTTGGTAAAATGGCAGTTGTAGATTCTCCTCCAAGACCCATGACTTCACTAACTCTGAGTATTTGGATAGGTTTCCAGTACAGGCATGGTAGTAGTCTTGTTGAGTGGGTTTTCAAACCAACTAAGAATATGTTGGTTACTGCCAAGGTATGTGTGCCACTACTCCCTAGTCTTTGTTTACATTTTTTTTAGGTCAAAGAACATTTTTTCCTTCCTTCTGACAGTAAAAGAAAAAGCAAAATGGATAAATAAAAACACTTTGTTATACCAAAGGAAAGACATGGATGTCTTTCTATAGACAGATTTTACTTAGATCAAACAGACCTGGGAAATGTTGAGACAAAGGATATGACACCAAAAGCTTATCAAAGACACTGTATGGTTTGGAGATACTTCTGAGATGAGACATGAGTCTCCTCTTCCAAGATATCAATGGCGACAGCCTGACCTTCTGTAGCCCACATTTCTGCTTACTTCCTTTGAAGAGATGACAAGGAGTTCAGGCTAAATGAAGCTGCTCCTTCTACAAAGGTAGTACTAAATTAATCTAGTAAGATACTTTCCTGTGAATAGAAGCATTAAGCCCACAATAATTAAAGATAACTTAGGAAAATAAGCATAGAAAGCAGAAAGATTAAGTTAGCTAATCCAAGATCAATGATCCAATCAGTTTTGAGCTGGATACAAGTACATATAACCCAGAATCAAGGCTTTCATTCATCATAATATTTTACTGCTTTCACATATCACAACAAAATAATTTAGGATAAGGATTTTTCAATATTTTGACTTCATATTGCACCAAAAATTCATCCATCTTCTGAGAGGGCAGTGTGGGCTTCATTTTGTCTATATTTATACAGTTATTTCCATCTATGAAAATCTGGGCCAAGGACATAGCCAACAATACACATTTCTTAGAAATTCCTAAGCAGCCCAGGCTTTAGAATGTCAGTATCATTTGCAGATGTTCACATTTTAGAACTGTGAGAAACTTAAAGCAATTTAGATAAATGACTTTTTAATTAACAATCCCAAATTCCAACCCAAGGGAGAGTACTTCAACCTTAAAATTGGCTCTATGATAAATCTGGTTTTAAAATGTCAGCTATGCCCACCCACCTGTATCTCTGATAAGCGTGCTGTGGTTGCCAAAGAATCTTCTATCAATTTGTCCTCTTGATATCAACTGCTAAAGTAAAATTTGCACAAGAATAAAGCAACTGCACCCTTTAAGATAAAACCAACTTACTTTATAAAAGGTGAGAAATTTAGCCCCAAACCCAAGTACATTATTAAGTTGCAAATTTTAAGGCTATTAAAGGGTTGAGAGTGGCCATATCTAGCAAATCCCACCTTACACTCCCCCACCCCCACCATGCACCATGATACTTTTTCAAAAGTCAATATAAGATCACAGGATTCTTGAATTTCTCCATGGATCCAGGGATAACTGTACCCTGAGACATGGAAAGTACATGACAGGGGAACTCCAGGGCTCATAATTACCAAGATGAGGCTTGGTCCTGGAAGTTACCAGATGTGCTGAAAAAGTGGAAATGTTAGAGTTTTAGTCTCATCTTGATCAACTGAGTCTGGATAGAGAAGGGCGATGCTCTTGTCAGCTGAATCTATGAGGCTGAGAAGCTGGGAAAAGAAAACAAAAGCTAGGAAGAAAAACATACCAACAAAATGATGTATGACTGTCATAAAAATAAACATCATAGATATAAATTAAAATGTCAAAAACATTTCAGAAGAAAATACATGGGAAAATTGATCTGATTTTGACTTTGGTGATTAAGTTTCAGATTAAAAGCTAAAAACAATTTTTTAAAATTTTTTGTGTCTGTGAAAGACCTTATTAAAATAATGAAATACTAATCATAGACAGGAAGAAAATTTTCACAACATATACATATTTTACAAGGAATTTATAACTGAGTAGTCAAGGAACTCTTAAGATGAAAAAATAAATTTATTAATTTGTGATTAAAAAAAAACTGAATAGATGCATGTCTTAGGGTTTCTCTGGCTTCCACAAGCACCTTGAACAATAAGCAAGTTGAGGAGGAAAGGGTTTATTTGCCTTACACTTACATATCACTGTTGATCATCTAAGAAAGTCAGGGCAGGAATTCAAAGAGGGCAGGGACTTGCAGGCAGCAGCTGAGGCACAGGCAATGGAGGAGAACTGCTTACCAGCTTGCTCCTCATGGCTAGGCTCACTCAGCCTGCTTTTATAAAGAATCCAGGACCAGCAGTCCAGAGATGACACCACCCACCATGGGCTGGGCCCTCCCTCATGGATAACTAATTAGGAAAATGCCTCACAGGCTTGCCTACAACCTGATTTTATGGAGATATTTACTCAGTTGAGGTCCCCTCCTCTCATATGACTTTAGCTTGTGTCAAGTTGATATAAAACTACTCAGCATAATGCATCAAAAATTTATTCTTTATAGATAGCAAATAAATGTGTAAGATATGTTGAGCACCTTATTAAACTCAAATTAACATTAATATACTTAAGGCAATCCAAATTAAAATGAGTCTATTCATTATTCTCTATACATTTCTAAAACTGATTATTTTAAACACTGCCAAGGAAGAGCCATAGAAATTAATATTCATTCGTAGTGAGAAAATGGTATAGGCACATTGAAAGACAGCTTGGCAGTTTCTTATAAAACTAACAATAATTATAACCTATTTACTACAGGGTATTTACCAAGTAACTTAAAACATACACCTACACAAACGTTTACATACAAATTTCTATAGCAGCTTAATTCATAGTTGCTAGAAGCCAGGCACAAACAGCTATTGCCCCCTAAAAACTGAAATGAGTAAACTATTGATATACGTAAAATAGGATATTATTAAGTTACCAAAAATGAGCTCTCAGGGTAGACGGGTATAAACAAAGCATAAACACATACTGCTAAGGTAAAGGAGCCATCGTGAAAGGACTTGAGTAGCCTAATTGATGGAAAGATCACGGGGGAAACCTTACTTGAGCAAATGACTAAGAATGTTTTCTGGAAATTATTAGTACTTGAAAAAGCCATTTGAGCAAGAAGATCCTTCTTATTAGTACTTGAAAAAGCCATTTGAGCAAGAAGATCCTTCCTTATCAACTGGGTTTAGACATGATCAGTCTCCCAAGGAACCAAAGAGACCAAGAAGGAAGAGATAGGGAAAGTTCTCCTAAGTGTTTATCTGATAGGTTCATCTTCTCCTGTCTTTGAGTGTGGGACCTCTCATTCTCTGTTTTGAACACTGGGAATTGTAATGTGACCACTTTTCCACTTTGTCCTCTGAAGTTCACAGGCCTTAGCACTCAGAACAGTTTGCAATATTCACTTTCTTGGTTGTGTTTATAGATGGCAGGATCAGAAATTTGTGTTGTACCATAGCATAAGGTTTTGATTGGCTTAGTATTGCAAGCAATGTGTCTATGCATTGGATCTTTGATTTAAATAATTTCAAGAAAATATTGAAATCCTACAATGTGGGAACTGATATGCATTAAGCCTAGAATAGCACAAATTTTGCACTTTAAAGAATTTTAAAGACCTATACGTGAAGCCAGTATATGAGCAAAAAATAATCCCTACACTAATAGGCAAGAGAAAACTAATTAAGATCATTAGAGAGAATGTTAGAAAGTATTTACCTAAGGTAGAGGCTGGGATCATTGCTAGGAGGAAGTCAGCTTATTTCCTGAGATAATCCTAGGACAGAAGAGAAGCAGCAGAGCAGACAGAATAAAACAACAGAAGCAGTGAAAGCCAAATGTGCGATGTGCAGCCCACTCACCAGCTTTTCACAACTGGTGGCAACCCAGATGCATTTCGTGAGCTGTGCAACCATGAAAACTGTTTGCTAGTACTTTCTGTGCAAGGGACAGAAGCAGTCAGAATATGGCAATTGCTGTGACCCCCTAGTCAATAGCTGCCATCAGTGCATTGGCTACCTCATATTTCCAGGTTGTGAATGGCTAAATTGGATCCTGAAGTTGTCCTTTGTTAGGGAAGGTGAAGGAGAGACTGTCAGATTCAATTTATATGAAGCTAGTGACCATGGCAACGGCTGAAGTAAAAGTGGAGCTGAAAGCATATGTAGATTATGAGAAGTGGTAAGATATTCTTTATGTACATGGTTAATGAGTATGTTGCCCGCATATATGTATGTACATCATGTGCATGCAGTGTTTGTAGAGGCCAGAAAAGAATGTCGGATCCCTTAAAAGTGGAATTATATCTGTTTGGGAGCTGCTGTCTGGGTCCTAAGAAGCAAACAAAGGATCTCTACAAGAGCAACAAATGCTCTTACCTGCCAAGCTGCCTTTCCAGGATCAAACATTGTCAATATAGGAAACTGGTAAAGAGAACATGTAAGCTAAGTCAGAGTTGAACAAAGAGTTTTATAGAGAAGTATCAGGGATGGATACCATGCCTAGCAAACAATTTAAAATGTTTCTTAGGAAGAGAAAACTTAGTAAACAAAAAGCATATTTGGGAGAGCATAAAGTAGATCACTGTAAATATTGGTGGGAATAAATTCAATGCAGTGGTGAGGAAACCATGATGCATGTGAGTAGACGTCTCTTGGGTAAAAGAATGATCTTTGATAGCAGACTCTAGAATGTGCAATTACTACACAGTGGATGGAAGTCTCTGTCCTGATCTCATTCACTTGATAACCCTTGCTTTCAGGTCACAACTGTGAGGATTGTATTTATTTATTATTTTGATAGCTGTTTCCTGTGTGGATATGCTAGAGTTTTAAATTATGTTTGTAAACTCTTTGTTTTTCCCTATCTTAAGATCTGTACCTTAATTGCACTGACCTTTAAAATGTGAACTGTGCTTAGCAACTCATTTAGTGACTGGCAAGACACAGGAATACACAAAAAAAGATAGAAAGTCTCAGTGACTTATAGCTGGGAGACTACAGGTGAGAAAAACCACACTTTCCCTCTGCTCTCTCACAATGCAATGAGGACAATCCATCCTTTCTTCTACTGCACGTCAAGGATGGCATGATTAAAAACTGAGACCTGTACCAAGAGTCCTTAGAACTGAGCCTTCTTTCCAGTTACATTGTGAATAATCTTAGCAGTAGATCTTCAAGCTGACTGGACCCTGGGCTCCAATTGAAGCTGTAATTTCAACAAGTATCCCTGATCTAGAACCATTCTATGATCTGCTCTTAATTCTTGATACACAAATATGGTCCCATCTTGGTTTTGTTCGTTTGCTTTTCTCTACAGAGTCTTATAAATAGCTGAGGCTGGTCTTCAATGTGTGATCCCTCTAGCATTACATTTCCAACTGCTGGGATTATGAGCATGTACCAACACACTCAGCCAACGCTGCTTTAAGCAGCAATTTTGTGATCATTTATGCAAGACTCTTCATAATGAAAAAAAAGAGGAGTTTGAACTTGCTCCCAGTGAAGGTTATGAGAATTTAATTGGGGTGAAAATGATGCAAAAGAAAGGAAATACAGACATTTGTGATACTTCTGAACTATATATATCATATGAAATTGGTAATAAAAGAAAGGGAGAGAATTAGAAGATAGATAATAACAGATTTCTTACCACTGATTAACATTTTAATATATCATTCAGTTACTGGATGCTCCTTCCTAGGGTGGAACATTTCTAAGAATGAATCATGTACTCTAATGTAGGCATCATGTCCAAAGGCGAATGTATGTTTAATGGAACAATGATAAGGTGTGAACTTTGCTTGTCTGCGTGTCTTAACAACAACAACAACAAAAAGTTAGTGAAAACATTGGAAATTGTAGGTAAAATATTCCAAGCTCCAAATACATCTTAATTCTACAGTCTTGCATTCAAGAGTAATATACCCAATATTTTGAAATATGATTTGTTTTTCATTTTAGTAGTTCATTCACATTTGGCCAGGTAGCTAGAAGCAAGGACTCCTTTTGCATTTGTATGTGGAGAAAAAAGGGTGATGCAGCAGTGCTATATTAAGGCAAAATTATTCAAAAAGGATTTCACTAAAAAGCAGTCATCTGTCTAGCTAACCTTTTGCAGAGAGCCATGGACTGCCTAAAATCTTTTAATATTTGAAGAAATAAGCTTGATCGACTCCAAACTGTTTTCATTTGCCATTGAAGAGAAGCTATTCTTTCTGCCTCTGATGATCATGGTACACATCCCTTTGCCTCTGATCAAGGTATATGTCCCTTCTGCCCCTGATGATTAGGGTACACATCCCTTCTGCTTTCGATCCTCAAGGCTGTGAGAGTAAGACTGTTTCAAAGTCAAAGTTTTACTGCCTTTTGCTTGCACCCACACTTCAAGGATGGTGTTTTATGTAAAATGTTAATGCATAACTGAGTTCAAGGCATATTGGATTATATGTCATTGTAGAATGCAAGTAATGATCAGAAGTGTTGGCCACAGCCAGCATAATGAACACAATGTAGGCCTTAGTACTAGGCTCATTGGCCTGCATACTTAATGCAGGAATACAGAACTGAAAAAGGCATCTGTAAACTTTACAGACTAGTAAAGGCCAGAGCCCTAATTCCTGGGGCAAGTGCCTGTAGTCATCATCTCAGTAGTTATTTTCCTCTTAATAACCAAGGAAAATACTATATTCTGAAGCTGAGAGGCTGCCTGGTCCACAAGGACACTACACAGGCCATAGCATGACTCTCTGATGCTAAAAGAATGCTGTATATGTCATTGCCCACTTCTAAAAGGAAGAGGGAAATTGGATATAAAAATTTGCTATTCTATTCTGCTTTAAGACAGGTTCTAGCTCTGTACATAGGCTAGCATCGAGATTACTCGATAGTCTGAGGTTGCCTTAAGCTCACCATCATTGTTTGGGCTCACTCTTCTATATACTGGAACTATGGCTTGGAACTGAAAAAAAAAAAAAGAAAGACAACGTAAAATTAAAATGCCAACAAAACTTTATCTCAAGAGACAGAATTATTTAAAGAATGGTCCAATATTATTTGCTCAAACCTGAAAGTAAGACTTCTAGATTAGATAAATTTAGTATTCTTTCTATCAATTACCCAGTGAGGAGAATGCTTCTGAGGGAACATGAGATAAAGAGAATAAATGGATTACACATGGTGTGTTCTGCTGTACTTCAGTGAAAGGGATGAGGACCCTGCTGAGCATGCTTATCTCAGTGAACATGAGGCTTACACACTAGTTTTCTGACTCCAGTGGTAAAATCGACTTCTTGTGAGTTTTCTTTACACTGTTTTGATAAGCAAAAAGGATAGTTGATAGAACAAGACTTTTTCAAGACCTTTTTTTTGTTTTTTATTTTCTTGTTATTTCTTCTCTCTCTCTCTCTCTATATGTGCGCATGTGCATGTGTGTCTGTTTACGTAAACAGGGTCTTACTAAATAGCCTAGGCTGTCCTTGAAATCATTCTTCCTACATCAGACTGTTGACAAAATAGTTTGTGGTGTTGGATTCAACTAGAATCATTATGCGAACATGACCTCTGCCTTTTCAGACTTGCTGACTGTGTGGTGATTTTACACTAGTTAGTGTGTCTGTAATACAAAAACATAAGAGGTTATTCTTCTTAATGGAGCATGGCTGTGATATTTTCTCAGCTTAAAATGTGCTCTTCTGTGTGAATAGCTTTATTTGCCACCTTCTGAATGCATATTCGTGGATATAATTTATTTTTACAACAACAGTTTCCATGCACTATGGCATTTTGTATTTTCAGTTAGTTTTGTATTCTCTGATACACAAGATACATCAGAATTAATCCTTTTAATATGTTTTTTATTTTTTTGCAGCAGATATTAAAACATTCATCAGAAACATTAATTTTCCTGAGGCTGTATATATTTAGACTATTAAAATTTATAATTGAAGTTCATAATGAAAACCAGTAGGACAAGTCAAATATGAAGAATGTTTACGGAATTAAAATAGCCTCTTTGCTCTTGATAAAGTTTATTGACTGAGCAGTAACAAAGGCAGAACAAAGTAAAAATAGAAAATGTAGAAGACGACTTTGCAAATGTCACTTGCCTCATATTTGGTTCCTTCCTATCCGCTCGGCAGTATAGTTTACCAGTGTTTCATCACTCACCAAAGCTTTGAAGGTCATGGTGTGAAGTTCATGGCTTGGTTCTGTTATTTTGATCACATCCAGACCAAATATATCTGAAAATGATCTCACTTCCAGCTTCTCGTTGCTTCCTTCTTGCTGAACCTACTCAATATCACCATTCTCCACCGCATGCTCTTTCATCCTCCAGTGCCACTGTGGCCATTCCCTTACTTTCCCGTTAATCAGGACACTTCAGGTTTAGAAGATGGATTTGTACTCTAGTTTATTCCGCCAGTTGAAAGCAACTGCTAAGTGCTGCCTCTGCTTCTTCTCTCCACAGAAAAGACTGCCAATCGAGCTGCGTTTCTCTTCTAACACAACTTTCCAACCTCCACAAACATCCACATGTACTTCCTCTTGCATGATTGGGATCACTCCATCAACTGAAAATGCTTAAATCTTCAAACTTCCAAAGGGGAAAAAACCTACAAACTTCAGTGTTGCGTATTTCTTACACGCATCTTCCTGGTCCATTCCCTGGGTTCTGAACACTTTCGGTTACCATCTTTCTACCCTTGAATTTCCTACCATGTTTACATTTTTTCTCCTCATCATTTCACTATTAATTGAATATATTTTTTCATTATGCTCTTCTCTTTAAAACATTTATTTTATGTTATGTATATCTCTGGTGCCAATGGAGGTGGGAAGAGGGCATTAGATATCCTGGAGTTGGAGTTACAGATGGTTAATCTCTGAACTGTCTCTCCAGCCTTTTGCCTTTGAAATATTATGAGATCCTAGTCTGTGAACAAATACCTAGCAAAGAAATTAATGTACAGTATACAGTCAAAGGAAGTACCATCAATCTCCTTGAAGCCTATAGACTTGTTCAACCAATGTTTTATTTTTCTTTTATCTTTATATCTGAATATATATGTATGCATATATGAGTTATCTTCATATTGTAGTATATGTGAATTGCTTTGGATCTTGGAAGCATTTAAATATATAATGCTCAAATTAATGAATAATTTCAGACAACTTTGAGTTATTCCCAATGTCTTAGTGATGACTGGACAAACTCACTGAAGTCTGCTTTTACAGTTTGAAATGTAGCAGTGTAAACCATTTCTTTTCACTAAGCAGACTTTCAGTAGAATGAGTAACTTTCAATTTACAAAATAATTTTAGATATTTCTCATTATGCCTTTTGTAGATTTTGTCACTTCCAACTGTTATCACTGTTATGGCTCTATTGGGTAATAGTTATATATATATATTTTTTTTCCTATTTCTAAGGTGGCACACCTCCCCACACTAATATGGCTCTCATTGTATGATTGTAGGTCAAATGAGAGGGACAATATCAATTCATACTTTTTTAAACCAAAGCACTCATTCATGGAAGATAGGCAGCATCCTTTATCTCCTCAATGTAGAAACAATATAGAGCAAAATACTCTCATATTAATTTATTTGACAGCTGCTGAAAGTTGGTTAATGACATGGTAGAATTTACAGACTCATTAAAGGAAATAACATTTTGAAAATTTACTGGGTTTTTTTTTTCAGTTTTCTTAGTTGTTTCAGTAATCACACAATTGAATTTAAACAAGAGTCAAATATGAATTAAAAGAGGAAACTATCAAAAGATTTTGTTATTTAACATTACGCTCTCAGAATGCAAAATGTTGAGCTTGTTTTACCCAGAGACCTAGGTGATGCAACTAATATGATAATTACAGTCTGTGTATACTAAGCCATGAGATTTAAAAGCTTCTCAATTGAGTATATTTTATTGTCTGAATGCATCAAGTTTTAAATCATTCTTTGGGGATTAAGGTTGGCAGAAAAAAAAAAAAACTACCAGAAATGAAACATAAGAAATACAAATAAGAAAACTGCAATCAAAATGACAGTGAAGGTCCTTGTTGGGAGGAGGTATATAAAATTTAATCTCTGTCTTTATCACAGACAGGCACAGTGATTATTGTGGGCTTTGCATTTATACTACAATTTAGTCTTTCGACATCAACCTGTTCATCTTCATTTAAAAATATATCAGATTATTTTCAAATTTTACAATATCAATCAGAAAATACAATGTCTATTTGAGCTCTTAGTGAAACACTTATTTTGAATATAACATGGATCTTAGAATGTGGGGTATCATATATATATATATATATATATATATATATATATATATATTCTTATTAATAAAAAGTGCAAGGATTTTGAACTAATGTGCAAGTTTATCATTTGCTTGGTTTTCATATCCTAAAACAATGCTGAGCCCTTGATCACATTCAGAGGGAATGTGTTTGGGAGCCAAATTTCCATTTGCTTCTGCCTCTATGCTAGCTTAATTATCTGACTTAATTTCCATATTTATTTTAAAACTTCATTAAATCTTAGGGTATAATGTTATAGAAAGTTAAACAAAATAGTTTCACGGGTCATTTTTTTCCAGACAGACTTTCTCTGTGTAGCCCTGTCTGTCCCAGAACTAGCTCTGTAGACCATGCTGGCCTTGAACTCAGAGAGATCCTCTTGCCTCTGCCTTTCCCACCACCCAACTACCTAGCTTCAAGTCAACTTTTTTCATGATTGAGAATAAGACAATTATCAATTCAAATTTATGTATTGGTGATTCTAGGTCATAGCTTAATATATCAGCCAAGCTTAAATCTCCATAGGGCAAATAGTGATGTGGGGACAGGCCCCTCTGCAGTTCACAGTCAGTGTTTACCAGCATGATTAAGTAGGGCTAATTATCATCAATTTTATTTTCCTGTTAGCCTTTTTTTTGACAGAGTTTTCATCAAAGATGGCTCGCAAAGAGAACTGTGGGAGGAAGAATCATGCACTGTTGAGCGCAGGACTTGGTCTGTCCTACTTGCACATGACAACACGGTGTTGCCTTGTGTGGAGAGAACAGCACTGCTATCTCATTCATTACATTTTCTCATTTAGAATCTAAATAGTTTTTCTAATCTTTGACTGATTTTGAATTAAAATAATTGTGAATATACGACATGATAGAAGTTTTTGTTTTCTTTCCTAAAGCATTGGCTTCTCTCCAATGAGGTCAGGAGTGTCTAACTGAGCCTACTTTCTGGAATTTATCTTTGTAATGGTTTTAAAAGATGATGAAAACAAAATGATCTGAAAAATATGGACTATAAGCCTGCAACATATGGGGATGAGTATAATAAACAAACCTTCCTAAATTTTACTGCTGCTCTGATTTGGCTGTGATCTAGCACATGCAATGTTTGGATATTCTAACTTATCCCAGCAATTCACAATCAGGTGGTGACTAGCTTTTCTTCCTATCCTTGCTTTTTATGATGCCTTTGAGTCATCACTCTCTGTGAGTTCAAGGCCAGATTGGTCAAGTTGGTAAAGTGTTGATTCTTTTTTGTTGGTTTTGTTTGCTTTTTGTTTGTTTGTTTTTCAAGACAGGGCTTTTCTGTGTAACTCTGGCTGTCCTGGAATTCACTTTGTAGACCAGGCTGGCCTTCAACTCACAGAGATTCACCCGACTCTGACTCTGGATTGAGTACTGGGATTAAAGGCATGTGTCATCACTGCCCAGTGTTTTTCTTATACTTTGAGAGCATAGTTGGTTATTGAGTGAAGTAAAGGCTAGGACTCAAGGCAGGAACTTGGAGACAGAACTGCTTGGTAGTCAGTACAGTACTATCTCTAAACAGGAAGTTTACTTGCAGTCAGGAAAACACAGTAGAAACCATATAGGAATACTGCTGCTTACTGATCCACTCACAGGCTCATTAGCTAACTTCCTTATAAAGCCCAGGGACATAGAATCAGGGAATGAGCCAAAGTAGGCTCGACACTTCTACATCAATTAGAAAAACAACTCCCCACAGACCCCACAGACCATGCTAATCTCAGCAATTCCTCAACTAACACTTCCTTCTCAGGTGACTTTAAACTCTATCAAATTAACAGTAAAAGCTAACTAGGATGATAAAGGGGCTCGTGATTGACACATTATTTTGTCTCTGAAAGATGGGAACATGAATTTCTGACTACCTCTATGAGAAACAAAAATGAAACAAAACAAACAGAAGGTGCTACCACTGTGAATACTTAGGCAAGTATTATGGCCAAACATAGGAGTCAATCTTTCCCTGTACTATCAAAGACAAATTTTGGGAAAAAAAAATAGAATGGAAAAAAATAATGCCCATTTCACACCAGAGTGCTGAAAAGAACATCAAGCTCATGCCCATGGAAATATCCCCTGGATGGTGCTGACTCTTGTGTCCTATTAATTTCACTTCAATTCCTCTGAACTGCTTTGGTAAAAGCTATAGAAAGTAAAAGCAATGCCAACTTACAGCTTTCTGGAGCGTGAAATTTACTGAGCGCATAATTCTCAAGTAAAGAATATGTTACAAAATAATTTAAATAAATGTGTCCTTTCCTGATAAACTAGTCCAATATTTTCTTAAAAAGCACAACTCTAGAGCTAATGTAATTGGAGAAAGCAATGGGTTTTTAAATGCATGGCCTAATTAAATCATCTATTTAGTCTTATCTCTGATGTTAATGTATCAATATATCCTACACATAGAAGAATTATAGTCATATATAAAGGCTAGATTATTTGTCTTCTTGCAATAATAATAATAATAATAACAATAATAATAATAATAATGAGCTAAGCAATGACAACGTTATCCTGGTTATTTCTAGTGATAAACGGGGCATTTTCTAATAACAGGGGCTGTAATCCAATAATTGATGGTCTATTTTACTCTTTTCCTTGCAAGTATTTGAGAATTAAAATCCTGTTTTGTTTTAAAATTCTGACAAAAATAACAATCAAATTTCAGACTTGCCCCTTTTTTCTCTGTATATAATTGTGTGTTGAAGGATTCTGTCATCTTAGCCGAGATGGATTCTGCAAGCCTTTATCCTGAATCAGAGGAAATGTCTGCCATGATAAGATTAATGAGCAAGCACATACCCTTTTCTTGAGAAATTAGGGACTAATTTGGGTACATTATATTAAACATTTGTGATCAATGTTGGAGATGATCATATACCACTCTGTAGGAATTGAATCCTTCTGCTTTTTGCTAAGAGACTGTACATGTATGAAAATGGTTACAGACATACTCATTCATGTAGTATTTTAATAATGAGTTCATGAGGTTTCCTTCATTATTATGACACACACTGGTAAATGAGATCCATTCTATGAAGTGCTAAAACTTTTCTCTGCTTTCAAGAAAATAATGTGACCTAAAAACATTCAAATAATGGTAGCCCATGATTTACCTTCTTATTTGCTCTGAGACCACAGAGTGAAATGCTACCTTAGAATTCAAAAGTGATTTGTAGAAATGCATGGCTGAGTGCTTCAGAGTAGAAGTGCAGCAATTTTTAAGAGAAAGGGGAAGGGAGATTATGTTTCTTCCTTCTCTCCTATATGGAATAGTCAAAAAGATATAAAAAGTAGTAGCCAAACTTGTGCAAATTTGAATTTAGTGAATTCATCCTTTGCTCAACAAATCTTTTCTGTGCATTGGTCCAAGTAATATAGCTATAAGTTGGGAGATGTTTCCAGTATCCTACATATTAACGCTTTTGGACAGTCAAATACAAAATATAAAATCATTATAGTCCTGAGAGCACTGAGGGCTACAAATAGATTTCAGAAACATAGGCAGGGTCTTGGAGTTAGACATATGTGACAGGACATCAGTGTCTCAATGCCATAGTGCTGGGAAGACAATCATCACCTTCAAAGACAATAAATATTCAGAAACAAATCAAATAAGTTCTAATTCAAACATTTTTATACAAAATACATAATTATTAAATAATGATTTTTTTCTATTTTGAGTTTTTTTATTAAGAAATTTTTTTCATTTTACATACCAACCACAGATTCCCCTCTCATCCCTCTCCACTATTGCTAATAGTCTAAATTGAGGTCATCCTTGTGGATTCCTGGGAACTTCCCTAACACCAGGTTTCTCCCTATCACTATGATGTCTCCCTCTATCAAGATATCTCTTTCATTGCTCTTCCACTCTGTTCCTGTTCCAGCTTGACCATGCTGTTCCCTTATGTTCTCATCTGCTATCCCCTACTCTTTATTGCCCCCTTCATCCACAACTTACTCAGGAGATCTCTTTTATTTCTCCTTCCCAGGGTGATCCATGTGTCCTTAGGGTCCTTAGGGTCCTCCTTGTTACCCATCTTCTTTGGAGACATGGGTTGTAGTCTGATTATCCTTTGCCTTACATCTAGTATCCACTTATGAGTGAGTACATATCATGCTTGTCATTTTGAGTCTGGATTACCTCACTCAGGATGATATTTTCTAGTTCCTTCCTTTATTAGAGTGATCTAGGAGTTATTAGAGATGCAGGGTTCTTTGCAAGGTCGCCCTTTGAACTAGGATCTAAAGTTTCAGAAGAAATCATTAGATTTTGCCGAAATAATATTCCAGATAGATAGGGAGGAGCTAGTGCAAATGGCCAGCAGCAGAACAGAGCTTAAGAAGCTAAAAATAAAAATTAATAAAACAAAGAAGACAGTAGATGACTGTGCCAAGGTTGAAATAAGATCAGGAGACTGTGTATTGTTTAAGATCACAGGAAGTTTAAAATACTGATTTGACCTCATTGACAGTATAAGAATCTTATTCTAATGACCTTGTAAGCTGGAAAATGAAGCCTGCGTGAATTCCTTACATTTATAATATTATTCCTTGATGAAAGTAAACCTGCAAAGTAGATGTTTAATAAACATTTACTGAATGAATAAATTATTGCTATGGTAGTGTGTAAAAATTACCATTGAATAACATAGAAACAGCACTGGAATTATGTAGTTGTCTAAAAATCATGCTAAAATTGCTGTATATTGAAATATAAATTGCATTCTAAAAGAAAAAAATGCACACTTAGTCAAATTGTTAAAAATCTCTACAACCCTTTTGCATATCTTAGGATTGTATTTTTATGTAGAAATATCAATAATGTCCCTGGGATTGTGGAGTGTCTCCTTGAGAGGTGATAAGCTAAGAATGCTTGGATTGTTAGAAAGGATGAGACTCTATGAACACCATGGGTCATCATTAAATTTTCATTATTCAGGAAAATAGAAAAGAGCAGAGATAAGTCTGGATTGTTTTCACATAGTAAGTTTAGCTAGAATTAGTGTAGCAACTTAGACAAAAAAACACAAGCCACAGCAAACCTCCTGCAACCTTCTAATCCTTGCATGCAGTACTACTCATGTTTAGGACTGTTCCATTGTGTTGACATGAAAACAAGTGTAGCTGGAGATCTTCTCTCCAGGTCCCACCAAACCCCGGCAGTCCAACAGCCCACTTATAAAATATCACACAGACACTTATATTATTTAAACTGTTTAGCCTAATGGCTCAGGCTTCTAGCTATCTAGTTCTTACATCATAAATTAATCCATTTCTATAAATCTATACCTTGCCACGTGGCTCCTGGCTTACCGGCATCTTCACATGCTGCTGGTCATGGCAGCAGCTGGCAGTGTCTCCTCCCACCTTCCTGTTCTCTCAATTCTCCTCTCTTAGTCTCGCCTATACTTCTTGCCTGGCCACTGGCCAATTAGTATTTTATTTATTGATCAATCAGAGCATTTGACATACAGACCATCCCAACGCACTCCCCCCCTCTTTTTTTAAAAGGAAGGTTTTAACTTTTACACATCTCCAAAGCCAGCTTGGTATATTTGGGAATTTGGGCGTAGCTTCTCTTACTACTTCCTGCTGGAGGGGGGTGCTGTATCTTATGGGGACACAAAGAAAATTTTAGGATTATGGAGTAGTCGGTGAGGGTGTATCATCTGAGCCAGTTGCCTTGAATCCGATCTGGATGTTGGATTATCTGGGCTATGGTGTCATCAGAGACCTTTCAGGGGGTCTTGGCTGGTCAAACCTGATGTATCTTAATCTGGAACAAATCCACAGCCTCTGACTTTCTGTGGGAACAAAAGCATAGCCTCTTTTCCAAAGCAACATATTCTTATATCCAAATTTTGAAGTCAAGGTACCTTTAAAATATACATTTTGGCATAATTCAACAGCTTTTGCAATCAAATGTTTTTCTTCAGTTATAAATATCAAACAGAACATAATCCAGATTCTCTGTATGGCAGCCATCTTTACATTTTTTATATTACCTTGAGCCTATTGCTTTAAACTGCAGCATTCTAAGACTGAAAGGGCACTGTGGCTGCTGGCTCCACCCACTTCAGCTTCCCAACATGGTAGTTGTACGTTTTCCGCCAGCTCTGGGAGCCATCAACTCTCAGAAATAGGGGGTCTATGCTTCTATCAAACAGCGTGTAGCCCAGAAACCTCTTTTTTTGTTTTGTACTAGCAAAGGCTAAATCCATGATGCAGCTTAATGTGCCACTTGCAGAGGCCTCATTCCCACCATACTGCAGGTCCAGCATGCACGCCAGGAACTGGCCATAGTAGATAGTAGCTCAAACATGAAGGCTGTCACTAATTTGAAAGAGACAACTAGGAACTGATTTTAGCTCCATTGTAGAATCTTTTTACTCAGGTTTTAGGTGGAAACTCTTGCCAACACATTGGGCGCCATTTGTAGTTGGAGATCTTCTCTCCAGGTCCCACCAAAACCCGGCAGTCCAATAGCCCACTTATAAATAAACACACAGACACTTATATTATTTAAACTGTTTGGCTTAATGGCTCAGGCTTCTAGCTATCTAGTTCTTACATTGTAAATTAACCCATTTCTATAAATCTATACCTTGCCACATGGCTCCTGGCTTACCGGCATCTTCACATGCTGCTGGTCATGGCAGCAGCTGGCAGTGTCTCCTCCCACCTTTCTGTTCTCTCAATTCTCCTCTCTGTTAGTCCCACCTATACTTCCTGCCTGGCCACTGGCCAATCAGTGTTTTTTTTATTGATCAATCAGAGCATTTGACATATAGACCATCCCACAGCAAACAAGTAATATTTTTCTCATCCAGTCATCAAAACTGGATACAAAATAACTTTCTTTTATAGAATGCTTATAATTTTCCCCACAAAAAATATATTTTGAAGATAGTATGAAACCATTATGTAATCTTCACAATGGCTTGGCTCAAAACACCATTGAGTCAATTACATTAGTAGATTATAAATATTAAGGACAATTATATGAATTTGTCAGGAAGGAGTGAGAGATGGAAGTCAAAGGAAGAACATAGATGTGAGTACATGGCCTTGAAGTGTCTGCATAATGTTTTTGTTTCTTTTTTCTGGTGTTGTTTTGGTATTGAGAATTCAACATAGGGCCTCATAGATGTACATAAGCACTCCATTAATGAATCATGGCCCTAGTTCCCTTTATCTTTAAGTTTTGAGACAGAGTCTTGCTAATTTTCCCAGGCTAGCCTTTAATTCACTATATTGTTCAGGGAGGTCTTGAACTTAAAATTCTGAGCTCCTTCTGCATCAGCACCTATAAGCTGGAATTACAAGCATTAACTACCATTTCATGGTTTTATCTAAAAGAGAAAACGTCTACGAAAAATGCACAGATAAAATCTATTTAAGGAAATGGTAGGCTGTATAGGAATATGCTCTATATAATGACAAATTGCTAATACTATCGAGTCTTTACTAAGTTCTAGATACTGTTCTGAGATGTTTATAAATATTATTTAATTTAACCTGAACATTAATATTATGGTAGCTACTGGTGTTGATATTCTCATTTAACAAACAGTGAATCCTAGGCCCAGAGAGATTATGGAGCTTTTTTGTTGTTGTTGTTGTTTTACAACTTTCTAGTTGGTGGGGTGATAATTGAACCAACAGGGTGTCCTTGCTGTACGAGGCAACAGAACATGAGAAAGTCCATGAAGATCGCTGTTAAAGAAAGGGTTTGTAGGCCAGACTTTTAAATCTTGCTTATGATTCTAGCACGCAGACTTCAGAGGAAGGAAGGTTTTGAGTCCTAGGCCTTCAAGGACTACACAGTGAGCTTCAGGCAGCAGAGGCTATGTGCTATCACAAGGAGGAAAACAAAGTTGTCTATGCTACAAAACAGGAAGTGGTTGTTGGGGTCAACATACAATGTCTAAACATTTAAACTGAGACTGTAGTCTTCTAGATTCCCTCCAGCCCAAAGGGAACACAGGAGCCCTAAGATCTGGCGATTCTCCCTGTCCCTGTCTCTGTCTCTGTCTCTCTGTCTCTGTCTCTCTCTGTCTCTCTCTGTCTCTCTGTCTCTCTCTCTGTCTCTCTCTCTCTCTGTCTCTCTCTCTCTCTCTCTCTCTCTCTCTCTCTCTCTCTCATGCGTGAATGTCTCTCTTTTATCTTTTTTGTGATATCCTTTAGGGTAATTTTGTTCCCTTGCCCCTTTGCCCGCTGGAGACTTGTCAGTTCTCTCACAGCCTGATATTAACCCTGTTCTTTTGTTTCTTGGATTTATGGTTTGCAAGATTTCTTCTACCCCTGCATAAAACACTTGCTATCTTAATTCCAGTCCACTGTCTGCTTTCTAGAGACACAATTTCACATGATTGGTATGTGATGTTATCTGACTGGAAGCATAGTATAAACTCATTTTGCAACTGCATAGGGAATGGTTTTTATGTACCTGTCACCAAGCACAGTGTTAAGTGCTAGGCATCCAGTTTCATTCTTCAATGTAGACAGTGTGTTATATGTTTTTGTTCAATAGTAATCAGTAAAGAAAAGACTGTCTATAACTGAAAGAACACATTAAAAGTAGTGAATTAAACAAAATTAGAATTCAGATATGTCTTTCTCATTTTTAAAGATTGATTTTACTTTCAGTCATGTGTATATGAGTGTCTGTATGTGGGTTTGTGTACATGAGTGCAGGTGCCCACAGAAGTCAAAGGCATTGGATTCTGCTAGAGCTGGAGTTACAGGTGGTTATGAGGGGGCTACATGAGTGCTGGAACCCAACTGGCATCTTCTACAAGAGAGTGCATGCTCTTAGTTGCCAAGTCATTATTCCAGTATTCATGTCTTCTTCATTTTGGTAAATCATACTATATCTGGAGACAACAATCCATAGCTTTTTAAAGTTGTGTATAAAGAGTCAAGAAGAAAAGTTGTACTGCTTTACTGCAATGGCATTACTCTAAATAATAGAAGGGAGAATAAGAAAATACGTTCTCCAGCACCTATCTTTTCTGGAAAATTCTTCTTCTTTTTTTTTTTTTTTTTTTTTTTTTACGATTAGCAGTGAAGCCTTTATTTATTTACTTACTTATTATTTTTTCCTTTTATTGAAAATTGATTTTTCCCCCCACATAATACATCCTGATTACAGTTTCCCCTCCCTCTACTCCTCTCAGTTCCTCCCCACCTCCCTCCCATCCAGATCCACTCCCTTTCTGTTTCCCAAAAGAAAACAAACAGGCTTTTAAGGGATAGTAGTAAGATAAAATATAAACAAAAACAAAAACAAAAACTAACACATTGGAATTGGATAAAACAAACAAACAGAAGGAAAAGATCCCAGAAGAAGGCACGAGAAACAAACCCACTTGTTTGCACAACTCAGGAATCCCATAAAATCCTATAAAAACATTCAACTGGAAGCCATAATATATACAAAATGGACCTGGTGCAGATGAGCTTTGATCATGTTGGTTTAGAAGGCCTTGTTTTCTTGGTGTCCTCCACCCTCTCTGGCTCTTACATACTTTCTGCCTCCTCTTCAGCAGGGTTCCCTGAACCCTGAAGGAGGGATTTGATAGCGACTTCCCTTTTAGAGTTGAGTATTCCAAGGTCTCTCTGCATAATGCCTGACTACACCCAACACTGCTTGACTGACCAAGATTCTGAGACTAGATAGCCTATGGACATAGGGTAAAACCAAATATTATTGTTTAAAACTAAAACAAAAATGAACAAAAAATATAGCAATAAAATGACTCTTAATGACATGTTCTGTATGTATATATATATGTATATATATATATACATATATATATATATATGAGAAAGAGAGAGAGAGAGAGAGAGAGAGAGAGAGAGAGAGAGAGAAAGAGAGAGAGACCAGTGCCTTGCTCAGCTATCATCAGTGAAGCTTTCTCCTGCAGCAGATGGGAACAAATACAGAGATTTATAGGAAAATTCTTCTTTAAACTAAATGTAGAACAGTGTAACTGCTTAAGTTCCGGATTTAATGACACAAGGTAGTTCTCAGTTACTTTAAATCAACATTTCCATGTTCTAAATGATTATATCCTAGGAAACTGAAAAGATACAAATGTTATTTTAGAGTCACTGCTAGAAAGTTTTATTACATATGAAAATGTTGGTTGCTTTCTATTTATTAAGTTAATTTCTTAGAATTTCACAAATAAGTATAGCATTTACACTTCCACCCATCTCTCTGCCCCTTACAACTCCTTCCATGACACTCACACTCCGTCTTTAATTCATAATATCATCTTCTTTAGTTATTTCACACACACACACACAGACACACACACACACACACACACACACGCACACGCACGCACACGCACACACACACACCACACATACACACAAATCCAATATGCTAAATGCATTTGGTGTTGTGCATTGTATGTGGGTTTAGGGCTGATGACTAACCACTTTGGACCTGGATAACCTATCAGAGATTCATTCATACAGAAGACTGATTCTGCTTCTCATTAATTGCTTGTAACTCATCTGTGGAGGGTGTTGTAAGAATTTGCCCATTAACACTGAGATGTCAACTGATATTTTATAATTATGTAGGTCTTGTTTAGGCAACCATAGTGAGTTTTAGTCCAGCATTGCCATATAATGAGATACTGTCTGAAAAAAAAATGTAAAAAAGGCTGAATATATCACATATACTTATGCTTCTGGTGTTTTTAACCAGCCTCCACTCCAAATGGTTTATGTCACCAGTCTGAAGTTAAATAGTTGAAAAAGAACTTACTCTATGCAGTGAAAAAGCATTAAATATGAACGTTATGACAAATATTACCCCTGTGTGACAATGTGGAAGTAAAAAGAAAAGAGACCAGAAAGTTTAAAAAAAAATAGTGTTGTTATTTACATTATGAAATATGTGGAATCTACCTGGAAATGGGTTGGTGAATGAAATTAGTTGAATGTGGAAATAGGTCAAATACAATTTGCAAAAAATAAAATCTAAAAACACCCAATCCACTTTGGAGGGAGCAACAGTGAAAGCAGTATCACCGATCCCTGAATCAGAGAAGTAAAAACATTACAAACAATAAAAACAAAACAAAAAAACCACGAAACAAAAAAAAAAAAAAAAAAAAAAAAAACACCTAGCAAGGTACTGAATGTGATAGAGAAGTCAATAAACATAGAGATTGTAGTAGGAATCTTAAAAGTTCTTGTTAATAAAAACAAACCTGGAGCCAGGTATTGGGATGAACTCTGGAAGATCAGAGAAGCAGAACAGGCCACAGCCACCTCACCTTGCCAGTTCCTCAGCTGATCCTGTTTCCTCAGACTGGACGCCTCTTAGTCCTCATCCAAATGAATCTCAGCTGAACTGCTGTTCAAAAGCTTGAAAGCATGATCAGCTCTAGTTCCTGATTTTCATGCCTTATTCACCTTTCTGCTTTCTGCCTTTACTTCCTGGGATTAAAGGCTTTTGTTACCACGCCTGGCTGTTTCCAGGGTGACCTTGAACTCACAGAGAGATCGGAGGAATTTCAACCTCTGGAATGCTAGGATTAAAGGTGTGAGTGTCACCATTTTCTAGCCTCTGTATCTAGTGGTTGTTCTGTTCTCTGACCCCAGATAAGTTTATTAGGGTGCATAATATTTTGGGGAACACAATGCCACCACAAGAGATCAACTACATAAAGACGAGATGATGAGAAATTGTGGGCACCTTGTGCTCTCTGTTGTATGCAGCACTCACACATTTCTGGTTGTCCTTGGGCAACTTGCAGGGCCTTCCCGTCTTTCTTCTACTGCAGTTTCAAACTAGAACATGGGATTTCGTAGACTATTTTTACTTCCAAGAATGATTCCTGAAACTCATTTCATGTTTCCAACTTCTGCTTTGTTTCACTTTTTGCTGCAAACATGGCATATTCTAAAAAGTGACCAGGACAACAGAACAAGAAAATGTGCCCCCCCCCCCCCCATGCTCCCTTCTTCCAGCTACTCATTCCCTCATGCACTTGTTCTTCCTGCCAGCTCAACTACCAGTGTGCACTCACAAGCATACTGGAATCCTAGCAATAAATGCAGTATAGACTCCAGAAATGAGGATAGAATTGGGGGAGGTTGTATTCCTACTACTCATGGATCTTTGTATTACAGTTTCCCTCTTCATTGTTCAAGTCCTTAAATACCACATTCTGTCTTTTAATCTTCTGTATGTTTTCATTTGACTAGTCTTCTGAACTAGAAGAGTGTCATGGAAAGAGAAATGGTATATGGTCATTGGGACTAAGACAGAATTGCTCCTCAGTTAGGGACAAGTCATTATGTAATGGAAAACATAACCTCTCTGACAGTTTCCTCTGCTGACAAGTGTTAGTAATAATGATGATAAAATAATAATAGCAATAATAATAATAATAATTGTCACAAAGTAGAGAGGAATTAAATCTACATTTTTTTCCTTCATTGAAAGAAATTAGTGAACTTCATATATACAGCTTAGTATAAAAGCAAATCTCATCAAAGCATATTTTAAAATTTCCAACAATTCCTGACATTCAAAATAATCAAAACTCAAGAGGCACAAAATATTTGGGAGGAAAAATACATGAAAATTTATCTTTTTCCCCAAGGAGAAGATGAGGTTGTGTTTTATTGTACCCCAAAGATGAGGATGCAATCAGGAGGGCATCTACCCTGAAACAGGATCAACAACTTGTAGATTCTGACATGAACAGCCCAGAAAAGCAATGGATAGCACATACTAGGGAACCAAAGGCTAGAAGGGAGAAAGGTTAAATTCTTGCAAATGGGTCATTGTTTGTAGTGAAGAAGGTACCCTGCACTCCTAGCAACAGGGGGCTACAAAGATGCTTGAGAAACTGAAGCACTAAGGATTTCTAGGCAGTGTCCTTTGTTAATCAAAATGTTCCAGTCACCTAGAATTCCACAGTGTTTCTAAGCATAGGCACTGCGGGCTGGCACAAGGCATATTCTGTTTAGGTAATTGCATTCTGTCATCTTTCAGATCTCCCTGGCATTTTCAGTTAACCATAATTTATATTCTTCACAGGTTACAACAGAAACTACCTTGTATTGCGGCTGTGGAGTTACAAAGACATTGGCTAAATGAACAAACAACCAATAAATTCGTGTTTTGAATTTCTCTTTTGCCACACATGTCCGTGGACCAAGTCAGAGATTAACAGTTCCATTAATAGAAAAGCCCTCTAAAGCTACAGAGTAATCAAATATCCTCATCTCTGGGAAACAAGACAGCACAGTTAAAAATTAATTCCCATTAGGTATATAACTTTACCTTAGGAATGAAATGAGGGAAATAAATCTTTCAAAATAATAAAAGAAAATTTTAGTATAAATAGCAGATACAAACTAAGCAGGTTTCTTATTATTCCTGTGTTACCAAGGCTTGAGGTCCAATTCTAATGGAGAACAATTGATGGCATTTCTCAGATACTTAAAACATACCTAACTAATTTAATAGTCTCAAAGTTTTATGGGGTATAAATTGTTATTATGTAGTTCACATATGGGAAAATGAGGCAAATTGACCTTTAATCAGTTCCCAGGAGTAACCCAGTTATAGCTAAGGTATCAAGCCACAGAGAGATTGGTCATTTGCTAAAACAAGCAACTAAGTAATAACAATATAAGAAAGCAGAGAGAACTCTTTCAGACTAATAGCAAACACACACTATGAAGAAGTGAAATATGTCCACAAGGGAGACAGTCTTTCAAGCTCAGTACTAAAGCATCTGTTCAAGTAGAAAGACCTAGAATCCACAGAGCAGCCAGTTAAATGATTATAGACAAGAATGTTCAAAATAGAAAGAGGAGCTATGCCTAGACCCTAAAGAGCAAACAAATGTGGAAAGTAACAATGGTTAGAATAATTAGAGAATTAGTTCTGTTGGAGAAAGGGTAACCTTAGCTTGATGAGAGACAAGCAGAGTTTATGGCAGGCACAACAACGTAGAACATTTAACTCTGCTCCATTTGTAATGTGGATCTTTGAGAGGTTGTAATAGACACAAGTTCTGTTTTTTTAAATCTTAAGCAGATTATTCTGAGTGGAAGATCTACTTCCTGAACTAAAATTGAACTCCAGGTAAGGGACAATTGCTATTTGAACCAGGTAAGAATAGGTTATTGGGAAAAAAAAGAAAATATTTGGAATATGTATTTAGTTGTTGACTTTGTTGATCAATATTAAAAGAAGCAAAAAAGAAAGATTGAAATGCATAACGGAAAACAAGGAACTGTCATTATTCAAGGAGAACCTAAGTTTCTATTTCATAAAATATTTTCCATAGTTTCTCTTGAGAATTCTTAGTTGAATGAAAATAAGATTAAACATGATTAAAATTTTACTTTTTAAGTTACACTAATGGAGTGAATAAAACTTTGAATTAATTTGGGATTTGTATGAAATGCATTTATTATGTTTCAGAGCTACCTGGGATTCTATTTATTTTTAGATCATTATCACCAATGTTGCAGAGGGAGCTGTGCAGAATTGTAACCAGAATACAAGGTTAAGAGGAGAAGATACTGTTCTTAGTGACTAGAAAACAAATTGTTCTGTTGCAATCACATTTTTCTAGGTAGGAGACTTTCATGTGTGTATTTAAGCCAAAGTGTTGTAGAGGGCACATCTTGACTTTAGATTGTTTGAACAAAAATGTTTAAAGTAGCTTATATATTTTTATACATATTTTTCAATGAAAATTTTAAAAGATTTTCAAGTATTTGCCATATTATAATAAGAAATGAGAAAGTGCCATCACATTTTAATTTAAAAGAGTTTGAATTATATTTTGTTTGTTTTTCTCTTATGGAATACTGCCTCCGGTTGTTTGGGTTGGTGATTATGATACAGGCTGTCCTGAGTCTCTTTATCATCACAATTTTACACAGTAATTAAAACATTTGTTTTCAGAGACATTCCTGTCATTTTTCAGTGGTGAGGAGACTAACGAGAGAAGAGGCATGGTTGCAGAATTGTACAGTGCTTAGGTAATGATATCAACAGCTATAATAAACTTCCCATTTTGGACCCTGCCCTAATATGTGCTTCAAATGCACTATCAGAGTGTTTTCATCTGAGTATATGGAGGAAAGCCCAAAGAACCTTGCATAACACTACACAATGACTTTCCAACCTGTGTTGAGTTCTCTAAGCTTCCTTGTAGAGAGATTTTATTGCTTTGTTATTGTCACATTCCATCTTCAATTAAAACAAAGTTTATTTTTCTAATTTTCTCTAACTTATTTTCTCTTGTCCTTTCTAGAAGTATTGCTTTAATTGACTCCTATTTCCATGTCCTGGTTAGACTGTTAAAGCAATCCCCCGACTCATTCGACTCATTCCTTCTCTTTGCTTCCCCCAAACCATCATCCGCACTTATAGCAATTACCTCTCAAAAGGTATTTTTTTCTGTCTCAGATAAAATTTCAACTTGCTTCTTACCTTTCTCAAATTCAGTACCCATTTCTCAGTAGAGCAATAATCTCTTTACCAAACAGCCCTAGTTAGCTTATTCCATCTTTAGGTTCTCAGTGGATCCTTCATTAGCCAACTCATATTTTCCTTTCATAGCCAAGTGCTTTATTCAGCATCACTGAATAAATTTTACTGTCTTGTCACTTAATGCATTTGTTGAAATATTAGATTTTAATGTATTTTCTAAAACAAAATTCTCGAAAGTGTAGGCAAAATGATTAACATCAAAGCCCAGGTAGAATGCCAAACACAATCAACCCTACAGAGATACTCTGCCAAGAGTTTCTTTTCTGCCCTCCAGTAACATGTACACACAACCCCAGTTTGTGCATAACATTGGTCGTATTTTTAGCAAAAATGTGACTATAAGCACAAAGAACATTGAGATTTCTGTGATTTTTTTAAATCAATTGTTGATCAGAGCCAAAATTCTTGAAAGCATTTCCTTAAGCATTATGACTGAAACTTCTGATTCAGTGGGTCAGTTATATAAAGACTTAAAAATATGTTTATATATTTGTTTGTTTGACTATAAATATGTATATATATGTATATATAATTTTGTTTGTGTCTTTGTTCTTGGAACTGAGAAAAAAAAGGTGCAAAATAGTATAAACCAGAACTCTTTGATCTCCTTAATCCTACCCTCAAACTGGCTGATTGGACCAACTTCTGTTACTACTTTTGAGCCCATTTGTCTCTAAGTTTGAATAGATGATTTTACTTCTAATGCACATTTTTCCCACCTCCTCTTCCTTTTGTCCTGAGAAGTCATTATGGTATTAGATCTTTAGGGACAAATTTTGATCCAGTGATCTCTTTTGGTGAATGGATTATTAGCTATATTGTTTTCATTTTCACATCAAACTTTATAGATAGTCTGGCTTTATCTATCTTTGCCTGACAATAGATAAAACATATGAAATTTTCTTCAGTAAAACCAGATTCTCATAATGCGTGATAAATTCTGAGGATGGTGCTGCATTTAAATAATAAGACAGATTCAGATAAATGACAGATTGATATTCAGTCCTTTGCTCTAAAATATGCAAATACAAGCTTTTAATTTTTAGTATAATTAATTGCTGTAGTTGTATAATTGCTTGTCATTTCAGTATTTGTTGTAATTATTATATTTTTTCTCTGTAATTTCTCACTTGATGTAGAGTCTAATAAATTTGCTACAAACAATATTTTAAAATCATAGGAAGAATGAATCATGAAATAATATGTAGGAAACACTTTAAAATGTATAAAATTTCCATAACCATTTATGGAAAAATATTGGGCATCTGGCATCTGAACCCATGCCACCTTCATTGTCTCACAGATCCCATACTGTATTGTTTTTATGATCTTCCTATACTTCTATGAGTTCCTTCTCTTGTATTTCTATCCTAAATCACTTGTAATTGGTTTAGTCAGAATCTATCTAAAGTTTGGTCTTTGAATAGCCCCCAAAAGTTCATGTATTAAAGGATTGGTTCTCTGTCTATGATAAATTGGGGCAGATGATAGACTATCTAGAAGATGGCCTAGTGATATGAATTTCATTTTCTTGGAGTGTGACCTTATAGGAGATGCCAGGATCTGGACTCTTCTTCTTATTATTATTTTTCTTTCTGGCTACCATTCATCCAAAGCTTTGTTCTACTATTAGTACTCACCATGACAGCCTACCTCCCAGCAGACCCCAAAATTACACTTATTTTATTGGCCTTAAAACTTCACAACCATGAGCCATAATGAACTATTCCAACTGATAAGTTGATCATCACAGATATTTTGTTTTAGAAAGAGCTAATTAATGTGCCTGGTGTACATCGAAGTTCATCTGTGCAGAGAGATATGACCCAGCATAGACCTTTCAAGTTTTGCTGTGAGCTGTTATATGAGAGTGAAACTACAGTCTGGATGAGGCTGAAAATACAATCAGCAACATAATGCTGTGGGTAGATGTTGCTTGGATTCTAATGGCTCCCTCGGGGAAGAGGTGAGAAGGCGTGGAATCAATGACTCAGATACTGGGAGTCCGTTGAAAGCAAATAACGAACTCCTTTATTCAATAACAGGGAAGGCCTTATATACCCTCCTCCCAGCACCCAGTCTGTGCAGTTGTCCCTCATTGACTGGGCATGATCAAGAACTCTCACATCTCATCGACTGTTGCTAGGCCCTCAGGCAGACTCCAGGTTGGCTTTTAAAAATTATGTTATGTGCATGTCTTGGCTACTGGTCTAAACCAATTTCCTCGACCCTATGGGCCTGTCCTACTACAGGTAGACTCCGTTTGTTTCCTATTAATTGGTTATGAAGATGGCCACATTTCCAGATGTTGGTCCAGGAGCTACCCATGAAAGCTCCTTCCAGATCAGAGCTTTCCTGTGGGGAGAAAAAAATGTGGGCTTGTGGAGAAGTTCTTGTCTGTTATATGAAATATAGCTCTCTCTTTAGGTGGAGCAGTTTTGAACAGTATTTAAGTCTTTTTAGTTATTCTTTCAAGGGCTTTATAGGAGCAGGAGGCATATTACTCACACCACTTTGAAATTTGCCACAGTTCACCAAGGTAGCTAAAAATGACCTCATTTCTCATGGTATTGAAGTTACAATGAAAAATTATCACTAGGAGAGCCAGATTTAAATGTTTTTATGAGGATGTTACTTTTTCTAAAATGACATTCCACACATGCCTTTAAAAATTATGGTAAAATGGTATACTATAATAGACTGTAAAAGTTTTTAAAGCAAAAATTACCATGGAAAAATAGGTCTAAAGCAACTCAGAGACAAGCAGCACTAGATCAGCATTAAACTCAGCTGAATTGAGGTGAATTGACAATGTGAGAGTGTATTTGAGTATAGAAAGCAGAAACTGTAGCAGCCTGCTTGAGAATTGTCCACCATAACCTCATGTGTTTAAACACATATTCTGCTATGAGCAGTGCTCTTTATGAAACCTTTAGGAGTTGGAGCCTTGCTGGAGGAAGTATATCACTTGGGGCAAGCTTTGAAGTTTCATAGACTGGATCCACTTCCTTTTCTCTCTTTTTGCATCCTGTGTGAGGATGAAAATGTGACCAGTCATCGATCTGCTCGTGCCACCATATCTTCCTTGCCTGCTGCTCTACTGTTCCCTCAATGGTGGACTCTATCCCTCCAGAATTGGAAGTCAGAATAAATACTTTTCTTCTTTAAGTTGCTTTTGGTCAAGGTATTTTATCTCAGCAACAGAAAAGAGGCCCTAGGGATATTGAAACAGGGTTCTGGCATGATCTATAAATACCTATTTTATCTTTGAGAGACAATACCTGGTCTACTATTGGGCCTTAATGGAAAATGAACATTTAACAATGGGCCACCAAGTTACCATGTGATCTGAGTTGCCTATAATGTTCCAGGTGTTATCTAACTCACCATTTCATGTTATAAAGGAATGTCTTATTTACTTTTTTATTCCTTGGATAAGACACCATCACCAAGACAACTTATAAATGAAAATATGTAATTGGGGATTTATGGATCGGGGTAGTCTATAAACATCAAATTAGGGAGGATTGAGGCAGCAGGAAGGCAGGCATGTTACTAAAGCAATATCTGAGGGCTTACATGTTGATCCACAAGAATGAGGCATAAAAAAGCTAGCTGGGTATAGTGTGGGGTTTTGAAACCTCAAAGCCAGCCCCCAGTGACACATTTCTAGAACAATTTCATACTTCCTAATCTTTCCCAAACAGTTCCACCAACTAGGGATTAAGTTTTCAAACAGATGATCCCTCTAGGGACCATTCTCTTTTAAACCACCACAAGTAGGATGTTCACAGCAGCAACGTATTGTCAAATTGATGTGGTTTGTAAGTGATTAGGACCAAGATTGTCCTGGAGGTACAAGCAAGTTACTCAAAAAAGTTGTCGAAACACCTCTGGTTTCTTCTCCTCTTTCAATGCTTTCTGTCCCCCAAAATGCATCTAAACTTTCATGAGATGTTACCTATATCAGCTGACTAAAGAAGAGAAGACTGGAGCCTGGCTTACTGGTGGTTCTGATACTACACAGGTGCCACTGAAAAATGAACAGGTGCAGCATTAAAACTCCTTTTGAGAAAATACTTAGAGGACACTGGTGGAAGGAAATCTTCACAATGGGCTGAATTTCTGGCAGTACACATTGTCACGTTTTGCTTGGAAGAATAAATGTTCAGTCTGTGATTACACACTGATTTATAGTCTATAGCTAATAGTTGGAATAGATGGTCAGAGTCTTGGGAGGAGCATGATTAGAAAATTGGTGCAAAAGACATTTGACAAAGAGATATGTGCACAGATTCCTTCAAATGGGCAAAGGATATGAATATATTGGTGTCCCATGTGAATACTTATGAGGAAGTGACTTCAGAAAAGGAGTAGTTCTGTAATCAAGCAGGTGAAAGACCAAATCTGTAAAAAGATATTCCCTTTCCCCAGTCATTCCTACCACTGTAAAATGGGCCCATAAACAAAGTGGTCATGGTTGCACAGATGGAGGTTATGCATGGGCCCAAAATCATGGCCTTTCACCCACCCAGGCTGATCTAGCCATAGCTGCTGTGGACTGCCAAATCTGCCAACAGTAGAGACCAATACTGAGCCCCAGGTATAGCATTTTTTCCTGGGGTGACCACCCAGTGAAAGAGTGGCAGATTGGTATCCCAGTTATGCATTTGTTTTTTTTCCATGTAATTATTCTGCCAAATTCCTATTAATTGCTTATCTATCCTCATGGTATTCCACATAGAGCATCAAAGAAACCTGACAGCAGGTCCATGCTCATGTGATTCACTAGTCTTACTATGTCCCTCATTATCCTGAAGCAGCTGGAATCAATAGTCTGGTGGGCTGTATGAGGGTCCTCTAGAAAGCTGTCTATCCTTTGAATCAGAATCCAATATATGATACTGTTTCTCTTATAGCCAGAAGTCACAGGTACAGGAATCAAGAGATGAAAGTGGAAACAGAATGGCTTACTATCATTCCTTTACCACTAGAAAATGTTATGCTTCCTGTGCCCTTGAACTTATGGACTGTTGGCCCAGAAGTGTTAGTTAGAGAGTGGGTAGTGTGTCTGCCAGGAGACACAACAAAAATTCCACTGAACTAGAAGCTATAATTCTTCCTTTGAACCCTTTAGGCTCCTGGTGCTTTTAAATCATGGAGAACAACTGTGATGGGAAAGGTGTACCAGGGATATATGGAACTGTGTCTCCACAATGGAGGCAATGAGGATTATATCTGGAGTTTAAGAAATACTTTTGGACATCCCTGGTTTTACCATGTCCTGTAAGTAATGTCAGTGTAAAACCACAACAGACCTCTTCAGGCAAGATGACAAGGGACTCTTACCTTTCGGGAATGAATGTACAGAGATGTCTCTAAGAAAATAATCAAAACCTGTTGAGGTTCTCCCTGAGGGTGGAAGAATACAAAGTAGGTAGTAGAGGAAGGTAGTTACAAATACCTAAGGCCATGTGACCAGTTACAGAAAGTATGACTGTAGCTGACATCAGTATTTTTAAGAACATATTTGTGTATATATACTCATATGTCAAGAAAATATTTTTGTTTTCTTTCTTGGATTTTATCATTATATTACAGCATCAGTTATGATAATATCAGTGGTTTAGTGTTGTAAATATATTATCATATTGTCAAAGAACACAAAAAGACTGTGTTCCTTAAGAGATTTTTTTCACCTATATATGTGTATGCATGTGTGTGTGTGTGTGTGTGTGTGTGTGTGTGTGTGTGTGTGACTATATGTGGGAATTTTATCATGTTATGTGGAATTATGACCTTGTTATTGGTTTCAATTGGAAATTAAGCATGACGTAAGAAAATGTAATTGGATGCTAAGTTGCCAAAGGATGGATTTGTAATGGTTAAGCTTGGTTGTCAACATGATGATCTGGAATCAATTAAGATGAAAGCTGATAGGCACTTCTGTGATGGACTTCCTTGATCAGGTGATTTGAAGTGGGAAGACCTACACTAAATGTGGGCACACCTCCTGGTGTGAACACAGAAGAAAAAATATGGATAAAAGAAAGCTGTAAATTCATTCATCCTGTTGCATACCTTCACTCATACCAGAACAAGCTTCTTCAAGCTTCCAACACAGACTGAAGAACAGCAGCTTTCCAAGAATCCTTCAGGCCTTCAGCACCAGATGTGAACTGCTAAAACAATGAGTTTAATTAACTGAGCAAATATTAGATTCCTGGTCTCTATGGTGTGGGACAGCCCAGGCAGTATTATGCAAGCCAATCTAGTAAATCATCTTTTAAAATATATTCATTCTATCAGTTCTGCTCATCTAGAAAACCATAAATAATAAAGAATCTTTCATGGTGTGAATGCCAAACAGGGGATGGTATAGATTACTGTGTATTTAGAAAATATTTCTATCCACATCCCACCTGAATGAAATGCACCCTGATTCAGATTCCAAACACTAAAATATAAACTCTTACTGGGTATACTAACCACACTTAATATATAGTTTTAAAAAAACAAGAAAGAAAAGAAACTATAAAGTGAGAAAAAAGAACCAAGATAAAACCTTATAAGATTTTTTTAAAAATCCATGCTGAACAGTAGATAGCCAATACAAAACAGACTCCATGGTATTCTTGGAGGATTTTTGTCTCATAAAGCTTTACCCTTGTCTTTCTCTTCCTTTCTTTCTTTTTTAACTTACAGGTCTTTTGCTTATATATTATGGTTTCCAATTTTCATAGGATTCCTCTCTGTGGTGTGTGTGTGTGTGTGTGTGTGTGTGTGTGTGTGTGTGTGTGTGTGTGTGTGTGAGAGAGAGAGAGAGACAGAGACAGAGACAGAGACAGAGACAGAGAGACAGAGAGACAGAATTGTACGTTTCTTCATGTGTATGTGAGTTATTTATTTATTTTTTGTTCTTTTTTTCTTCTCTCTGTGTAGTCTCTTCTTTGGTTCTTTTTTTCTGCTTTTTTGCTTTGTTTTGTTTTTGTCCTTTGTCCTATTCTATTTTGATTTTTTTTAAATTGGCTGTTGGTTTTAGAATGACAGAGAGAAAGAAGAGGTGTGGAATTGGGTGTGAGGGAAGTGGGAGCAATCTAGGAGGAGTTTGGGTAGGGGAAACCATGATCAGAACATATTGTCTGAAAAATACATAATTTTAATAAAAAAGAAATACATACTCATAGAAAATGGTTGCTGCTCTGAACTGTATCAAGTGGCTGACTGCTGTTTTGTCTGTTGTTAAGAAGCAGGTGCTTTCTTTTCTAATTGAAAGGTCTCTTTTTGTTACACATATAGCCAGAATATCAGACTGCAAGTTTTCTCCCTTCAGGATTTACAGTATCACTACCTGGGAAATCCTGATTATTTTATTTCATTGTGATCTTTTCTTTCTTCAACTCTGTTTATCTCAGTTTTCTATGCAGGAAAGCACTGTCTGTCCATTGACAGAAAAATAAAAAAAAATAAACACTCAAAATGTTTCATTTTAGTTGAGCAAACATTTCCTCATATTCTGACTCTGATCTCTCAATTTCATACAATGTCAACACAGTGATTCACATGTTTAATATGTCTTCAGACTATGATCTCACAGATCCCACAACAGCACTCCCTGGCCACAAACTAATGTTTATTGTGTCTGCAGGAGAGGAGGGGATTTGGGAGAGCTCAGGAAAGGAGATGTGCTTAGGGCAGATGAAATTCTTCAAAGCTTCAAATCAATCAAAATAGATAAAAGTTAAAAAGTTGTTTAAGACTGTTTTGTAACATGAAAAAGTATGTTTTTATTTTGACCTTCTGATTTTGCCTTTTTCAGCATCTAGGGAATACTTTCTTAAGAGCGAAAATATTAAAACATCAGATCTCTATGGATTTCAAATGAATTCTTGCTGGAAAAAAATCAAAGAGAACTTTCATGATATTTCTTTTTGCCTAGCTTTGCTTGAAAAAAGATAAGCTGTAAGGGCACTCTGGTGTGCTTCAATTACAAAATTATATAGATGTTTAGAATCAATAATGTGACTTTTCACAGACATAAGAAAGTTGATGCTGGTAGCTATGAGTGGCTCAGGTTAACGTTAATGAGACTTTGCATCAGCACTCTTCACATCTGGAGACAGTCTTTGAAATCAGTAAAATGGGATTAGAAATTTGAACAACTAGTCTTTATCTAGTATAGACAGTTCATAAAAAATATGTGGCTTTAATTGTGTATTTAAAGTTTAGTCAATGACTGTAAAGTTTGGAAATGAAATATATGTACTCCTACTGGTCCATGCATCTATAGTGATATTCAGTGAACATTCGTGAATGACTGATGTAATAAAACCATGAACTAGCTTGATAAGGTATAATATGTCTACTGATCTACTAATTTATTATATCATATCCCTATCTGATAATAAATGGCCAGTTTTATTCTGTCAGGAGTTATACATATATTAAAAAAGCATTTCAAGAAAAAACTTATTTTGCACGTGGAATTTGTATTTACACAAGAGATTTAATAGACTATTTATATCTTTAGTTGCTTAAATACTTCAGTTTCAATGATTCATTTTCACTTTTGTTTTATAAAATTAGATCTTCCACACAAGAATTATTCAAACTATATTTTCTAAGAAAACAGCCCAGTTCAAACACTGATTCTCCATTGTATTAATTTTCACAATGTTATGTAACATACTGACACAAACAACCAATTGGTTGACTACTATTGAGTGCTAAATCATGAAAGGGGTAGATGTCAGTCAGTATACAATGTCTGAGAGAAGGGGTGAACTTGGCTCAGTAGCTAATGTGTATCACTGTCTCCTGTATAGGGTAACTCCAAATTATGTATACAATAAAATAAATACACTATTTCCTATAAGTCTACTATTCCTAGTTTTCTTTAATTTAGTACTTGAAACACTAGGTAGAGCAATAAGAGCAGGAAAATGGGATATAAATAGGGAAGAAGTCAAATTATCCCAATCTGCACATATTATTTTATAAATGAGAAATGCAAAAAATACTAGTATAAAACTTACAGATTTGACTTCTTTGTCAAAAATCAGGTGTTCATAGGTGTGTGGATTAATGTCAGGTTCTTCAATTTGATTCCCTTGGTCCACATATTGGTTTTTATGCCAAGCTGTTTTTATTATTAAAGCTCTATAGTAGAGCTTGAAGTCAGGGATGATGATGCCTCCAGAAGTTTCTTTATTATAAAGTATTGTTTTAGATATCCTAAGTTTTTTGTTTTTCCATATGAAGTTGAGTATTGTTCTTTTCTTTTGAGGTCTGTGAAGAATTGTGTTGGAAATTTGATGGGGAATGCATTGACTCTGTAGATTGCTTTTGGTACCATTGTCATTTTTCTTATGTTAGTTCTACCTACTCATGAGCATGGGAAATCTTTCCATTTTCTGATATCTTCTTCAATTTTTTTCTTCAAGGACTTAAAGTTCTTGTCATACAGGTCTTTCACTTGTTTAGTTAGAGATACCCCAAGGTATTTTACATTATTTGTGGCTATTGTAAAGGGAGATGTTTCTCTAATTTCTTTCTTGGCCCATTTATCATTTGTGTATAGGAGGGTTACTGATTTTTTTTGAGTTAATCTTGTATCCTACCACATTACTGAAGGTGTTCATCAGTTGTAGGAGTTCCCTGGTAGAATTTTGGGGATCACTTATGTATACTATCATGTTGTCTGCAAATATGGACAGTTTGACTTTTACCTTTCCAATTTATATCCCCTTAATCTCCTTTTGTTGTCTTACTGCTCTAGATAGAACTTTGAGTACTATACTGAATAGATATGGGGAGAGTGGAAGGTTTGTCTTGTTCCTGATTTTAGTGGAATTGCTTTGAGTTTCTCTCCATTTAATTTGATGTTGGCTGTTGACTTGCAGTAAATTACCTTTATTATGTTTAAGTTTGTTCCTTTTATTCCTGATCTCTCCATAAGGGAATGGGATGTTTGAGCTTGAAGAGGCATGGAGTTGGAGATCATTGAAAGAGATATCTTGATAGAGGGAGACACTATGAAGTAAGGGAGAAACCTGGTGCTAGGGAAATTTCCAAGAATCCACAATGATGACTCCCAATTACACTACTAGCAATGGTGGTGACCCTGCCTGAACTGGCCTACTCTGGTAATCAGATTGGTGAATACCCTAGCTGTCATCACAGACCCTTCATCCAGTAACTGATGGAAGCAGATGTAGAGATCCACAGTGAATCTCCAGGCCAGGCTCCTGGAGCCCACATGTGGAACCTGCATGTGACCAGACTAGACCATCTGCATATAGGAGACAGTTGTGTACTGGGTCTGTTTAAGGGGCCCCTGGCAGTGTGATCAGGATCTATCCCTGGTGCATGAGCTGGCTTTCTGGATCCCATTACCTATGGTCAAACAGCCACGTGTTCCCGCTTTAGCCTAGTCAAGCCTTGGCTCTGGCTACCTTAAGCTCCAACCACGTGCGTTGGCTTTACAGGCAGGGGCCCTGTTCAGCAGGGCAGGCCTGAATTGTCTGTAGCACCGGCTTTAAGCAAGTAGCTCAAAGTTAGTCCGGCCTGAGGCCAAGCCGACCTGGGCCCGGGCTAGGGAGCCGGCCGCCCTGGTGGGAAACGGGACCTGCCGGCCACCCTGGTGGGAAACGGGACCTGCCGGCCACCCTGGTGGGAAACCGGACCTGCCGCCAAGCCAAGTTAAGCGGTTTTTAATGGATTCTTGTCACCTTGGGCGCCAAATGTAGATGTATCCAACCGTCTTATCAAATAAGAAACACAGAGCCGATTCAGAGAAGAAAGCCAAGAGGTCAGAGCTAAGAGCCTCACCCTTCCTGATTCAGGGATCCTCTTCAGCCAAGAGAGCTCTCCGAAAAAAGGGGCCTCTTCCTGTGTGTATGACTTTATATACTCTAGCTGTTCTGCCTTCTCATTGGTTGTAAACCCAAACATGTGACTGCCTCATCACTGCCTGAATGTACCGCCCTCCATGTCCTTAAAGGCGTGCGCCACCGCCGCCATGCCACACACTTGCTATGGCTCTAATAGCTCTGACCCCCAGACAACTTTATTTATTAACATACAATTAAAATCACATTTCAGTACAAGTAAAATACCACCACAGGGGAGGGTCTTGGTCCTCTCTCAACTGAATGTACCAGGCTTTGCTATCCCTCATGGTAGAACTTAACCTTTTGGAGGAGGGGATGAGGGGTTGGTCAGGGTGGGAGATTGGGGGTGAATGGGAGGAGGAATGAGAGGGGAATCTGTGATTGGTAGGTAAAATGAATTAAAAAAATAAAATAAACAAACAAAATAAAAAGAAAGAAAAAGAAAACTTATAGAAATGATCAACATTGTCACTGAGCTGTCACGTTACAAAACCTACTTTCAAAAATAAGTAAATTTTCTATACACCAACAATGAACATGCTAAGAAAGATCATGGGAACACTCCCATTTGCAATAAACGTAAAGAAAATAAAATGTCTAGGAGTAAACCTAACCAAACAGGTGAAAGACCTCTACAACATAAACCTAAAACTTTGAAGAAATAGATTGAATGTGACATGAGAAAATGGAAAGATTGCTCATGCTCACAGATCAGTAGAATTAATATTGTGAAAAGGAACATTCTATCAAAAGCCATTAACAAATTCCATCCAATCACTTTCAAAATCCTCATGTTCATCATCCTTCTGGTCATTGTTATGTTTATAGGAATCTCTGCTGGGTAAGATTAGTGATTGCTTTCCCCCGCCTCTTTGGCAGCTTCTGATACTATGCAGATTCCTCCAAGTCCTGCATCCAAAGATATGATATCTTCAGCAAAAGAGACTTATCTTTAAATTCTGGGAGGCAGCTAAAGGCAAAGAAAATACCCTTTGTTGTTTGGGATCTTTTGGACTCCTCTGACTGAAAACTGAGAAATTCGTTATGCTAGTATGTAGCTAGAGTTTTCCTGCCTTGCCCACAGTCAGAACAAATCTTTGTCACCCGCCAGTCCCACAGCCGCTCAGACCCAACCAAGTAAACACAGAGACTTATATTGCTTACAAACCATATGGCCGTGGCAGGCTTCTTGCTAACTGTTCCTATATCTTAAGTTAATCCATTTCTATAAATCTATACCTTGCCATGTGGCTCGTGGCTTACCGGCATCTTCACATGCAACTTGTCATGGCAGCGGCTGGCAGTGTCTCCCTCACTCAGCCTTCCACTTCCCAGAATTCTCCTCTCTCCTTGTCCCACCTACTTCCTGCCTGGCCACTGGCCAATCAGTGTTTTATTTATTGGCCAATCAGAGCAATTTGACATACAGACCATCCCACAGCACTAGTACTCTCTTGACAGTTAAATAGAATTCCATGGTGTATGTCATATTTTCATTATTCATTTATTTGTCAATGGATATTTAAGTTGATTTCATTTTCTATCTACCATGAATAAAGTGGCAGTAACATGGATATGCAAGTGTCTCTGTAGGGAATAATGTCATTTGTGTATGTGTCCAGGAGTGGTGTGGCTGGCTCCTATGGATGTTCTATTTCTTGATTTTTGCAAATTCTCCAGAATGTTTTCCAAAGTGGCTAGACTAGTTATACTCCCACCAACAATTCTTCTTTTGTTACACTCCATGCTATCATTCATAGTTAATGGAGGTGATAACCATTATGAAATACAATCTTACTAGATGTAATAAAATGTAATCTATGATTTTAGCAATGGATATTTGAATAATCAATGAAGTACTGCTTTAAGTAATTTTAGTAAAATGTGTTCATAGATGCTGTCACACACAAAGGCGATCAGGTATTCAAATATAACTAACTTGCATTATTTTGTTGCAGATACAAACTGCTGTGTGTCAGTATCTCCTCCTAGTAAAAAATACAACACTAATCAGTTCACTTACAATATTGATTGTTTGATTATATTATTACCACCATTGCTACCATTCTTTACCAGTAAAACTCAAGCCAAGGAATAACATGAGGTGGAAATGTGGGTACTTTGGTTAACAATGACTGAAAACATAGTGAAGGTATCTGCCCAGATATTAAATATCAGGTTAACTTCCAGGAGATTTAGTAGGTTTAACAGTAAGAGGAGTGGGTATGGGAAAAGAGAAAGAAAGTAAAAGTGTAAAAAGAAAAATAAATGAAGGGAGGAGGGAGGGAGAGAGGGGGGAGGAGACCAGTAAAAACCAAACAGAGAGAGAGAGAGAGAGAGAGAGAGAGAGAGAGAGAGAGAGAGAGAGAGAGAGAGAGAGAGAGAGAGAAAGAAGTATAATGCATGAACTTTAGAGGCTAGTGTGGGACAGCTGCAATGACCTGTTATCCCATACAAATAAGAAATAGCTGTAGGAATATGAGAACTAGGTAGAAATATAACACAACAAAACTCTTTATCAGGGAAGGAAAGCTGATGGGAGATATAAGAAACAGCTATTGGACCTTGATGCAAAAGCACTGTTTAGAGCTTGTGTTTATCTCCCACAGTGCTGCCTACCTGAGGTGCCAATGGTGGGCAGAGCTGCTCTCTGGGAGCCTCACTGTAAAATCCCCACTTATGCAGTGCTGCTGTGGATTTCCTGGAAGGAGGCTTTAAATTCTCTTTGCCCAGGCTAAATTTCAGCCATGGCAGTAGTGCCTGCATTTGTTGGAGCCCATGCAGTAAGTCAGCCCCATGGTGGGGAAATTCACAGGTATGATGTCAGAAGACGTTTGTTGAGGGATGGACCTTCTCGACATGACACAGCTATAAGAGTCATAAATACACGGCAGCTGGGTTACCTGTTCAAAACCTACACACCATCAAGCCAGCAAAAATTCCGTCCCTGAGGAGGGCTCATAAGGCTCTACCCCTAGCTGTTGACAGCTGATACCTGCTGGTAGAGGAAGAATCATTCTTTGAGGGTGTGGCCATTCGTACGTTGCCCATGCTGTGGTGGTTGACTCCATAGCCATGATCTTATGGACAGCAACATTTAGATTTAGTATATTGTCAAAAGTAAAAAAAGACTGGCTTGATGGCACAGGCCTTTCTTTAATCCCAGTGCTCAGGCGACAGAGACAGGTGGGTCTCTGAGTTCAAGGCCAACCAGTGCTAAAAGAGAAACCTTGTCTTGAAAAACAAAAACAAAACAAAACAAAAAGCATGAGGCACCAGCTTCTGGAGTGGATGTGTTGTTATGTGTTGATGGAGGGCATTCAAGGGAAAAGACATGGGAAATGTGAGTGGTGAATATAATCATATTTAATTCTCTGTGTATAAGAAACTTATAAGGAAAATTTCAAAGGAAGATCACTCTGGGAACTGGAAAGCTGAGTCAGAGAGACACTGCCAGCCGGCGCCATGACAAGCAGCATGTGAAGACGCTGGTAAGCCATGAGCCATGTGGAAAAGTATAGATTTATAGAAATGGATTAATTTAAGATATAAGAACAGTTAGCAAGAAGCCTGCCATGGCCATACAGTTTGTAAGCAATATAAGTCTCTGTGTTTACTTGGTTGGGTCTGAGCAGCTGTGGGACTGGTAGGTGAGAGAGATTTGTCTTGACTGTGGGCCAGGCAAGAAAACTCTAGCTACAGATCACTTTATCTATTTAGTAATTTATAACTAACATCATTTTCCTGAATGAACTCATAAGCTTGAGATAGAAACAATATATTGAACGCATGCTTTAGAATAACCAAAGAAGAAAATAAAGAATTGCTTGAATATAAAAAGAACTGAAAGGCAGAAAACCAGTACCTGAATTGAGCAAGTAATAAACACAAAGTTGAAGTTTTTTCAAACCATCCATATTTAAAATGTATTGTTTGTATTATATAGGGCACTTATATTTTTAATATTTTTATTTTTAAAACTACCATTTATCAACAGAAGAAGAAGAGATTATAAGAAAACTGCAAAGTCAAAGCAGGGTAATTTCATTTGCGGCTTTGCAGCAGAAAATGGAAGCTATTGATCTTCTAGATACTTCTGTTGTAGTCACTGAAAGGGCCTGTTACAAGAGGCTGCTGGTGAGTCATCTTCCAATTTGTCAACTTCCTTCTTGGAGGTTGTGCTGTTCCCTGGAGCTCGTAAGTCAGCTCCTTTTAGATTGGAAAAATCTATTGAGTTTCACATGCAATGCTACATTTAGGAATTCCAAGAATAAAGCAAAAAGTGTAAAAATTACTGCCATCAAATTGGATATAAAGGTCAAGCTATTGCTTTTAGTCTGCAGAAAGTAATCCCAGAACAACTGAAGTTGGTTAAACTCTGTATCAGGGCTGCTGTGTCTTGAGTGCCTATGTAGGGCTTGAAATAGCAGAGCTGAAGGAACATCATCTAGAGAGTCATTTATAACTCCCTGCAAGGATAGTAGGTATAGCTAGAATGGTGAGAATCACCTTCCTAAAGTAAGTTAATCAGTTAGTTGCAAATCCCACTAAGCACATTAACAGGATCATAACTCGTAGTGTTTAAGGAGAGCAATCATGCTGATATTAACGCTTCAGGGAGATAGAAGTGGTTCACTAAAGAATCATAGGTAATAGGTTTTAGGCCTCTACCCATACACTTTTCTCCTGATTCCATACATTCTTTCTTTTTTATAATAAGAAATAAGAAAGACTACTAACTTTGAAATTTAAGAAAACAAAATACAATGGGAAAAAACAGATGCTTAATATCAAAATCACTTCATCACTGCCATTATTCAATAAAGATTCTTAAATACAACATACACAGAAAACAATTTCAGACAAAGTAGATCCTATGTACTAAAATACGTTGCATATTATATTTTTAGCCATATATTGGATCTTCCTCCCTGTAGCGGGAAGCCATTCCAGCTTTGATCTGGAAGTTCTAACCCCCATTGAGACTTCTGCAACTGTCACGCCTACAAGGCGGGGCCAAGGGAGGCGCCTGGAGACCCGAGATCTGGATGGGCCAGTGCTCTCTCTCTGTTCCGGGACCCTGGACGGTGGAGGTGGGCCAAGCAGAGCTCCAGAGAACACCGCTGGACTGTGATACACCTTCCCCAGACCCCGCGACCTACCTATCCCTTAATTTGTAAGTTATGCCATTAAATAAATCTCCTTTTAACTACGTGGAGTGGCCTTAATAATTTCACCAATACCTCCCTACCTTTTGGAGGATCTAAATAACAAAGAAATATTAACATTATATATATGCCCTAAGAATTTGTCCCATAGTACTATAAGTATATATGGAAAAATTTTTTTAAAAATGAGCAGATTTTAGGATAAAAGAAATGCTCAAAATAATCAACAACTTGCTAGATAAAATGCCCTTCTTATAGCTGTGAGAACATTGGTTTCTCTGATGACTATCTTAGGTTGTCAACTTGATTACATCTGCAATTAACTAACATTTTTGCGAAATTTTTTCTTCACCCTAAATCCAGATCTTTTGAAGTGGCAAGATAAATCCTAAATCTGAGGCACACCTTCTGGTGGCAGCCTATATAAAGAACGTGGAATAAGAGAGCACTTTGTCTTTGCCTGCTTGCCCTCACTCTTGCTGGAAAGTTCATTTCTTCACTGGCATCTGAATGAGCATTTACATCCATCCCATCAGTTCTGCTTCTCTAGAGATCCCTAACTAGTACAGTACCCCCTAACAAGAGAAAGATGGACTTCTGTTATTACTTGAACAAGAAGTGTCTTACAAAGAGTTTTGTTTGCAAGCCTTGGTCTCAGCTGGTGGATACAGGCATTGAGTGGTGAGTAAGTCACACAATCTTTGGCCTAATCAATAGATTAATACATTGATAGATTTTGTAAATTAATAGTATTATGGAGAAGTAATGGAAGCTCCTAGGTAGGGCCTAGTTGGCCACAGAGACATAGCTTTGCAGGTTGCATCCTGTACCTGTTCTCCTCACCATCTCTTCTTCCCAGTGGTCATACAGTTAGGAGGTCTCCTCCTCTATGTTCTTCCACCATGATATTGTCTCAGCTTAGGACAACAACAATGGAGTCAGCCAAGTATTGACTGAAAAATCTGAAACTGTAAAACGAAATAAATTTCCTTTTTTGAATTCACTTCTTTCACATATTTTCCAGGTGATGACCAAATAACAAATCACCCTATTTTGAATAAACAATTTCAGTGAGGATAAACAATCAGTAAACATTGAAAATACCCAGCTTTTGCTTTTCCTGGTTGTCCAAGCAAGCAAGTTAGAATTAAGAAGCATTTCCCTACATATATTGGCAAAGACTTAACAGAATTAAGAAAAACCAGAGGAAAACTGGTACTTTTCTCTATGAGAGCATTAAAGGCTTGAGGGTTGAAACTTCAGGTATAAGAAGTCATATGATCTCCAGATTGAAATTCTTCCTGTATTAGTTACTTTTGTTATAAGCTTGAGGTCACTACTTCTGTCACTTTTCACCTTTACTCTAACTGGAAACGATCATATCAGCCTTGGCAGACTATATGTGATAATTGTGATAATGTATGTGGTATATCTGATGTGGTGAGAGTCATAAAGAGATATTGTGCTCATTTGAATGTAAGTTGGATAAATCTTTTATGAATCTCTTTGTATGTATATGTCTATAACATTTTTAAAAACATGCTTCTAGAAATCTGTGCCTGAGTCAGAAAATTGTCTTTATGTATACATTTACATCTTTAAAAATGCAGGTTTAAGAGTTCATATTCCTAGAGAAATTTCAAAGAATTAACAATATGTATATTAACATACGTAAAAGATGATGTATAAAAAACAGCAAATTATAAACAACTACATAAAATATCTGAATAAACTGACTATATATTGTCAGCATGTACTGGTCTAGCCTGAAGTTTCTATGACTTTTGCTTTCGTTCCTTCAAAGTCAGCTGTCATTTGTTTCAACCATGAGATTTTTCTAATGTTCTTAGTTTGTGTTTCATTTAATAAAAATTCATTCATGACTTTTGTCATTGATACCTTTTCCCTACAACCTTCAGGAAGTGTATGTTGTTTGAATGCATAATGTGTAATAGAGGATAACATCAAACATTAGCACACTAATAATAACACTGTGTTATTAGAGTATGTATGAATATTTTTCTCTGCTTTGAAAAATATACTTTTATTATCTGAACTTACACTAATTTTATAATTATATATATTATTTAATAAAGTAATAGAATATATACTATTCCTTTGTGTGTTAATGGGGATCAAACCTTGCACTTTCTAGGCCAGTGTGCTACTGCTGAGCTCCATCCTTTGATACCAGTATCACTTTTTTGATGATGTATTAAAACATTTGAACTATTGAAAAAGGAAAAAAATATCAAAAATTTTACTTTGATTTTCTTAAGTACATTTTCTGTGCACAATGTTTTTTCCATACTTCTCAGTGTTATCATTGTGTATATGCTATTTGAGAGTGTGTATGTTTTATAACACCTTCTTATTTTATAGAAACAATTAGTCATCTTGGTATTCACTGTGACTTTGAACCTCCTGCTCACCTTACTTGATGTGACTCTTCATCACTGGTCCTACTTTGTTTCAAGATGATCAAGCAGATTTTCTTCAAGCACACCTTGCTCACTTTTGTGATCCTTGCCTCCAATTGCATTTGGCAGATCCAAAAGAAACTAGTGGCTAATGGTGGTGCCTATTAGCACACCACAGTGCTTGCTGGCCTCCAGGTTCTCTCAGCATCACAAGTATCTGTTACAGAGTCCATCCTGACTCTTCCCACACTGCCCCTGCCCTAAACTCTTCCAGCTCCTGGACATCCCCCCCAACACACACACCAGCTTCTTATTCCTGTATGACACTAACATGTTGGTCATGTACTCTCGGCCCTCTTGCCTTCCCTCTCTCTTGCCCCTCTCTAGGCAGTCTTTTCCTTTCTTGCACCCTCCCCTCTTCCTTCGTGGCCCTGTTCAGTCTACTGGCCATTTTAGTCTACTGCTTTGTCTCCCTGATCTGAACTTGCACAGATTACTCTGACTGTACTCTCTCCTATATCTACAATAGAAACCCTCCCCCTCAACCATACCTTGGAGCAGTCATAGCCTCCCTTTATAAAGTCTTGGCCCTACCTGAATCAAAATATGTTGTAACATCCTCCTTATGAAATACCAATGGAACACTACATTCCATACTATCTTCTGCCTTCTTTAATCCTTTGGGAATTATAGGATTCCTAAGTGTGAAATACGCACATTTTTAATCAATGACTCTAAAAATGTCAGCTACTACACAGAATCATAAACTGGGGATTAAGTCTATCATGAATAATCATTTTTCCATTAAGTTAAGGCTTCTGCTACCCAGAGGTTTCTCTGTTTAGTTTGTGTCTGCAGTATCAATCACTGTTCATGACAAGTAATTGATGCTTAACAGTATTTATCTGCTTAGTGAATACTTTCTTAATTTGGAAATTCTAAGGCATGACCACTGAAGGAAACAAAGGATCGGCAATTGTATTTGGCAAATAGAAAATGAATTATAATAATGTAAGCACTGAATAAGAGTTTATTATAGCAATTAAAATAAGCCTCAAATATCCAGGATTATCAACTCATTTCCACTCTATAAAGATTTGTTAGCATTAAGTAAAGCATTCTGGATTTTTTTCCCTTTTCTTATAGCTGTTTGTTCTTGGTTGTTTTTGTTTTAAGAGGTAACAGTCTTACTCAGTTGGCCAGTCTGGCCTCTAACTTCCAATACTTCCACATCACTAGGCCTGCTACCATGCACCATTGCACCTAGTCCAAATGTAATGACATTTTCTTTGCTTTCAATAGAAAAATGTACTTGAATCAGGGGTTTGGCTGAGACATATTGATTTTCTGTGGTTTTGAAGGTCATCATAGATTTAAGAAGTTCTTCAAACATTTTTTTCCAGGTCAGTCTTCTGGTTGCAATAATGTCAATTATCATAACTGTGTTATGGTAAAGAATTTAATATTTAAGATAAGCAAGTCATAAGAAGACATCATTTAATTGAACCTTTTATTTAATAGTTTCAAAGCATTATCATGTCAACACATTTTGGAAAAATAGTATTTCCAGGAGGCAAAAGTTAGATTTCATAGCTCTAGACACGGTTCCTATAAAAATAGAAGTGTGTGTGCATTATTCTACATGAAGTGGAACAAAACGCTATTTAAAACCAGCATTCAAATGTCAGTAATTAAATCAAACTATTTCATCAGGGAAGAGTTCAGACATATAGTAAAAGAGCCAACCACCATATGATAAAATTAGATCAAATTTGTATGTACTGTTATTCTGTATAATGAGATCAAGAACTCTGTTTGGACTGTGCAGTTTATGGATTGCCATTTTTTCTCAGGAGCAGTATGAAGTACTACACCAGAGGTTTCATAGCATCGTTTAATTGAGTATCTTGAGAAGAAATTTCAATGGGAGAAAAGGGCACTGGATATTCTTTGGCAGTCTAATTAGACACAGCTCATGATTCCCAATATAATTATCATTTCAGCATGCATTCTTATAGCTCTGTTATATATAAATGTTTTGTCTGTTTTGCATAGTTGTCTATTCTATCTTCTTTTCCACAAGGAGTAGGGTAAGTTGTTATAGAATATAAACTGATGATTGTGTTTTATATATAAAGACCTAAAATATATTGTGTATGGGGGAAGGTATATAGAGATTATTGCAAAGGAAAACCACACAGTAGTCAATTACCAGTATTTGAGAATATCACAGTTCACAATGCCAGGTCCACTCAGAAAACATTTTTCCATGAATTGTATTTTATGATTGGAACATTAATATGTAGATCTTTGAGTATCTAGAATAAATTTCTGTTTTCAAAATTATGAATGGTCATGACAAATTCTTTTTTTTCCAAATTTCAGTCTTATTTTATTTGTTTTTTTTGACTGTTCAGCCATTTATTCACAAATTTCATCAAGTGTTCTCTTATTAACAATAATGGTTACAAAAGACCATGGTAAATGAAGACCACATGAGAGTAGGAAGAAGCAAAATGCTAGAGAGGTCCACAGAAATCCACAAAGATACCCCCACAATAGACTACTGGCAATGGTTGAGAGACAGCCCAAACTGACCTACTCTGGTGATAGGATGGCCAAACACCCTAATTGTCGTGCTAGAAACACCATCCAATGACTGAGGGAACTGGATGCAGAGATCCACGGCCAGGCCCCAGGTGGGGCTCCAGGAGTCCAACTGGCGAGAAAGAGGACGGTTTGTATGAGCAAGAATTGTTGAGACCAAGGTTGGAAAAAGCACAGGGACAAATAGCCAAACGAATGAAAACACATGAACTATGAACCAATAGCTGAGGGCCCCCCAACTGGATCAGGCCCTCTGGATAAGTGAGACAGTTGATTAGCTTGATCTGTTTGGGAGGCATCCAGGCAGTGGGACCAGGTCCTGTCCTCAGTGCATGAGCTGGCTGTTTGGAACCTGGGGCTTATGCAGGGATGCTTGGCTCAGCCTGGGAGGAGGGAACTGGACCTGCCTGGACTGAATCTACCAGGTTGAACTCAATCCTCAGGGGAGTCCCTGTCCTGGAGGAGATGGGATTGGGGGGTGGGCTGGGGGGAAGGAGGGGGAGAACAAGGGAATCTGTGGCTGATATGTAAAATTAAATTAAATTATAAAAAAAAGAATTGACAAAACTTAATTTTAGATGTATTATTGCTATTTTCTCCCTGCCCCCAGAGCCACAAACTATCTAAAAAAAAGAAGAAAAAGAAAAAAGAAACAACCGAAAAATAAAACAAAACAAACAAACAAAAGAAACCACCAATACTAGATACGAGGAACCTCCTTTTTAGGAGTTGCTCAGAGGAGTCCAAGCAACTCCTAAAACAATATAGACTGTTGCTGATGCCTTTGGTTGCCTCCCAGAGGTTGAAGGTAAATCATAGCTGCTGAAGACACTGTACACTTTAGACAAAAGATTCAGAATTTGAGCTGGCTCTGAACTGAAAGATTTAAGATTAGCGTTCAGGATCTATACCTGGTGCCTGAGCTGGCTTTCTGGAGCCCATTACCTGTGGTGGGAAGCCTTGCTCAGCCCTGATGCAGCAGGGAGAAACAGGGAGCAGCTGGGTCCTGCCTTACCTGAATGTACCAGGATTTTGACTCCTCATAGAAGCCCTTATCCTTTTGGACAAGGAGATGGGAGGGGGGTCATAGGTGGGGTAGGCTTGGGGGGGGGAAGTGGGAGGAGGGATGAGAGGGGAATCTGTGGTTGGTATGTAAAATGAATAAAAAAAACCTCTCAAATAAAGAAAAAAAAAGATGTTACATTTATAGGAAAAAAAAAGATTAGCTTTCATAGTACTAAAGCAGCTACCCAAGCTACAAAGGAAGAGGTTCATTACTGAAACTTAGCTCAGTACTGAAACCTAGTCAACAATCGTGGCTAGGGACATCATGGTGGAGAACCTCCTAGTGACACTTTACTAGACCAGGATAATTTCCAACTATATTCTAAATACTTATTCTTATACCAACAGGTAACAGAAGTTCTCCCTCTTCATCAAAGTAGCTTCCATTCATGGTAGAAAGAGATCACTGAAAAAAAAAGAAAAAACCTCACACACACATGACTCGTCAGAATGGAGGAAATAAGTGATGGTGGGTGATCAGTACCAGTAGATACAATTACTACAGAGCTCTTGCATCTAAAGCTCAAGAATATCACAGAATACGAGGCAGAAAGATTGTAAAATCCACAGAATCCTGCTGTGAATCTGTGTCTTCTAGAAATGACTGGGAAACATTGGTGATACCTTAACAATATGGCTGACTAAATAAGACCTGAAATATGACACCAATAGGTTTTCTATCATGAAAGGGGCAATTCTCACATGGCCCCATCTTTAGACAAAGAACTAGAGGAAACAAACAACACCAAGAGCGAGAGAATTAGCTTTCCCTAGAGATGAGGAGGCCAATGTATTTGTGTGTGTGTCTGTGTGTGAGCGTGTGTATGTGTGCATGTAATATAATAACTAAAGAAAAAAGAGGTCATGAATTGAGAAGAAGTTATGGAGACATGGGAGGGATTGAAATGCATAGACAGAATGTAGATGAATTTCTAAACAGTCTTATTAAATAAAAACCATGGAGCCAAATATAGGGGTGAAAGCCTTAGATAAGGGAAATAGGGAAAGCCACCAACCAACCTTATCTCACCAACTCTGCAGCTTCCAATTGTGAGTTACTTCCTGTCTACCCACGCCTTTATTGCCTTGCTGTTCTGCCCTCTCATTGGCTATCTTAGCCCAGCTACCTCACTTCCTCTTTCTATACAGCTCTGTCACTTTCTGTCTGTCTGTACAGACCTCCATACCTCTATGGTTGATACTGGGATTAAAGGCATGTATCACCATGCTTGGCTCTGTTCCCTAGTATGGCCTTGAATACACAGAGATCCTGCCTGCTAAGAGATTAAGGGTATGTGCTGCCTGACTCCCTGTTTACTTAAAATGGCTTACTACTTCCTCTGATCTCCAGGCAAAATTTATTAAAGCACAAATAGAATGTCACCACAATAGAAGAGGGCAATGAGGTGATTATATTTTAATTAAAAGTGATTTAAGATATAAAATGTTATTTAGTGGTGCACACCTTTGATCCCAGCATCCAGCAGGTAGATCTTTGTAAGTCTGAGGCCTTCCTGGTGGGAACATAGTGAGTTTCAGGACAGCCAGAGCTACAGAGTAAACTCAATAAACAAACAAACAAAAGAAATAAAGCATAAGTAAAATGTTGCTCTTATAAAGTAAAATAATCAATTAAAATATTTGAAAACAAATACATATATATATGGCACAAATATGGAAACAATTCATTTGTTTATGGGTAGATGAATGGATAAGTAGAGTGTGTTTTGTATATAACATAGGACTAACATTTAACCTTCCAAATGAAGGGACCCGGCATTCATGTACTAAAAGGACTATACCAGTCATGAAAGACATATACTATATAGTTTTACTTTCATGGGCAGTCAAAGCCTTAGATTGACAAAGCATAACACAGGGCTGGAATGTAGCTCAGCCCTAGAATTGTATAGCATACTTCAGTCCCAATGTGCAGTCTCCAGTGACAAAATAAGTGAACAAACAAAAAAGTATAATTTCAGTTGCCAGGTATGAGAAGGAAGAATTACTTCTTTGCTGCAGAGATGGATAGTGATGGTGGTATACAAGATTATGTATCCATTCAATTATTTTTTTACAGTTTTGTGTCTGACTAATATGTGTTAAACATTTATTATCAGTGGGGTTATATATAGTATTTCAATACAGGTTCAGATTGTACACTGATTATATCTAGCCTCCCTCTGACCCCTACCTCCCCACACACACAATTTCTCAACTTTCAGTAAATTGCTATTCTACTGTCCTACATTTAGATTAACTATAAATATCTTAATGCAATTGAGGAGTACATTTAATGATAAGTTACTACTTCCTTTATGTATGTATATTTGCCACAATGAAAAATTGACCAAAAAGAAGACTTAACCAAAGCCACATTGCCCTTCCTGAACCACAACTGCTTTCTTTTCTAGATACTGTTCATGGCTCTGCAAGATCCCATCACAAAAGTCAGTCTCTACAGTTACATTTGTTTGCTTCTTTCTAGAGCCAAAGCTGTGTAAATTGTTTACAGATGCAGTGCCTTCCTTGAACAAATTAGGAAATACGAGTACTCCAATTAATAACGCCATTCACGCACACAATGGGGAAACCAGCAATTCACCTTTCCTTTGCCATTTTCTGATTAAAATGGAAATGAGGTAACTGCCTTCCTCCATGGAGGGCCACTGACTTTCTCAAAGGAGATGCAGGTGACATGTGTAGAGGTCACTTCTGGTCATTGGAGTAAGACTGTCCCCATGGCCTCACATATTTGACTACTTGGTCCCCAGTTGGGGGCACCGTTTGGGTATGTTTAGGAGATGTAGCCTTGCTGGAAGAACTATGTCACTGGGGGAGGGCTTTGAGGTTTCAAAGCTATGTGTCATTCCAAGTTATCTCTTTCTACTTTGACCTTGTGGTTGTGATGTGAGTCCTCAAATTATCCTGTACCTGCCTCCATGCACAGCTACTACCTGCTGCCATATCTCCTTGACATGATAGACACCTCTAGAAACATAAGCCCAAATGTTCACTTTCTCCTACCAGTTGCCTTGGTCATGGAATTTTATCACAGCAATAGAAAAGTAAGTAATGCATCACCTTTTCCTTATATACACCAAGAAGTCCACACTAGTACTAAGAACAGAGCTAGCTACTGTCTTGACTATCCAGTAGGTACTTCTACTATTCTGGCCAAGCAGAACATATCTTATTATTCTCTGTTTGGTGACTCTAGATGTAAGGTCTGAGGGGAAAACTCCTTTCAAATCAAGAAATGGGATTTTGCATCCTGTTCCAGCCCTGACGCCTGGATCTGCTCTAATTTACTGGCACTCAGGCTATAGGCATTGTTTTATCCTTTAACGACAACTTTAAGTATAGTGCTATAGAAGTAAATACCAAATGACTGCATTTTTATTGTCCATACTATACAATGATTCTAGGGTTTACTATATACTAGAGTCACATCGTACTATAATGTTTCATATAAGCCTTCACAAATTCTGCAAATGCTTGCTATATATTAGAAAAAGCAATTTTCAATATTGCCAGTCTTCATGCTACATATACTAAACAACATAAAATGTGTATATGTTTTAAAATAAAATATAATTTTAATAATTACATGCACTTTTTAAATACTTTTTTTTGCAAAATAAAGTCCTGATTTGTTTTATCATGAATGATTAAAATTAGTTAATTAAGATTATATTGTAAAGGCAGTACTCATCAGGTTAAGTTTGGAGCACTAAATTTTACAAGTATTTGTATTCATTTTTGCTGGGTCCAGAATAAACCAACATGATCTCATAGAAAGGTCCTTCAATGTTAATACTCTGTTCACAGAGGCCATTAGTCAAATGTTAATAGTACCTGAAAGAGAACATTTTCATACCAGTCTTGTGGGCATATTCATTCCATAATCAAGTGTCTCATATTACTTTACAAAAGGAAATACTTAAATGCAGCTGGAGCAATATATTTGTTGTATAATTAAAAACTGAGAGTATGTTTAAAAAAAACCAGGGAACCACATGAAAGACACTCTGTGGGAGCTAAATATAATATGCTGTGTGAACAAGATTAATTCTCACTTAGCCCACCTTGTGTAGGAGGATGCCCTCAATATCTGCCCGAGGTTAGGAAAACAAGGAGACATTTCATGAAAGAGTTCTTATTAATAAGATCAAACCTGAGGCCAGTCATTGGGGTAAATGCTGGAAGGTCAGAGTACCAGAATAAGCCACAGCTACCTCACCTGGCCAACTTCTCAGCTGGTCTTATATTTATTAGAGACTGGGACATTAGTTCTTTGAGATAAGTAGAAAATGCTATTTAAAATAGTTTAATTTTTTTCCTTTGGGCAAGGGGTACGAAACTTAATAACAATGCATATGAATGTGCAACTAGATGACAAAGCATTATAATGATCAGTTTTTTTTAGGGAAAAAAGTTTGATCAGAATTTTTAATGTATTTCTTACTAAATTGTCCAGTTGAAGTCCAGTAATTCACACTGTACATTTGCACTCTGAATTATTTGTGAATAGTTTGCAGCTCAAGGCAGATTCTGGGAAGAGTCAAAGATGACCTATGACTATATGCAAATTTGAAAAGTCATAGATCACCCTCTCTAATTCATATGCTCAACTTGGCTTTTTCTGTCTTCCCCCAACATTCCACCTCATCATCAACTCAATTGGAAGGCTGTTAGAGTACAACGATACTCAGGAGTCTATAACTTTCATGGAAGAATACAAAATTTTTAACACACTTTCATGTCGTAAGTCAAATCCAAGTTATATACTCTGAAAGACTTCTATTTTTTTGTTTCTTCAAATACAGCACTAATAAGGTAATCCTTGGGAGACAGTTGGAAGATTCATGGTTAACTGGTGGTTCTAATTTTCAGTGACATGCATTTTCCCTGTTTTCAGAACACAGTTGTTTTTTTTTTTAAATATATAGAGGTAAATGGTGTGACTACGTGCAGCTACTTACACAAAGGCCATCTTAGCCATAAAAATATTTCCTTTGAAGTAATTTTAAAAGACATTTTGAACTCCATATAACAACAAAAAGATGACAATATAAACATTTATCTACAACTGACGGCATTGAATGATAAAGTCATCTTTCATTTGCAAAGTAGTTTGTATGTGTCAATGGGCTATAAGAATGGATAGAACATGTGAAATAGAATTTAAAGTTCAAGATAGCATCATTACAGTTATTTGTTTGAATGAACAATTTAATTTTGGATTATATAATGAATCATTATTAAATTTATTTATATAACATTTCAGAGAATGGGACATAACCAAGAACTACAACTTACATTTATAAGTAATTGAACAGTGTGATACTACTAAATTCCCTTAACTAAAAATGTCTATGCCACATAGAAAGTTGTGATTCAGTGTTGGCATGCATTTACTCTTATTAAAATCCTTGTACCTAACATAGAAATGATGAAAACGTGTATGGCTCATACATGATCTTGTTTTTTAAAAATTAAGTTACCTTGAATGTCATTGGTCTTGTTAAACAGATGCCCATCAACTAGTTTTATCCAAGGCTCTAAAATCTCTACAACAATAAAAATTCTCCTCTTTAATGCTCTTTGTTGTCCCAGGTGTATAAATAATACTCTGCAAGAGAAGTGAGCTTGCAGTGAGATGCACTCTATAAACTTTGTAATTGGTAATCAGTTTCTGAGAAACAATAACAATACTTTGAAAAGGGCATCAAGTCTTGAATGACAAAAATTAAAAAGTATTTCAGCAGTTTGTTTCTATTATCTAGGTCCTGATTATGCTGTTTTGCAAGTGATTGATTTTGTAATTACAGGGCTTACTTGATAATTGCACATTCTTGCAAGCAATGTCCATTATGCAATGAAACTTGATGTGCTAACAGTATGCTAACTGAATTTATTTTCTCTTTCATATTTAATGGCATATATACACATGCATATGAGGGAACAAAATGCTGATGCCAAAATTTATTCTGTTGCTCTGATTGAAAATAATTTTCAGTTTTTGGTATTTGGCTACCATAAAGGAAATTTCCTTTTCTCATTTGACATGTGATTTTTTAAAAAATTTTAGTTCTGAGATTACAATATATTACATCATTTCTCTCTTCCATTTCCTCCTTCCAAATCCTCCCATATATCCATCTTTGTTCACTTTCAAATTCATTTTCAGTTCTTTCATTAACTGTTGTTACATTCATATATATATATATATATATATATATATATATATATATATATAATAGGTGATAGATATTTTCCTGTAGAAGACTGCTTTTCCTTCGCTAGGGATTCCATACTTTCCAGTAGTTCCATTGAGGCCCCACTGACTTTTCCTAAACCATTTTGACATGTCTATTGGTCCTTGATCAGTTCATGTTTGGGCAGTCACACAGGTGAGACTTACAGCTGTAGCTTCTGACATTACTAGCTGACACAATCTCACAGCAATTCCTTGATCCTCTGGCTCTTCCATCTTCTACCCACTTTTCCACAATGTTCCCTGAGCTTTGGGCATGGGAGTTGGTTTGTAGATGTATCTATTGGTAATGGTCTTCACAATTCTGTGTTTAGATTTGTTGTGGTTTTCTGTGATGATTTCTTTCTGTTGCAAAGACAAGTTTCCTTAATGATGGATAAGTGTGTCTTTGGATATAAGGAAAGTTTTGGGATTGTTGTTTCAGGTTTTCTGATTTAACAGAGTGGTAGTTATAGGTTCTCCAAGATCCATGATTTCACTAGCATTGAGTAATTGCCTAGGTTTCAAGTGCCAGGCATGTGTTCCCTCTTGTTGAACAGGTTTTAGGTCCAATTAGAGAACTCTTGGTTACCATCAAGGTACACGTCCCAATACTAAACCTTTAAAGTTACTATGCCATGCTGACTGAAGTGGTTCATACGTGCAATAGCTTCTGGAGAGGGCTGTTGGTTGCTTCCTTCCTTTGGAAGCTTTCATAGTGCCTTCTGGTACCATGAAATCTAGCTCTCTAGGAGTAGTGATTCAGGAAAATTCCAGCTTCGGGCACTCTGGACCTTGTGATAAAAGATTTTTTAAAAGACTCGGGAGGCAGAGCCAGGCGGATCTCTGTGAGTTTGAGGCCAGCCTGGGGACCAAGTGAGTTCCAGGAAAGGCGCAAAGCTACACAGAGAAACCCTGTCTCGAAAAAACCAACAACAACAACAAAAAATTTTCTTCAGTACATTTTCTGTCCAGGTTTGCTTGTTAATACTACATGGAGCCTGAACAGCTTATCTTCTGTAACAAACAAGGAAAGGCTTCCAGTGGAGGGATTGGGACACCAACCCAGCCAAAAAGCTTTCAACCTACAATTTGTTCTGCCTACAAGGTGTACAGGGATAAAGGTGGCACAGAAATTGTGGGAGTGGCCAACCAATGATTGGTCCAATTTGAGGTCCAATGATTGGTCCAATTTGAGATCCCTGCCACTAGAAGGAGCCTATGCCTGATGCTGCTTGGAGGGCCAGGAACCAGAGGCTGGATAGCATACAGATCTAAGATATAATCAAACAGGACTGGCAAAAATATAAAAATCAATGAAATTATTCCTAATGATATTCCGCTAAACTGGTAGACTGGTATATCATCAGAGAGTCTTCATCCAGCAATTAACGGAAACAGATCCAGAGACCCAGAGCCAAACATTAGGTGGAGCTCGGGGAAACCTGCAGAAGAGGAGGAGGAAGTACTGTAGGAGTCAGAGGGGTCAAGAACACCACAAGAACATGGCCCACATAATCAATTAACCAGGACTCATATTGACTCACAGAGACTGAGCCGACAATCAGGGAGCCTGTATGGGTCTGAGCTAGTTCCTCTGCATGTATGTTATGCTTGAGTTTCTTGTTCTTGTGGGATTCCTAACAATGGGAACAGGGACTGTCTTTGACTCTTTTGCCTGCTTTCTGGACCCTTTTCCTCCTACTGGGTTGCCTCATCAAGCCTTGGTATGAAGGTATGTGCCTGGTCTTATTATAATTTTTTAAGTCATATTTGGTTGATAGCCCTGGGAGGCTGACTCTTTTCTGAAGGGAAACAGAGGAGGAGTGGATCTGGGGAAGAAGGGAAGTGGATGGGAAGGATTGAGAGGAGCGGAAGGTGGGAAAAATGCAGTGGGCATGTAATACATGAGAGAAGAGTAAATAAAAAAATGATAAAGCAGGTTTCCTGGGTTGGAATTGATGTTGGCTTGTGAGTTTTAGTGCTTCTGCAATGACCTGTTCTTTAAAACAGAGCAGAACAACATTTCAACATTACACAAGATGGAGAGCATAGAAGGAAACAGTAGGTCTTCAGGGAAGATCTTGTTCTAGAACTCCTGGGAAGATTCTACTTAGCCTTTGACTGCTTCAGAGTATTTACTGGCAGTCACTGGCATTTCTTTGTCCTCAGCTGCATAATTATGATTTGAATCTTATAAGTAGCAGGCATCCCTATGACTTTGCCTTCATATGACTTTCTTCTTACAAGGGCATCTGTCATATCAGAACAAGGGTGTACTCTGCTCTAGGACAGAATCATTTTACCTAATTGCATCTATGATGATTCATTCCCAAATAATGTCTCATTCTCAAGTACAGGGATAAGGACTTAAGATTTTTTATTTTTATTTTTTATTTATTTATTTACTTACTTATTTTGTTTTGGTTGGGACACAATTCAGACCATAGCAGTGACCATTTATATGTAGAAGTGAGGAAATAGATCTTAATAGGCATTAGAAGACAGAATCAAGCATCTTTGATTTCCCTTCATGCCATCTTTTGTTTTTCACTAAGTATCTTTGCTCAAGCTGTTCTCAATTGTAAATATTATGTGCACATTCCATTTTAATTATGTAACTCTTGATCTTCTCTTCAAACTTTACATCAAATAAATTTCCTTAGCTACATTATCTGTAGTTAGGGAAGTATAGATAGAGACTTAGAATCCATGTCTGGTATAGAGCTCTGTTTGGATGAACTTAAGCATATATTGACATAGAGATCATCAAGCTGATGTCTCTGTTCTTACATAGGCTAAATAGGCTTATTGCATAAGCCTTTTTTTTTACTATTACAATATCCATAGTGCCTAGCACAGTGCCTGACCAAAAAGTTTAATAATTTGTAGAGTAAAAAAATTCATGTATTAATTTCTTGTTAAGTGAAGAAGAGATGGTAGCACACTTCATTGTTGGAAAACTTGAGTCATGTACTTTATGTACCATTCATTGGCACTGGGGAACATACTTGATATTTATGTGTACATAACTTTTGAGATAAAAATCCATTTTAAGACAAGAAGGAAGTGCAACTACACTTAGATGAAAGTATTTAGAATTATGTATGAATGTACACCCTGCATTTGGGAGGGTGAGAGAGAAGTTTCTTGAGAGGAATACATTTTCATGATTAGAACCTTAAAAACCATTTTGTAGCAGTTTTTCAATATGTCCTAACTTTGTGATAATGATTTTAACCTCTTAGGAGTTATGTGACCTGTGTAAATTCCTGTACATTTTGTTATAGCCACAGTCTTATTGGTGAGTTTGTTTTCTTATTCACAGAGTAGAAGTAGGCATGGCACCTAATTTATGCCCCAATTTCCACTCTTATTTTAGGTCACATCAGTAAAGCATCCAGAAAACAACATTTCCTGATTCTTGAACTAAATTTTGAAAGGTAGTGAATGCCCTGTTTCTTTTTCCATGACAAGGAAGAACATTCAGATGAAAATATTCAAAATCTTCATTTTGAATACATGTGTAGATGAATTGCTAAACAGTATTATTAATAAAAAACATGGAGACAGATATAGGGGTGAAAACCTGAGAGATCAGGGAAATAAGGAAAGCCACAAGCTAACTTCACCACACCAACTCCACAGCTTCCAAAAGCAAGCTACTTCCTGTCTACCCATGCCTATATGCCTTGCTGTTCTGCCATCTGATTTGCTCGCTCTGTCCAGCTACATCACATTCTCTTCCTGCCCAGGTCTGTCACTTCCTGTCTGTCTGTACAGACCTCCATGGTTAACTAGCGTTGGAATTTAAGGCATGTGTCACCACGCCTGACTCTGTTCCCAGTGTGGCCTTGAACTCACAGAGATCCAGACAGATCCCTGCTTGCCAAGTGATAGGATTAAAGGCATGTGCTAGCATTGCTTGACTTCTATATAGTGGCTGGCTTTTTCCTCTGATCTCCAGGCAAGTTTTATTGGGAGACACAGTATATTGTGGGACACAATACATCACCACATAATTGTGTTGGCAAAATCTTCAGAGAAAAACACTAACAATTATTTATGGAGGAAAAGATACTATCCAGGACATGACACACAGCGAAGTACAAGGACTCCTTTCCAGTTCTGCCACAGGTTAAACAGGCAGCACAAATTCAATACCTTCTAAAAAAATAACAGGGAGACATTATTTTTCAATTAGAGAAATGAGTGAGAAGTGGGGTTTCATTATTTCTCAGTCATCTGGGAAACTAGTATCATTGTGTGACTGAACACTATTAATGAACAAAGAAATGATTCCACCAAGTCTAGCCTTGGGGGATTAATGAGTTTATTAGGGTTATTAAAAGAATATAGGTGATTTAATGTCAGGTGCATCACTGAAAATCCCACCCTACCATGGGTGCTAACTCACAAGAGTTGAGTCCCTGGAGTTCTCTACCTAACTTGCATTCAGCTTCATTGGAAAATCTTCCCTCAAGACTGTTCACACTTTTGTAGCCCAATGAATCTTGTTACTTTCTGGCCCTTCTGAATTTTGTAAGTCTCCCTCCTCTCTCCAGGAGGTAATGTTTCAGTTTGGAGAAAATAGCTACATAAATAAGCTAAGGCTAAGACATTCTGTCTGTTGTTTGTTGAATCGACTTTGAGCTCCAGATCTTTCCAACTACACCGAAAATCAGGTCATAATATATCCGTTATTTGTTATCATTCAAATACATCTTTGAATGTTGTGAAATTTCTGAGGTTTGGTTGGCTTACAAATGATAGAAAGTGAAATGATGCTTTGGTTACATAAATGGCTGTACCATCACACCTGATAATATAATTTTTTGAAATTCCTCAATTAAGATTTGTCACTGGTAATAGTATAATAATAGTTATCCTAAGTATAACCACACAAATATTTTCAGTAGTAATTATGACCAAGAGTAAAGTTTCATAGAACTTGCATGGAAAAAGTGACTCAATTACTATCTATTATGACACAAATTGACTTTATATGAATTAAGTAAACTGACAATATTTTAATGAGAGTAGCATTTTATTATTCCTACATAAATTCTTTTATAGAGAAAGACATGAAATGCTGCTTAATTCTGTTTGCCTCAGAGGCAGATTGTCCTATTAACAACAAAATAGTTTCATCCAAACAATGCCTAGCATCAATTCAAAAGTCACTGAAAGGCAGTCTGAATGTACATCAGATTTATTGACACAACACAATTTCATTTCATGAATTCCAAATGTTTCAATTATAGCTTGCAGAATTTTTATGAGTCTTCTAATTTGATTTTGTGGATGTTGGAAAATTAACAACATATTGTTGGTACCTAGGCTTTTAGGAGACAGTCATTGTCAAAATATGTAAAAGAAAAATAACTGATATAACTGGGAAGCAGAGGCACATTTACCAAATCAATTTTGCATGTCATTTGGTCTTTCAAATATACTTAGGAAACATGGTTCTGAGGAAATGCCTCTACATGCCCTTTGATTGTGGTCACTCCTCAGATGAAAGGACAATGAAATACTGAAAAAGTATATTACACTTGTAGTTTTGGTTATCAGTTTATCACCAGTCACTGCATATAACTATCAGTGATTCACAAATGGCAAAGGTGAGAAAGAATGTACCAATACTTTATCTACATTGAACAAATCTCCAACAGCAAAAGCATCCAATAACATAGAAATTACAGTGTAAATTATTTCAAAGAGTTATTTTTAATAGTGTAGAAGGTAATTCCCCAGATGCTTACACAAATGTCATGCATGAACATCCATGTATGATGGAAACAGAAAATAATGTTTTATTTTGTTTTGCATTCTATTATTTGGAACAGCTTAGTAATACGAAATTTTTGAAATTTACTGGTTTTACAGAAATTAAATTGTCACTGGTTGAGTTATTGTCCATGGCCTACACTTTGCTTATGCAAAATGCAAAGGCCTGAATCTTAAAATAGAATTTGAAAAACAAATTCAAATGTGGGGAAGGAATTTGTATCAATTATCTGTGAAGGGAGGCGTTAGCCTAAACAGCCAACTGCAGGGTTTACAATCTTACTGAAAAAGAAAAAGACTACTTGCATAAGAAAATGTTAGTGTTTTTCATCTTCAATTGGGTGAAAATAATTTTTACCTCATAGAGCTTTTAAATGCAGATTATATGGGATAATAAATGTAGGTTTGTTATATAGTGTTTATTATACATTAAAATAAATATCAATTTTTATTCTCTTTTCCAATTATTTTTATGTCTTTGATTGAATTAACTGTTTAAGTTTTTCATTTCAAAAAGTTTCTGTGTGTAAATCAGAGTAAATAATTGATATACTTGATGTACTTTTCCTTAGGAGTTGTAGATAGAAATATTAAAAGCAGAGCACACGTGTCTGAAAAAAAAAAGAAAGAAAATTAAGAAGCAAGGTAATTTTGAGCATACTAAGACTTGTGCAAGGATTCTGCAGATGTTTATAGTTTTAATAATTTACCAGGGTCAGGTATATAGTTCAGTTGGTAGAGTACCTGTCTAACACATAGGCTGTCCTAAGTTTGATCCTAGTCCCACACAAAACCAGATGCGATGGCACGTGCTTATGATGTCAGCATTTGAGAAGTAGTGGTGTAGGAGACACAGAGGTTCTCGTGTTCACAGATAAGTACTAGGGAAACCAGGAAGGTTAAACATGCAGGGTTGTCTCTTCAAACAGAGGGATATATAACCTGTTTTGTTATTGTTGTTGCCCAGAAGGCTGGGAACAGAGGTGGTTAATAGCATGGTGATCTTTGTGCTGTGTGGCAAAGGACACAGCGGACAATGTATTCCTCCTCCAGATCCTTGTGAGCTTATTTTTCCCAGTTTTTCTTAGAACCTATCTTTATGGAAGATGTCACATGTCCTTTACAAAGAGTTTCAATGTAGTCGTAATTTAAGCTTTATTGTGCAGTACACATTAATTATCACCAGGAAACATTTTTCCTAATTGTGCTGTTCTTAAACATGCCTAAAATAAACTACCAGGTGTCAGACTTTCAAAGTTAGAATGAACACTGGCTACTGAGTCATGTTGAACAGGATTCCCTTCTTGTCTCTGGCAGATCTTTTGGATGGGCCTCCTATTGGCCTTGGAGTTTGCAGAGACCACTTCAACATGAAGCAGGAGGATCAGAAGTTCAAAGTCATTCTCAGCTACAGAATAACTCCGAGGCCAAACTAGGCTACTTTAAAAATTGTCTCAAACAAACAAGCAAAAATGTGCCAGAGACAACATCAATGTTCATTACAGCCTCTACCTTGCTACTGCCTGGGTGAGCTCTGAGTTAGTTAAGTAAGTGGTATATGCAATCTAAAACCAGAAGAAAAATATCATGTCACTGGTGACCTATGAAGTGCCTGTCATCAAATCCTTCTTCTAATTCATTTTCCTTTCCTCTCCCCCATGCTGTGCCCACTTTTAGCATGACTTCAAAAAGCAAGTAAAAAGATTTAATGGAGTTGTTGATGTGATCTCTCAGCTCATACCTCCATGCCCTGCTGCTTGCTGCTGTACTTTCTACTGTGTTAGACTCTTATCCCTTTGGAACCATAAAAGGAAATAAACCATCTCTTTCTTAAGCTGCCTATGGTCATAATGTTTCATTTATCAATAGAAAACTAACTAATAGACTTTCTCTGATATTGAGAATAACAAACTAAGCTCATCAACAGTACTCTAAAGACTGTATCTTCCATTAACACCTTTATCTCTGATATCTCATAGGGCTTCTCCCTGAAACTTGATCATTTGTATCTAGTCACAAAGCTTTCCAACAGATGGAAATAGCACAATGAAATGCTGGATTTTTTATAGTTTATATGAACACATAGTTTATCAAGGTGTTCCTGATATTAAAAATTACATAGATTAACAAATTTCAAACAGCCCAACTAACTGAACAGAGCATATACTGTTATACTGAATATATAAGAGCACAGGGTTAGCTACTTTGAAAAACATATAGATTCATCATATTTTGAAATCAACATCATAGTTTGAAATATTTTGAGCAATATTGAATAGAATTCAAAATGCTATAGGATTAGAGTATTTGCTAGAGTTATATGAAGTTCACTGTGAACTGAGCTAAGTGATGTTACCTAGAGGAGTATGCCAAAGGCACGTCCTTGGAATGCTTGGCAAATGAATCAAAAGGTGCCATTGCTTACATTATTGACCCAAGAAAGCTTGAAGGTGACAACATGAGAATGCATCATATCTAGAAAAAACATCAGCCACTGAGCTTCACCTGTTATCATATAATATCATCTGAGAGCTCACTTACTGACACTAAGTATCTGCTTATGAATCTTCCTTCCCTGTTTCATTTGTATTCTTCCCACTCCCCGGTACTGCCATTCTAATCTCAATTCCTATGAGATAAACTTCCTTTAACTCTATATGTGTGTGAGACCATAGTGTACCTGTTATGTTTTGTTTCAGTGTGTGTGTGTGTGTGTGTGTGTGTGTGTGTGTGTCTTATTTCACTTGGCTTAATGGTTCAAATTTTATTCATGTTGTCACTAAATAACAGAATTTCTTTCTCTTCCTAAATAGATAAAATTCCCTGATGTATTCATACATACTACAAATTACTTATCTTCCTGTCTGTGGCAGAAATCTAGATTAGTTTCATATTTTAGCTATTGTGAATAGTGTAGTATTAAGTATGAGAGTGCAGATATTTTTTTTCCATAGGTGCACATCATTTCACTTGGATATATAATGGCTACAGGATTACTGAATCATATGAGAGTCTTACATAGCAATGAATAACCTTACTGCTTTTCCTAATGGCTGTATTCATTGCATTCACCCTGATAGAATGCAAACTTTCTCTCTTCTCTACATCTTTGTATTCAAGGTTTTCATTTATCTTTTGGATAATAAACATCTTATTGAAGAGAGGTAGTATGACATGCTGATAAAAATGTGCCCTTTCTTGGTAATTAGTACTGTAGATTTTTTTTTGATGTATCCACAAGTCACTTCTATTATTTAGAGCAATGTTTAGTCTATTTTATGATCATTAGCTCTTTTTTATTCACTTTACATACCAACCACAACTCTCATCCCTCCTCCCGCTCCCCCAACCATCCCTTCCTGCCCCAGACCCACCCCTCATCGTCTCCTCCAATAGGGTAAGTTCTCCCATGGGGGGACAGCTAACCCTGGTACATTCAGTTGAGGCGGGACTAATCCCCTTCGCCCTACATCAAGGGTGAGCAAGGTGTCCAACCACAGGTAATTGGAACCAGAAAGCAAGCTCATGCACCCAGGGATAGATCCTGATCACACTACTGGGTCCCCTCAAACAGACTCAGCTACACAACTGTCTCCTGTATGCAGAGGGTCTAGTCTGGTCTCTTGCAGGTTCCACAGCTGTTGGCCTAAGATCTATAGATTTACCCATCATGATCTTCACCCCCCTTGCTCATATAATCCCTCTTCCATCTCTTCAACTGGACTCCTGGAGCTCGCCTTGGTGCTTGTTGGTGAATCTCTGCATCTGCTTCCATCAGTTACTGGACCAAGGCTCTGTGATGACAGTTAGGTCATTCACCAATCTGATTATCAGGGTAGGCCAGTTCAGGCACCCTCACCACTACTGCTAGTAGTCTAGTCTGGGGTCGTCCTTGTGAGTTCCTGGGAATTTCCCTAGCTCCGGTTTTCTCCCTCATCCCTTAATTTCCCTCTCTATCAAGGTATTTCTTTCCTTGCTCTCCCACTCTATCCCTCCCTCTGCTCCATCATCCTGTTCCTCATGTTCTTATCCCCCACACCCTCTCCTCTATTGCCCCCCCATCCCCAGTTTACTCATGGGGATTTCCTCTGTTTCCACTTCTCAAGGTGATCCATACATTTCTCTTAGGGTCCTCCTTGTTTCCTAGCTGCTTTGGAGCTGTGGGTTGTAGTCTGATTATCCTTTGCTTTAACTCTAGTATCCACTTATGAGTGAGTACATATCATGTTTGTTTTTCTGAGTCTGGGTTACCTCACTCAGGATATTTTCTAGTTCCATTGATTTGCCTAAAAATTTCATGAAGTCATTGCTTTTTACAGCTGAGTAATACTCCATTGTATACATATACCACATTTTCTTTAGTTATTCTCCAGTTGATGGGCATCTAGGTTGTTTCCAGGTTCTGACTATTAAGAATAATGCTGCTATGAACATAGTTGAGCAAGTGTACTTGTGGTATGATTGAGTATCCCTTGAGTATATTCCCAAGAGTGGTATCATTGGGTCTTAAGGTAGATTGATTTTCAATTTTCTGAGAAATGGCCATACTGATTTCCAGAGTGGCTGTACAAGTTTGCACTCCCATCAACAGTGAATGAGTATTCCTCTTGTTCCACATCCCCTCCAACATAAGCTGTCTTCAGTGTTTTTGATCTTAGCCATTTTGACAGGTGTACGATGGTATCTCAGTGACATTTTGAATTGAATTTCCTGGATGACTAAGGATGTTTAGCAATTTCTTAAATGTATTTTGGCCATTTGGGCTTTCTTCTGTTGAGAATTCTCTGTTTAGCTCTGTAACCCATTTTTAATTGGATTGTTTGGTATTCTGCTGTCTAGTTTCTTGAGTATTTTATATATTTTGGAGATAAGCCCTCATTCAGATGTGGGGTTGGTGAAGATCTTTTCCCATTCTGTAGGCTGCTGTTTGTCTTATGTAGTTTGTCCTTTGCTTTACAGAAGCATCTCAGGTTCAGGAGGTCCCATTTATTCATTGTTGCTCTCAGTGTCTATGCTACTGGTGTTATATTTAGAAAGTGTTCTCCTGTGCCAATGCATTCTAGGCTACTTCCTACTTTCTCCTGTATCAGGTACAGTGTAGCTGGATTTATGCTGAGTTCATTTATCTACCTGGATTTGAGTTTTGTGCATGGTGATATATATGGATCTATTTGTAATCTTCTATATATTTATATCCAGTTATGCCAGCACCATTTGTTGAAGATGCCTTTTCCCCCAATGTATAGTTTGGGCTTCTTTGTCAAAAATCATGTGTTCATAGGTGTATGGATTAATGTCAGGTTCTTCAGTTCATTTCCATTGGTCCACATGTCAGTTTATATGCAAATACCAAGCTGTTTTTAATTTTCTGGATAGGTACCATTGTAGCTGTAGTTTTCTCCAGTCCTGCTCGGGCCCGCAGCTGCTCAGACCCAAGTAAACACATAGAGACTTATATTACTTATAAACTGTATGGCCATGGAAGGCTTCTTGCTATTTAGTTCTTATATCTTAAACTAACCCATTTCTATTAATCTATAAGTTGCCATTTGGCTCATGACTTACCGGGACTTTACATCTTGCTTCTCATGGTGGTGGTGACTGGCAGCTCCCTGACTGAGCCTTCCTCCTCTCTGCTTATCCCACCTATACTTCCTGCCGGGCTACTGGCCAATCAGCATTTTATTTATCAATCCATCAGAGCAACATATTCATAGCATAAAGAAAGACATCCCCAGCACACCATATACTGACATTAAATCAAGTCCAGATAAACAATTTAAATAGAACTATAACTCCTATGGAAATTGAAGCAGTCATTAAAAGTCTCCCAGCCAATAAAAGCCCAGGGCCATATTGTTTCAGTGTAGAATTCTACCAAAATTTCAAAGAAGAGCTAATACCAATACTCCCCAAATTGTTCCACACAACAGAAACAGTAGGAACATTGCCAAACTCTATGAGGCTTCAGTTACCCTGATACCCAAATCACACAGATGGAACAAAGAAAGAAAATTACAGACCAATCTCCCTCATGAACATTGATGCAAAAGTATTCAATAAAATACCAGCAAACCGAATCCAAGAACACATCACAAAAATTATTCATCATCATCAAGTAGGCTTCATCCCAGAGATACAGGGATAGTTCAACATATGAAAATCTGTCAATGTAATATATCCTATAAACAAACTGAAAGAAAAAAAATACATGATCATCTCGTTAGATGCTGAAAAAGCCTTTGACAAAATCTAACATCCCTTCATAATAAACATCCTGGAGATATCAGGAATACAAGGAACATACCTAAACATAATAAAGGCGATGTACAGCAAGCCAACAGCCAACATCAAAGTAGATGGAGAGAAACTCAAAGTGATTCCACTAAAATCAGGAACAAGACAAGGCTGTCCACTGTCCTCATATCTATTCAATATAGTACTCAGAGCCCTAGCTAGAGCAATAAGACAACAAAAAGAGATCAAGGGGATATAAATTGGAAAGTCAGAAGTCAAACTTTCCATATTTGCAGTTGATATAATAGTCTACATAAATGACCCCAAAAATTCTACCAGGGAAAACCTACAACTGATAAACACCTTCAGTAACGTGGCAGGATACAAGATTAACTCAAAAAATCAGTACCTTTCCTATCAGTCTCCATCAAAATACCAACACAATTCTTCACAGGCCTTGAAATAGCAATACTCAACTTCATATGGACAAATAGAAAACCTAGGGCAGTTAAGACAATCCTTTACAATAAAGCATCTTCTGGAGGCATCACCATCCCTGAGCATTAGCTATTAAGCTACTGAGTTATTAGAGTTTGTTATATACTTGGGAGAGTGATTCCTCACATATATAGCTTTCAAATATTTACCTGCATTCTGTAAGTTGTCCATTCTTTCTGATGGCTGACTTTGCTGTGAATAGGTTTTCAATTTACTGAAATGTCATGACTCTGATTTTACTTTTGATTCTTGTCCACCTTCTCCCCTTGTATGTCCTAATTGTTCCTCCTACCTTGTCTCTATGAGTATCATTTAAGGAAATCTTACATTGAGGATTTAACATATTATGTCTTGATTTCTATAACTCATTGGAAACAGTGGTATAGTTTCACCCTTCTAAAAATAGGTACTCTATTTCTTTTACACAATACTAATTATTAGAAATGCTCTCCTTCCTGCAATGTGGGTTTTTTTTTACAACTTCAGGACACCCAATTGTGTTCTATTATCTCTATCTTATTTTTTTATACCAATGTCATGGCATTTGGAGTATATTTTGAATCATTGTGTATTTTTATACTTTTGTTATTACCACACTCATGTAAAACCAAGGAAGCCATATTGCTTTATTATTTAGACATTTAAATACAGGTCCTGTTTGAATTTAAATGAAAGCACAAAATAGAATGGCATAAAATGATGTTGCTCAAAATTTTTTTCTTAATTATTTCTGAAATTTTAGAATACATTAATCTTTCAATAAGATAATGACATTTCCTCCTGCCCATATATCTTGGGAATATTTTCTAGTCCTGCCATCTACTAAGAATACCTTTGCTTTCTAATGCCATTGTGGTAAAACATCAGTATTTTTGAATCAGTGTCACTGTGTCTGGTATAAAAGACTAAAGCTTTGTCATGCAAGATCACTGAAGCATGAATTAGTACTTTCCTTAACATTAACCTACAGGGTTATAATTAGTGAAGTATTTCTTTAAACTCACAACTTTAATAATAATTGGTTAATGATTGTTAAAATATCTTTACTTGGTTTCTCAATTTAATAAAAATTTTCCAGCTTATGTATGGTGTATATATTTAGAAAAATTACTGCCATTGTTCTCCTAACATATACCCCATTATCAGGGTGCAAAACTGTGTGAAAATAGAAGTATACCCTCCAGTTTCAGTAGCAGAACAAGTAAGATGTGAATATCTGATTTCAGCTGAGAAATTACTCCTCTAGACATAGCCTTAGATTATGAGCCTTACATTGTTAGCCATGAGCAACAAATTCTGGATGATATTCAAGTTATAAGGCTAATTTTTCTATTTGGGAATATCTGTAATCAGGACAGGAAAGAAGAGAAGTTGGTAGAAAAGTCACTCTGAAATTTCAAAGCAGAAATGTTCCATGGAAACTCTGTTTTCCTTGTATCTCTGTATTTCAACATCTTTTTAAAGCTTTCTAGGCCAAACTTATTATCTTGTAATTATAAACTACTTGTGGTAAATTCAAAATGATTTCTCTGGTCTGAGCATGTATTACAGGACAACTTTCCCCTTTGAGAAATTCATTCCATTTTGATGTCCTCAATGTGTAACAGAGTGACTATTTAATCATGTTTTAATAAAAAATAATTGATTATAATTTTCTTTATATACTTTACAATATTAGAAAATTTGGGATTAAAGTTATAATAATTTTAGTTTTCTATATGTATATTATTATTTTGTCAACTTGACATAAACTAGAGTTATCCTGGAAGAGATGGCCTCAATTGGGAAAATATTCCCACCAGATGGACCTGGAGGTGAAATTCTGGGAGTATTTCCTTGATGAAGGATTGATATGGGAATACTTAGCTAAATTTGGGTGGTGCCACCTATGGGAAGATGGTATTGTCATGTGTAAAAACAAGCTGAGTGAAAAATTGGGTTCAAACCTACTAGTAATCAGAGTTCCCTTCTGGCCTCACTTTTTCTTATTTTCTGACTTGAAGTTCCTGCCCTGACTTCATTCAGTGAAAGACTGTGGCATAGAAATGTAAGCCAAATAAGCTATGTCCTCTCCATGTTGATTTTAAAAGTAAACTAATACAGAATTTGGTACTGAAATCATAGGGTTGTTGTGATTGAACTGACCTTGTATTTTGTGGGTAGAATTGTGTTGGCATTTTGAAGTTTGGGCTGAAAAAGTACTAAGAACAGAGTGCACTGTTCTTAATGGGAGGTTGGAGGATGAGAATGTTGGAAGAAATGCAAATAATGGGTATATCTGGCTTGTGAAGATTCAGAAGAAAGCAGCCTCTTTATAAGCGTGGTTTCTGAATCGATAATCTGTGGGCTTTGGTCAGCTTGAGCTGAAGAATCTTGTGATGAACAAGAGAAGAGAACCACTGAGGTCAAGTCCTTACTGGGACACTTGATGCTGTTGAACTGTGACTAAGAAGAGACCAGCATCATTGAGAGAACTTTTCTAGAGTGTATTTCCCTAGGGTCAGTATACAGAAAATGTGGTCCAAATAAGGTTATGATATGTTGCAAGTTGGAAGCCAATCTTGTTTATGGGTAAGAGTTTACCTAGTGGTACTGATTTTAGCAGCATGGAAGCTGCGGGATTGAAGTTGTCCTGGAGAACAGCTGCAGTTTTGCCCTGTGAGAGGCCAGGAGGAGACATTGGTGATGGCTCAACCTAAGTTGCAGTGCATATCCCAGGACTGAAAGGGTCATGAAGTGAAGGTGAGGTTTAGCACTTCTAGAGGACCATTTATAATGATACAGCCTCATTTTCCTGATGAACCAAGCATATTGGTGATGCCAGGACAGTGGAATGCTACCAAGGACAGTAGCAGATATGGAGTGGCATCATCTTCTACCTATGAGACAAGTGTCGTGTGCATCATGAGCTGAAGAAAAGGAGGAGCCAAAGACCTTTAAAGCCCAGAAGATACTGAGTCTCAGTGGTCTGACATTGATCTAGTTGTACCATTGGAGTTTTGCTTTGACTGTGACCATGTTCTGGTTTTTCTCTCTCGGAGTAAGAAAATACAGGAGCCTACAGTTGAAACACTTTGTACTTTCAAAGGGACACTTTTTTAAAACAGAGAAAGTGAAATTTTAAAGTGCTGAAATTATTAAAGAGTGAGACTTTTAAAGTTATACTACATTTCATATTGAGATAGTAACATGAACTCTGGAGGATAAATCAGACAGGAAAAGTTATTGATTTAATGACAGTGTGTTTTTGTGACAAGCTGACAATGGGTTCATTATGCTACTTAGTTTTTGTCAGCTTAACACAAACTAGTGTCATCCTGAAAGAGGGAACATCAACAGAGAAAATATTTCCACCAGATTGGCCTATAGGTAAGTCTGTTGGGCATTTTATTTATTAGTGATTGATGTGGAAGGTCCTAATTCATGGTAGGTGGTGTGATCCTTTGGCACCTGGATCCTGGGTTGTATAAAAAAGCAGGCTGAGCAACCATGAAAAGTAAGTCAGTAAACACCGTGTCTCCATGGCTTCAGGTTTAGTTCTTGCCTTCAGGTTCTTATTTGAGTTCTTGCCCTGATTTCCCTCTATGATATATTGTGACATAGAAGTGTTTATGGGGTCTCTGCAAATACTAGGGCTGGAAGAGTAAAAACTGTATGAAGGAAGAAGGAAATCTAGTTCAACACAATTCAGTAGACGGTGTTCATTCAAGCTTCTAGATCTTAACACCAGGCACTTTATTTTAGGCATATTTAAGTACAGTAAATTTGGAAAAAAGTTTCCTGGTATATGTAATATAATCTTGTATGCACAGTAAGACATAATTACATCAAAATTCTTTTCAAAGTACATATAACTTATTCCATGAAGTTGTGTTCTGCACATAGGATACATGTGTTATCTTAAGGGCCTGGCTCTACTGATTTTCACAGAGGAAATCTATCCTATTAACCGCCTCAGTTCCCAGCCTTCTGGGCAGAAAACACCTTACATTTCTCCCTTTTGAAGCAACAACCCTGAGTTTTCAACATTCCCAGTTTTCCTGGTGCTTCTCTATGAGTGCAAGGGTCATTGAACTCCCAATAGAAGTGAAGTCAAACAAGTCCTTTCCTCTCCAAGGTGACCTTTTGTCATAGTACTTACCATGGCAACATGCAGCAAGCTAATACACTGGGTATTTTAGTCAATTAGATTTCCAAACGGTTGATAAGCTTCCTGTTTCCATTAGCATGGTAGAAGAAATCTTTTATCATATGTTTACCATATTTTCATATTAATTTTCTTTTAAATGTTACTGGAATAACAAGACCTGTTTTTTAAACATGTGTTTTCTTGATGTTTTATTACTTCCTAAATTCTATACTTTTAAAAATTCATTTATTGAAAATTAGCATATTCAATAATACTTTAAGAAAAAATTAATTTAAACTAAATTGAAAAGTATGGTAAAGGGGTATAAATTAAACATTAGAAAGGATTTGCAAGTGTTCACAACTTCAATAACCTTTAAGAATAGGTAATTTCCAGATATTGTGAGATTTGACAGTCACATCCACATTATTTCAATGACAGAGAAAACTAAAAAATCTTAGGTTAGCCATGTTGTACCAAAAAGTAGCAGAAATAATAAAGATAAATAATTTTCTCTCAATGTTATATTAATTAAGTGCCCAAGATAATATAATTCATCCAGAAAAGAATAATAGAATTGAGAAATTAAACTGAAAATTGCAAGTAAGTTGACTTTAAGAACATTAAACAACATGGGCTATTGCCATTTTCCTGCATTTCAATATTCTATTGATAAGGAAATCACACACTTTGGCAACTAGGCATGGAAAAATCATTTCCAAACGAAATCTGAAACCGTCTCACCCCACTTCCTTCCTTTCTTTCATCCTTCCTTCTTCCTTTCTTTTTTCCTCCCTTTCTTATTTTGAGGAAAATATTTCAATGATTAGCCTAAGCTCACCAGTGGTGAGACTACAAGGATGAGGCACAATGCCTGGCTTTTTACATGGCCACTGGGGCCTGAAATCAGGTCCTCAAGCTTGAAGAGCAACACTTCGTAGACTGAGATATCTCCCCAGACTGAGTTCATGTTTAACGTTTTCTACCTCTAAGAGATATATCTACCCAAAAAAGCTACTTTAAATTCTGTTCTGTAAAACGTACTTTTAAAGAATAAATATCTTCATAATGGAAAAAAAAAGAACATTAGTTGATATTACTAAGTTGCATTTCAGTACGTGCTACAGAATATTTCCCAGTATATTCAGAGTCAGAACATTGGAAGAGAAACAGTGTTGTTATAACTTTTGTAGTGTACAGCCAAGGTTATATGTCACCATAGTTTATATTGTGCTACCACCAGTTCTGTACAGTGGGAAGTTGAAAGATGGTATAGATGATTAATATCTGAATTCTACCTCTCATAATCAAAGTGTGCCAGGTTTCATCTCTTTCAAAGATGAAACTAATTATTCACAAATATGAATATGTAATGTTAGCATAATGGTGGTGGACTGGTAGCATTATAGTAGTGAAATGAAAAGGCAAATTAATATTTGGGTCTGTAACTATGCTAGGTCTTCTTCTGGAAAAACTCTAGTAAAAACAGAAAAACTGTATCAGCTAAGACAACACTGTCAATGGGAAGATTCCAGGAAGGCAAGAAAGAACCAGTCACTGTGATTTGTTTCCATTTTGGCAACAGTTAAACTTGCAGACTCTTTCTGATGTAAGGATGTGGACGTGGCAAAACAAATTACAGTAAGATTAGGAACATATCTTCATATCAAGGCTAGACTAGGTAACCCAGTAGGAGGAAAAGGGTCCCAAGAGCAGCCAAAAGAGACAGAGACATGTAGACGAATTTCTAAACAGTCTTAGTAAATAAGAAACACAGAGCCAAATACAAAGGTAATAGCCAAAGAGATCAGAGAGCCACAACTACCTTATCTTACCACCTCGCCACCATTGCTTCCCCAGAGAGAGCTTCTTTCTGTGTGACTTGTGTTTTTATTGCTTTCCTGTTCTGCCTTCTCATTGGCTCTAAGCCCAGCCACATGACTTCCTTGTCACTGCCTGTCTATACAGACCTCCAGGTCTCTATTGTTGGTACTGGGATTAAAGGCTCGTGTCATCACGCTTGGCTGTGTCCTTGACCACACAGAGACTTTGCCTGCCATGTGATCGGATTAAGGGCATGTGCTACCACCACCTGACTTCTGTTCCTGGTTTGCAATGACCTCTGATCTCCAGGCAAACTTTATTTATTACCATGCAAATAAAATTACGTTTCAGTACAATTAAAATATCACCACACAGATAGCCCCCATTCCCATTGTTACGAGTTTATAATGACTGTTCGATCAAATATTTCTCCATTTTGTGTGGAAGGCCAGCTCCCACCATTAAAAGTGTTCCTATGAGGAGGAGACAGGGATAAGAAACACTTAAATAGAAAGATGTGAAGAGGAGGAAGACAGAAGTACAGGCTATCTTTAGGAGGACCTGGATCAAAACCTAATGGTCCCTTCTCCATCTTCAAAAGGGCTTTTTATAACAATGACAAGGAGTGGGGTGAAAGACCTCTCCCTTGCTAGATCAAAGCACACTGCACAGCCAAGTGTGCAAAATACCTGGTAACCACACCCATGATCAAATCATCCCCTTATGCAGCCCTGCTGGGTAAAGCAAGCAGATTCTCAGACCCTGAGTAGGTTCTCATTAGGAAAACTTGGTGGATCTCTACAATTTTGTATTTGTCTGGATGACCTGTCTGTTAATTAGAGTGGGGTATTGAAGTTTTCTACTATTATTGTATGAGGGTCAATATTTGATTTTAGTTGTAGTAGTGTTTCTTTTACAAACTTGGATTACCTATATGTTTGGGCCATAGATGTTAAGAATTGGAGTATCATTTTTTGGGATTTTTTCCTTTGAAGCATGGGTAGTGTCCTTCCCTATGTCTTTTCGTTAGTTTTGATTTGAAGTACATTATGTTCGACATTGTACTGGTTACACAGATTTGCTTCTTTTGACCATTTGCTTGGAATATCTTTTTCCAACCTTTTATCCTGAAGTAATATCTAGCTTTTATGTTGAGGTGTGATTTTTGGATGCAGCAGAAGGATGAATCTTGATTTATACATCCATTCTTTTAGTCTTTGTCTTTTTATTGGATAATTGATACAATTGAAATTGAGAGATAAGAGTGACCAATAACTGTTGATTCATGTTATTTTGTTGTTGTTGCTGTTAGTGGTAGTAGTGGTGTGTGTGTGTGTGTGTGTGTGTGTGTGTGTGTGTGTGTGTGTGTGTGTGCTTTTATTCATTTTGGTGTAATTTTATTATTTATTACCCATATCTTCATGGTTATAGTTATCCTCCTTAGGTTGGAGGTTTCCTTATCACCTTCTGTAGGGCTAGATTTGTTGTTAGATATTGTTTAAATTGGGCTTTATCATGGAATATCTTATTTTTTTCATCTGTGATGATTGAAAGTTCTGCTGGGTATAGTAGGAGACTGTGCTGGCATCAGTGATCATTTAGAGTTTGTAGCTCATCTTTCTAGTCACTTCTGGCTTTTAGAGTCTCTAATTAGAAGTCAGGTACAATTCTAATAGGTCTGTCTTTATGTGTTACTTGCTCTTTTTCCTCTGCAGTTTTTCATATTCTTTCTTTCCTCTGTTTAGTGTTTTGATTACTACGTGGTAGTCAGACTTTCTTTTCTGGTTCAATCTATTCAGCTTTTTGTATACTTCTTATACATTTATAGGCATCTCCTTCATTAGGTTAGGAAAATATTCTTCTATGATTTTGTTGAAAAATATTTTCTGGGACTATAAGCTGGGATTCTTCTCCTTTCTTTATTCCTGTTATTCTTAGTTTTTTTTATAGTTTCCCAGGTTTCATGAATGTTTTATTTTAGGAATTTTCCTTAGATTTAACACTTTTTTGATAAATGTATCCATTTCTTACATTGTATCTTCAACCCTGATATTCCCTCTTCCATCTCATGTATTCTGTTGGTGAAGTTTGCCTCTGTTATTCCTGTTCAAATTCCTAATTTTTTCATTTCCAGAATTTTCTCAGTTTGCATTTTCTCTTTTGATTCTATTTCCATTTTCAGGTTTTGAATAGTTTTGTTAATTTCCTTCCACCATTTGTTTGTGTTTCCATTGATTTCATTAAAGGATTCATTAATTTCCTTATTTTTTCTTGGGTTTCCTTAAGGGGTTTCTTCATTTTTCTCTTTAGGGACCTCTATTATCTTCATACGGCAGTTTTAAGGTCTTTTCTCCATTTATGTCAAAATATCCAGGGACTGCTTTTGTCGGATAGCTTGACTATATTAGAGACATATTTCCCTGACTCTTATTGATTGCATTCTTATACTGGTATCTAGGAATCAAACATTGGGATGATTATAAGTCCAGGTGCTGATTTCTGGATTTGTCTCTGTTGGGTTGGTGTTTTGTTCCTTGTTTTTTGTTTCTTCTCTCGACTTTTCAGAAGGTGTTATGGCTGTGCATTGCCGGGGAGGAAATTTTCGTTGGACCTGATAATGATGTCCACTGGGGGTTCCAGGTAAAATATTTCTGGATATTGAGAGCTGACATTAAGAAATGGGGATAGGCTACAGCTCTGAAGGGGTTTACAGGAAGAAGGAGAACAGTGTTCCATCAGGATCTGCTTGTTTCATCTCACTGGAATGAGTGGAGAAAGTGGAAAGAGGTCACCAAAGAGAGTCTGGTATAGCACTCAGAGGGAGCCTGGGCTAGGGTGGATCTAGAGGAGCAGAAGGGGAGAAGAAGGTCTAGAAACCACCTACTTGCTTCCCTAGCAGAGTGGTCTATGGGTTATCATGGAGTTCCTGCTGGAGTTGAGGGCTGGGATAAAGCAACAAGTGTGAACTTAGAAGTTAGGAGGGGAAGGTCTATTGGATCCACAGAATATGTAGGTGGAAGGGAGAAGAAGACTGCAACAGATTTTCTTTCACAGAGATGGGGGTTACTGGAGGATTAGGTTTGGAGGAAAGAAGGGTATGGTGAAAATTTCTAGTTAGTTTATCTGTTTCACTGGCCTGTTTAACTGGTGCATTCTCAGGGAATGTCTGCTGGTGTTGGAGGCTGGGATACTGGGATGAGTTAGGTGAGGGAAAAGGAGAAGATCTTTGTGATCCATTGGGGATAGGGTCAGAAAGAAAGGTCAGAGACCACAGTAGATGTTCTGCTACAAAATTGGGCATGAGACTGGCGGGGGCAGGAGGGATTGGGTCTGGAAGAGCAGAAATAGAGTTGAAAATCTGCTGTCAATCTATCTGTTCCATGGCAGGAGTGGCCTTTGGGTTAGTAAGGGGTGCCTGCTGGAGTTGAGAGGTGGGATAAAGCAACTAGCTGGGGTAGAGGCTCTAGAGGGAAAGATCTGTTGGGTCCAGAGTAGATGAGGGCAGTTGGGCAGGAAAGGCTGCAGCAGGTGTTCTGCTGCAGAGCCAATAGTGAGACTCATTTACAAATTCTTTTTATGAAGTTAATATTATGCTAATACTAAAACCAGAAAAGGCTCAACAAAATAGAGACTCATAGGCTAATTTCCCTATGAACATAGCTGAAAAAAGAATAAAATAGTTCATGATCTTTTGTAGCTAGAGTTTTCCTGCCTGGCCCACAGTCAGGAAAAATTTCTCTTACCCACCAGTCCCACAGCCGCTCAGACCCAACCAAGTAAACACACAGAGACTTTTATATTGCTTACAAACTGTTTGGCTGTGGCAGACTTCTTGCTAACTGTTCTTATATCTTAAATTAACCCATTTCTATAAATCTATACCTTGCCACATGGCTTGTGGCTTACCGGCATCTTCACATGTTGCTTGTCAGGCGGCGGCTGGCAGTGTCTCTCTTACTCAGCCTTCTAATTCCCAGAATTCTATTCTCTGCTTGTCCCACCTATACTTCCTGCCTGGCTACTGGCCAATCAGTGTTTTATTAATAACCAATCAGAGAAACACATTTGACATACAGAACATCCCACAGTACTTCCCCTTTTCTTTTTTTCAAAAAGGAAGGTTTTAACTTTTACATAGTAAAATTACAGATAACAAAACAATTATCAAGCAAGAATTACAGTTATGATATCTAGTCTATTTATAATAACTAGTCTGTTTGGCGAAATTAAAGAAGATATCTTAGCTATCTTATATCTGTGAGTCTAAGTTTTTATATCTAACTTATCTTTTATCATAACTAAGGAAAATTATAATTATCTCTAGTCTTCAACTACATCAAAGACCTCAGAAGGATATAATACTACCTGAGAAATGGGAGAAGGATGCAACTTTCAGGAGTCTTGCAGGGTAGACAGAGACAGCTGGCAGCCTGGACAGTCACCCAAAGTTCTCTTGTAAAGTTGGGGCATCTGTCTTCAGCCCACAGGGCTAGAATCTCTCAGTCATTTTTCTCAGTGTCCTGTAGAATGTCTGGCAGTTTTAGGTATAAGATATTATGGTAGATTATTATATATACTAGTAAACAAATTTAGTAAAATAGCAGCCTTAGATAATTTGCACTATAATTTACACTGTTATGGATTCTTATATGTTGATACAAATGTAAACTATTTTTATATTCCTGTTTAAGATAATTTGTGTATTGATACAAATACAGAACTATATTTGTTATAATGTACATATATTTCTACTCTTATTTGAAATATTTGTATATTGATACAAATGTAAATTTATATCTGCCATACTTTATGTATGTTCTACTTCTGTTTAGGATATTCTGTATATTGATATATATTTAAGATTATTGTCATATTGTATATTGCACTATATATTCCTACCTCTGTTATAAATATCTTGTGCATTGTCACAATTTTGAAGTCATCGTTCTTTACCATACATTTGCTTATACACTCTTTACCTTATTTATATGCAGGCTTAGTCCTTAGGTTATTTCGGTAGATAAGACTTACAGATTTATAGTCACCTATGCTTGTCATCTCTATAGTTACGTTAGTTAGGTTATCCAGATTTACAGATACATAGGTCAGATGGACAGGTAATCTTCAAACATTCATAGACCTAGAGAATATGGCATTTAAATAACTTAGAATTCTGTTGACATGAGACACAATTGCTCCTGGCAGCACCAATTTGATCCCGAGAGAATGTTGGGCTTCTAAGACATTTCCATTTGAAAGTTTGTCTTCTTGGCACAAAATGGCCTACTGGACAAAGAACTGCCCTTACCTCGACTGCTGACAGTACGAATGCTGTCCTTTCTGGACAAGCGGGACACAAGGAAAGTGAGCACTGTACTCTGCCAAGACAGGGTAAGATGGTCTTTCAGAATTCCTGCTTCTGAAAATGATCTGTCAGATACTCTAAGCCTGTAGCCAATTTGAATGCACCAACAATTCTGAGAAACATTAGGTGACTGTCCAGGCTGCCAGCTGTCTCGGTCTACTGTTGCAAGATTCCCAAAAGTTGCTTGCATTCATCTACCATTTCTCAGGTACCATTATATTCCTTCTCAGGTCTTTGATGGGACTGAAGACTAGCAGTTATAGTTACAACTTAGTGGTCAAAATAATGGTAGTAAGTCTTATGAGGGCAGAAGACTTACATTATATGTTTGTAGGGTTTGTTTTGATCATCTGCACTTAGGATAATTGCCCTTTAAAGGAAAATATCTTGGGAACTATCTGGTTGAAGAATACTCAAGATGAGCTGAAAAGATCTTGACTGTAATGAAATCTGGTATGTCACTTACACCAATTGAAGTAAGATTTTAATAGAACTATAGCAATTCCATTGCCCTGAGAACAAGAAATAAGCACATTATTTGGAAGCCACTCACATTTTAGATGTATCTTTAATGTTTAAAATCAGATTCATATATATATATATATTTATATTTGATGTGAAGACCTAAGTAAGTTCATCGCTCCCCCTCCCCAAGTTTCATAGAATGGTCTCAAAATCACTGTCTTGTCAATGTTGAACTTTTAGTTCCTGCCTTTACTTCCCACATGCTAGGATTACAGGCAAGAACCAACACACCTAGTTTATGTGGTGCTGGGAGTTAAATTTGGACTTCATGTATGCTAGGCATACATTCTACCAACCAAGAACCAGTCCCAGATCAATAAGTTAATTTGTTAGTCAATGTTTTGTTGAATATTTAACATGACTAGATTTGTGCATTTTCTTTTTTAAATATTTATTTATTTATTATGTATAAGTGGTCTGCCTGCCTGCATGCCAAAAGAGGGAGGGCATCACATCTCTTTATAGATGGTTGTGAGCCACTATGTGGTTGCTGGGGATTGAACTCAGGACCCCTGGAAGAATGGCCAGGGCTCTTAACCTCTGAGCAATCCCTCCACCCCCAATTTTTGCAGTTTCCTACTATTGAATTTTAAAACTTGTTGTTTAAAGACAGAGGATAGTATCAAGCTAAAACTAAGTTTTCCAGTGACTTCTTGTGAAAATAACACAAGAAAACAAGTATTAAATACATTTACTTTATTACTTTCTAAAAGTGTTTTAGAGTCATAAGTCCCTTTCCATGTTAAAGTTTCATTATATGTGAATGATATATACATTTACCAGTGTCTAATGGTTAGTATAAAGCAATAATAGAAACACTGTGAATTATAGCATAATTGAACTTATCATATATATGTTGAAGGTATTTACATTTAGTCACAAAGAATTTATGAAGGTTATAATAACTCAATATTGTGTCACCATCCTAATGTATTGTACAGTGCACGAAATAAATACTTCTTACAGGCATTAGCTACTGGGGTTGTTATCTTGCCATAATATATCAAATTAATTCATCTCATAATATCTGTCCATCAGCATCCTCCCTTCAATGACACAGAGCAAAAAATTTCTCTAAATAATTTTAATCAGTTCACACTGAGGCCAAGCCCATTTCAAGATAAGATGACAGTAATCTTTTGACTTCTTTCTCTCTCTAGTAGATTACATTCTATTTCAAACAAGACACAACAAAACCTTACAAGAAACATAATTAGAAGTGAAATTGCTTTAAAGTACCTTTCTCTCTAGAGGAACCTCTTCACCCCCTGTGACGTGCTGGGATGTATCTAATCTAATGATCAGCTGCCACCAAGTAATTGAATGTCCCTGAGTTTGGCCCACTAGAAAACCTATGCATTTTATTTCTTTTAGCTTTTTCTATACATAAAAGGGAAAATGGACCTGCATAACACTATATTATCACTTTTGATGAGAAGGTGCTTATATTTGTAATCTGCTATCAAGGTTGATATAATTTTGGCACCCAAGGGCTAATACTTGAGAATATATTAATCAGAATGAACATGCAAGTGTTTGAAGAGATTTTTAAATAGTTTTAGAATTTTGAGGTTATAGTTTCAAGAATTTATTTATCCTTATTTATTATGAAATACATCTTTTTTAATGATACAATGATCTCTAAGGGAATAAAAGAATTAATAGCTTACTATCTGGCAGGTGAATAGAAATTTTCATACTTAGTAAAACTGAGGACTTTTATTGACTTAATTTTGTCTTGTGGTAAGGACATCCAGAGTGTTGGCCATGTAAAGCATATGCTCTACCACTAAGTTAAACCTTAATCTCATATGAACTGTAGAGATCCACAGATGTTTCCTAGTAAGAACTTACTCAGGGTCTGAGATTCTGAGCTTGTTTTATCCAGCAGGGCTGCATAAGGGGATGATTTGACCATGGGCATGGTGACCAGGTGTTTGGAAGGGTCTATACTTGACTGTGTGGTGTGCTTTGATCTAGCAAGGGGGAGATCTTTTGCTGTGCCCCTTGGTATTGTTATAAAAAGCCCCTTTGCTTGGACCTGCCTAGGCTCAGTGTGCTGGACTTTGAGGACTCCCCATGGGAGACCTCGATTTGGGGGATGTGGGGATGTGGAGTGGCTTGGGAAAGAGGGCTGTGGGTGGGAGGATGGAGAAGGGGGGGTCTGTGGATAGCATGAGGAGTGAGTAGAAAATTTCTTAATAAAAAAAAAAAGCCCCTTTGCTGTGGAATGTTCTGTATGGCAAATGTGTTGCTGATTAGTCAATAAAAAAAACACTGATTGGCCATTGGCTAGGCAGGAAGTGTAGGTGGGACAAGGAGAAGAATAAAGCTGGGAAGTGGAAGGCTGAGTCAGACAGACACTGTCAGCCACTATGATGACAAACAGCATGTGAAGATGCCGGTAAGCCACGAGCCACGTGGCAAGGTATAGATTAATAGAAATGGATTAATTTAGGCTGTAAGAACAGTTAGCAAGAAGCCTGCCATGGCCATACAGTTTGTAACCAATATAAGTCTCTGTGTTTACTTGGTTGGGTCTGATGGCTGTGGGACTGGCAGGTGATAGAGATTTGTCCTGACTGTGGGCCAGGCAGGAAAACTCTAGCTATACCCCTTTGAAGTGGCAGAAGGGACCACTGGTTTTGATCCAGGTCCTTCTGAAGCTATCCAGTTTTTTTTTGTCTTTCTTCTCTTCACTATCTTTCTATCTAAAAGTTTCTTATCCCTCTCTCCTCCTCATAGCAACCCTTTTAAAAGGTGGGAGTTGGCCTCCCACAATCAACTAAATTTTTCATATGATGCTGTTTCTTGTGATATGTTAATACTCAAAACTAGGCTATAGCATATTTTTCCATGGTTTGTAAGGAAGAAGTGGTTAGTGCACCTTGTTCTGAAAATAGCACAGATGACTTAAAATGAGATTCTGAAAACACATAAAGCTTACATTGCTTAAGAAACCCTCTCAAGATCTCAGTTATTCTTTATCTTACCTATACATTCTGTGAAAATTGCTATCTCACATATAATGTTCTCTTTCCTAGCAATTAGCAGACTTGCAGTCTGCTTGTCCCCCAAGGGGGTCACAATCCTGTCTCAAAGACAGCTTTAGAGAAATATGTGAGCAATGCAATCTTTCTTATCTCTAAGACTGTTCAATGCCTAAATGAGAAACATTGTGATTTAAAACATCTAGTTTCCAATATACAAACTTGCTGACAATAGCTAAGCTCCCAATTAAGTTATATTATATTCTTGGCACAACATTTTGGGAAAGCGATTTCTAAGGAGAATCTGTTAGTGCAATTCTCCATATGATCAGCTTCAGATAAAAAACGAGGTGTTTCTGAATTAATACAATTTGTTAAAAGGAGGTGAGTTAGAGCATACCTACGTACTAAACCCCACCAGTTGGTATCACATAATAAATGTAAAAATTTTATGTTTTTGTCTGTAAGTCATAATTTTAAAAAGTCCTCACTGGTACAGAATGCTGCCCATTCTTTCATTATACATAGGGAGAAAACTTGTAGAGAATTATTGAGATTGAAGTCATTGGTGCATAGGTAGCCAATCTGTACTGGAATGCTTTCTTTTTTCCACAAAGATAGAAAAGTGCCTCATCTTTTCTCCTCCTCATCATTACTAGAACCATTTCTGATGTCCTCATTCTTCTGCATTATCTTCCAGACCATTTCATTCTTGTCTGTCTTAGTGGATTCATCTTTAAATGACAGGCGATTGAATGACTGCAGTCCCTCTACATCTACATCGAGGTGAGTCCTCTCCATCTTTGAACAAAAGTTACTTTGTATTAGCATATTCTCTGTCATCATTCCTCTCTTAGTAATTTCATTGTCTATGTGTATCATTCTCCTTGTACCCATAACTCTAGGTTTCTCATATCCTTTTCTACATCAGTCTTGTACTTTCATGTTTATCCCCTGAATGTTGTTATAATAATCAAATTAACACCTTCATAATCTCAATTTGATAAACATCACAATATTTTTTGCTCAGCATTGATTCCTTGACACAAACCTAGAATGACAAATCACATTATCATATCCTGCCTCCAATTCTGTGTCAACCTTCTGTCAGTGACATCACATTTTTGTACCCTCTCTCTTGCCTCTCATACATTTTGTTCTGAATTTGAGATAAACCATGGTTAAGTTCAACTTTGTATTATCCATAATCCAATCCTATTTGGAGTCCATTACATTAATTATGAAAGCTCAGCCTTAGCTTAGATTTGATCTCAACTAGCTCGTATAACTTAAATTAACTCATGTATATTAATCTATGCTCTGCCATGGGAAATTGCCTTTCACCATACTCCCCATCCTGTTTCCTTAGCAACTAGCTGGCAACTCCACCTTTCCTCTTCCCAGAGTCCTCTCTGTCCCGAAAAGTCCCGCCTAACCTCTTCCTGCCTAGCTAATGACCATTCAGCTTTTTATTACACCAATCACAGGAATATATCTTCACACAGTGTACAATCACAGCAAAATATCTTCACACAGTGTACAAGTATTCTAACATAATCTTGCTTTAGGCCTCCATTTATTAATGTTTATTCCTTCATCTCTCTCTATGTATTCATTTCTCTTTGCGCATATTTCTCTACTTCTGACTGTAGAAAATCAATAAAATTAAAACTTTTCTTGATTTGCATATTCTCCACCTAATCATGAATAACTAGTTGCTTTGAAACCTTCCATGGATTTTACTATGATTATCAGGTATTAAGTCTTTTGAACTGTTGTGCACCTTACTATGTTTCATGCCTAATCTTCTAAAATACAATTTCAAGTAAAGATTTGGAGAAAGACTTAGATTTCCCTGAAGGAATGTAGCAAAGTTTAGATTTGAGCATCAAACTAAATGGATGAATCTAAGTGAAGAATACTCATGACAGCCAAAGCTAAGGTAAAACTAATGTTGGCAAAGTGTAGAAGACTTGGAAGTAGCAGTCTCTGAGCAAGAGAAATGCTGTGCAAATTCTCTAAGGCACAGTCCTGACTGAAAACATCACTACCCATGAGGCTGTTTAAAGTTAATCTGTCTGCTTAACATAGAGACAGTACACAGTGTGTTCTCCCACATTTCTCTTCTCTCTCTCTCTCTCTCTCTCTCTCTCTCTCTCTCTCTCTCTCTCTCTCTCTCTCTCTCTCCTCTGTCCTTCCATCCATCCTTCTCTCTCTTTCTCTCTTTGTTTTTTGAGAGAAGGTTTCTCTGTGTAACAGTTGTGGCTGTCCTGGTACTCACTCTGTAGACCAGGCTGGCCTCATGCTTGCAGAGATCTGCCTGCCTCTGCCTCCAAGTGCTGAGATTAAAGATTTGTGCCACCATCACCTGGCTCCTCTTTTGTTTCTTATACTGGCAATTATTTAAATATTTGTAAATAATTTTTGCAAATATGGGAGACAACTATTTTAAAAGCCTTAGAGGCCTTTCTACCTTATACTAGAATATAATAATGTACTTCTTTCTTCCTAATACACAATGAGTAGTTTTCTTAAACCTCTTGTGTTTATGGACTTCTATATATGTATGTGCACTAAGTAGAACCACATAAAATATGACTAAATAAATACTTTATAAAGATTGTTATTCATAAAAACGAGTTTACTGTTCTGAAATTTATCTAAATAGAATTAAAAACTAATAAATGAATTTAGAAAGCTGCTCAGTTTCAGAATCATAAAGTATCTACACTGAACACAACAAATCTATCAACTCTGCTTTATTCTCATCTCAATCAGGGCACTTTTTGGACTTCAAATCATTACAGCTACAAAAATGGAGAAATTGGATATAATACTTTCTGGAGGTCAGAAACTATTTAAACTCTTATGCCTTAGACAATAACCTTTCTTTAGAAAATTACAAACACCGCACTTTTATAAAACTGCCAGGATATATGTTTTGTACATTTTGCTATTGACGTTACTGTCTGTTATCTACTTTCATTCAAGGTAACAACTTGCAAGGGCACAGGCTCATACGTTCTGATGGCCAACGTTTAGACACAGATAGTGTGTATCTCGGTCTGTTGGAGGGGCTCCTGGCAGTGGGATCAGGATCTATTGCTGGTGCATGAGCTGGCTTTTTGGAGTCCACTACCTATGGTGGGACACCTTTCACAACCTTGATGCAGGAGTGAGGGGCTTGGACCTGCCTCAGCTGAATGTACCAGGCTTTGCTGACTCCCCAAGGGAGGCCTTACCTTTACCTTTTCAGAGGAGGGAATAGGGGTGGGTTGGGAGGGGGAAGGCAGGGGGAGTGGGAGGAAGGATGAGAGGGGGATCTGTTTGGTATGTAAAATGAATAAAAAATTTCTTTTTTTTTTAAATTTCTTTTTTTTTTTTTTTTTGGTTTTTTTGAGACAGGGTTTCTCTGTGTAGCTTTGCGCCTTTTCCTGGATCTCGCTCTGTAGACCAGACTGGCCTCGAACTCACAAAGATCTACCTGCCTCTGCCTCCCAAGTGCTGGGATTAAAGGCGTGCGCCACCACCGCCCGGCTTTTTAAATTTCTTAATAAAGAAAAAAAATGTGTGTGTGTGTTCCTTCACATTTTTGAGAAGAATGAGATCCATTATATCCTATACATTCCACTTATTCTTAGCAACTTCTTAAATATATGATATGAAGAAAATTCATGACCCACCTCAACTTTAAAGTTTTCACTAAGACAAATGGAAAGTGCAGAGAGAATTTTTTTCTTTGTGTTCATCTTCCATGGCATATTAACTTCTGAAGAGTTCCTGATACAAAATGTAAATTAACTGGCATGCATATGTTTATGTATATATGTATATATACATATATATGTGTGCACATTTGTAATATATATATATATATTATGATAAGGTTTAGCAGTTTTGAGAAATGTTGCAGAAATTGTGAAAAGGTAGTTAAATATTTAGTCATATTTTCATGTAAGTGCTTATATTTCAGGCATTAAACTTACAATCATTGATATGGAAAAAATAGCATTTGACCAAGGAACATACAGATCTCAAAAAATTAAAAAAACAATTTTTTTATAGTACATATCAGGACTGCATGATAAATCAGTAAACTTTATACTTGCAAGTACTCTGGAAATTTCTAATTATTGTATTGAAATCAGTTCTGTTTAGATAAATAAAGATTTAGAAGAGCAAACAGTTAACAGGAACCTACAAACAACTTAAACAAAGAAAATCAGAATTCTACTTCACATAAAAACATTATTTAAAAAATATAAACTTGGATCAGGCTACAGAGATGGTTTAGTGGTTAAAAGTACTTGATGATTTCTCGTAAGTCCCTGGTTTTATTCCCAGTATACCGATGACAGCGCACAGATCTCTGTATGTAACTCCATTTCTAGAGTATCTGACACCTTCTTGTAGCCTCTACAGGCATCTAGCATATCAAATGATACACAGACATACTTGAAAGCAAAATATATTCACAAATAAAATAAGAAATATGGTAAAAACGAAACAATACAAGCTGGGATAGTGGTGCATCCATTATAATGCTGCCAGTTAGAAGGCTGAGGCAGGAATAATCAATCATGGGTTCAAGACCAGGCTAAGATACTTGGTGAGCTCCTACCCCAATAAAAGGTGTTAATCAGGTTATCCTCAGTCTACCCTACATTATTGGCATTTCTGGAAATTAAGATCAATTTAGTAAGCTCATCTCATTCTTGAACATGACTGAAGTATCAAATTGGCTTACTAACATTTAAGTGAAATGCTAAATATGCTTGAAGAGCTGTTAAGACAAAATAAATTCCTTTCTGGATGTTATTAGAATTTGTCATATATCATGCATGCATCAAAATCTGAGTCACAGATATACTCTTTTCTAAAATATCTTTGTTGATTTAATATTACAAAGACATGCCTGATGTTTACCAAGGGGTTCTTTTTGTAGTTTGTTTTTTAATGTGATAGAACCATGGAAGTTTTCTTTTAACATATTTCAAATGTAACCATTATTGTTAATAAGAGAACACTTGATGAAATTTGTGAATAAATGGCTGAACAGTCAAAAAAAACAAATAAAATAAGACTGAAATTTGGAAAAAAAAGAATTTGTCATGACCATTCATAATTTTGAAAACAGAAATTTATTCTAGATACCCAAAGATCTACATATTAATGTTCCAATCATAAAATACAATTCATGGAAAAATGTTTTCTGAGTGGACCTGGCATTGTGAACTGTATTTTTAATTAACTTACAATGATGAGACAAATCAATTGATGAAATGAGTAGTAATAATTTGTTTGGCTGACTCAGTCCTATATGATTGGGGAATGTGTGGTCACTCATTATTCTTCAGTATTCTTCCTATGGTCACTATAGAGAGTGATTGACCCATAATTATTTCTCTTCTATTTACTAATTGTGGTTGTGATGGAGAAAGTGTTTCTCATTATCCATCATATTTAATTAAAGAAGGGTAAACCTATGATTGTATATCATGTTATCTTATTGCAGCATTATAGATCTGGAAGAAAAGGCTGAATAGTTTAGTTTAATAGTAAGTTTATGCTGTGTATTCATAGCCACACACACATCAATATGCTGCTTGATAACATTTTGGAGTAGAAGAAAGGACTGAATTTTGCTTTCAGATAGTTGGACTGCAGTCTCTAGTTGGTTCTCACTACCAAGTTGTGTAAAGTTGGGCATACTTCTGTGCCTCCGAAATGGAGCCTATCCATTTAAAATTAAAGCTAATGGAGATGCTGTCACATTCTCTTTAAATAATGTTCAATCACCCCGAGTACTCCAAAGAATTTTCATTTGGAGTAGTTATCCTGGAAATCAGAGATGTGGAAAACAAGGGAAGCTACTTAGTCATTCTGAATATGATGCTGTACCAAAGCTCAGCTCCAACCCCAGACAGATACTGGAGTCTTTGTACTATTCATCATATTCATTTTACACTTCTGAACCTACATCTCCTGTCTTGTTTTGTAGTCATTATCACAGATTTCCTTTTTGTTTGAAATGGTTGCTTACCACTTGCATGAACAAAGTTATGCCAACCCATCTCACTAACAATATAGTAACTTCACTCAATTTCCAGATTAGTTGTCCCATGGCTGCAGATGCCTAAGGGCAGCAGATCCATGTACGTGATTATAAATGCAGTCTTATGTGAACATTTTTATGACATCACATTCTCTTTGTTTTTCTTTCTTTTTTTTTTTTTTTTTTTTTTTTTGGTTTTTTTCGAGACAGGGTTTCTCTGTGTAGCTTTGCGCCTTTCCTGGAACTCACTTGGTAGCCCAGGCTGGCCTCGAACTCACAGAGATCCACCTGGCTCTGCCTCCCGAGTGCTGCGATTAAAGGCGTGCGCCACCACCGCCCGGCTCTCTTTGTTTTTCTTAACTTCATAAATTACTATATCACCCTTGAAAATGAAAAATGATATTCCAAATGACAAGGTATAACACTAAAACTCCTGATTAAACAAAAAACGTTTTTCTTTAAAATACTTTAGTACTCTTAAAAATATCAGTTGGGAAGATGCGTATTAGTTCTTTATTGATCTCTGGTCTCTGTGATGTACCTGCTGTTTTGAAATTGTTACTTTCAGTCTCTTAACAACAAGAAAACATTTCATCTAAGATCCACAGGCAAACATATCCTCAATTTTCACTTTCTTAATCTCTCAAATGTCTTCTCTTGCTCACATAAAGAAAGTGAAATGCATCTGGTTTCATGTTTCCTCATGAAAGGACTGCAGCTTCCATGAGTCTTTGGATTCTTTCCTGTGTTTTGTTCCTTTGTTTTCCAGTTCAGTTAAATATGTTCTGCAGAAGACTTCTGATGCTGAATTATCAGTCTAAATAATACACTGGTATTACTGATGTTACTCATCATGGACACACAATCTAGTAGCTGGCACTAAACTTGAAAACCACCCTGCCCCTAATGGGAGTCTATTTAGAGAGAATGCAGAACTTCTAATGTGACCTTACATGACCCTGAATAACATTCAGGTAACTGGACATGATAGAAGTATAAAGTAATTCAATCACTTATTATATTTTATTACATTTTTGTCCATTTTTCTTTTACTGAAATATAATTTCCTAGTTATGTTTTAAGAAGAGATTTTGTAGGAATTTTTTGTCTCTACTCTTTAGGAGAACTAGTATCTTCCACTCTAAAGATCTCCTATTTGATTCAGGTTGCTTAAGTGTCTCAAGTAATTATAATCAAAGATGACATCAAAATATCAACTTTCATGTAGTCATTTAATGTTGTCTAGACCCAGCTTTGGGTTTCTGGTTAGCAGCTGGTTGGTTTCTCTTCCTGAACAGCCAAACCTATAATTGTCTGCCTTACTGAGTTATTACATCCGGGCCTATAGACCAGCCCTAGGCAGTCAGTGCAACAAAAAAACAACCTATAGGTTCCAGATAGAACTGCAATTACTCAGACGGCCCACCACAGACCTGTTAGCCCTCTCCCTGGACCTGTTCCTTTCAAAGGAAAACACCAGGTTTGTTATCCACCATCCTCCCACTCGATTCTCCCTCATGACTAACCCTTGTAATTTTCACAGTAGGTCCCTCCCCACTACCATCCCTGTGTCTGGTCCACTTCCTCTTCTCAAATATTTTCTCTTCTACTTTCTTGTCTCATATGTGTTTAGAAAACATTCCACATATGATCAAAAATGAGTAATGTCCTTTTGAATTTTGTTAATTTTGATTAACATGATGATAACTAGTTCCATCTATCTTTCTCCGAATGACAAAATGTCATTTTTCTTCATGACTGAATAAAACTACGTGTGTGTGTGTGTGTGTGTGTGTGTGTGTGTGTGTGTGTGTGTGCGTGTGTGTGTACACATGCACACATACATGTGTCACACATGTATGTGTGTGTGCATTCGTGTGTGTGTGTCATCTTTTGTTTTGTTGGCTCAACATACCTAAATAATAAGACCAATTTAAAATGGTATTTGTCTAAATCATGGCTTTCTCTAACAATTCATTCAAAACTCAGCCCTGTAATTCTGTCACATTGTTTCTAGCAAGATGATATGCCTACCACACTGTCTCTTTTTGGCTGAAGTTAGTATATATAGTCTTGTTTCAATTACAGACTTTTCATATATAAATGCCATTTCATTATATCTTATTTCCTCCCTCTCCTACTACCTTCTCCATCCCCTTATGCCTTTCCCTTGGTGGCCCCTACCTCCCTTCAAATAGTCTCCCTTTCTATTTTTATGCCACATATGTTCTATTACTAGTTCTTTTTTCTCCTTCCTTCCTTATGGTCTTTTTTTGCCCTCTTAGATTAGGTAATATTTCAATAGGAATCAGAAATTGTTAATAGAGTGCTCTTATTTTATTGAAAACTTGTTTTACAGAATTTTATTGAGGTAAAGGAATTTTTGTTTTCAGTGTAGGAAGATACACATATTTATAACAACACAAACATATATAACTGTAGTACATGTGTATGCATTTTACTTCCCATTTTAAACTAAAATTTAGTCACTTATTCTGCATTTAAGCTGGCCAACTTTCCTTTTCACCCCTAAGGTAATTCAGGTCTGATGTTTATGAAATGATTTGTTTTGCACATTCCTTTTATAACTGCTAGGAGACTTGTTTCTGCTTTGAGTCATCTCCCCCTTTTTTTTTTTCAGAGCTGAGGACCGAACCCCATTCCCCTCTTTTGTTTGAAGTTTTTCGGCATGCTGTTGGAGAGTGGTAAGGGGCACAAGATGTAAAGGAAGATTATTACTAACGGAATTCTTGGTCTCTGCTAGAACTAAGATATTTTAGAATTATGAAATGAATAGTGAACTTTAAAATGTTAAAATGACTGACAAAAAAATGGCAAGGTGCTAAACTAAACTAGCCTTGCATATTCTGTAAGCATCAAGAAAGCCCTGGTGGTTTAAAGGTAAATCAACTAAAGCTTTGTGTGACTCAGGAGGGATTAATATACTTTGAATTACTTTAAGCCTTTAGGCTCAAAGTAGTTGTTATACCAACTACATATGAATCCCCATGGAACAGAATTTCCTGTTTTGCTTCTTTTTTATGAATTTGTATAATGATCCATGTGGTATCCAGAGAGCAATGTGAAAACATATTGATTCCTCATGCTCAAACCACATCTCTGTCATTTATTTAGTTTTCCACATGATACACACTAAATCGAAACTACCTTATGTGCCTAGCATAATTGCTGAGATGGAGCCTTCCTTGTAGTCTGAGGGTTCCCTGTTTCAATGTATGAGTTAGTTTTAGCATAAAAGTAATTATTTTTAATGAAACAATCCTGTTTCTTCTCAGTGGATCAGGTGTTTATAACTATCTTGAGGTCTCATGTCCTGTTTAGTGTTTATAACTATCTTGAGGTCTCATGTTCTGTTTAGTGTTGATAACTATCTTGAAGTCTCATGTTCTGTTTTATTGTTGTTTCCATTGTCAGTTCCCATTTTCCACTATTCTAGGTAGTTATTTAATAGTACACACACTGAAAATCTCATTGGAGAACTTATAATCACATATATTGTCTATATTTCAGGCGCTAGTGAATGGAATTGAATAGAACAGGCCAAGCCTTACAAAGTGTTAACTGAAACTGTCTAAGAAGGCCCATATCCCTTTTCTATAATTATTATTCACCAAGAACTACACCTCCCTTTTCTGCTCATCCTGTAATTATTATTTCTAATCATGAACTCATTTTGAAATTTTACTCTCCAGTACTCACTATATTTAATATTTTCTTTGCTGTTTCTATATTCATGTAGAGCAAATGGAACACTCTGGGTATTGGGTAGCACTGAGGTGAGATCCTGTGATGTGAGAACTTTACATCTTAGATGGAAGCTCATTAGGACACAGGCAGGTGGAAATAACAGGATGCTCTAAGGCAATGTTTCTCCACCTTCCTAACACTGTGACCCTTTAACACATTTCTTCATGTTGTGGTGACCCCCAACCAGAATATTATTTTTGTTGCTACATCATAACTGTAACTTTATTATACTTAAGAACTGCAATGTAAATAGCTGTGTTTCCTGATGGTTCCAGGCAACCCCTATGAAAGACTCATTTAATTCCAGGTTGAGAATCACTGTCTGAGAGGCTATAAAACATTAACTGCAGGGAAGCCCCTCTAGCTCAGAAAGTAAACCACTTACTAGCTACAGGGAACCCCTGAAGTGACCACAGTTACTGAGCTCTCTCCCTTCCCAAGAGCATATAAGCAACAAAGAGGGTTGCCTGGAAAAGGCTCAGACAAACTGAGCTACCTGGAAAAGACACTCTCCAATCCACTGAGCTGCCTGCTGGCCATGCAGTATGTCCAAGTTCCCAGCTATTGTGAGCTAGGACCCAGGCTCAGTGAGCTTCTGGTGCTGCGGGTGCCTCTGAACCAGTTCTCCTCCTGTAAGGAGCCTCTCTCCAAAATTCTCAGAAATTACCCTAGCCTAAGCAAGATTCACCAAGTTGGATTTGGTGATAACTTTACTTTTGTCTGCCTTCAGTTCCCTCTCTGGGGTAAGTTGATGATTCTATGTGTCTTTGAACAGGCTTTAAACCCCATACCTTGAAAAAAATGGGTTTCAAACTTCCAAGAGCCCTCTCTGCTTTGTAGAGGGGTTTCCTCCCTGTGTGCAATGGTGAAATTGTGTCCTCCAGTATATTGTGCACCCTAATATACTTATCTGGGGTCAGAGAACAGAACAGCCACCAGATAGACATAGAGGCCAGAAACTGTGGCGCACACACCTTTAATCCTAGCCTTCTGGAGGCAGAGATCCATCTGTATCTCTGTGAGTTCAAAGCCACACTGGAAACAACCAGGCATGGTGACACATTCCTTTAATCTCAGCACTTAAGATCTCACATCTTGCTTGGGAAAGACACACACCTTTAATCCCAGAAAGTTATGACAGGAAGTAAAAAGGTATAGAAGGCATGAGGACCAGGAACTAGAGGCTTTTAAACTTAGGCTTTTTAGCAGCAGTTCAGCTGAGATCCATTTGGATGAGGACTAAGAGGCTTTCAGTCTCAGGAAACAAGATCAACTGAGAAGTTGGCAAGGTGAGGTTGGATGTGGCTTGTTCTGTTTCTCTGATCTTTCAGCATTCACCCCAATATCTGGCTCTGGGTTTGTTTTTATTAATAAGACCGTTTAAGATTCATGTTACAGTATGCCTTGCTCTGTGTGTTTTCCCATCACCTGATAAAAGCTTGTATGCACCAGTTGATTTTGTTTGCTGTATCTGAGATTTCCCCTGTTGTTTACCTTTTGTGTTCAAAAATTGTTCCTGCCCTTTAATTCTTTAATTGACAGAAAACAGCAAACCTGGTCAAAACCCTAGATGAGAATAATTATAGAACTAATGTCATTTTTATTAACAACTATTTCACAATGAGTACTGTTCCTGAACTCTAAAATATTTCAAACTGAAGTTCTACCAAAAGTAGTGTTGTAAGGACACTGCTTTTTTCTTAATTAATATAAATGTTATCTCTGTTATCTGTTTTTTGTATCACACACATAATATAAAGATACTGTTATTTAGATAGCTTCAAAACACAACTGTCTAAATAAAATGTTTTAGGATTAAACTGTCAAAAAGTTCTACTACCATTAAAGGCTCATTAGGTAATTTCTGATGAATATTTTTACTTATATACTAAAAATAATAAGAACAAATAAAGAAAAGCTTTCATTGAAGAAAGGAGTAATACAAAATAATTTAGAAGAATGTAGTATTTTCCCAGATACAAAATTTGGAAGGGGAGAATCAAATGATCTTTAAGTACTAACACAAGTTTATTTGGATAGGGCTTAAAGAAGGGAATCAAATTTTACTATAACTACAGGGAGAAATTGCTCATAGCTAACTTTCTTGTGACTACTGCTCAATCTATCAGGAATTTCAGAGTGCTGGTCTTCATACAGTCCAGCAGAAGTAAAGGATATTCATCTCAAAAGGATGATGGGTGGAAATCATTGATATCTAGAAATCATTTCAAATGAACACTGTCAGCAAGCACAACATTTAATGGGGAAAAAAGGTGCCACAAAACCTTCTTGTTATGGACCAAATGTAATCCCCAGATATTGAAGTTTTAACCCCCAAAGAGATAATATTAGGAGGTAGGGCACCTGGCAAATAAGTCTTCAGAGTAGAGTGATCATGAATCTAATCCCATTATAAAAGGGGTCCCAGAAATCAACTTTACCTCTTCTGTTCTGTGAGAACATAAGAAAAAGATGATTGACTTTGAACCAAGGATGTATAGCATACACTAGATTTTCCTGTGTCTTTGTCTGTGGTGATGAGATAGAGATACAGTTCTATACTGTTACCCTCAGCAGCCCTACAGTTTTAATATTGTAGGGATCCTGACTCAGGTCAACCAGGATTGATAGCTTCAGTGCTGAAAATAAATTTCAGGACTAGCCAGTATTTTAGAACAGAGTCAGAGACTTTATTAGATATATTTTTAATATGGTTCTATGTAGTGCCTAGAGGATAGGTGTATAGGGAAAAAAATACATCTAAGAGCATGGGTCTGGGTTTCCATATGAGAGATCTGCAGGAAGTAAGACAATTAAGGAAGTGAGCTTGCAATGGAAAGTCACAATTAAATTTTAGCATTAACCAGTATGTTATATCTTGAAAGGTTGTTAATAAACCCTTTTCCCCCATTTTCTCTTTTTAGATAAGTAAGATTATAAGGAGATTCCTTGATGAAATTATAATCTATTAATATAAAATTGTAAGATGCTATATTTACGCAAATGATTTAGAACATTACTTTCCCCTATAACAAAAGTTTCTGTTATTTTCATAGCAAATAGCTGCTTTATAGCTGAGAAAGTAGAAAACCTTAAGAAGCTGCTAATTTGCCAAAATTATTTTATTTTTACCACTTTTTAAAACTGAACATAGTATTTTTCATACAATTTATTCTGATGATGGTTTCCCTTCTCCCAACTCCTCCCAGATGCTTCCCACCTACCCTTCTCCCTTCCTCCCATCTCTGTTTGGAAAACAAAGCAAACAGGTAAACAAAAAGCTTGCAACCTTGTTTTTGACCAGTGGCTTCTGATAAGGGCTCCTTTCCCTAAATCATATCAGCACATTTTCCCCTCCTTTTATTTTCTGCCTCATATTGATCTTGAACTTTCTAGCTTCCAGAACTGTGAGAAATAATATGTTGTTGAAGCCACATCATTTATGGAATTTCATTATAACAGCCTGAGCAACTAAAACAACTCTGTACTAAAGTATAGAACTGTTTTAATTCAATAATTTTAAAACCAAGAATCAATTTTAAAACACATACAAAATATGGTTTGATGGGTCCAGGATTGAGGTAGGAGGAATTATGTGAATCTTACAATTGTAAATGCTAGGAATGTCTTTCAAATATTGATATTTCATTTAAGTATCAAGTATCTGTGCAAGAAAGAAACAAAAGAGTCTCATCTCCTTCACTGGACTGTGAAAGATGTTCCATGTCAATAGAACATTGAACCAGATTTTCAGAGGCATAGAGTGACAAGAGAGACTATTCTTAAACTTTTCAGCATACTCGTAATTGAAGAACACTTGGTTAAAGAACACTGGTAATTAATTGTGGGCAAATGGTGAATAGAAAGTATCTACTGTTTTGTGCTTGATAGAACACAGCACATTATACAGAGAGGTTGCCATATCATACTTATTCTTGTGAACTTCATCTGTACCTCAGATTCAAAGGCATTTCATTTCAAGTGCAATGGCATGTTCCTTCCTGTAAAGGCAGCACTCAGGGGACTGAGAAAAGACAGTCTGCAGTGCATAAAAGAAGAAAAGAACCCCAAGGCTGCTGGCCAGGATACCAGCGTCACCAGTTGAAGATAAGGAAATACTAAGAATTTAAGTACTTAAAGTTTTTGGTACTTATTAATTTTTTAAAATCTCTTAACTTTTTATTCCAACACAATTCAATCTTCCATAAAAATTTGGTAGGCTGTACAAAAGGAAAATAAAAAACAACCATGATTTCATGTACTTTTTATTTGCTGACATGAGTTATGACCTTTTCTAAAACAATGCCTTAGAATGTATGCTTTCTATAATCATATTTTATAAAGAACCACTGATATTAATCACCATTTCAATTTTAAGTCCAAAACAAATGCACAACCACTTATTTTAAAACTTGCACAAAACACAATTTTTTACAAGTTATGAACTTTACTAACTGAAATGATTTCCAATATGAGCAAAGGCTTCTATGTGCTGACTTGCAACCTCATCTTTAGATGCCAAGTTTAGATAATTTCAAATTCAGAAGCTCCCAGCACTATTTTAGATATTATTGCTTGATTCAAGAGCATTGCCAGAGACTTAAGTATGAGATTATTCCTCTGTGTGACATGAGGTTTTAAAAAAAATCAAATGTACTACTCTAGGTGTACACAAAAACAGAATCATGTCTTAAGGGCAGGAGCAAAGTGGAGAGACCCTGAGGAACATTTACTCTCTGTAGCTAAAGTTTTCTCTGGTCTTACCCAGGCCCACACACCTCACAGCTGCTTATAAAATAATCACTCAGAAGCTTATGGGAATTAAAACTGCTCGTCCATTAGCTCAGGCCAACTATTGACTAGCTCTTACACTTAAATTAACCCATAATTCTTATTTGTTTAGCCACGTGGCTTGGTACCTTTCCTCAGTTCTGCCTTCACATCTTGCTTCCTCTGTGTCTGGCTGGCAACTCTTGACTCAGCCTTCCTCTTCCCATAATTCTCCTTGTCTGTTTATCCTTCCTATACTTCCTGCCTGCCTACTGGCCAATCAGCATTTTATTTATCAACCAATGGGAGCAACACATTCACAGCATGCACAGCACCAGCACCCATCAACTCTCACTTTTTCCACAACACAGAGCACATCCACAGGTTCATTTTCCTGTGTGTTATGAGTTAGAATTCCCTTGATTCTCTATTGTTTCTTTTTTTTCATTTCAAAGAGGAGAAAGCAACTGGTTTCTGTCATAACCAATTCTGTTTTAGTGATAACCTAAAAAATTCTCATTTTTTGACTTTATATAAAGGAATCATCATTTCCACGACATGTAACCCATGGAAGTATTAAAATAAAGCTCCCCGAAAAGATTAAAATACTGCACTAATGAGAAGGATGGGTGTTATTCAAAACAAGCATGCTTAGTAAATAATTTTTCATTTCAAGTTCTTGTTATTGTATCAACTTTTTTTTGTTTTAATGAGGCCATAAGATAGTGTGTGGTGTGAAGACTACGAAGAATACTGCTTAAGCCAAAGTTCATCTAAATAGCTGGGCAGAGTTGCACTTACTCCTTTAATCTCAGCCTTAGGAGGCATGTAAATGCAGTTCTTAACTAACCAGGGACACACAGTGAGGTTCTGTCTCAAAAACAAAACAAAACACCTAAATAAGAATGGCTGCTGTGAATTTAGTTTAATTATAATATTTAGTATTATAATATTTAATTATAATATCCTCTATTACCTATTATTTATTATGTATTAGAACAAAACATTTTTGTTTATGATCTGGAAAGATACACCATAGTATTTAGATAAATGTTTAGTTTGAATCTAATTTCCTACATCAAGCATCCCTGAATTTCTTTCTTACAAATAAATTTTTATTCATTTATTCTAAATGGACTATAAACACCTTTAAATGTATCCAGGATCTCTAGAGATCAATAAAGCACAAATTGAAATAATTTTGAATTTACCTTTTCTTACCCTTCACCCCGATCAGATGGCATCATCAGGAAAACAAGTGACAACAAATTCTGTTAATGATGTGGGAGAGAAGAAAGTCTGGTGGGAGTGTAAACTGGTGCAGCCTGTGGAGAAATCAGTGTGGAAGCTTCTCAAGAAACCTAAAGAAGGACTGCGCACTCTCCAGCTATCCCATTCCTAGACCTTTGTTGAAAGGACTCTACAGCTTTCTACAGAGATGTTTACCACTGCTGTTTTTACAATGGCAAGGAGTTAAAATCAGCCCAGATGTCCATCAGTGATGAACAGATAATGGAATGTACTACATAGACACAATGAGATTTTATTGCACAATAAAGAAAAATGAAATAAAAATCTTCAAGACTGTGGATGGGATGGATAAACATATTAAGTGAGATAAACCAGGCTCAAAAAGACAAATATTGTACATTCCCTCCTTCATGTGCAGCTCCTACCTTCTACTTATTAAATATGTGTGTTCAGATGCTTTAAGGGATGAGATAGAAAACACAATAGAACTCATGAGATTATAAAATGTGGCAATATTAGGGGGGATAAAGGGTCCAGAGGGGACAAAAGAAAGCAAGAAGATGGAGTATGGGACAGAATCAAATAAAATTTTATATATATAATTATATATATACATATATATGTGTGTATACATACATATAATTTATATATGTGTATATATGACATTATGAAACATACTACCTTGTAAGCTGATGAAAAATAACAAATAAATATTTTATACATGTACAATTTTATTTCTTTAGGTCTTGAATTGTACTTTCCTCTGAGATATAATAGCATATTGATTAGAGTTTTTTAATTTGTACCCTACTTCAAATGTGTAAATCTGTTTCATTCATGTTTTAATCTTTCATAATGGATTGGGCTTCTTAGAGGTATTTTTAAATATTGTACCCTCTTTAGAGCTTTACTTGCATCTTTCAAAAGTTAGAAATTTCCCCAATAATTTTGTATAAAATTATAAAAAGATAAATAAAAGGTACAAAAAAAGAAGATGCATTCACAAAAATATACAAATAATTGCTAATATTTTTAAATACCCTTTCTTTTTTGCATACATATTAACACACATACACTTACATATTTCCTGACTTAATATGAAATAAGCCAGAGACAATGGGTCTGTGAAGTCTTTCAAGTACTTAGGGTGGGAAGGCCACTCTCACGTCTACTAAAATTGGCAAAAATCTTAGTATCACTTTTTTCTACTTTGCTTTCATTGCTGTGGTATACTGATTCATCCAGATCGTATTCAAATCCTCTGAAATAGGTTCAGTGATTTCCCACGACCTTTCAAAGCAGAAAGCAAGACAAAATGTATGACTCACTTTTGTTTTCTTTAGTTCCTTTGGTTTCAGTTTTGTTTTGAACTAGAATTTAGTTGTGTAGCCCAGGCTCCCTTTTTTTTTCTCACTTTGCTTGCCTCAACTTCATAATTATCTTCTCTTTTCCTTCCGATCCTGGGATTATAGACACATAGACCCCAGTTAGTTCTCATGTAACCCACAGTTTAGCTTTTAAATTCATGATAGCAAAGATTTTATGAGATCAAGTCTATTATTTTATTTGAAGTCACACGTTTTTGTTATATCATTGTGCCACTATTTAAAGAGTTTATCTAGTTCATACATTTTCTGTAAATTATATATAATCTCTCTAAGTCAAGCTGGACACTTTATATTACATCAGCTATATTCTATAAAATGCCATACTCCATCTCCTAATTGACCCATAATCATTAATGTTTACTGCTGTGGATATCACTCTATATAAATAAAACACTGATTGGCCAGTGGCCAGGCAGGAAGTATAGGTGGGACAAGAAGAGAGGAAAATTCTGGGAAGTGAGAGGCTGAGAGAGAGAGGCCTGCCAGCCACCACCATGACAAGCAAGATGTTAGGTACCGGTAAGCCACAAGTCATGTGGCAACTTATAGATTAATAGAAATGGTTTAATTTAAGATAGAAGAAGTAGATAACAAGAAGCCTGACATGGCCATACAGTTTATAAGTAATATAAGCATCTGTCTGAGTGATTATTTTATATGTGGGTTGTGGGACTGTGGGGCTTGGTGGGACCTGGAGAGAAATTCTCTAGCTACAAATGGCGCCCAACGGCTCGAGTTTCCACCTTAAACCTGACTAATATTTAATAACCAATTCTAAACAGAGCCAAAACCAGGATCCTTCATGTCTCATATAGGCAGCTAGACACTGCAAAATGCAGGTTTGAACTACTGGCGGGTTCCTGGCGTGTGCATTTAACTGACAGTATGGCGGGAATGAGGAGTCTGCCAGGGGCACATTAAGCTGTGTGGTAGATTTAGTCTTTACTGGTATAAAAAAAAGAGAGAGAGAGAGAGAGAGAGAGAGAGAGAGAGAGAGAGAGAGGTTTCTGGGCTACACGCTGCTTTGATAGAAGCATAGACCCACTATTTCTGAGACTTGATAGCTCCCAGAGCTGGCAGAAAATGTACCACCGCCATGTTGGGAAGCTGAAGTGGGTGGAGCCAACAGCCACAGCACCATTTCAGGCTTAGAAAGCTACAGTTTATAGCAATAACTTCACAATAAGACTGATTCAGATGGAATAGTTTACAATGTATGGAAAAATGAAAGTAGGCTTAAAAAAGAGAAAAAAAAGGAATATATACAGTTATATAAACAAATAGATAGTTTTTAAAAATAAAGTCTTTAAAGAAACATTAAAGGTAATAAGCCACATAAGATGGCTATCACACAGAGAATCTGGATTATGTTGTCTTGGATATTCGTAAGTAAAAAAAAAAACAAAAACATTTGATTGTAAAAGCTGTTGAGTTATGCCAAAATGTAAATTTTAAAGGTACCTTGACTTCAAAATTTGGATATAAAAATATGTTGCTTTGGAAAAGAGTCTCTGCTTTTGTTTCCACAGAAAGCCAGAGGTTATGGATTTGTTCCAGATTAAGATACATCAGGTTTGACCAGCCAAGACCCTCTAAAAGGTCTCCAATGACATCATGGCCCAGATGATCCAACATCCAAAATGGTTTCAGGCAACTGGCTCAGACCATACAACCTCATGGACTACTCCATAATCCTAAAATTTTCTTTGTGTCCCCATAAGATACAGCGCCCCCCTCCAGCAGGAAGTAGTAAGAGAAGCTACGCCCAAATTCCCAAATATACCAAGCTGGCTTTAGAGATGGAATTGGCTCACTCCCCCTCTAAACCCAGACATATTGCTTAAAAAAAATGGTTAAGAGATTCTTGTGTCCCAAATCAGAAAAGCCCTCTGGTGTGGAACAGAGAAAAACCAATATTTTTGTTTAAAACAGGTTGATTATAAATACGATCTCTTTCTAAAAAAAAGGGGGAGATAGTTTAGATATGATAGGATAAAAGGGTAGATTAATGAACCTACTTTTAAAGAGTAACAACTTATTTAAAATGTTTTACATTGCTATAGATTTTAGTTTATTGATACAAGTTTAAACTTAATTTTGTTATACTGTATATATATATTTCTATTCTTTTTTTTTTTTTTTTGGTTTTTTGAGACAGGGTTTCTCTGTGTAGCTTTGTGCCTTTCCTGGAACTCACTTGGTAGTCCAGGCTGGCCTCGAACTCACAGAGATCCGCCTGACTCTACCTCCCGAGTGCTGGGATTAAAGACGTGCGCCACCACCACCCGGCTCTATTCTTGTTTGAGGTATTATGTTTATGTAACTCATTTAAAATTGTAATGGATAATTAAAAATAGATTAATAATTAGTCATCTATGATAATCATATTTGTAGCCATGTTATCTAAGCTATACATAGATCTATTTCAGATAGATAGGTAGTCTTCAAACACTTCAAAGACCTACAGAATATGACATTTAAAATCTTTTAAAAATTTAGACTTTCTGGACAGTGAGACATGTCTGCTCCTGACAGCACCGATTTACTTCAGAGAGAAGGATGGGCATCGAAGACACTCCATATGGAGTTTATCTTCACCTTGGCAAAAATAGCCATTTGGGCAAGAAACTGTTCTTTTCTGGACGGCTTGATCAACTGGACATGCAGGACCCATAGAAAGGTGACCACTGAACTTTGCTTGACAAAATGGTCCTTCAGGTTCCTGCTTTGCAGAGGAAACTGCCAGACATTCTACAGGACACAGAGAAAAGTAACTGAGAGACTCTTGGCCTGTGGGCTGAAGACAGATGCCCCAACTTTACAAAAGAACTTTGGATGACTGTCCAGGCTGTCAGTTGTCTCTGTCTACCCTGCAAGACTCCCGAAAGTTGCTTGCATCCTTCTCCCATTTCTCAGGTAGTATTATATCATTCTGAGGTCTTTGATGTGTAGATACTTACAATTTTCCTTAGTTATGATAAAAGATAAGTTAGATGTAAAACCTTAAACTCACAAATATAAGATAGGTAGAATGTCTTTTTTAATATTGTAACTGTAATTCTTGCTCGATAATTGTTTTGTTATATGTAATTTTACTATGTTAAAGTTAAAACATTCCTTTTTTCAAAAAGAAGAAAAGGGGAAGTGCTGTGGATATCGCTCTATATAAATAAAACACTGATTGGCCAGTGGCCAGGCAGGAAGTATAGGTGGGACAAGGAGAGAGGAAAATTCTGGGAAGTGAAAGGCTGCGAGGGAGAGACCTGCCAGCCACCGCCAAGACAAGCAAGATGTAGGGTACCGGTAAGCCACGAGCCATGTGGCAACTTATAGATTAATAGAAATGGTTTAATTTAAGATAGAAGAAGTAGATAACAAGAAGCCTGCCATGGCCATACAGTTTATAAGTAATATAAGCATCTGAGAGATTATTTTATATGTGGGTTGTGGGACTGTGGGGCTTGGTGGGCCCTGGAGAGAAGTTCTCCAGCTACAGTATATCTTGATTTCTTAAGGTAAAAACTTCCAAACTGTTTAAATATAAGCTTATTTTCTTTCAATTATTATGAAGATGCATGCATGGTTTCCTCCCATGGCTTTCAATAGTGATTAAAATGATTCTTAAATGAATATTTTATTTTATTTCTAATTCTCCTATCATTTATTAGCTGATGTTGTGTAAGGGAGAGCTTTCTTTCTTCAACTAAAGATAAATAGCAGTTTTCTTTTAAAACCAAGGAGACTGCCCTTTGCTTTCCCTTTAGAAATTACATTTGTATTTATATATAAATTCACAAAATGTGGACCTGTTACTGAGATAACATGAAGCTGAATTACATGTATATACTATCAAATGTTTAAATAATATATAACACACCTTACTTCTCATACATGTATCATTTCTATATGATCAAAACTTTTCAAGACCTTTCCTTGATTTTCTGTTATGAGTACAGTAGTCTATAATCATCTCATTGAAACATACTGTACTAGAACTTCTTTTCCCTAACTGTGTTTCAGTGCTTCTTGATCAACCTTACCCTAGTATCCTCCTTAGTGAACTGTTAACAATCAAGTCTCAATTTCTATGAAAGTAATGTTTTATATTCCACATCTGACTGAAGTCGGTGTAGACTCTGTGTGGCCCTGGCTTGCTTACTCCACTCAGTCTAGTGCTAGTTCTGTCTACATTGTGGTGAACGACAGGATTTCAGATCTATGCTTTCTCAATACTGTTCTATCCTGTGTACCTACATTTTCATTACCCTTTCCTCAGGTGACAGAAATTCACTTTGGTTGTTTTCATATCTTGGTTATAAATATGTTGTTTCCATGTCTGTGTGACTTAAGAAAGATGTCTGACATCATAATTTTGTTTTCTCTGCATATTTATGCATCTAGGATTCCTTAGTCACAGGTAGTTACAGTTTTTTTTTAAAAAGCACCATACTGTTTTCCATGATGGCTCTTGTAATTTATATTCACAACCACAGTGTACAAGCAAGTCACTTCCTCACCAACACTTGTTTCTTTTAGTCTTATCAAAGCATGCTTGTATCTCACTCACTCTGTGTTTTATTCATATTTCCCTGATCATTAGTGAAGTTTACACACACACACACACACACACACACACACACACACACACACACACACCACACACATGCCAGTTGTGTTTTCTTTTTAAAATACCTATACAGTAGTTATTTGTTTTGCTACTGAGTTTCTTGAGTTCCCTATACACTAAACTTTCAACCCTTCTCAGATATATGTATGTTTATATGCTTGAGCAATATATGAATTTATAATTTTTTGTCCCATTCTATATATTTCAGTTCACTATGTTTGTAGTTTTTTTTTGTCATGAAAGAAAAAATCTAGCTGGATAGAATCTCATTTATTCATTTTCACTTTTATTGCTTGTATCTTCAGATTATATTCAAGAACTCTTAGTCTGAACTAATGTTCTATGACATTTTCATTATATATTTTTCTAATAGTTTTATACCTTACATTAAATCTTTTTTTAATTAATTACAAACTGTTTTGGCCTATTGCTCAGGCTTATTACTAACTAGCTCTTACAATTTAAATTAACCCATTTCTATTAATCTATGTTTTGCCATGTGTCTCATGGTTTTACCTGTGTTCTAATACATCTAGCTCCTCTGGCAGCTGGCTGGCTTCTGTTCCCAACTCTTCCCTTCTTCTCCCTGCATTTCGGCTTGGCTTTCCTGCCTGACTCTATCCTGCCTTGCTGTAGGCCAAAGCAGTTTCTTTATTTTTCAATGGTAATAAAACATATTCACAGCATACAGAGGGGTTATCCCACAGCATTTCCTCCACAGGCAGCCAGATTTCTTTGTCATTTCAAGACTTTTGAAGTTGCTTGCAATGCACTTCCTGTTTACTCAGGTGATATTATGTCCTTCTGGGGTCTTTGATGGAGTTGAAGGCTAGATAGTTATAGTTATAGTTTTACTTAGTTATGATAAAAGGTAAATTAGATATGAAACTTTAGACTCACAAAGACATGATAGATAATAGAGTATTTTCTCTGATTTTGTCAAATACAGATACACTAGATATTGTAACTGTAATTCTTACTTGATAACTGTTTTGTGATATGTAATTTTAACTTGTTAAAGTTAAAACCTTCCTTTTTGATTAGACATAAAATCTTTAATGCAGTTTAACTTCATATTACAACCGGTGAGAGGAAAGTATCTAGTCATTGTGTTCTGTGTGTAGTTATCCAGTTTTCCTAGGAATGTTTACTGGTGACAGTATGCTCTACCTTCCTCCAACCATCCCAATTTCTCTCTCTCACTCCTCTTGTGTGTATATTATCAACAACTAGATATAAATAAGTAGAGTTATTTTCAGGCTATCATAATGTTCTACTTCTCTGTGTTTCTGGTTTTATTAGGCTTCATGATGCTTCATTTTTATGTTTTAGTCCAGCATCTGTCTGTGTGTTTGGTTTTATTAGACATCAGGATGCTATAGTCACATGTCTGTGTTTGAAAGCAGGTCATAGCATTCTTCCAGCCTCATTCTTTTTGCTGGAGACTGTTTTGTCTCTCTGAGGCCTTCTTCACTTCTATACATCATACTAGGATTAACTTTTCTATTTCTGTGAAGACTATCATGACATTTTTAATAAGGCTAACCCTGACATTGTAGATAGAGCCATGGAATGGGTGCACTTCAGCAGCCTTCATCTAGTTCATGTACAGGGAACATCTTTAACATATATTCTTTTGTGTTTCTCTCTTCAGTGTTTCACAGTATTCATTGGAGAGATTTTTTACCTTCTAAAAAAACTTGTTTACTTTGGAAATATTCTATTTTTACAGCTTGTTTATTTCAGTTTTCATATTTCATTTTTAGTTACATAATTATTGAAGACTGAATTTTGTCTAAATATAAATATTAACATATTGTAAGATAAATAATAGTTTATTGAATCTTAGATTTTATTATACCATTTATTATATAACAGTACATTTAACTTATCTTTTTCATTAATCTCAAGTGTTGATTATTAGAGAATTTTGAAAATTATTCTTTGAAATGAATGTTATTACTGTTTGTTTGGTTGCATTTATTATTATATTATTAGTATTTCATACAACTGGAAGTTCTTTTATGGGAACATCTAAAATATTCTTTGTGTTATAATTTACTTTTTGTGTTCATATGAGCTATTTTAGACAAAACAGAGTATTATAGCTGTTTAGAACTACTTTTCTTTCTGCTTTACATCTCACTATTTTAAAAGCTCTTCTCTAATAAATCCGCACTAGCTATTTAATGCATTTGCATTCCTAGCTGTGGTATCTCATTGTGATTTGGGCTCATTTTTTTAAGAATTACCAAGCATTGTCTTCCTCCTTTTTCATCCTTTTATTCTGAATTCTGACATATTAGCTACTGGGATCTAATCACCAACTTGAATTTTACTCTATTCTGTATTTTATTTTGAGACTTTATGAATCATTTCCTTGTCATGGTATCATTTTATATGTCACATTGTAGGATTTCATCTTCTGAACTAATTAAAAGTATTTTCTTTTAAGAAGGGGAGATGAAAGTTTTGTGTAGACAGGTACAGTAACTTAACACCTTTGAGACCAACACAGAAGAATCCCAACTGCAAGACAAGCCTGAACTATATAATGACATTGAAGTCAGTCTCAGGTATGTGGTAGGAAATAAATAAACTACAGATTGAGCTGAGATTTGAATTTCTAGTAAAATAGATTGAGAGGTTTTAGGAATGTCACAGTATTGCTTGTCCTACTTGCTACATTTTCCTCTATGTGTCTTATTTTTACTATACCAACAAATGTGAAATAACCTTTTTAGTTAGGAAGGCTTGTTTTTTTGGAGTCCAATGTTGTCATGTGTATCAAGCTTTCTCAAATATAGTCAGACTTTCCTTTGTGGGACTGCTAGTACCCCAATAATGACATGGAGACATTATTAATTATAAAATCTTGGCCTTTAGCTTAGGCTTTTTCTAAGTCACTCTTATAACTTAATTAACCTACTTTTATTAATCTATGCTTTACCATGTGGCTTGGTTCCCTCTCCTCTGTACTATATGTCTGACTTGCTCGGGGTCTCACTGGCATAGCACCTAGATCCCTTCTCCTCTTACTTTCTCTCCCCAGAAATCTTGCCTATCCTCACCTGCCTAGCTATTGGCCATTCAGCTCTTTTTTTTTAATTTATTTTAATTTATTTTGCAATACAATCCAGTTCTACATATCAGCCACGGATTCCCTTGTTCTCCCCCCTCCCGTCCCCCTCACCTTCCCCCCAACCCCCCCATTCCCATCTCCTCCAGGGCAAAGCCTTCCTCACAGACTTTATTATACCAATAAGAAGGCTCTTTGCCAAAGACATATCTTCACAGTGTACAAAAAAGCTTATTTCACAATAGTCATAGATTAATATTTAAGAGCTTTTTTTTAAATTTAGGGTTGGATATTTGGTTTGCCAATGTTGCAGCATTTTGTTTGATACCCACTTATAACCTACATGACATTAAGTGTGTTACTCTGGTTTTGCTTTGCTTTTGGACAGTTTTTGTTTTATTTCTTAGGGTTAATACAAGCATGTTTGTATACAATGTTTAACACCTCCCCTCACAGTATCTTCACTGCAAATCTGAAATAGTAACTTCAATTACCTTTCATCAGCCATTGTCCTATTAGTTGTGTTCTAAATTCCTAATTGTAATTTCCTTTTCTAAATTTATCATATAGCATTTATATTTGAGGGATGGTTTTCTCATTTATTATTGAATTATTCCTATTATTCCTGTGCTTTTAGTAAGTTTTTTTTATCAAATTAAACTTAAAATGACTTTCTTTTCATTCTTTTATTTTTGTCTGAGACAGGTTCTCATGTTGCACAGGCTGGTCTAAGACTCTGTGCAGCAGAGGATGAACTTGAAATTCTGGTCATCCTGCATCTCCCTCTTAAGTGCTGGGATTGCAGACACATGCCCAGTTCTCATGATATTCTAGAGATCACAATCAGGGCCTTGTATATGGACAAGCAGTTTGTCAACTCAGCTGTAACCCCAGCTCCCAAAATGACTTTCTTTACTCTGTAAATAATTGTCACATTTTTGCTTAGATCCTGAGAGTGTTTTTAAACTGTTTTTTTTTTTTTTTTGGAAACCCTGATGGGAGTTTTAGCTAATTTTTGAGTTAGCCACTCTTGTTACCTTTCTTTCCAACTTCTCTATACATATTTCCCCTTGACTGTGCACTTTTCATCTGAGTTAAATTTCCTTGGCTCTTTTCCTTCTGTTCTGTGATTCTTATTGAAGTTTTGGCCTTGCTGTGCTCCCTTGTGTAAACTATAATTTAGTTTGCTCTGAGAAGATTGAATCTTTTGCTTTTATAACTGCCTTGAAATTCTATTTCACATCTGTCTGCCATTTACCCATTTTCATTCTGAGATTTTTAATTTCTAATGTCTATAGTATATGATTCTTTTTTATTTTTATTTTTTTATTAAGGAATTTTTTATTCATTTTACATATCAATCACAGATTCCCATCTCTTCAATCCTCTCATCCCTCCCACCTTCCCCTGCCAACCCACCCCCAATTCTCTCCTCCAACAAGGCAAGGTCTCCCATGCGGCATCCACAGAACCTGGTACATTCAGTAGAGGCAGGTCCAAGCCCCTCCCCCTGCATCAAGGCTGTACAAAGTGTCCCACCGTAGGTAGTAGGCTCCAAAAAGCCAGCTCATGCATCTTATAAGATCATTGCATTACAATTTTTCTCTACTTCATATAATTTTAATGAAGGCTTTACAGTACAGTTTATTATTAGCTGTTAAATAAATTGGCTTCTTTCTTTTCTTATTTCTTTCTTCTTGCAACTTCATATAAATATTTAGTTTTTTTCCTTTGGTTCACATTCATATGTATTCAACTTTCCCAGATAAATAGATAGGATGAAGTGAAAATCACTGTATGGAGAGGTTGGTATCATAAGAGAGATGATCTTTTTCCATTGGTATAGTGACACATTATCTTTAATAAATAAATGATTTAGCTTTGCTGGCATTAGCTTATTAGATTTTTGATTGCCTACATTAACCATGAGCATTCTCAGTGGCTTATTTCCCTCCTGGGCACTTATTTTTCTACCTTTTCCATCTTTCATGACAAGCAATTGGCAAAGTCCTTTATTCCTAGTTCTCAGGTACTCAGTGCACCATATCTCAGATTTGTTCCTGATCCTCTCTCATCAGATTCTTCTTTTGCTATGGACAGGCTTCAATGAACATTATGTCAGTCTACCCTGATTTCCTAGTACACCTTTCTCCTTCCCATGTGACCCTTGCTGAAGTTCTTCTGTTATGTAAACATTGGCAACTACTACGCTGGTCTTGTATGTTTATGGTTACTTATATGTAAATTTCATATTCCATTGTTATTCTGTTGGTAAGGTCTGTGAATAATTGTACTTGTTTTACCTTAGTGGCTTCATATTATTGATCTACATGTTTTGATTATTCTAATGCTGCAAGAAAAAGTTATTAAAATATTTAAAATGTTCAATAAAAATTTTCAGTTTTGCCAGGCAATGGTGGTGCATGCCTTTAATCTGAGCACTTGGGAAGCAGAGGCAGGCAGATCTCTATGAGATCTAGGCCGCCAGCCTGATCTCCAGAGAGTGTTCCAGGACAGATTCCAAAGCTACCCGGAGAAACCCTGTCTCAAAAAAACAAACGAAAACAAAACAAAAACATTTTTTTCCCAGTCAATGACCCTTGTTGTCGTGAAAGCCAGCAGTAAACCCTCAGAAAAATTTCTAATGGTCAGCATATTTTTAAGGTTTCTGCTGAAAGGATGATTTCATTCCTATGGTCCAGTATATAAGTTCCAACATTGGTTCAAAAACTATTGCTTATATAGAAAAACTATAACTGTAGCTTTAGCATTTGAATTTATTTGTAAGCAATATTCTGTCTCTCTAACAAGACTCATTGTTTGAGCAACTTTCAGAGAGGGGATATTTTCTAATATACTAATTTCTTCATCTTCACTACATTTATGGCTAGAAAATGTCAGTTAATACAAGAAATAGACAAAATAATAATCCTGATAGTGATTGTTTAATGTTAATCTATGTTTCTAATAATAAAAATCTATCTATATTATGGTATTTTTATTTTATTACCATTACTATGAAATAACACCCAATTTTGTAAATATCAGCTAATGAATCACCTAGTGGAGCAGGAAAAAACACTACGATCAAATCATCTTTGAAGTTCAATTTTCGTATAGGCCTCACATGTATTATTAAACTCTAGACAAACAGGAAATTGTCTAGACATTTTTCAAAAGCAAACATGAAATGAGTAAACTTTATTAAAAACTTATACCTCTTGCACTGTCATCTAATTAGACCAAGAACAATTATTTCTTTGCCCATGTGCTAAGTATGCAGCTAAACCAACAGTACAGCACCTCCAAGAAATACATTAAGAGAAAAGAATTCATGCAGCACTTTATTAAATAAAATAACTTTCACTAAACTAAACTAAAAAAGTTAGTTCACCCTAACTTTTTCAGGTTTATGTCATTTTAAATAAGTAATTACTTTCAAATCCAAGATTCATATATGTTTTCTAGGCTCCTGCCATTTCTCTGAACTGGTTATGAGCTAAGAGAATGACACTGTCTCTCCTATGAGCAGTGTAGCAGCAGATAAGGGACAGACATTCCCATACATGAAGGAAAACAGAAAGATGATTCCATAAAATTACTTCTTCATTCTTCATACTCAAGTGTTAAGTGTTTAGAGATTATTAGGTGCTGAGAATTTTAATATTTAGGAACTATTAGAAAGTGTAATTTTCAAAAAAGTCAAATATTGAGAGATCCTGGTAGTACAGGATGGTTAATTTATTGAAGCCACATCAATAAAGGAATGGTAAAAGACATTTTGGTAAACATAGATAGATATATACATATTTAGATAGATAGACAAATAGATAGATATTTAGATAGACATTTAGATAGATAGATGATAGATAGGTAGATAGATAGATAGATAGATAGATAGATAGATAGATAGATAGATAGAGTTTGTTTTCAGGCATAGTGATAAACAGAAGTTATGTAGTTTGCATGGAAATAGATGCAATCAGAGAAAATAATATTAACAAATTGAATCAAATACAAAGACAAATATTAGATGTTTTCTCTCATCTGTGGCTTCTAGATTTTATATAGACACATAAAATAATGTTTGAATAAATGACATAAAAGTAGAAGGGAAACTGTCTAGCAGGGAGGGGTCTGGGATGGTGGGGATGTGTGGGAGAATGCTCAATGTGCATCATATAGTTGAATGAAGATGGCCAGCAAGCCAATATAATCAAATCCAACACAAAGTAAGTTAACTAGGAATATTTACCATTGACTACAAACTAAATTCTGTAATAAGGCTTTGAAGTAAATGTCCCACAAAAATAAATCATTAATAAATACTATTTATCCATCATCATCAAGCCAAAAGAGAACAATTTCTATTTGAGTTGAGATAATCTATTCTGGACCAACTTTCTGGTTCTAACCTGTGAACGCTGTCTACTATTGGGCTGATTTGAAGGAACAAGCAGATATCTCTAGGTAACTTTCATGTCAAGAAATATGATCAACTTATGGAAACTCCCCACCATGCATATAATCATCCATATAAGACACATCTATCTATATTTAGCCTTACAGCACGGAGCTATTTTGGGAATATCAGTCAGGAAAGAGGAAAACAGTCAGTGTTTTTCCTAAGCTGTGAGTTCTTTCTGTTGTTTCTGTTCCACGGAAGCCCTCTGATTCTGTTTGTTCATATTTTTTAATCTTCCTTTACTTTGCATGAAGTATTTTTCTCTAAAGAAATCAAATGAGTCAGTTTAGAAACAGTTGATTTATAAATTGGCATTGATTTTCAAAATGTCTTTAAAAAGCTTACAATTTTGACATTTATACTTTCTAGAGGGCAACATGATCACATTGGCAAAGTAGGTACCTATCAACAACTGGCTCCTAGGGAAGCTATTTTGATAGATTTAGTGCTACCTCTCCTTCATAAACCACACAAGAAGTAAGTTTTGATAGAGAACAATAAAGATTTAAATCAACTCAATTTATTTTCAATCATAAAGAATAGATACTCAATAATTTAAGGAACATACTTACCAAAATAAGAAATACAAAGTGAATAGATGAGTAGATTGTAAAGAACTTGTGACATGTTTATCAAACTATTTTCTTTGGGTAACATTGCAGTAAGGCATTAGTGAGAGTAAAGAAAAGAATGCAAGTCTGTGACAATTTATTATCATAATAATTGGACTAATGTGGGGTTCTTCTGAACCTGTTTTTGGGTGCACATAGTTAGCTTCTCCCTGGGATATCATGTGTTTTTTTGCATATGTCTATTTCCTAATCTCTTCTCATCAGCAAATTGCTCACAGATGACCATAGTTCATCTTCACCATCATATTAATCTCATTACAGCTATGACTTTTAAGTACAGTCACCTTCTGAAGTTTTGTGATTAGGAGCTAACATATGACTTTAAAAAAGACAGAATTCAACACAAAGCAATCAGGAATTTATAATTAACAATGTAGCTATGAACTCACTAGGAATAACCATAGATTCACCATGTTTATAAATATCCTATAAGAAGTTGAAGCAGAGGAACTGATACTGAGTAAAAGTGTGCTTTAAAAATTAATCCTACCCAAGAATACTTTTATAACAATTTGCACTTAGACTAATAATTTTCTGTCTCTAACACAACAATAGAGAAAGTTCAGAATAAAAAAGTCGGCAGGGTGTAGGAAAGGTGACCTGGATAGCCAGTCTCACTAAGATGCTTTCCATGCACACAACATGATGGTCTGGTCCATGACATCCATAGTCATGAATCCCTGGGCTACTGTTCTCTGACTGCAGTTGAAGTGCACTACTGATTCTTGCCAAAACAAGTGTGGCTATGGCTTTATCAAAAGGCATCTTCTGAGGCCAGGACAATATGGCACCATCCCTGAAGTGCCCTTCGCAATCTGGAAAAGGTACAGTGCCCTTTTCTTCTAAGGCAGCTGAACAGGCAGTGGGCCAATGGCTTCTGATGTGCAGTGGAACGGCAGCTGAAACAGTTATTCTTGAAGAGTAACTAAGCTCACGCCTCTCAATAGTAGACTGGCATTTAATAGAAGGATATGGAGAAGAACGGGATGCTGAGATGAAGCCACACACACACATAGCCAAGAAGAATGGACAGCTGAATTCAAAAAAACATCAACAATTTCCAGAATTTAAAATCCTGAATCATGACATGACACTAGTGGTATTCAGGTGTTTCTGGTACATGGACTGCTCTCACCCAATGTGAGGTTGAACTGTTGACCTTGTGTACATCCTACTTCACAAATGAGTCTGTCAGATATGCTAAGGCTATAGGCTGAAGATGATGCCCCAACACTGTCCAGGCAACTGGCTCTTTCTGTCAACTCACATTTTTTTTTTTTTGGAAGCTGCTTGCATGCACTGCCTGTTTTTATTTTTTATTAGGTAATATTATTCCCTTCTTGGGTCTCTGAGAGATTTGAAGATTAGAGAGACTTGAAGATTAGTTAGTTATAGTTGAAGATTAGTTAGGATAGAAAGTGAATTAGGTACATTTTGGACTTACCAAAATAGGATAGATAATGGAATTATTTTCTCTGAATTTGTCAAATACAAATGGACTAGACATTGTTTAGGTATTTATTACTTGTATATGTGGTATATAGTTATTGTACTTTTGTATATAGTTTTTCTTATGTTAGTTATAACCTTTTTCCTTTTTTTCTTTTTATTAAAATAGAAAAGGGGAAATATGGTGATATTTTAATTGTACTGAAATGTGATTTTATTTGTATGTTAATAAATAAAGCTCTTGGGAGGCAGAGCTAGGTGGATCTCTGTGTGTTCAAGGATACAGCCAGCATGGAGACACATGCCTTTAATCTCAATACCAACCGTAGAAGACCTGGAGGTCTGTACAGACAGGCAGTGACAAGGAGGTCATGTGGTTGGGTTTACAACCAATGAGAAGGCAGAATAGAAAGTCTATAAAAAAGACAAACAGACAGGAAGTAGGTCTCTTGCTGAAGAGGACAACAGCAGCAGTGAAGGGTAAGGTTTTACCTCTGACCTCTTGGGCTTTCATCTCTGCATTGGTTCTGTGTTTCTTATTTAATAAGACAGTTACATCTACAGGTGCCACTCCATAGTGCTGGATTCCTAGAGTCATTTATCAACATTGGCTGACATTAGTTACAAGGGACTACTTTTAAACTTCCATTTCATGCACAATTAAAAATAATTAAAACACTCTAGAATCCATATGCAGGTATAAGTTGAAGTAATTACATATACATTAAACTTGAGATGTACTCTTGAAGTGTAATACAGAGCAACAGCATGTGAACTCAGTTAAGTTTTGATAATTTTTTTTTATTCTATTTGCCTCTTCCTCAGAAACATAGTTCATGTTAATGTTAACTTAATCACAACCATCTTTCCTAAAGATAAACCAAATTTCTAATCTGTGAAATTATGGTAAACCAGAAGTAAGTTTGCCATTTCAAGCATGTAGTTATATGGACAAATTATATTTATGCACGTGTGTGTCTCAAACTATTGCCAACAAATTACAAGATAAAACCACCTGTTACTATCAACAATTATAAGCTTTGAAGCAAGCATTGTACTTGTGCTCTGGTGTCTAAAGTTCTACACAGATATCAGTTGCATGAATATAGAATCCCATATTACTCTAACATGACTTTATCCTCCCATAATTAGCTACATCTATAAAATGTATATCCAAATTAGAACATTTATTCTGAGATATGTTTCAAAACCTGAGTTAATTTTGAGTGATTGGAATTTAACTGGTATGGTAAGTATATGTTCAACTTCTTATTGTCACACCGTTTGCTGCATCAGCCTTGCCCAATCCTTGCAGAAGGTATTTTGTACTGACAGACATTGATATCAGAAATTCAAATGAGTATATAGTGAGAGTACACTTGTAACTAGAGTTTTTCTCTCCGGGTCCCGCCAAGCCCTGGCCGTCCTGTAGTCCACTTATAAAATAAACATACAGACACTTATATTATTTAAACTGCTGGGTCATTAGCTCAGGCCTACCATTGTCTAGCTCTTACTCTTATACTCAGCCCATTTCTGTTAATCTATATGTCAGCACATGTTCTGTGGCTTTACCTGCTGCCTCTACATGATGCTCCTCCCTGGATGGCAGGCTGACGTCTCCTCCTCTCTGCCTTCCTGTTCCCTCAATTCTCCTTTCTGCTAGTCCCACCAATACTTCCTGCCTGGCTACTGGCCAATCAGTGTTTTATTTAATCAATCAATCATCCATAGCATTCACTGTCATAATTTGCATTTCCTTGATAATTAGTGAATTATTTTCCTACTTAAAATTGTGTTGCTTTGTTATTGAATTGTAAAAGTTCTTTGTGCATCTATGGTAAAGTTCCTTTAAACATATGCATGTGTATGCTGGGTATGGTATGTGGGGATGGTGGTGCATGCACATATCTTTGTGTGTGATATGTATGCATATAGATAGTACAAAAAATACGAATATTTTTCCATTATGGATTAACTTTTCATTTTATTTTATTTTTTTTCATTATTTGTATGTGTCTATGTGAATATGGAACATGACTCAGATGTTTGTGGAGGCCAAATAAGGGGATCTGATCACCTCAACCTGGAAGTGCATGTAATTGGGAGCTATGTGATTCAAAAGCTGTGAAGCAAATTCAAGCTCTCTGGAAGAGTTGTATGTGTTCTTAAATACTGAGCTTTCTCTCCAGCACAGACTTGTTTTCTTCTTTTTAAGAAATCTAAATTATTAAATTTTCTTCTATGATAAGCACTCATTTGTGTAATGTGCAACAAAATTTTAGCTCAAGTTTAGGAATATTTTTTTCCCGTTTTCTTGTACAAATTTTACAGCTTCAGTTTCTGACTTAAGATCTATGACCAGTTTGAGTTATATAATGATCAATATTTTCTTCGATATTGTGCTGAATAGTTTTATGTCAATTTGACACAAACTAAAGTCATCTGAGAGAAGGGAACTTCAATCAAGAAAATGCCTTCATAAGATGAGATGGTAGGAAAGCTTTCAGGGCAATGTCCTAGTTACTGGTTAAGAGAGGGGGTGTGGAGCTGACTGTGGGTGGCAACATCCCTTGGGCTGGTGGTCCTGGGTTCAGTAAGAAGCAAGCAAAGCAAGCTATGATGAGCAAGTCAAAAAGCAAAAGCCATCCATGCTTCTATACCAGTTTCTGCCTCCAGGTTCCTGCCCTGTTTGAGTTCCTGCCCTCATTGCTAATGATAATGAACTGTTATATGGAACTGTGAATGAAACAAACCCTTTCCTCCACAACCTGTTTTTATGGTCATGGTGTTTCATTGGACCAATAGAAACCCTAAGTCACATCTGTTTGATTACTGTCTATTATTACAAAATTTCTAAAGATAAGATGTTGAAAATGTAATATACTCTATCTTTGTGCCTCTAATTTATTTCCCCCATGCACATGACCATACTCATGCACACACAACACTGTCTTCATTTGCATAGCTTGAGAACAAGTTTCAATTAACAAGGTTCAAATCCTCAAATCATCTCTCTCACAAATGCTTTGAATATTTTAGATCTTTTGAAATTCCATATGCATTTTGAAATCATTTTATCAATTTCTATAGAAATAAACTGCTGTAGCTAAATTGGGATTTAATCTAATCCAGGAGCCATTTGGAAGAAAACTGGGATCTTCATTAAATATTCTAAGTATGAAATATATCTCCATATTACCAGGATACTTTTTAAAATCCATCTTTGAAATGATTCTTTAAAGTTTTTTACAGTATAGTTTTTAATTCCTACCATTTATTAATTTCTCATTTCAAAAATCATTAAATTGTTATATTCTTGTTTTGTGGCTACTACTCCATCTCATCTTTTTCTGAGTTAGTAGCAGAAGGCTCTTTAATTCCATTTTACAAATGCAAACAATGCTATATTTTACAGTAAAAATTGTTATGTTTTGGTTGCCAAAGAGTCTGATTCCTAGCCGTTGGGCACTCATGATAGTTACACATAATCTGGGAGTCTTCCTGAAGTCCTTTGTTTTGGGTAAAGAAGCTGTACAGGTTGTTAGTGGTGACGACTGGAAAGCCAAAATAGTTCACTTCTAGGTATTAAGTTATGTTTCAGCTATCACATGTAGGGCAACAAAATCATTTAAGCTACAAATCAAAAAGCACTCATTGTGTTCCTTCCAAAAATGCATGCCTTGCATATAATCACATGGAAACACCAGATAGCCCATGAACTGAAAGATGTCATTTCAAATAAATGCTCTGTATTTTTCAAAGAGTAATAACACAAGACAAAGACTGAAAATTGCCATACTCAAAGAAACTTAAAATATTTGACAAATAAATGATTCCATAAATCTGAACAATTATTTTTCTTTCTTTTGCAGTTAAGAACACTGATGAAGCATTTAATAATAACTAGTATCATAAATATATCACACTTAATTGTTTTTATTATATTACTACATTTATATAAACTTAAGAAATATATACTGAAGTATTGGGGCAAGGGTAAGTAATATACGCAACTTACTCTAAATTAATCCAGAAATGTAATGAAATCCCCCAATGTTATGGTTACTCTTGGTTGTACACATGGCATACCTAGAAAGAAATAACTTCAGTTAAGGAATTTCCTTCCTCACATAGGCCTATATAACAGTAGGGCATTATCTTAATTGACAATTGAAGGGGGAGGTCTAATCCCACTGAGGACAGTATCCTCCCTAAGCAAGTGAACCTTAGGCATGTAAGAAATGTAACTAAGCAAGCCAAAGTAAGCAAGCTAGTAAATATTGTTCCTCCATGGTTTCTGATTCAAACTTCTGCCTTGAGGTCCTGCCTCAACTTCCCCCAACTATAACCTGTAACCACATAAACCCTTTCCTTTCTAATTTGTTTTTGATCATGCTGTTTGCATCACAATAGAAAGAAAACTAGAACAGGTACTCTCAGCACACATACACATAGACGACAATAAATGGTGGATAAGTTAATTGATTTGACCAGACTAGTATTTTCCTAAACTTTGTAAACTATATTAAGGTTTCTATGTCAAAATGGCATATCGTAGTTGTTAAATACATGGAATAAAAGTTTAGAACCAATTTGTAGAATTGCTTTTACAGTTAGCTAAAGTGAGTTTATTTTAATATTGTGAAAATGCCTGGTAGTTGTAGTAATCAATTTCTAAGCTTTCTAAACAGTTTTTGGTGCATGTTGAAATGTAGATACCACTTGAGTGAGTTACCAAGTAGTAAATTGTTCATAAATGTGCATAGTTTACTGAGTGCTAAAATGAGAAAGACATGCTGTAGGCATCAACATAGAAATTAAAATTTTTATCTCACTTTAAGGACAAAATATTAAAAGACTCAGTCTTTCATTTTTTTGTTTTCTTGATTTTCATTTTTCATAATAATAATAATAATCATAATCATAATAATTTAAGTTACGGGATTAGCTTTCCCTCTTCCTAGTCCCCCTTTTTATGCCAACCTTTCATAGCTCCTGACAGCGCCCCTTTCCCTCCCGCCTGCATAACACTGTCTAAACTCAGTCCTTCCCGTGGGCCTTTGCTACTAGTTCTTTTAGTTTTTTTTTTTACTTGTCTATATTTTCCAAAGATTCATTAAAAGCTCAGGCAATTAATAGGATACTTTGTTAATGTTCAGATTCTATTCCCACTTTTTAAAGTTCTGCAGTCTTAGTCCAGATATGAAAAAAAGTTTTAAGTGCTACTGTTAACATTGATTTTGCAATGGAAATAGCTTAAATTGTGGAAAGTAAGGATTACTTATGATTTTATGTCATTTCATAAGTGTCTGCCTGCAAATATTTCCACATATCACCAAATCCTCTGAACTTAGCTTCACCATGCCTAAGTCTATTTGGCCAAGAAAAGTCCTAATTTACACAAGCTATACCATATAATTGGCAATTACTCATCATTTTACTTAAGGGATAACTTCTAGCTAGAACAAGGAAGTATTCTATAACTTCACTTTAAGGAAATTGTTACACTTTTCTCACCCACAAATTTATCCACAAATTCATATAATTTTTATCTATACCACCCACCTAAATGAGACAGAATGATACTCATGTTTTTATTTCCTGATGATACTTGGGTTCCCATGGTCCCTCCTGACCAGATACATACACTGTGGTCATTGCTATGCTTCATGCAGAATTTTAGATGTTGATACTACAAAGATGAACAGAACTTATTATGAATCTTTCTTGAAAAGGTAATATTATATATATATACCTATATGAGTGTGTGAACGTAAGTGTGTATATATATAAAATGCCAAAATACAGTAGAACAGGTGTTCAACATTGTATCAAGAAAAAAAATAAATTAGAAACATAAGTCAGCTAGACTTTGACTGGCTTTCTAATCACACACTGAGAATGCACAGCATATCAACAGATTAGAAGGCAAAGAGGCAATAAAACATTAATTAAAATATCATCATTAAGACATAAAATCAATGTCTCTTTTAATAGGCCCCAATTGACCCTTGTCTACCTTATTAGTAAATCAGTGCATAAGTCTCAGAAGGAGGCCCACAGAAATAAACTAAAATGACCATAGACAAAAGAATATTGACACTCCAATTGAGTAAGGGCAGACATTTCAACAAATAGTGTTATGACAATAGGAGGGTCATATGAAATAAAATGAATTTAGACCTATGGGCTTTATAACCCTCTACAGAAATCTAATTTAAAAAGAATCACCTTTTATGTAAGATGGACATGTAAGAAAAAAAAATGTAAGCTGGAAAGAATAAAGTCTAGAGGTAACACAGGAGAAAAACAGAATATTAGATCAGACTTAAATAAAACACTAAAAATATAATACATGAAATAAATAATTGATAACCTTGACTTAATTAAAAATAAAACATATGCTATATAACACACAGTGTCTAGGATATGAAGAATAGACATACTATGGAAAGAAAAAAAGTATTGCCTATATACTCAGCTGATGAAAATACTTAGCTAGAATATAAGAACCCTTTAGAATCAACAATACAATAAATCAAACACTTTTACATATTGAAACTGCTGAACTTATTCCATATGATTCAGAATTAACTTTTTTATTTATTCCACTACAACAAATAATCAGAAATAGAAATAATCCTTTGTATCTAACATGTATCAGATCCCTCATAGGTCTACCAGGCCCTCTAGCTAATGGTAATGATGATGGAGTTTGATCACTGATTGGTAGGAAATGTACTAGAAGCCTCAGAATTTCACAAGAAACACCATGTTAACAACAAAGGTTTGAAGAAATATTTTTCTATCACTTGGCAACAAGCTAAAGATATTTTAAGGAAATTTTCTACATATTCTTTGTATAATCAAACTCCATTGCCGGCAAGAAGTAACCCAAAAATTTGGCAAATGAATGTGTTTCATTTTGCAGAGTTTGGAAAATTAAAATATGTGCACCATATCATAGATACATATTTAGGATCTCAGTGGGCAACTTTTTTAAGTTCTGAAAGGGCTGATTCTATGATTACACATTTATTAGAAGTCATGGCCATTATGGGGATACCTGTACAAACTAAAACTGATAATGTTCCAGCATATATCTGTTGTAAAATAAACATTTTTTGCATATTTCAACAGCAAGCATATTACAGGAATACTACACAACCCTATAGGACAAGCAGTTAGAGAAAGATCTAATTGCACTGTAAAAATAAGCTTAATAAACAGAAAGGGGTACTAAAGACCCACAGCGATAGACTGAATGATGCTTTATTGACTTTAAATTTTTTAAATGATAATGAAAATGGAACAACGACTATGGAAAGACTTTGGATAATAGAAGAAAAAAAAAACTGTTGAATTGAATTAGCCTGTATACTTTAAAGATATGTTGACCTCAGGATGGAAAACAAGATATGTGTTTTGTTGGGGAAGAGGTTTTTGCTTTTTTCCACAGGTGAAGAAAAGCTATGATGCCATTGAGTTTGAAAAATATTAGATTTGATTGGAAGAGACCTCTTGATTAGGAGAGGCAATAATTTGTCAAACAGCTTGATCATTCAATCCAAACTAACTTATAAGACTAACAAATGCCTTTCATTTGACCAGATAAGGAAGAAAAAAATATTATTAAAAGATAAAAGTTTTCTGTTGCCAAAAAAATTTTGTCTTAACAAAGATTTAATGTGACCAAAAGAATTCCCCAAAGGTAGGGTTGGGGAAGGGTTTTGTTTTGTCTTCCCAGGAGAATAAAAGCACTCAACTAAGTTATCTAAAGAAGGACAAATCATCCAGAGAAAAATATGCCAAGAAAAAGAGTAAAATTGGTCTAATGGTATAACACATTTCCAATGGGGTAAAATTTCATAAATTTCAAATATTTTGTTCTGCTGCTCTCTACAAACATAAAAAGCAAATGGTCTTTTTGTAATTCCATTTCAATTAAAAATTAAAACCGGCTTTGTATGTTAGAACATATTCTATATATGTTTCCACTCTTGTTAAGATATTTTTGCAGAGGCTGGAGAGATGGCTCAGAGGTTAAGAGCACCGACTGTTCCTCCAGAGGTCCTGAGTTCAATTCCCAGCACCCACATGGTGGCTCACTACCATCTGTAATGAGACCTGGCTCCCTCTTCTGGCCTGAAGGGATACATGAAAACAGAACATTGTATATATGATAAATAAATAAATCTTTAAAAAAAGATATTTTTGTATATTAATACAAATTTAAGGTTATTTTTGTTATACTGTATATATGTTTCTACTCTTGTTTAAGGTATTTTACCTATGGAGCCCATTTTAAAATGTAATGTATAATTGAGATTATTCATCTAGACTCATCTCTGCCCCAGTTGCCAGCCAGCAGGGAAGACTCCTGTGGGCAGGTTCGCCCACCACCATCAGACCCTGCTATCTACAAGACCCATGCCCTACCCCAAACATACCCATCTCCCGGGACCCCAGTGGCTCCCTGAGACACAGAATCTGCCAACTCTAGTTAGACCAAGAGCTCTCATTGGACCAAGAGAAGCTTCCTGTAACACAGAATACACCATCTCTGATTGGACCAAGTGCCCTGATAAGACCAAGAGTGGCCCCCTGAAACACAGAATCAGCCAGCTTGGAGCAGACCAAGAGCACCTTCCTGAGACACAGAATCCACCAGTTCCAACTAGACCAAGAGCTAAGACTGAACCCAGAGTGGCCCCCTGAAACACAGACACAGCAAGCACAGATTGGACCAAGAGCAGCTCCCTTAGACAAAGGCACCTCTTGCACCTATTGGAGCAAGAGATGGGAAGACACCAGTGCAAAAATACATACAACAACATAAAGAGCAATATGGCATCATCAGAACCTGGCAGTTCTACCACAATCTGAAAATCACAACTTGGAAGAAGCAGAAGAAAGTGACCTTAAAAGTACCTAAAAAAATATGAAGATTATATAGGCCTTTAAAGAGGAAATGAAAAATTCCTGATGATACTTGGGCTCCCATGGTCCCTCCTGATGGATGCCCCAACATAGTAGAGAAGTCTTTAGCGAATGTTAAGGAAGCCAGCTACTTCTGTCACTTCTATAGTTTTGGAAGTTATTTGTTTTGCACTTCCTGTTTACTCAGGTAATATAATACCCTTCTCAGGTCACTGATGGAGTTGAAGATGAGATAGTTATAGCTACAGTTTTCCTTGTTACCATATTCAAAAAAGAAATTCACAAAAGAGGTACGAAGTATATAAGTTTAAGAGACATAAAACCTTAAAATTTTTATCTAAAAAAATGTTTTAGAGGTCTAAAAAGATAGTTTTGAGTTAGTAATACAAGATGGGTTGGAAAGTGAATTAGGTATCAAACTTTGGACTCACAAAGATAGGATAGATAATAGAGTAGTTTCTCTGAATTTGCCAAATACAAGTGGACTGGACATTGTGAATGTAATCCTTACTTGATAAATGTTCTTATTGTATATAGCTTTGCTGTGTTAGAGTTAAAATTTTCCTTTTTTATTTAGACATAAAGGGATAAATGTTGGGGGGAATTCAATCATATTGCAAGCCCTGAGTTTGCATTTGTATTAATTAAATATAATTAACCTTGAGTCAGGAGGCTGAGTTAGCAACTTGTTGACAAAAAGTAATCATATAGCACCATAGATAACCTGGAAGAGATAGAGAGATGCACCAGAAGTAGTAGGGAAAGATTTGGAGTGGCATGTTTTCTTTTGTTGTTGTTGTTGTTGTTGTTTGTTTGTTTGACATAGCAACAGAATGCTCTCTTTCAATGATGCCCGTAAGGAAAAAAGGTTAGCTAGGTGTTAATCAACCTCTCTGAGCTAGCAGGTTTTCAACCATGCCTTTGAATCTCAAGTCTTATTTATAAAAAGCATTATAGAGATTTAGTTAAAGCTATCTGTAGCAGCAGTGACAGAACCAATGGCTATGGGAACAGAATTCCTACCAGCCTGTGGCCCGAGTGGCTAGCCTGCTGCCAGAGCAGCAGGTTGGTAACTGCAGAGTTGCAAATGCTGGCTGAAATAGCAGTGGATTAAGGTGCAGCCACTGTGTTAAAGTTAAAACAACAAAACACAATTTTAAAAATAAAATTTTCATTCTTGACAGATACCTTAGTTAAAAAAAATCAAGAGTGGGAACTAATCACAGGGAATTATGTCTCTTATTATATTTCATCAAGAAAAATAAAAAATTTAAAAAGTGAAATAGTACTTGACACATGTTAGAGTAGTCAATGTACCAAACATGATTACCAGTAATTTTTGGTAAGTACATAGAGCAAGAACTCATATACATTGCTTTTGGCACAGATGTTTTGTCAGACAGTATGACACTTACTTGCAGAAATCAACATAGTTTTATAGTACAATCTAGTAATCATGCTTCTGGGAAATTATCCAAATAAGCTAAAAATGTAAGTCTATACAAATGTGTGAACATAAGTTGTTGCAACAGGTTTTTGTTTTATTGTTGATTTGTTTCTAATTGCTCAATCTTGAAAGCAGCCAAGATACACATTATGGCCTGAATCCATATGTTCTCTCCCAGATATATATTAAAATGTGATCACAAATAAGTATTATGTCATGATGGTTGAGTCCTCACAAATAAGAATCATGACCTTGCTAATGACAGATGCCTTTAATCACAGCACTTGGGAGACAGAGACAGGCAGATCTCTGTGAATTCAAAGCCAGCTTGCTCTACATAATGAGTTTCAAGACAGTTAGCACTATGTAAAAAGACCTTGTCTCAAAATCACAACAAGTATTTTTGCCTTTTTAAGAGGGGAAACAGAGAGCTGACAAGACCCTGGCAGCACATTCAATGACTCAAGAAAGTACCACATTTGAGAAGAAAAACAGATACAGAACTACTGAATAACTTCACAGAGTTGTCTTTGAATTTTCTAGGACTATAAATGAACAGTTTGATTAGTATGTCTGAAGAAAAACAGACCTTCAAAATAAGAAAGGGAAAATCCTAGAGGATTCAGTAGTGTCACACATAGCGATGGGTCTTATTCGGACTACACTGTTTTCTACAAGTCAGGGATGAAAGTTTGGAGCAGAAAAATGATTTTCTGAATTCACAACAACAGGATGGATGCTGCTTTAAATTAGGTAAGGGGAAACCCAGGACAGCTGTGGCTTTAAGACACTGGCAGCCTTTAAGCAACATCAGTTGGCATATTCTCTTTTTTATTGTTTCATTTATTTCCTTTTAGTTGATAATATAATGACATCATTTCCTCCTTCTCTTCCCTCCCTCTAGAATATCACGTAACTCTTTGAGCTTTTTTAAATTAATGGCCTCTTTTCGTATCAGTTCTTCATAGCTACACCTAGGAAGTACTGCCGCATGACTGGCTGCACATGAGCTGAACACTGAAGCAGCAATAGATGTGCTAACATGAATGGCACAAAGCCCAAAAGGCCTCAGCAGACTTTTACCAATCCCTGGGATTGAGAAAGTGGTGAAGAGGCACAGCAAAGTGAATGTTGAAGAGATTGTGTCAATCAGGCTGAGTTTTGAAATAAAAGGTAGGAAGATTGTTTATCTTGACCTTACAGAAAGAGGAGAGTCCAGGAATGCTCTGAAGTATTGTGCTGAGCAGCCAGAGTTATGGAAGTCTCATTTATAGAATTAGAAATGTCTCTGAGCAGCAGTGGCACACGCCTTTAATCCCAGCACTTGGGAGGCAGAGCCAGCAGATCTCTGTGAGTCTGAGGCCAGTCTGGTCTGCAGAGTGAGATCCAGGACAGGCAACAAAACTACACAGAGAAACTCTGTTTCAAAAAAAAAAAAAAGAATTAGAAATGTCAAAGAAACATTCACTGCTCTTTAGAGGGAAGCCACATGTCAGAGTTCATTCTAAAACACACTACAGTAGTAGTGTGGATCAAACACAGGACCTTGTACATTTTAGATAAGCAGTCATAGTTCAGCAAAAGATATACACCTACTTTTAATCTAGGTAGGAGATGCAAAATAAGTCATCAACTATCTGAACCTGGAGTTTAAAAAAGAACTTTTGCTGTAGAAAGAAAAACTAAGACTTGCCAACATTTGGATGCTGCTTTAGGACTATCCTAAGATGAGATCATCGGAGAATGACTGAAAATAGCAGTGAGATGAATGCCAAGGATAAAGTCTGCAGTCCTCCAGAGTTTAGAAACTGGGCAAATGGGGAATAAATAGCAGGAAAGACTCAGCTGGAGTAGTGTGAAAGCCAAGAGTAAAACCAGGCGCCTGACTTTGTTCTTTTGGAATCTACATGAGTCAGGGTGTGCTACAAAAGGAGAAAGAAGATGGAGAGAGGGAAGGAAGGTGAGCAGGGGTAGGTTAGGAAGTTGCCTCACAATCTGTAAAAGTTGGAAAATTGGAAACCTGAAAGGGAGTCTAGACTCAGGGGAGAGGGATGAAGGGATGATGTGGCTCAGTGTAGTGTAGTCTGGAGGCAGAATTTCTCTGCTTTAGATCTTGGGGTTTTCTTAAAGCCTTCAGTTGAATAGATGAGAGTATACTATATGGTGGATCTGCTTAACTCAATTTACTAAGTTTATATTTATATTTTTCATGTGTTGTGTGAATTTGTGTGTGTGTGTGTACATGTGATTGGAGATCAGAAGACAAATTGTAGGAATCTGTTCTTTCCTTCCACCATATGGGTTCCAGAGATTGAAATTATGTTGCCAGTTTTAGTGGCAAGAGCCTTTATCTCCTGAGTCTTCTTGAAGACTTTCTTCTACTGATTTAAATATTAGTATTTCTAAACATGCCAATATCATGACGACCTACAGGCATACGACTGAAAAACTATCTCAATATTGTAGCCTAGATAAGGCAATACCTAAAATTAAACATATTCAAAACCAAATAAAGACTGGTAAAGGTAAGGTCACTACTGTCAAATGCTGTGATAAGTGAAATAAGATTGAGTAAGGACTTAACTGTCCTCTTAGATTAGCCAAACAATGTCTCTGTAGCTCAAGGGATGACTCACAGGTAGCATGGAGGGCAAGGTGTGAATGAAGAAAATTCAAAGAAAGAAAGAAAGAAGGAAAAATATAGACCCACTAATGTCAAAACATTCCTACAGGGAACTTCAGAGTAAACTTGATTGAATGGCAGGGCTGAGAGGTCTTTGGTTTATTTTTTACTAAGAGAAATAATGTGTTTGCTGATGGGAATGATCTGGCTGAGAGAATAGAGAAATTAGTATTTCGAATAGTTGGAAAGGAAGAGAGGACTAAATGTAGTAACAAGAACAACAACAATAAAGCAGACAGACTGTTCACCAGAATAGGCTGGAAGGTAAGGATACAGTACAGAGACATAAGGGGATTATGTGTGTTGGTGGATGTAAAAAGCCCTCATCTAATTTTTTCTCAGGAAATTGCATAGGACTGTGCAGACTGTGCAGGTGCACAATCCTCTATGCTGAAGAACTGCTTATGAACTCAATTCTCAGTTGTTTGCATTACGTAATACTTAACAATTTTGTCTTTGACTTTTCGTTTTATGGAGCTTGGTAAGAAAAAGGAACATGAATATATTCAGAGGAGATATATGGTTTTGCACTCTTCTTTGTTAGCTCATCAGCACATCCTTGGGGCCACACTGAATACAGAATTCCTGCAGACTTTCCTCATCCCACTCTATGAGACTTAGACAAAATCCAAAACCTATGTGAAGTAAGGTATATGGCAAAGCCCAGATTCTGTCACATGTTTGGATTGTACAAGTGCTTGCTTTCACCCCCCAAAAGGCAGTCATATGCTAAAACCAAACTTGATTTAGTCACCCTATCTTCCCACATCTTTCCTTATTGTCTTGGCTGTCAAAACCACTGTAAATGATGTCATAAATATCAAAGAAAAGACTGGACAACCTATTGGTTCATTTCCTTTTTGTCTTCCCTTCCTTATTAGTAAACCACAGAGAGTGTACAGATTCTACCTGGGAACCTCAGTGATTACACATACCTGGGACCAAGTCTTTTTTCCTAGCCTAGCTCTATTCCCCTTTTATGTACATTAACCAGCAGAAGCACTCTTTATGCAAAGCCACCACACTTTCCTAAGATCCAGACAGTGCAATGGAATCCAAGGAAGGGAGCACCCACCCAACAAAGATAAGACCCAATATTAACAGATAGAATCACCTCAATTATCCTAGCTCCAGATGACAAGACACTAGCACAAAAAATATAAATGTTAATAGCTAAGAAAATATGCCATCATAAACCATTAACCCTAACACAGTATAGTTAACTCTATCCAATTCAATATAGCTGAAGCACAAGATAAGAACTGCAAAACAGTAATTATGAACATATTCAATGATCTTAAAAATAATATGAATAAATGTCTTAATGAAGTCTGTGAAAATACAAACAAATGTCAGGATGAAATAATGAAAGCAGTTAAAGACAAGAAACTAGAACTAGAATCACACACACACACACACACACACACACACACACACACACACACTCACATACACATAAAACTGAAATAAAACTGAAAATGAAAAATTTACCAAGTCAAACAAAAATACCAGAGGTGAACTTTAACAACAGAGTACAAGACACAGGAGAGCAAATCTCAGGCAATGAAGAGAAGATAAAGGAAATGGATACTTCAGTGAAAGAAAATGTTAAATCTGAAAAAAAAATTAACAAAAAAAGGGACCAAACATTCAGGAAATCCGAGACACTATAAAAAAACAAATCTACAAATACCAGGAATAGAGGAAGGAGATGAAACCCAGGTCAAAGGCACATAAACTATTTTTAACAAAATCTTAGAAGAAAATTTCTCCAAAGTAAGAAAGGAAGTGCCAACCAACCAAGGTACAAGAAATATACAAAATACCAAGTAGACAGGACCAGAAAAGAAATTTTGCACAATGCATAATAATCTAAACACCAAATGTTTAGATCAAAGATAGATTATTAAAAAGCTGCAAGAGAAAAATACTAAATCACAGGCATGCCCATTAGAATAATGCCTGACTTCTCAATGAAGACTCTAAAAGCAAGAAGGCCATGGACACATGTTTTGCAAACTTTACAATATCAAGGATGCCAGCCCAGACTACTACACCCAACAAAACTTCAGGCACCCCCACTCATGTCCAGGCTGTTCATGTAGATCTCTTCCATTTCTCTCTCATTGGGCGATCCCTGTGTCTTTCTTGGGATGCTGTTTTCCAGGTAGCCTCCCTGGTGATGTGAGTAGCAGTCCAGTCATTTTTGTTCCATATCTAGTATCCTCCTATGAGTGCGTACATACCATGTTTGTCTTTCTGAGTCTGGGTTACCTCACTCAGGATGATTTTTTCTAGATCCATCCATTTGCCTACAAACCTCATGATGTCATTGTTTTTCTCTGCTGAGTAGTATTCCATTGTGTATATGTACCACATTTTGTTTATCCATTCTTCAGCTGAAGGGCATCTAGGTTGTTTCCATGTTCTGGCTATTACAAACAATGTTGATATGAACATAGCTGAACAAGTGCTCTTGTGGTATGATTGAGCATTTCTTGGGTATATGCCCAAGAGTGGTATAGCTGGATCTTGGGGGAGACTGATTCTCAATTTTCTAAGAAAGCGCCATATTGAATGGTGAGGGTCAAGGTAAAGAGAGCTTGGGGGAATGGGAGATCCCAGCTGGATCAACAACAGAGAGGGAGAACAAGGAACAGGAGACTATGGTAAATGAAGACAACATGAGAATAGGAAGAAGAAAAGTGCTAGAGAGGCCCACAGAAATCCACAAAGATACCCCCACCACCACAGACTGCTGGCAATGGTCAAGAGACAGCCCGAACTGACCTACTCTGGTGATGGGATTGCCAAACACCCTAGTTGCCATGCTAGAAACCCCATCCAACGACTGAGGAATCTGGATGCAGAGATCCATGGCTAGGCCCCGGGTGGAGCTCTGGGAGTCCAATTAGTGAGAAAGAGGAGGGTTCATATGAGCGAGAATTGTTGAGACCAAGGTTGGATAAAGCACAGGGACAAATAGCCAAATGAATGGAAGCACATGAACTATGAACCAATGGCTGAGGGGTCACCAACTGGATCAGGCCCTCTGAATGGGTGAGACAGTTGATTGTCTTGATCTGTTTGGGAGGCATCCAGGCAGTGGGATTGGGTCGTGTGCTCATTGCATGAGTTGGCTGTTTGAAACCTGGGGCCTATGCAGGGTTGCTTGGCTTGGTCTGGGAGGAGGTGACTGGACCTGCCTGGACTGAGTCTACCAGGTTGATCTCAGTTGACGGGGGAGGCTTTGCCCTGGAGGAGGTGGAAATGGGGGGTGGGCTGAAGGGGAAGGTGAGGGGGGCGGGAGGGGGGAGAACAAGGGAATCCGTGGCTGATATGTAGAACTGAATTGTATTGCAAAATAAAAAAAAAAAAAAAGAATCAAACCTAAAAAAAAAAAAGCTTCAGGCACAATAGATGGAGAAAAAAAAAAAACAAAAACAGTTTCAAGTCCAGTTCTACAGAAGGCACTAGAAGGAAAACTTTAGTCTGAAGAGGTAAACCACACCAAGAAAACTAAAGGAATAAAAATAATCTCAGATCAGCAAATAGAAGTGGGCACACCATAACAGCAAAATAACTGGAATCAACCAACACTGCTCATTGATATCTCCATACTCAAATGATCTCAATTCCCAAATAAAAAGACACAGACTGTCAAAATAGATGTGAAAATAATATTAATCCTTCTGCTGCATACAAAAAGCAAACCTTATCAGGAAGTACAGACATCACCCCAGGGTAAAGGCATTGAAAGAGAAATTCCAAGCAAATGGACCCAGAAACAAGTTGGTACAGCCATTTGAATATCTTTAAACCAAAACTTATCAGAAGAGGTAGGGAAGGACACTAACATACTCATCAAAAGCAAAACCCACAAAGAGGATGTTGGTGTATTTATGCACCAACCCCAAGGGCACCCACGTTTGCTGTGGAATGTCTTTCTGTATGTTGTGAGTATATGGTGTTCCAATTGGTTAGTAAATGAAGCTGTTCTGGCCTATGGCAAGAAATCTTACAGTCAGGTGGGAAATACAAGTGGAAGAACAAAAAGAAGGGCAGAGTCTGGAGAGACATGAGCCACTACCAAAGGAGAAGCAAGATGCCTGCAGGTATGCCACAGTCACGGGGCAACTTATAGATTATTTGGCATTGGGCACACTATCATTCTCTCAGTCATCACTTGTATCATAACACTTTAGTACTTCACTCTGCATAATCCAATATCAACTGGATTAATTACCAGTAATGCCACAGCCACGTGGCAACTTAATGGATTAATAGAAATGGGTTGTTATAAGAGCTAGCTAGCAAGAAGCCTGCCATAGGCCATACAAATGATAATTACTATAAGCCTCTGAATGATTATTTTGTAAGTGGCTGCTGGACCATAGCACCAGGCAGGACCAGAGAAACACAGACTGTGGGGCCAGGTGGGACCAGAGAAAATTCTAACTACATGTATTCATAAAAGAAACACTACTACAGTTCAAATCATATAGTGACCATCACACACTGATGGTCAATACCCTACTCAATACCCTACTCTCACTAATAGAACATCCAAACAAAAAATAAACAGAGAAATGTTCTGGGCTTTTGCTTTTATATTATGGGTTCCAATTTCTTTGAGGGGTGCTTGTTGTGAGTGTGTGTTTGTGTTTCTTGTCTTGTATTTGTTTGCTTGAATTTTTTATTTGCCCATTTGTTTCCTAAAGTGGGAGACAGAAGTTCTAAAGCAGGAGACAGAAGTTTTGCTGTTACATGGGTGGCACCAGGAAGGAGATGGTAGAGGAAAAACCATGATCATAATATATTGTTTAAAGATATTTTCAATAAAAATAGAACATGTACTAAACAGGAAGTGACAAAATAACCCTCGAGTTTATATTATGTAGGACTTCTATTATTCTAGGAAGAACAAAACACAAACACATTCATGCTGTATAAAATATGATCTGCATAATGTTAGTGATTACGCATGTAGTTTTAATTTCTTATATTTGTGCTCAAGACTAGTATTCTAAAATTTAAAATAGTGTTTGAATCCGTGACATTCAAATTTTTTGTTTACTTATTGCAGTGTTAAATATTAAATTAAAAAACATGTTATTTTGAAATGGACTGTAGAAATAAAAGCTAGTAGTTTAACGTGCTTTTTTTTCCCAAGAGGCTGTGCATTTTCTCTTTGCTGCAGGACCCACAAATTATGTAGTCAGCCTTAAAATAGCAAGTAAATGATCAACTGAGAAGGGCTAGGGAGGAGATTTGCAATGTAAGGAAAGAAGAACTGTAAACAGTCCTCAAACTGAGTGAGAGTGCAGATATGAATAGCAAAATAAAATATGATTATTGGGCATCATTGAGGAACAATTTGAGGATAATGATCATATTATAAAGACTGGCCAGTCAGCATGATTTTATATTCATTCCAAACATAGTCATTTGTGAGGCTGTAGGCAGAAGGCAAAATAGCTGAGTATACAAGAAATGGAGTAAAATAATTATAATAATTGATGTAGCAATTTATTTTTAATAAGAAAGGAAGTATTTAAGAGATCCAATGACCATAAACAAGTCATGGAATCAAGTATATCCTTATTTGTGTAATGGGGTTTGAGTATCAAATGAGCTGAACCTGACAAAGATGAAGTAGGAGGTAGATGAGAGACAAGTAGGTAAAAACTACCAACCTCAGCTCTGGTTAAAGCACAGTGTTGGCAATTGTTGATTAAAACTGGCTAGGGTTGAAACGTTTGCTACTTGACATGTCAGAGAAGGATAGCTAAAGAATCTAAATGAATTGATGTGTTGAGAGGTGAGTCATGATTTGAGAAGCTATGGCTTTCCATAGTAACAACACAGAAAAGAATAAGACCAGAGCCCAGTCATTTCTAATAAAAACAGTCTTGACAGAGATGTGAATGTTAGAGATGGATGGGAAGGGTGAACAGAATTCCAGGGCTTTCTTTTAATCTTAGTCATTGAAAGATTTCAGTTCCCAAATAAAGACATTTCATTACCGGTTACCACTCTGATGATTCTCAGAGAAATGTGAATTTTTAAACATCTTCATATTGAGAGAAATGACAAATATTATTTTCAAAACATTACTATGTATGTGTACAACAATTTGAAGTTTTAAAGGATTTTTAAGAGAATTTGTATATCAGTATCTATATTAAAAGTAGTCTTTGGTCAACCATCTTGGCTACTTAACAGTTACAGGAATGTCCTGTTGATAGGAAGTTGAACAGACACACCTCCTTGCTACTGCCTGTAACACAAAGCTTCACTCAGATAAAGCAGGATTCTTGATCTTGCTGCAGAAAGAAATTTCAGGATGAACCATATGAGGCAGAATTAGAGTTAACTGAAAGGAATTTTGAACTCATATTTAAGCATGGGGTGAATAAAGAGGCACACAAAGTAAGAAGAATATGCACCTACATGTGGAAATGGGCTTCTCAAAGGAAAGTCATACTTAGAGTTTTATAATTGCAATATGTAGAATTTTGGTGGATTGTAAAGTTATCTTTAAAGGGTTTTTTGTTTTTTCTCATATTACTTAGTTTTTATTGAAACTAGATTCTTTTATATAGTTTCCACTCCCTCATCCCCTCCCAGATCCTCCCCACCTCCCTGCCCATTCATATCCATGCCTTTTCTCTCTCTCTTTAGAAAACACACATGGAAAAAAACAAATTAGAAGAGAACAAAACAAACAGAAAAACAAGACAATTGAGAAAAAGAAAAGACATGAAAAGTACATGCTCTTGCAGAGACATGCACATACAGAAAACACAAAAAAATACTAATTTGGAAACCATAATATATAAGCAAAAAACTAGTAAGGTTAAAGAAAATATCTAGATGAAGCATTATGAAAAAAAAATATCTCCTAAAGTATAGAGTTCATTTTGAGTTGTTCTTCTGCTGGGTATGAAGCCTGCCCATGAGGGTGGGCTTCTCCAGTGGAAATCCACTGTAGAAAACTGATTTTTCCTTTGTGAGAGGTTGTCAATTGGAGATAGCTGCTAGGTTAGGGATGGAATATCATGTCCACTTCCCCTCTTAGTGTGGAAAACCATCTGACATGGAACTATGCACGCTGTCACCATCTCTGTGACTTTATATGTGCATCAGTCCTATTGTGTTTTAAATGCATTGTTCCCTTGGTGTCTTTGATCACCACAGGCCCTCACACTGTTTACACATCCTTTTCTTCAGGTTTCCTTGAGCCCTGTGGGGAGAGACTTGATGGAGATATCTCAATTTAGAACTGGATATTCAAAGATATACCTCACTCTGCACATTCTCCTTTTGTTCTTTGTATTTGTTCCCATCTACTGCAGATGAAAGCATCTCTGATGATGACTGACCAAGAACCTGATCTATTCCTATAGCAGAATATTTTAATGAGTCATTAATTTGGTATTTTCCTTGGGCCTAGTATTTGGTTTTACCCTAGGTCCATAGCCTATGTAGTCCCAGATTCTTGTTCATACCAGCCACATCAGGCATGGGCCCTGTCTCAAATAGGGTTTCTTTATAAAAATTGACCATGGCAACTCTTATAAAGGAAAATATTTAATTGTGGTGGCTCGCTTACAGTTCAAAAGTTTAGTCCATTATCATCATTGCAGGAAGAAAGGCAGCATGCAGGCAGGAGCTGAGAGTTCTTACATGTGACTCACAGGCAACAGGAAGTAGTCTCAGACATTGGGCATGGCTAGAGCACAAATGAGACCTCAAAGCCCACCTCCATAGTGACATACTTCCTCCAACAAGGCCATAACTACTCCAACAAAGTCACATCTCCTAATAGTGCCACTCCTTTTGGGGGTCATTTTCTTTCAAACCACCACAGGTTCCATCTCATGGAATGGGTCTTAAATCCAATCGGATAGTGGTTGGTTACTGTCTTATGGTTTATATTCCTGTAATTAAACATATTACCAAAACAACTTGGGTAGAAATTAGTTTACTTGGCTAACATATCACAGTCTAGAGAGGGAAGTAAAGGCAGAAACTCTAACAGGGAAGGAACCTGAAGGAATATGTTGATGCAAAAGTCATGGAGGGGTGCTATTTACTGGTTTGCTCCTTATGGCTTGCCCATTCTGCTTTCTTACACACTCCAGGACCATCAGCTCTGGGTTGGCACCACGTACATTGGGCTGGGCCATCCCACATCAATCACTAAATAAGAAAAAATCCAACAGCCTTGCCTATAGCCCAATCTTAGGCGGTCATTTATATATACTAGTATATTATCTGAAAACAAAGATACTTTGACTTCTACCTTCTCTATTTGTATCTCCTTGCGGTTTTATTGCTTTTGCTAAGACTTCAAGTACTGCATTGAATAGGAATATATGCAGAGGACAATGTTGTCTTGTTCCTGATATTAGTGAAATTGTTTTGAGTTTCTCTACATTTAACTTGATGGTGGCTATGGGATTGCTGTAAACTACCTTTATTATGTGGAGGTATGTTCCTTATATCCCAAATCTCTCCAGAACTTTTATCATGAAGTCATGTTGGATTTTGTCAGAGGGCCCTTTCTGTGTTGGATGAAATGATCATGTGGTTTTTGTCTTTAACCTGCTTATGTGGCAAATTATATTTATTGATTTACATATGTTAAACCATCCCTACCTGATTCAAGGTCCTCTTCAGGGTTCAGATCAGATGCTACAGAAAATAAAAAGAACTTAGGGTATCTGAGGATGAACTCTATCTCTCACATGTGTGCTGTTCCAAACATGCCTCTTTATTCTTTTGCTTTTCTTCTAATTTTCTTGTCCTAGTTATCTATAATTTCTTAGCTCTAATTTTCTGTTCTAATCCTCCTGCTTGCTTCTCTTCATCTAGCCTAAATATTCTCTTTTTACAGGAGGCTTGAAGCAATAAAAAATTATAAGAGTTACCTCTCATTGGTCAAAAGCACATTCCCTAGTGCAAGCAGTGAGGATCAGAGCCATTTATGATGGCAATACAAGTTTTCAAGGTTTCAGGACCAGAGGGAGGGGCCACAGTGCCCAGTATGACAAACTTTGAGACATAGTTCTTTATCAGCAGACTTGGCAAGTGAAGAACTGGCATGCTTTACTTAGGATGCTTTGTGTAGATAACCTTGGTAGACACTTGCAACTCTTACCTTGTGTATAACTGTAAAGTTTTAAACTCATGATTAGTCTAGTTTAAACTTGTTCTGAAGTAAAAATGAGTTAAATGTGTGCAGTTAGTGTTAGACTGAGGGGAAATTGTTATTTTCTTGTGTTTGTCTGAGAAAAAGAAACAAAGTAGGTTTTTAAGTGTCTACAGACCTCATGGAAAAATTAATCCAGTTATGAAGCAAACCTAGTATACTTTCTATCTATCAAAATTATACTGATAAAAGAGAAGTTATCTTCCTGACCATCCACAAATACGCTTGCCCATAAGATTGAGATGTAATCATGAGATTACATGTACACATTACATGAACATGCATGGTAATTGGGGGATACCATAGCTGTTATTGCATAAGTGAAATTACAGGTGAAAACAACCAGTTTTTCAGAGCCCGTGGCACTGCAGGCCCTGCCCAGCAGGGTTCCTCCATCAAAAACCATTCATCTGCTGGGTTGACATCTGAATTGTCAGCTGCTGTAAGGTGCAATTGTGTCATGGCCCCCAAGAGCTCTTGACAATCACTCCTGTTGGGATTTTGTTTTGGTTTTTGTTGGAATGTCCTTTCTATTGGGAAATTTAGGATATTGAAGTCACCAGCTATCACTGTGTGAGATTCAATGTGTCATTTTACCTAAGGTAGCACTTCTCTTTTGAATGTGGATATGCTTCAGTCTGGTGTGTAATTATTTAAAATTCCAATATCCTTTTGGTGGATTTTTCTTTTGATGAGTATGTAGTGTCCTTCCCCATCTCTTCTGATTAGTTTTTATTTGAAATCTATTTTGTCAGACAATAAAATGCCTACATGAGCTTGTATCTTGTGTCCATTTACTTGTGATATATGTTTCAATCTTTTTACCCTGAGATTAGGTCTATCTCTGATAGCAAAGTTCTTTTTTTGAATGCAGCCAAAATCTGGATCCTGTTTCTTTCCTTCCTTCCTTCCTTCCTTCCTCCTTTTCCTTCTTTCTTTTTTTCTTTAAAATAGATTCCTCTTATATATAATACAACCCACCACAGTTTCCTCTCTACCCACTTCTCTCATCTCCTTCCACCTCCCCTCAGATCAACTTCCCCTTCATAAAAGAACAAGTCTCCAAGAGACAACAACTAAGCAGGACAAAACAAGATACAAGTTAAAGTAAATACTGAGGCTATGTAAGTCAAGCCAATAGGAAGGAAAGAGTTCTAAGAGCAGGCAAACGAGCCAGAGACACACATGCTCCCACTGTTAGGAGTCCCACAAAAACACCAAGCTAATAGCCATAACATTATATGCAAAGGACCTGGTGCTGACCCTTGCAGGTCCATCCATACTGTGAGTGGTACCATCTCTGGGCAGGTAGTCCTGGGTTACAAAAGATAGCAAACTGAGCAATCCATAGAAAGCAATTCAGTAAGCTGCATTCCTTCATGGTTTCTTCTTGAGTCCCTTTCTTAGCTTCCTTCATTGAGAGAGTGTGATTCAGACTTAGTAGCCAAACTGCCCGTAGCTATGTCAGAGGTGGGGCAGCACGTGTCGATTGAGGTTCAGGGTGTTGGCCCACAAGGAGGTAATCCCTGGTGAATGGGTCTCAGGTAGGCAAGGCCCCTGCAACTGCAGGCCCAGGAATTGTTTTCTGCTTCTGCTGTGTCTTTGCAGGTTTGCTGTTGCTGTCTCACTGTGATATCTGGCATGGTTGAATTGGGGGCAGGAAAACTCCCCACTGCCTGCAAGGTAATTTGTTTATCTCATTGGCAACATCCCATCCTACTGGATATTTTTCCCTGCAAATTATTATGAAGAAGACTTCCTAAGCTGTACCTTCTAATTGATAGCAATAGCATTAGCTTATACAGAGCCTTTTTGCATAAAAATATATACAAAGATATGTTTTTTCAGCCAAGATTTTTGTGTCCCACCTCACCTTAGAATCCGCTTTAGATAACAGCTCAGCTTGATGATTAAGGGAGAGCAATTGAATTCTCTGGAAGCCAGACTGGCCCTAACTGTCTTAATGCTAAAAGGATACAATCACAGATCTCTGTGTGCATCAATTGACTGAAACAAGCCTTGTAATAAGTTCAGGCTAGATCAGATGTTTTGACAATAACTTTAAGATGAAAAAAAAAAAACCCCAGAGAACAACTTAATTTCTATAAGGACATGTAGCTGAGGTTAAGAAATACAATGCAGCCCAACTGTTAAGGTTGGTTGTTGATCAAAGGTGATGATTAACTACTTGTACTCATTCCTGCCCTCAATCTCCTGATAAAAGGAAATAGTGATAGGTAGGTATATACAGCTAACTGATTCTCTTCTATGTACACAAGTTTAGGTTTGTGATCCCTTTAGGATTCCTTGTAAGATTAACTTTCAAGATAGACAGTAGAATTCTGTCTGTGATAAGATGCTTTTTTTTTCTTGTGGGAGAGAATGTGGGGTAGATTGGGAGGGGGAGCCTGGAGGGGTGGGAGGAGGGAGGAAGAGGATTTTTACTGGTATGTAGAATGAATGAAAAAAATTCTTAATTAAAAAATAATAATGAAGATGTTTTCTGTCTGCTTATGCTCTGTTGATCTGCAATAATTTACTTAGATGTAAATGTATATGAATATTGGGATGACTTTATTTTTAATCATGTAGGGGAGATGAAAAACATGTTACCTATACCCTGTAGGAATTTAGCAAAATCACTGTATGGGATAGAGATTAGAATGAACAGATGCTTTTTTAGAAGTACATTGACTTTAAATGATTCTTGTGGAAAACAATGATTGTTTTGCTGAGGGGGGCTGTGGCCATCCCATGACCTTGGTCACAAGACAACTCAGACATGCCTGGAGCTCTTGTATTATTGTGTATTGCACACAATGCTTAATGAAGTACTAGAGGCATGGAGGTTTGTGATGCTTCCCTGCAATACAACATGTAGATGAAGGTTGGGGACCTTGGAATGAGGAAATACTTTATCTAACAATTCATAAATATGCCTTTTTACAGCTGTTGCCCCGAAGCCCGAAGCCAGCCAAACTCAACCCAGCTGAGTCAAGCCCAGTCAGTGAAATGAATGATAAACAGCGCTGGTGACTGTGCTGGTGGCAGTGCTAGTTACTGGCAGAAAGGTCAAGGTCACGATAGAACCGGTAGCAGAGAGAGCTTTATTAGGGGAAGGGACAAAAGGACCAGGCCTGGTGAGGAAAGAGAGAGAAAGATGGTGGGGTGGGAGGAGAGAAAGAGGGTGGGGTCTGCGTCCGGCAGACCCCTTGCTTAACTCCTGAACTGCGCATGTGCAGTCATGTAGCTGGTGTGAGGGCAGAATTCTAACAGGCAGTCCATCAGAAGAGACTGGTGACCAAAGAAAGAAAAGATCATAATTACGTTTAAGTGTTTTTTTCCTACTCACCCCCGCACCCCCAGATAGAAAAAGTCTTAGCTTTAGCTCCATGGATTTCCTCTCAAACCCTGAGCTGCCTTAGAGGCTGGTCTCCCACTGACAGCAATATCAAATAAGCCCTCTCTTCTCCAGTTAGATTTTGGGCATGGTATTTATCACAGCAACAGACAGCAAACTAGTATACCAACCATTTTCATACATCATTATGAGGACTGTGTGGCAACTTGTTAATCATTTTCAAAACTCAGAATTTAGTTTCTAGAAGGCTGTATTTGTTTGGCATTATTTCATTACTTTTTGTGTATGTCAATCATGAGGAGAGAGAAGTCAAACAGGGAAGACTAGAAATATTTAGGAACTCATTAAATTTTACATACTTCAAAGAGTATCTGGAGACTTGTTATTCTAAGATATACAAGCTTCTAATTCAACCATTTTCTGAAACAAATGCATTAATTATTTTTATCACCTTAATCCAAGCTTTTATTGAGCTGCTTTTTTTGAGAAAAGACAATTTGATGTTACATTTAAAACTTGCCTATGCTGGGCAACTTAGATATCTAATGTCTCAATATCTCAGAACTTTGTTTCATTGGTAATATAATTTGTAGACTTGTTATAATGACATATTATTACATATTTAAAGAATCTATGCCTGTATGTGAGAGGTTCACTCTCAACTACATATAGGAATAAACATATCACCCTCCAGGAAACCATGAAGATATAGCAAAGACAATCTTGGGATGGACTTTCTGACACTAAATTTAGTTCTCAAGCAAAGATATACAATTTATGCAATAATCATAATAAACCATTTTAATTTTTACGTGGAGGCAGAAAAAGAAAATTCCAGGAAAACACCAAATATTTGTCTTGATGTCAAAGGTGCTGAATTAAGAAAAACATGTGGAATGTAATATGTATGAAAGCATAGTGACCATATTTCAGACTGTGTCAAGTAATTTAAAGATCATTCAAAAGATCTCACAACTGTGAAAGTTTCTCTAACATATTTTCTCAATAGGCTCACTTCAGGAAAATAACACTCCCTGGGACCAATTGAAGTTCTCATCAATTAAACTAATTGACACAGCAGGTTTATCATACTTCCCAGTGGTGAGTACGAAGCATGGTTCACAAACAAATAACTATTAAATCATTTGAAAATGTTCCCTAGCCATGTGATGAACTGCTAATCTTTACTATTACTCAGGGTGAGAATGTTAATAATACCAAACCATCCTCCAAATAGGCAGGTGCTGTTATCAGTGTCAGGAGATATGCATTCAAGTAAACTCATAATTTGATGTTAAAAATTGTTGATTCGTGTGTGTGTGTGTGTGTGTGTGTGTGTGTGTGTGTGAGAGAGAGAGAGAGAGAGAGAGAGAGAGAGTATATTTGTATATCTATCTATCTATCTATCGATCGATCGATCTATCCATCTATCTATCATCTATCATCTACCCATCTATCAATTTTAGGTAGCTTACAGTAGTAAGTTTCCATATGCCTTTTTCAAAAGGTCTTTAGTGTTAATTATCCCATTTCACATTCCCGCTTTTATCCTATGCTTTCATTCTCCACCTCATTTAATCCTTTATATTCTATTATTTCTATTTCCCCCTTATATAACTGTGTTCTCTCTTTATCCCTTCAAAGATTTCCCCTCTTCTATGAGCATGACATTTATCAGTATTTCAAAGAAAACACATATATCTAAAGAGTCAATGCTAACATCTACATAGGAGAAAAAACATAGTGTTTGTCTTTCTTAATCTGGATAACTTTACTCAAGATGATTGTTTACAGTTCTATCATTTTACCTTCAAATTCAATAATTTCATTTTTAACAGCTGAATAATAGTCCCTGTGAATATTATACATTTATTCTCTAGTTTTATCAGTGAACATCTAGTTGTTTCCATTTTTGGCTATTGTGAATAGAGCAGCAGTGCTCATGTATGAGCAAGTTTCTCTGTAGTAAGAAGATATAGAGTCTGTTTTAGTTTGTCTTATATTCCTATAATAAAAACCATGACAAAAATCTTGGAAAGGAAAGGATATATTTACCTTGGAAATCCTAATCCCAGTCCATCATTAAGGAAAGCCGTGGCAGTTCCAGCCCCCATTGAGGCTTCGGTAACTGTCACGCCTACAAGATGGGGCTGAGAGAGGACCCTGAAGACCTGAGATCTGGATGTGCCAGCTCTCTTGGTTCCTGGACCCCGGACGTTGGAGGTAGACTGAGCAGAGTTCTCCAGAGAACACCGCCAGACTGTGCTATACCTTTCCCAGACCCTGTTACCCATCCCTTCACTTGTAAGTTACCCCACAAAATAAACCTCCCTTTTAATTACATGCAGTAGCCTTAATAATTTCACCAGTACTCAAGTAGGGCAGAAACCTGGAGCCAGAAACTGAAGCAAAGACCGTAGAGGAATGCTGGACACTGGCTTCCTTGCTTTCCATGGCTCACTTTGCTTGTTCCTTTTATACAATCCAGAACCACTAGCCCAGTTATGGCACCACTAACTTAAGCATTAATCAAGAAAATACCCCCACAATCTTGCTCATCTGATGGATGCATTTTCTCCCTTGGGGTTCCCTATTCCCAGATGACCCTAGCTTGTGTCAAGTTGACATAACAGCTAACCAACACAGAGTCTTTTTATTTAAGCCTAAGAGTAATTTAGCTGGATATTTTGATACCCTGCTACCATGTTACAAAGCAAGCTGCATATCCAAGAATATTTGGGCAACATGAATTGAATTCAATGGATTTTACAAAAAGAGAATGTGCAGTTGGGTATTTAAAGAAGTATAGATGGATCTGGGAGGAGTTGAAGCAGAATATTGAAAGTGATTGAAAATTCCCATTGAATTAATAAAAATATTATTGGATAAAACAAAAATACCAGGATTTTTATACTTTAAGGAAGTCAAGGATTTTACCTTTTTACTTTATTATTTTATTAAATCAAAATACACTAATATATTATTTACACCTTTGGCTCAAATTGAGAAGTAATTATCAAGTTCTGATATAGTATGCTCTTAACTCTCTTTTTTATTCAAAGTTAACATTCTGCTGATGATAAATTAAGAAAAATAAATTAAAATGAAACAGCACAAAATACAAGTTACAAATAAACTTGAAATAACTTTTAAAGTGAAAATTTTCATGGTAGAACTCACTAATGATGCTTTTGACCTCTTTCTGCAAAGTTATTTCCTTATGGTATGCCTTCTGGTTCTGTTTTATTCCACTACTAAGCTGGTCTAACATTGAAATTTTTATTTGATTTCTCTATGCTTGTTTTATTATTTGTAAAATAAAACTAATATGAATATCAGCCTGAGAAAGTTTTCATAAAAATTGAAAGTAAAAAAGTACTATAAATATTTTCTGACTGTTGAAGTCATGTAACAAGCCTTACATGCTCCCACTGCCATACAAAGACTATATGCTCTAAAACTGTGAACCAAAATGTATCTTAGGTAAGTTGCTTTGTGCCAAACATTTGGTCACAACAAATGGCAAAGTCCCTAACATTTAACACTGCCATGATAACCTTTTCCAAATATCAGTTTTATTCCTGCTTGTCTGCTTTATATGCCATTTATTCCCCTTTCCTGTCTTAATACACTGTTTGATACTTCTAGAAGTACATTGGCAAGAGTGGTGCAAACTTTTATTTTTGCTTATTTCTCCATCCTTAGAGGGCAATCATTCTTGTTTCATTATGTGTGATGGTGATTACAGTGTTATTTGCTATAGCTGTTCTTTGTTAAACTGAAGAAATCTATATTTTTTGTCATTCTCTTGAAGATTATAATATGAATGGTGCTTATTCTTCCTAAATTCATTTGTTTCCCCATCATTATAACCTTTGCTTCTGATTTTCCTTCTTTAGTGTGTGACTTATTAGATTACACTGACTAAATTTCAAACTTTCCTTATATCTCTGAAATGTTCAGTGTTAATAATTTTGTATACATATGTGTAAAATATGTGAAAGATGTGTGTGTGTGCACGTGTGCACATCTCTCTTTATAGGGTAGTAGAAAAGATTTGGTGAATATTACTTTCTTGCTGACTTCCTCAACATTACCCCAAGTCTAGAGGTATGCAAAATCTCCTACAGCAAGGTAGCGGTTTTAGCTTTATGTCTAATCCAACGAAGTGGTTGTCATCTAAGGTGGGACCTTAACTTACCTTATAGATTAGGAAGCAGTGGTCTCAAAATGTCAGCCCATCTTCCTCTTTTCCACCCCCACTTTCTGAATGCTAGAAATCATTCTCCAGTAGAGACTCTATCTGCCCCCTCCCAAACTTCCCCGGACTCTTCATGGGAGGGAAATGTGTTTAACTTTATTGGATACTGTTGTTGGTTTTCTTTGAGAATGAACAATAGCTTTGTCTTCTTCTGCTGTTTCTTTTCCCAAGTTTGACTGAACAATAAACTCTGCTTATCCCCCAAACAATTTTTCTCTATTTTATCATCATAATCAGTTACATTATATATTTGATGAGTGAGTAAGTGAAACAAATACTCTAAATACTTCCGATAATGATGGTCAAAGTTTTTTTTTTTTGCAATAGTTCTGATGGGAATTTTATGAGAAATAAAACAAAACATTGGGATTGTTTACATTGATTGTCAACTTGACATCCTCAAGCATCATCTAGAGAGGGGGCATATGGGCATACCTGTGAGGAGTTATTTAGATTAGGTTGAGTAGGAAGACACACTCCAAATGTGAGAGTACTATTGAACAGGCTAAATGATGGGGACAGGGAACTGAGAAGCAGCATTCATTTCATGCTGCTCCCTAGTTGTGGACAGGATATGAACCATTCTCTCCCCTAGAACTGTAAAACGAAATAGAGCCATTATCTCTTAAGTGCTTTTGATGTGGTATTTTATCACAGCCACAAGAAGAACAAATCCAACAAATAGCTTATAATTGGTTAAGGAAATAATTGCATGTTAATAAATATATTGTGAAATATTTTGTTAAAATAGAGGTTAAATAACAACCATTAAGAGAAATTCATTTAACCTTATGACCCCAGAGAAATTATTTTGTCAACAACATTTTAAGTGGAATGCTTCCTTTTTCCTAAATTTCTTTTGTAATCATCTCTATTTTGACATTAATAGATAAATATGGATGATTATTAAAATAGCTAAAAATACAAGGTCAGTTCAAGAATTTTAAGTCAATTCACCTTCCATCTTCTTAAGTAGAGATCAAGCCCTGATACATTTAGCTCTCCAGGATGGAACAGATTTGCAGAGTTCATCTAACACATGTTACTTTACTGAAACAAGTGACACATTGACATTGAAACTGAACTGTGCTCTTTTGGCCTGAGGCCATGTGCAAACAGTGTGACATTATCACACCGTCAAGAAAGAAGTCACTAAAGGTGAAGTGAGACATCTTTAAAAAGGAAATGATTTAACTGAAACTGGGGTTTTAGATTTTTGGCTATACAAACACTGAATATTTTTGCTCTTTGGAAATAATGAGGGGTAATACAAGACAACATACAACTTTGAAGTGATAGACAGGATGTCTTAATTATGCCTAGGTGCATTTTGAATCACAGAGTGCTTTAGCGAACTATTTCAAAGTCTTGGAGGTGAAAGGATACATTTTTCAACTCATTAGCCCAGGAGAGAAGGACACAGCAGGGGTTTCGTGGTTATGGGGAGGGGTTTTGTGATCACTTTCCTCAAGATGAATTCTCTTTTTTTTTTTTTTTTTTTTTTTTCGTTTTTTTTGAGACAGGGTTTCTCTGTGTAGCTTTGCGCCTTTCCTGGAATTCTCTTTTTGGTTGATAATCCTGTTTATTACATAGCCTTTTCAGGGACTGATAATGTATACAGTGAAAAGTTAAGGAGGAGGATGTTGTTTAGGGGGAAACCATTGTTCTCCCCTGCTTCCTCATACCACTCATGTATCCCCAACATAACAAATGCTCCAGAAAATGGAATGTATTTTGCTTTTGGTGAGGTGGGGATGTTTTTGTTTTGGTTTGGAGATAGGGTCTTACACTGTAGCTCAGACTGGGATAGCACTCACTATGTTGTTGAAGAGCACCTTGAACTTCTGGTTCGTGGAAATTCACCTCTTAATTATCAAGTTTATAGATATGAGTCACTCTATTAATTTTTTTGCAATAATTGCTTTTGAGAATGCCACTGGTTTTCTCTGACTCTCAGCATGTAACTCATGCTACTTCTAAATTCTCAACCTTCTTGTTCAGTGTTCAGAATAATGGACTTATAGATATAGATCATCCTGACCAACCTAAACAGAATGGTCTTAGCTCAGCCATCAAAATACTTTAATGAACCATAGTTCAAATGGATGGGCCTTCAAATGGATTATAAACTGGGACATCTTCCTTTAAAAACTCTTTCCTTTTATTATTTATTTTTATATGTAACATAACTTTTTTATTAATTCTTTGGGAATTTCACATCATACACCCGAATTCTATTCATCCCCCAGTCCCTCCATATCTGCCCCTCTCTCTTGCAGCATCCCCTCCAAAAAAAGCCCTAATTAAAACCAAAACAAAATGAACAGAAAGACTGCCTCACTCCTTTGTCTTTTTAGCCTCTCCAACACCTCTTCATTTGTCCTAGCGGCATTGGGAGCTGCAGTGTGTCAAGCATTGTACGCCTTTGTCCTATCAGCCCCACCCACAAAGGTTCATTGCAGTGAGCCATTCATTGGTCTGGTTCAAGGCCTCTGACTCACCATCATCACTGAACTCTCACTGAAACTCCTCTTGGATGTTCTGTTACTGCTCTGAGTCATGGCGATCCTGTGGCTATACTTCTGCAGGACCAGTCTCTTTACACATTCCAGAAGGTCATAGATGGAGTAAATGTTAAGGTGGACCAACCCAAGGCCCAAGATATTGGTCTGGGTTGTAGCTGAGTTGGTCAGTCCAGGCTATTGGGACTGCCCACCTCAGGTGCGGGCAAGAGCCAGCTATCCTAAGCCCATGCCCTCGAGGCCAGCTTTTCTACTCCCATGGTGAGGGGTGGGACCATCTCTTCCAAGTTTAAGGGTCAGCTCTCCAATGAGGGGAAGGACCAGCTCTCCTGCTGCGGTGTCCAGCTAGGGGCAGATACTAAGGCCAATGAAGGGCAGGGCCAGATCAGCATGACCCTCAGATTTCAACATCCATAGTTCCTATGACGTTCTGTGGAATTCATGGACTTCAATACAGATATCAGTGACAATGGGACCATAGATCCAGACATGGCCCTCAGCAGTAGCCAGGCCCAGATGACATTATGGCCCCATGTGGCAGCACAAGCCCCTCAGATCATTATGCACACCAGCACAGCATGGCCACAGGTTGCAGCCTAGACCACGGTGCATCCATGTGGCCTTTGGATGGCAACATGGGACCTGAATATCAAAACAGAAACCAGCTGTGGTAGGTAGGACCACTGACCTAAACATGGTCCTTAGAGGCAGCCAAGTCCCAGATGTTAACATAGCCCCTGGTGGTAGCATAGACCACTGAGATTAGTATCGTCCAGGTGGCAGCATGGCCCTCTGACACTAAAATGGCCTCAGGTGGCTGAACAGACCCCAGGCATCCATTAGTGGCCCTCAGTCGTAACAGGAGCCATGGACATCAACTCAGACCCTGGTTATTGCAGGCCATGGACCCAGACATGGCCCTAGGCAGCAGCTCTGGCCCAGACAACACCCTGGCCCAGGGAGGCAGCACAGGCCACCCACATTAGCCTGTTCTTCACTGCCTTCACTTCTTCAGTTCAGCCTCCGTCCACAGCACGTGAAGCATTCTGCTTCTCTTCCTCTTCCATTTCTCCACCATATATTTACTCATCATAATAGCATCTGCCCAGAGCCTCAAAGTACCTGGTGGGCCTGTGGATGCCTTTAGCCAGCCCAGACTGTGAAGACCCAGGCTATTGTATTTTATTTTACTTATTCTTCCCTCATACTATAAATACCAACTACAGCCTCTCTGCTCTCCCCTCATCCCATGTCCCCGCTCCCCTCCTACCTTCCTTCTCCTCTAGATCCACTGCTCCTCTGTATCCGTTCAGAGAGAACAGGCCTCCCAATGATATCAGCAGAACTTGGCATAACACGATGCAGTAAGACTAGGCAAATACCCTCATATCAAGACTGGGCAAGGTAACTCAGTAAGAGGGAAATTCAAGTAGGCAGAAGAGTCAGAGACACCCCGACTCCCATAGGAGTTCAACAGAAACATCAAACTAAAAAACCACAGCATGTATGCAGAGGGCTTGGTACGGACCCTTGAAGACTCTGTGATTGCTGCTCTAGTCCCTGTGACTCCCTATGAGCCTTTCTTATTTGATTCTGTGAGACATATTCCCCCAGTGTCCTATTGACCACTCTGGCTCCTAAAGTCCTTCCTTCTACCTTCTGGAGAGTTCCCCAAGCTCTGCCTCCTGTTTGGCTATGGGTCTTTGTATCTGTATCAGCTGCTGTATGAAGCCTTTCTCATGACAACTGGGCTAGACATAAATCCTATGAGTATAGCAGAATGTTATTGGGAATCATTTCACTGACTGTTTATTGTTGTTGTTTTGTCAGTCTTGTTTGTTTTTTTTTCCTAAGTCTCTGAGCCATCCAGCTTCTGGATCCTGGCCATGTAGGTAGTGTTGGCCATTGGTTCCCTCTCATGGTATGGACCTCAGGTTAGACCACTATTGCCCAAGTTGCAAGCAGAACAGGTTGTGGGCCATTTATTTTTGTGGCTGGGTTAGTGTCCCATTCCCACCACTGGAAGCCTAGCCTGGTTACAGAAGATGGCTGGTTCAGGCTCCATAGCCTTCATAACTAGTTATATTTCCTAGGGTAAACCTCATAGATCCCAGGAAGTTTCTACTCTAGGAGGTTAAACTTTGCCCCCTAAATGCCCACCTATTTCAGTCATCTCTATTTATACTCTCTTCCTCCCCTATCTGATCCCTCATCTTCCCATACCCATCCATCCCCAGTCCACCCACAAAATCTATTCCATTTTCTCTTCCCAGGGAGATCCTTGTGTTCCCCCCTAGATCTCTCCTTTTTATCTAATTTCTCTGGATCTGTGGGTCGTAGTGTGATTATCCTTTACTAAACAGCTAATATTCACTTCTAAGTGAGTGCTTAAACATGTCTAAGTCAGATTTTTGTGGTGGTTCTCTCTACTTTTTTCACTGCAATATATGCAATTTTCCCCACTGTCTAGGGGGCCAGCCCTCAACAGCACAGGGCTCAAAGGAAATTCATGGAGTTGATGTGTACTATGACTTTTTTATCTGAGGGGGTTAAGAGAAAACAACACTCACTTTCTTGATAGTTTTCTTCAGATTTTTTCTTTATTCTTCTTATTCATTTTCTATTCTTTATTTTCCTGGTGATTTCCTTCTCTCCTTCTTGATGTTTTCCTTCTAACTCTGTCTTTATTCTTGATGTTTTCCTGCTAATTCCTTCTAACTCTCTCACTCTTGATGTTTTCCTTCTAAATCTCTCATTCTTGATATTTTCTATCTAACTCATTTTAACTCTATCTTTATTCTTTCCCTTACAGCTTATATACCCCAGCAAACTCTTTCAGGCAATATAAAAATTACAATATGGTTACATTCTGTTTTTCAAGTGAATGATTACAATAAATACAAGTAAAAAGCAGCATGTTTTCCATATCCCTTACATAATTAAACATTTTATATATTACATGTGAAAAACAAATTATCCCAAGAACCCATATGCATTCACACCCAAGCAACTTGTTGTAGATTAAGTGTTTAAGCAAGCAAGATATTCTTTTACTGGCAGGCTGCATTTTGTAGTTACAAAGAAAGGACCAATCAGTTTATTACTTATCTTGAAAGGTAATCTTGTAAGAAATCTTAAACAAATCAGAAATCTAAATTTTTATATATGAAAAAGAATCAGTCAAATTTACTTTAAATCTTTAAGGTACATACCTACTCATCAATAGGTTTTTAATATCAAGAAATTGAGGGCAGAAATGGGTATAAGGAATTAACTATCACCTTTGGTCATGAAACAATCCTAGCAAGAAAGGCACATTGGCTAATGATAATTGGACTGCTTTGTTCTTATTTCCTGACCTTAGAGAGTCCCTCACTCAACCATATGTCTTTCTAAAACTTTAGGTTGTCTTTGGTTTTTCACCTCAATTCTATTTAACAAAAACATCTTAATCTAACTTTAAGTTGTTTTCAAAGCTTTGTTTCAGCTACGATGCACTCTGAAACCTGTGAACATATCTCTCCACATTAAGATTAAAAGAATTTAGGCCAGTCTGATTCTTGGGGATGCGATTGTTTTCCTTAATCATAAACCTAATCCACAGTCTATATGACTCCCCAACAGAAACTCATGTGTTATAGCTGTGTGATTTTTCTTGTTTATATTTTTAATTATCAAAACTCTATTTAAACTAACATTCTTATTATCAATTAGACAGTACAGCTTAGGAAAAAAACCATCTTCATAATAATCTGCAGGTAAAAATGGCCAGTAGAACAAGATGTATCAATGACATAAACACACTACATTAAAGGAAGTGGGGATCTGCCTACACCCATTCACACCACACCAGATACAGGAGAAAGATGGCAGCAGCGAATATATAAAGGCACAGTGGAAGCAAAAGACATTCTGGAGTCTGTGATCTTGGGGCTTAGTCTATGCAAGATTCACACATCAAGGGTTTCCTCCTGGTGGGTTGACACCTCAAACTTCAATTGCCACCTGCTGCTCCTCGAATATGGCCACTGGCACTTTCTTTTTCATTTGCCTTCCTTCCAAATGGGAGTTTTATTAGAGATTTGGAATCTGCAGAGGTCAGGTGAACAGATTTTTGAGCCTCCTTGATTTTTGCCTATTTTTGTTTACCTAGATTTATGATTTGCCTTATGATCACTACAGAGCCCAGGAAAGAGTAGAGAGCATTCAAGGAGAAACTCTTGAAAGCTGATTTAACTTGTTTGAGCATATTTTTCCTTCAGGAACTGCATGTGAAGGAATGGCAATTCCTGAACTATTATCAATCTAGGTTTTAATATTATTTTGTATCTATTTTAAACTTACCTCATCCCAGTGCATCTGAACTTTAATTACTATATACTGCTATGTCTTTATAAGTTACACATGTGAAATAACAGGCTTTTCTACCATACTTTGTCTTATATCACTGTCTCTGCTTTAGACACAATGGTAGTATATTAGAATTAATCAAATGTAGTGAAATAGAGGAGATACGCAAGACTCATTGCCCCAAGATATGAATACTATTAAAATGGTTCTCTAATTTAAAGTTGGAATTATTAGTCAAGCAGTTTACTCAGTGGTCTTAAGTAAGTCATGCTGTGTTGAATAAACTATATGTCTCCAATTGACCATGTAAAATGTAATTTCTGAACTATGTATGCATATCAAATATCTGTTAACCATGGCCTTTTCAACACCATTTGAAACTCCAGCCTCATGAAGAATTAGATTTCAATTGTTTTCATACCAGAAGCCAAGTTTGGATTCTACAGGATATCTCAACCTTTCATCAGGGATTCAACCATCTGTGTACATTGTAACCACCAAGAGAGAACTCTCTTTCAGAAAAGGCATTGACAATAAAAATATTTTCATTATGACTTCATGTGACTAACAATGTTTGGTTATTTATCTGTTATCTGTTATTTGGAATTACAAAAACTATTCATTTGGTTTATAGAAAGAATGTTTCATGCATATACCATATGACCTTCAGTGATTGTAGAAACCAAAGTTTTAAATATGTTAAAGTATATCTTCAAAAATTAGAGTTTACTCTATATTGCCAGGAAAACTGAAGCAATGCAGTTGGAAAGAGGGCAATTCTATTTTATTTAATTATGTCAATATATTTTAGAGTCTATGTTTCTCAGATTCACATATACTTCAAATGAATAGCTATTTTATAAGTAATGGTTAAAAATCCATATGATGTAATTAAAATAATTTAGATTTAGAGACAAGAAGATATAAAGTTGACTCAGCTTTATAGATTCTTAATTATGTAATGTTTGACAAATTTCTTCTTGGAAGTTTTATTCTCCTCAGCTATAAAATGGATGATATAAATATATAGATAATATAAATCTAATCTATATACATTATTGGACAATTACATTTAGACATTTAACTAACATTAATAGTTTATTTTTTATGATTTATACAATTCCAAGTAGTCCATTTCTCTAGGTATAATAAAAGAATGACTATTATTACATTAACATATCACAAAATTAAACTTGAAACTACCTGTAATCATGGAATGCCAGTACCAAAGATGTTATCTCTCAGAACACAGTCCAAGAATGAAGTCCTATGATAATTGTGAGTACTTATGAGAAAACTCTAAGAAAACAAGTCTTATGACCTCAGTTTCTTCAAAACACAGAACTGTTCTTGTAATATTTTCATTCCCCTTCCAGGTGTAGTGAATACAAGTGAGCTTACTTCAGTGGCTGTTATCCATAGGGCTCTATGAAAGACCCATTTTTTTTTTTTTTTTTTTTTTGCCATATGTGGTTTGTCCCTTGTGATTGAACACTTTACTCTTGTGATTATTCTTAACCCTCAGAGAATAAATTGCCTGATGTTCTGACCATTTATCAACATGGCTTCAGGTGGCAGCACAGACCACTGACATCCACATGGCCTTCTGTGGTAACCCAACCACTGGACTGTTGCTGGGAACCATATTGGTGCCTGTGGCCCTTGTTGCCCCAGAGGCCATGCTGATGCCTTTGGCCAGTGCTGCCTCTTAAGGCTATGATTTTGTCCTTGGCCTTTGCTGTGGCAGAGGGCCATGTTGATATCCATGGTCTGTACTGCCACTAGAGACCATGTTGAGGTCCATGGCACTTGCTGTCACCAGAAACCATGTGGACATCCAGGAACAGTGCTCCTGCTGACTGTAAAGAGCAAGAAAGCTACTTTTGCAGTGGTTATCAATGACTGTAGGCTCAAAGTTGAGGAAGAGGGACATAGAAAAATTCTGTGACAACCCCTGCTCCCACCCCTCACCCTCTCCCCCCAAAAAGTAATAGCCTACATGAAAAAACCATTGATGAGTTTTGATGAGTAGATAAATTTCTAAATGGTCTTATTAAATAAAAAAAGCATGGAGCCAGATATAGGGGTAAAAGTCTTAGAGAGATCAGAGAAATAGGGAAAGCCATAACTAACCTTACTTCACCAAATTGGCAGCTTCCAAATATGTGTTACTTCTACCCATGCCTATATGCCTTGCTGTTCTGCCATCTGATTTTTCTCTCTGTCCAAGCTATATCACGTCCTCTTTCTGCCCAGCTCTGTCACTTCCTATCTGTCTGTACAGACCTCCAGACCTCCATGGTTAACTAGTGTTGGAATTTAAGGTGTGTGCCACCACACCTGGCTCTGTTTCCAGTGTGGCCTTGAACTCACAGAGATCTAGACAGATCCTTGCCTGCCAAGTGAAGGATTAAGGGCATGTGCTACTGTTGCCTGACTTCTTTGTTTACTTAAAATGGCTTGCTTTTTCCTCTGATCTCCAGGCAAGATTTATTTATTAAAGCACAAATAAAATATCACCACAGATGAGAATCTTGAAAAATTGTAATAAGGTTGATGGAGTATTGCTCTCCACAATTAAGGCCTTCTGGCAAGGGTGTAAGTGGGGAAAGTCTCAGTTTTCTTTAAGGAGCTGGCTACTGGTAGTCTGACTATGCTTCAGAAAGTATTTTATGTTTTTCTTTTTCTTCTTTTTTTTAGAAGTGGGTAGTCACAAGGCTGAGAGGTGGACCTAGGAGGGACTGGGAAATGAGTGTGACAAGGGTTCATGGAGTGTGATTCTCAAATAATTATTAAAGATATTTTGTTGGAAAAATTGGCCATTCATGAAACTTTAGTCCATCTCACTTTTAAGCCCCATTCTCCAGGATCATATTGCCATCTGAAATCATCATTTAAATCTCCCTCTTATTACATGTGACAGGTGACAATGAACATGTTACCCAGAGTCTCGTGCTTTGCTGTCCTCTTTCTAGAAAATTGGTGCAATGAAATGATAAAATACAGAAAATTCTTAGAAGATGCTCTAGTATGGACAAATGGCAGTATTAGTTATGCTATTATTCTTAGAATGGTATCTAAACATCATACAGATAAACACAGAAAAAGGAGATTGCAACCTAACATTTTTGCTTTTATGTTCAGGTTATCAAATCCATTTCACATCTAAGTTTACCTTTTATGTTTTTTATGAATGAAAATGTGATATGTGCTTTGAATTTGTTATTTAATTATGTAAACAGAATATACAAACCTTTTGTGGAACCACCAGCCTAAGATAGCAATAAATCTGTTACCTTTCATGTTGGTGACAAGACTTATTTTTTAATCATTTTCTAGTTTGCTGCTGCGGACCTAGGATCACAGGCTCCATAAATTTCTGTGGGATCCCCTTTGTTAGCATTCTAGCTTTTCAAAGACTATGCCCAGTGTGAAGAAAAAATGCACTCAATTAATACATAAAAACGTATTAACTTTGATCTTTTAATACAGGAATTATGACAAGCATTGTCACAGAAGTGAATATAAGAAGTTCACTGTATCACTTAAATTTCTACTTCTACTCAAATAACAAGTTTTCAAAATGACACAGGCAAGACAGAATCCAGATAAGATAATCAATTTAAACAGACCTATAACCTCTAGTGAAATAGAAACAGCACAAAACATTCCTCCCATCCCAGCAAAAAAGCCCAGGACCAGATGGTTTTAGTGCAGAATTCTACCAGATTTCAAAGAAATGTTAATGCCAATAGTATCCAAATTATTCCACAAAATAGAAACAGAAGGAACGTTTTTCAGTTTGTTTTGCAAGGCCATAGTTACCTTAGTTAGATACCCAAGCCACATGAACACAAAACAAAGAGAGAGAATTACAGAGCAGCCAATTTCTCTTAGGAACATAGAAGCAAAAACTCTCAATAAAATGCTTACAAAATGAATCCAAGAACACATAAAAAAAATCACCCATTGTGATCAAGTAGGCCTCATCCCAGAGGTTCTGAGAAGTGGGAGAAATTGGGAGGAGTAGAGGGGTAGGAAACTGTAATCATGATGTATAGTCTGAAGAAAAATAACATTTTCAGTAAAAAGAAAGTATTAAAGATGTAGAATAACTTTAAAGTGGTAAGAAATATTGCATCTGATTTCCTTTGGAACATATATTTTTTATTTATATGATAAAAGATGAAAACTCCATTTTTTTTTTCTGTCTAGGGTTTTCTAGGGCCCGATACTCTTAGATTCTGGACTGACATTAACAGTTCTTTCCTGTCATCCTCTGTAACATATCTGTAAATTTGGTGATTCAGCTTATGTTGGAATTTCTGAAAATGGAAATGCCTTTTACTTGGTGTTCATTCGTTATAGCTGGGCTAAATATTTCACAGTTGTCCCATAAACTTGTGGGTAAAGATGTCATTATTATTGTCATTTTTGGAAGAAAAAAAAAAAGCCTGAAATTGAGAGATTACTCTACTTTGCCAAAGACCATCTATATAACAGGTCTTCCTAGATATTAACTTACTTAAATAACCTATATTCCAAATATGTGTTTTTAATACCTATATATCCTGCTTGATTAGGGCAGAGAGGTAGATTAAGATCTCAGATTTAGGTTTTCTTGCATTGAGCTGAAGTGTGACCTCCTATACATTTTGAAGTAAATTTAGCACAGTTATCAGATTTTAATTGCCTTTCTTATGGAAACATTTCACATAAAAATCTAAAACTAGCTTTGAAAAAAATGCCATGTTGTGTCTTGAGTATGTCAGTGATGTGGGATGGTCTTTCTGTATGCTATGCATATGTGTTCCTACCATTGGTTAGTAAAGAAGCTGGTTTAGCCCATGGTAAGACAGTTTAAAACCAGGCAGGAAATCCAAACAAAGATAGAGGAAGTAGGAAGGTGGAGTCAGGGAGCCACTGGGAACCATGGGGAGCCATGGGGAGCAAGGTGTAATAGAATACAGGTAAAGCCATGAGACACATGGCAATACATAGATTAGTAGAGACGGGACAATTTAAGATGTAAGAACCAGCTAGTAATAAGCTTGAGTCCTATACCAAATTGTTTGTAACTCATATTAAGCCTCTGAGTGACTGTTTTATAAGCTGCTGTGAGACCAAGTGGCATAGAGAAAAGGCTCTGGCTACAGTATGTCTTAATAATCTACAGATTTAATGCCATCTCCACCAAAACTTAAATAATATTTTTCACATAAATAGAAAAAAAATAGTCGAAAATTCACATGGAAGCAAAAAGACTTCACAGTAATCAAAGCAGTCCTGAAGAGAAAGAACAATCCTATGTATCACAATATTTGACATCAAGCTACACCAAGAGCCTTAATAAGACAAACAGAATGGTGTTGACACACAAAAGGGGTCATGTAGACTAGTGGAATATGATAGGTAATAAAAAAAAGAAATGATTTCACATTTATTTGGATATTATTCCTAACAAGGGAGGAAAACATACATTAGCAAACATTTTCTTTAAAATGTGATTATATTTCTTTATAATGTGACTAGACATCCAAATGTAGAAAAATTAACACATCATTACTTCACACCCTTTATAAAAATCAGCTCAAAATGAATCAAAGATTTTAATGTAAGAAAAAAAGGTTTAAATGTAAAAGGAAAGCATATGGGAAACACTCTAAGACACATGACTAAGCCATTGTTTTTAGATTGTGTGAATGGCAGTAATTCATTACTGTGATGATATAGATTTTCCTTTATTCTGCTGGTGGATACATGCATAGTCATCCTTGCATCCCTGGGGTGAATCCTCCTTGATCATGGCTCATAAGCTTTTAATGTGCTGCTGGATTTGGTTTGTTGGAATGTTGTTGAGGATTTCCATAGGTATTTCCATCATGTATGTCAGCGTGTCATGTTTCGTTGCTGTGAACCTCGTCTGGTTTGGGCACCTATGTAATGGTGGGCTCAGATACTGAAAATGAAGCCATTCTCTCTCCTTTAGCCTCTGACGTAATTTGCAAAGAATTAACGTAATTCCATGTTAAAATATTTGGTAGAATTCAGTAGCAAAGCTTGTGGTGATATTTTATTTGTGTTCTATCAAATAAAAGTTATCTGGGGAATCAGAGGACAGAGATAACCACTAGATTAGACAGAGAGACCAGACAGTCGTAGCACACACCTTTAATTCTATCACCTGGGAGGCAGAGATCCATCTGGATCTCTGTGAGTTCAAGGCCACATTGGAAACAGAGCCAGGCAGTGGTGGCATACACCTTTAATCCTAGGACTTGAGATCTCATGCCTTTGCTTGGGAAGAACACACTCCTTTAAAGCCAGGAAGTTATGGCAGGAAGCAGAAAGGTATACAAGGTGTGAGGACCAGGAACTAAAAGCTTTTCAGCAGCAGTTCAACTGAGACCCTCAGGGGTGAGGACTCAGAGGCTTTCAGTCTGAAGATTCATAGAAAGAAGACTGGTTGAGGAGTTTGCAAGATGAAGGTGGCTGTGGCTTGTCCTGTTTCACTGATCTTCAGTTTTCACTCTAATATCTGGCTCTGGGTGTTTTATTAATAAGACCATTTAAGATTCATGCTACATTTGGCACCCAAAGTGGGGCAAGAATTCATGAAAAAACTGCTTGCCTGTGACCTTGCTGTCCTCAGATGAGGCCTGAGCTGCAAGTGGCCTGGCTGTGGTGGTGGATGCTGGTAGGATTTGCTGAAGGAGGCAGAGGCAGGAGGATCCCAATTTTGAGGTCAGTCTGGGAGGCTTGCTGAGGAGAAACTGTGGTTGGGGACCAGGCCAAATATGGCATCTGGACCATGGAGGCAGCTACTGCTCCGAGTTGCCAGCTGCTTCTCATCATGTTGGTGACAGCAGACAGCCCTACCATGATCAAAGAGTTTACCACTGCTTGATCAGAAAACAATTGCCAGGACAATCATGTTACAAGAAAGCATTGGCAAAGGTGGGTTTGGAGAAGTTTGGTGAGGCAAGAGGTGAGGAGAAGTTGGTGTGAAGATATTCTCTTCTAGGGAAGAACATTCGTGGTTCCCAGAGACAGAGTTTTATCAGACTGTGATGTTATGCCATGAAAACATCCTAGGATTTATATCAGCAGACAAGAAAGACAATTGCACATGGACTCAGCTGTGGCTGGTGTTGGATTACCACGAGCGTGGATCCCTTTTTGATTACTTGAACAGATGCACTGTTACAGTGGAAAGGATGATCAAACCTGCTCTGTCCATCTTCACATGGAGATTGTTGGTACCCAAGGAAAGTCATCCTTTGCTCACAGAGATTTGAAATCAAAGAATATCTTGGTGAAGAAGAATGGAACCTATTGTTTTGCAAATTTGGGACCGGCTGTGAGACAGCATTCTGCCACAGATACAATTGATATTGTTCCAAACCATAGAGTAGGCACAAAAAAAAAAAATCATTATTTGTCCTATTTTGTTGAGTTCAATACAAGATTTGTATACAATATACAAAAATCCTATCCAATGTAAAATATTTAAAACTAAAAGTATTTGCCTTTTAAAAGTAGATTCAACAATCTACCTTTTTTTTTTTTTTTTTTTTTTTTTTTTTTTTTTTTTTTTTGGTTTTTTGAGACAGGGTTTCTCTGTGTAGCTTTGCGCCTTTCCTGGAACTCGCTTTGGAGACCAGGCTAGCCTCGAACTCACAGAGATCCGCCTGGCTCTGCCTCCCGAGTGCTGGGATTAAAGGCGTGCGCCACCACCGCCCAGCAACAATCTACCTTTTTAATCTTATATCTATATCCTCTTTTTTTCCCTTTCAGAGTAGATTCAATAATCTACCCTTTATCTGTCAAATCCAAAATGTTTCTTTGGTGGGAAACATTTTATTATTTCTATCTTATTCCCTCTTTTCAATCTGTCCATGATATCTATTTCTTCTTTGTAAATACAAATATCTCTAACAAATTTGATTAAAGATTTTATCATTTCTTGTAAGTAGGTAATTGATATAGAAAGTTAAGAATGAACCAGAGCACTGATTCTCCTTTAATTATATTCACTGGGACCAGCTGGAGAATTCTCCTATGAGCCTCTCCTATGTCACTGTTTGTAAAGAATTGGAATGCAACCAGAAAATGTGCATTTTTTAGCCGGGCGGTGGTGGCGCATGCCTTTAATCCCAGCACTCAGGAGGCAGAGTCAGGCAGATCTCTGTGAGTTCGAGGCCAGCCTGGGCTACCAAGTAAGTTCCAGGAGAGGCACAAAGCTACACAGAGAAACCCTGTCTCGAAAAACCAAAAAAAAAAAAAAAAAGTGCACTTTTTTTTTTTTTTTTTTTGGAGAAAGAAGACTCATGCAAGTTGGTGAGAACGTAAAATGATAAATCAATTATAGTGTGGAATTTCCTTAAAAACAACCAGATGATCCAGAAATTTCAATACTATGTATATATATATATATATATATATATATATATATATATAGGCAATTAAATCAATATTTCAAGAAGATACCGATATCCCAAGTTTATTACATCATTAGTCACCAAAACAAAGACAGCATATTAAATGAAATAATTATTGACAGATGAATAGAAAAATAATATGAAGCATATGCTTTGTATAATTATATATTCCAGATAATATAATTATATATGTATATATTGTTATATACTTATGTTATATATTTTCTGTTTCTATGATATAATACTATCCAATCATAAAAATGCAATGAAATGCTGTCCTACACAACAGCAAACATGGAACAAGGGAGATTTATCTTAAGTGAAAGAAGCTAGGCACACAAAGACAATTATATGAGACTATTTGTATATGTAACATAAATGGTTGATTTCATGGGAAATAGGGAGTGGCACAATGATCACTGGAACCTAAGAAATGTAAAGTGTAGGGTTGTAGATGTAGGCTGAATAATAGGTACAGATTTATGTAGTTAGAGAGGTGGAGTAAATTCTAGTTTTTCTATAGCACAGTAGGATACTACAGCTTAGAACAACTTATTATATGCATAATAAAATAGAAGAAAGTAGTTTGAAAGTTCTCACATAAGAACTTATAAATGTTTAAAGAAATGGCAGTGAGAGTCATTGTTATTTGATTATTGTACATTATGTATGTGTTGAATCATAGCACTGTACCCACAAAAGTGTTGAATTATTTTATCCATCAAAAAGTATAGATTTTTAAAGTCCTTTACTATGGAAGGAAAAAAAGAATGTTTTAACAAGCCTTAGGTAATGATGATGTTTCTCATCCCATGACAATACCTGGATACTACTGGACTAAGAAAGAGCATATAACAGGAACACTAAAGGAGAAAGGTGGTACTAACACCTGACCTAATAAGATGCATACTATGGAGGCTAAATTCATGATTTTAACTGTAAAATCCTACTCTCCATCTTTCAAATGAGAAAGCATATCCATGTGTTGCAAATTGGTAAGATAAAATGAGAATCTCTTGACTTTCAGCTTCATGTTTTATTTATGAACAGATGCTCGACTATGAAGTTCTTCAACTCAACATGGGGAGCTTGCAGTTACTAGATATACCTAGACTCCATTTTGGACTCAGCATCTAGATGTTCTGAATATTAGTAATATTTCTCTGGTCCATTTCCATGCAGATAGCATAAAATCAACATTCTTAAGAATCAGGTCAAATAATATAGGGTGGTGTGGAAATATTACATAAATTCAGAGACCTACCTGAACCCAAAGACTGGTTGTGTCCAAGAGGAGTTGAATCAAATGGAAGGGGCATAGGATGATTATTTACCCACCAAAATGGATCAAAATAAATACTCACTTTGAATAAAACATGGATGTGCTTACACAGAAAAGTGGAGTATTTTAACAGAAATCAACTATATTTAACGCTTATTTGGAAAAATTCAACTATACTTTGGAATAGTTCCTTTTAAGGGACAACCTTGAAGAACAATTTTTATCCTGTAAAAACTTGTAAGAGCAAATTACAGAAAAGGGAAGAGACAAAATAGTGAGTTCTTAACTTCTCCCAAGTCTTCATTTCCTGTACTACACATTTGTCATGTTCTTTAAATGCTAGCAATTGAACCCAGGACTTTGTGCATATAGACTAGGATGCCACTATTCAAGTTTATGCTTTGCCACAATTGTGCATGTTCCTAATTTTAAAAGTTATTAGAATCATCTTTAGCATATTTTGTTAGTTCTCTAGTCTGCTTTTATGTTTAGGTGCTTATTAATGAATGACATTTTCTCCAAAAGTGTATCATATCATAAAATTCTGTTGATTGCACTATTTCCTTAATTTCATTAAAAATAAAACAACCTTTTAAAAGAAAGAAGGTGATAGTAAAAAAAAATCAATAAAAGTTGTTTCTGCTGAGTACTTTTGGATTTTGAGGGGCATGAAAATGAAAAATAAATTTCATGAGTAGTGGAGGTTGTCTTTGAAAACTATCAATAGTCATCTCATTATATATAGCACACATTAGTTTGAAGAGGAGGTCAAATCAATTCCTAAATGAATACATATTACACATTACCTCTAGGGAAAATGGTATCTCTCTGCAAATCATTTTCTTTGGGTTTTCTATTAAAAGAAAATATGTTTGAAATAAAAGAATTATTCCTCCAAACCCCTTTTAGGTTCCTTTAGTTAATAAACCCAGAAAGACTTAGATGACTTTTATAGTATTCCATGATTAACCACTATTCCATCATTTATAATCACATCCTGGGAGAGGCTAATTCTTCTCCTAGCAGTCATTAGTAATCTCTATATTTTTATCTAGGGGTGGAATCTTGTGAAAGCCCACCCACTCCAATTTAGCCCGTGCATCAATACTGCTACTGTTTGGGTTTATCTCATGTCACCATTTCTAGGAGAGCTTATTTCACAGCAGATTTTCTGCTGTTCTGATTCTTACAAATCCCATCTTCCATGTTGTTCCCTGAACAATAGGTGCAGGAGTTGTGATGAAGATGTATCAATTGAAAATGGACTCCTCATGCTCTATTGATCTCTGCACGGTTTCCAAATGTGGTCTTCTGTGGTCGTTTCCACTTGCTGTAAAGTAATACGTCTTTGCTGAGGGGTGGTAGCTATGCTTATCAGTGGGTATAAGGAGAAGATTAAAAATGCAGTAAGGAATTGTACTGGTCTAGCAATGTGGTGGTAGTAGGTTATTTTCTGAGGTCCATGACCTCACTAGGCTCAGGAAGCTGACTCTGTTTCCAGTACCAGTCATGATTTCTCTTCTGTTTAGTAGGCCTATAGTCTAAGTAGACAATTGTTGTTTACCACCAATGTGTGAGTGCCACTATTACACCTTGCAGCTATCTTGTCATTGTTGTAGTTCCTAGATGTTGCAGCTGGGGAAGACATGATTATATTTCTCCCCTGCCTTGGCAAATTGCATAATATTTTTCTGAAACTATGGGAGCTAGACCACATGAAAGAGATTTTTTCACCTTAGAATTGTCATAAATTATCTGAATCCCATGTCCTAAGTGTGTGGTGCTTTTAGCAATTGGGGTCTGCCCTCGAGTGCCAAGAAGCAACCAAAGGAAACTCTGATACTTTATATTGTGTTGTGAGTCACATGGGCTAGCTACCCTAACCAACTAACTATTCAAAAGGAGGTTTCCCATTATTAGTACTACAGTTTTGTTACTGTTAGCATGTAGGCATCTGTACTGGCCGGCCAGTAGGGTCCTAACAGGATATATCCTCAGTTGCAGCCACTAAGAACACCCCTTATGCACATTCACTACATTTCCTATTAAAAGGCGGGCCTTGCCCACCTCCCATCTGTTTCTCTTTCTCTTCCTTTGCTCTCATCCCCAGGGAGCGGTCTCTCCCCGCTTCTCTCCTCCCTTCTCTCTCCTTTCCCTCAATAAATCTTCCACATGGGCCCTGTTGTATGGCATGACTCCTTCCTGCCGTTTTTTAAAACACTACTTTTGGTGCTGTGACTGAGATAGGCTCTCCTGGCAGTCTGAAATATGCCATGTCCCTGGAACCTAGTCCGCCTGCAACAGCCCTACTTTCCTGCTTAACGGATTGCTGGGACTCTTAATCCAACACCGCCATGATTGGTAAGAGCCCACCTTCTCCACTTCTGGCTATTTCACATGAGTGAAGCTTTGTTTCTCAAGCACAGTTCTTGACTTTTGGCTTTTCTCAATGTCCTGGTATCTGGTGATTGTATCTCACTTGGGCTCTTAGCCCATCAGCCTCTGACTTTTAGGATGACAGTCCACTGAGCAGCCTGTACCTCCTTGTTGGTCCTCGTTGAATTTCTAGGATACAAGAGATTCCAGCCTTTGGATCTTCTCTAACTCACTCATGGAAAATGAGCCTGCCACCATACCTACCACTTGACTTAAGGACTAATCTTACCCACCTTTGCCCCAGTACCCTTTAGATATCAATTCAAATAGCTGTTTACTGGTATACCATGGGATCTTTGAAACTTCTGCCAGCGATCCAATAGATGGTAGGGGGTATCCTGTTTTCAAGCTTTTTCCAAGCTCTTCTCTCCGTTCTTTCTTCCTGCTCTACTCAGCTCCTGGTAGCTGTGAAGCCTGCGGCTGTGCCTCCCTGTTAAGCTGCATTTCCCCTGTTCAGCCTCTGCCAAAGCAGTTACATCAGCGCCTGTCTCCAAGTGCTTTTCCATGGCATGTGCACCCTTTAAAAGTGCCCGCCAGACAGAGCTCATTCTCTTTGCCTCATCTCTTGCCTCTTATTCCTCTCCTTGCCTCTAATTCCCTCTCTTGCCCCTTCTTTCTCTATTGCTTCTCTTCCTCTTGTATGTCTGCCTTGCTCAAGTCCTCACTCCGATGCAGTCTTTCGCTCTTTCATTCTTCGTATCCCAATAAACCTCTTGCAGTAACTCTCTTGTGTGTGGCATGTTTTCTTAGTGGCATACCTTGGCAGGCCCACCAAAGGTACCCATTTCACACTAGTAACTTATCTGCCTGCTCCACCCGCAACGGGATCTATGTAGCTAGAGTTCTAGCTACAGATCTGTTCTGTTCCACCTGCAACAAATCTGCTTTCTCATTCACCAACAGTGTTGCCTTCAATTCAGTACCAATAATTGGGTCTGTGATGAGGCTACCTGCCTTTCACCATTCTCCTGGATGTGAGACTGGCCTCAGTATTCCTTGGACCAGGCAGATGGGGAACTGAGAAAGAATTCTTCACTTTCTTTTTCTTTGCTCCAAGACCTGCTTTTATCTGAATACTCTCACTCTCTCTCTCTCTAAATGTCCTGTTTGCTACAACATACAAGGCGAGTCAGAGATGGAGAAGCCAGCTTCATCTGGCTCAGCACACACCAGTATTCTCTTTTTTAAAAATTTATCCAGATCTTGTTTAATATACATGTGTGTGTATGCGATTTGAATTTAACCCTACATGAGTAAGCTAGGTTTAATTCTGTATATATGTGTATGTTATTTGGACTCAACTCTGTGTATCGGCGTATGCAACAACTGCTTAGAAAAACATGTTTTAAACAGCAACCATGTGGTTCTCCTTCATCATGACTGGTGATGTCATCATGATTTCTTGTGAGTTCTAGGGATTCGACTTAGATACACTTCAAACACCATTCTGTCAGGTCCAAATAGTGCTGGATGGTTCCACAGAGCCTAGACAGTGAAGTGAAACAGTCAGCTACCCAAGAATGTGGCCAGCACCCCAGCTTTCTCTTCCAAAGAGAATCAATGCCCCCCAGGCCAGCAGGAGACAGTCTCGAGAACACAGCAGCAGCATCCCTGCCTCACCTGCTACCACTTTCTAACTCCTCACCTTTTTATAATAAACAAAAGGGAGGGATGTTAGCATTTAGGCATCTGTACTGGTCTGCCCTTAGGGTCCTGACAGGATATATCCTCAGCTGCAGACACTAAGAGCACCCCCCTGTGAGCATTCACTACATTTCCTTATAAAAGGCAGGCCTTACTCACCTCCCATCTCTTTCTCTTCCTTTGCTCTCATCCCCAGGGACAAGTGTCTGCCCTCTTCCCTGGCCCTTTACTACCCTCCCCTAAATAAACCTCCCACGTGGGCCCTGTTGTATGGTGTGACTCCTTCTAGCCATTTTTAAAATACAACCGTTACTTTGTGGTTTTGGTAAAGAGTACTGTCAGCCTTGGTATTATACCTTTCTTTAGGATGCACTTATGGATTTCTTGGAACAATTATCTGTCTTTGCAAAGTATTATTTTTTTGTGAAATTATCCAAATGAACTCCTACTTATTAATTTAGAAACGTAGTACAATATCATTAACTATGTTCCCATATGCATAAATAACCAGCATACACTTATTAACTTATTAGATCTCTCTCTCTCTCTCTCTCTCTCTCTCTCTCTCTCTCTCTCTCTCTCTCTGGTGTGTGTTTGTCTTTGTCATTATTGCTAAATTGTCTTGAGTATCTAATAAGAAAGTCCTAAGTCTCCATGCTTCCTACAATTTATGTTTTATCTCCCATTGAAATAAATATTCACTTTTGTACCTGATTTCTATGCTCAAATGTGTATTATTTTTCCTAAAGTACATGCATTGCCACCCTACAATGACACCAGAGTGGAACATCAGGTTTCCATTATCAATTGAGCTTAGAAGTAAACTCAGTACCACATTTACTTTAGGATTTGAATGGCTGCAACTAGCAAGGACACAATGACAGTATCACAAAAGCTTCAGAAAGCAGGGACAGTGTTATCTGTAGAGTCACCACAGAAGACATTTTTTTTTAAACCACACTGCACACAATTTAAAGACTAGATTAGACCATTATGGTAAGATTTGGAGTTTAAGGTCCTTAATCTAAATAGGGGACTAGTCACAGCACTAGAACATAAGCATGACAGCAAACTGTCTTTTTAATTTCAGCCATGAATTAATGCATTCGTATGACTGATTTTCTCACCCGGACAAGCTTGCTGAGGGACATCTTGGAAGCAAAAATTACCATACATCAACCTTCACAATTCTCTTTTTTATTGCCAAATATATCCCTTGAGTTGATTTTTGTCAGAAATGTGACTCAAGGTGTCAACACATTATTTTAAATGTGTTGTCCATGCATACCTGGTGTTAACAGGTTTGATGTGAATTCCACACTAGGACATCAATGGCTGTTTCAATTAATCCTCTGATTATGAACTTTACAAATAACGTCCTTATTTTCATTGTCAACATTTAAGTAGAAGATGACAGAGAATGAAATTACCAGGTAGTGGTAGATGTTATATAGAAGATAAAGTAGTCAGTCCTCAAGGGAGTGGGCACAGGAGTAATAATACTATGGTTGAGTCATTTCTTCTGAGTAGAAAACATTTAAGCTAAGTCTTAAAAATACATCAGAAGTCAAAACTTGGGTAAAAGAATCCCAGGCCTTCCTTGGTTAATGTCGCAGTCTGCCAAAGAAATTTAATCTTCCTTAAAAATTAGACCTGGGGCAGGGAAAATATTTCTGTTGGTAAAGTGTGCTCACATCCCTAGCACCATGTCAACAGTCAGGTATGGCAGTTTCACCTCCCACAGCACCGGGAGGTAAAGAAAACAGGATTCCAGGTGCTTCCTGACTAGCCAGTCTAGATGAAATTGTAAGTATATAGCCCCGTTTGTTGATGCACATGTGTGTGGATGCAGAGAAGATCCCCGTGTATTGTTCCTCAGCAACTGCTCACCTTGTCATTTGAGACAATCTCTCACCTGGCCAGGAATGCATCCAGTCGAATTGACTGACCCCAGGGATCCATGTGTCTCTACCTCCCCAGAGCTATAAAGCAAGCATGCACCCACAAAGTCTGTAAATTTTACATGAAAAGTTTAATAAAACTAATAGTATTTGAATAATTAGATATAAAATAGAAAAGAAAATGTATAGGGGCTAGAATCACTTCACTTTCTATATAAGAGGCTCATTAGACTACATATTCTAGAATAATGAGCATTTGTTGTAAATGATTAAATTACTTTGGGTGCTAGTTCTTAGAAGAATTTTTCTTAGAAATGAAGGTTCTTCATCATTGTACATTATGATCATTCAGAATACACTGAGGTCTACTGTCTGCACACAAAGCACGTCATAAACAACATGTGTTAAATTGTTGTCAAGTATATTCTGGAATTCAAAATTAGGTAATAAGTCAGATAATTATTGAAAAAAATCCTGAAAATATTTCCTCCAGAGATACTATAGGTGAAGCAAGATTGTGCTTGAATTATCCAAGTACATCATCCAAGTATCTCATGTCATATAATTCTTGAATATTTTTAGTACTTATTGGGTGTACATGATCCAGAAGTGCATTTAGTTTTGTGTTCTGTTTTTCTGTATTGACTGTATCAACCAGATAAAACTGACTTAAATATTTTGATATACTAATAATTCATAACATTTTGGTAATTAAGTTATTGCTTTAATGTGTACTGAGTTAGGAAACTTGGATTGAACTTTGCATCTTCCATATGAACAGGCAATCTTGAAACCTAAGAAAGTGGATGGTGTCAATCTATTAGAAAGGCTACCTATTAGAGAATGTTCCCTTACCCATTCCTTTTGTTCTACTGAAGCCTTTCTTTACTTGGTTGCCTACATATAACTATGGGGCTGTGGTGGTATTGTGTTCCCCAAAATATTGTGCACCCTAATAAACTTATCTGAGGTCAGAGAACAGAACAGCCACTAGATACAGAGGCTAGAAAATGGTGGCACTCACACCTTTAATCCTAGCCTTCTGGAGGCATGGATCTCTGTGAGTTCAAGGCCACACTGGAAATAGCCAAGCATGGTGACTCATGCCTTTAATCCCAGAAAGTGAGCCTTTAATCCCAGGGAGTGATGGCAGAAAGCAGAAAGGTATATAAGGTGTGAAGACCAGAAACTAGAAGCTTTTAGCCTGGTTAAGCTTTTAGGCTTTTGAGCAGCAGTTCAGCTGAGACCCATTTGGATGAGGACAGATGCTTCCAGTCTGAGGAAACAGGATCAGCTGAGGAACTGGTGAGGTGAGGTAGCTGTGGCTTGTTCTGCTTCTCTGATCTTTCAGCATTCACCCCAATAACTGGCCTCAGGTTTGATTTTATTAATAGGACCATTTAAGATCCATGCTACAATGGGGCAGTTTGCTTTATCTCACCAATTAAAAAGTTAACCCCTTAACTTAATCCTCAGATAAATACTCATAGTAACTTTCACCAGATATCTGGGTACCAGCCAATTAGAAATATAAAATTAGAAATTTTGTAGTTATAAGGATTTTATTTCCTGAGATTAGCAGATGTTAAGTGAATTATGTAGAGCAATAACATAACATACTAAAATATGCTTATTTATGTCATATTTAAAGTAATTTGATGTTCATGAATTTAACTTTGATACTCTTGGCTGACTTTCAGAACACCTTCCTACCACTTAGGAAAGTAACAAGTACTGAGGTTATTTATATATTGAAACTATTTTGAGTCTTTCCTTTTTTTGGCTTTTTAGACAATATCAAACTTAAGCCAGTTTGAATATCCTGCCAAAAAGTCCTGGGGGAATTAAAGCTTACTTCTGCTTTAGTCACCTGGATTGTCTTATTGTGTTGCCTAGTCCTTTATCTTAAGGATTTTGTACTCTTAGTTGAATCTGTTGATCAAAGACTTCCTTCATAGAATGGTCCACATTGGCTGAAATGAAGAAAGCTGCAGGGGGCCATGGAAATGTATAGCAGTGACAACTAGTGTTGAACAGGTCCACCCACCAGACACATGATTCCCTGTTGGGAGGCCCCATATGACAAAGCTGTGAGGTTACTGACTGTAAATAATTGGTTGTTCTCTCTCTGTAACTTTCTCAGTGCCATGATATGCCTCTCTAATAACAGATGTGGATTTCTTTCCACTGCCCTTCAGTGGTATGTTTTATACTTATTGGACACATTTTTAGCTGTGGATGGTCAGGTAGATGATTTCTGTTTAAGCTGTATAATTCTGATGAACAGAAATAATACTAGAATATTCTTCTTTGCTGACACAGGAGAGTTACAGTATTCTCCATCTCAAAGACAGCTAACTTTAGACGTCAGAACAAATTCAAAACAGAATAAACTGCCCCTGCAGAAAATACACAAAGACTAATTCCTAGGTGTTGTTTATTGTTAAAACAAGGCCAGACTGTTTACATTGAGACATAGCTTGTTGTGGTAATTCACTTTCTGCATGTACCCTGACCATTCAAGACTCAGCCAATGGTTTACTGTCTGGGATCCCTCACCAACTTAGAGCTATGTGCATGAGTCAATGTAACATTACTAGCCTAAGAGAAACTATGTGGCTTATCTTGTGTTGTGAGAGTGGGTAGGGCCCTGAAAATGTAACTTCTAATTATTCAGAGTTTGGCTATGAGAGAGCAACAGTGGTATGGAGGGAGATGGCTGTGTAGAGAGATTTGAGAGCAGCTGCAGAATGTGAGTGAAGGGTGTGTGGTTGTGTGTGTGTGTGTGCGTGCGCGTGCGCGCGTTGCGCGCTCGAGTGTGTTGAGTGAAAGATGAAGAAGAAGTGATAGAGAGGGTGAGAGAAATGTGACAGAATGAATGGAGAGTGAGTGAACAAATGGTGAGTGAAAATGGATTAACTGTGTATGGAGATGTATGTCTGTCTGTATGTAAAGAAAGATACATAGCTGTATGTATAGAATGTAGCAGTGTGGAGATTTGTAATTGTGTGGAGACAGAAAGAGTCAGAGACCAATTTTAAGAAGAAGTAAAGAGAAGGTAACCATCAGAAAGCATGTGTGTTTGCTTAGTTTCCCCTCAGACAGAAAAAGTCTAGCCCTCAGATAGATAAAAAGTTTCTTAAGCCCTGGCTGCCTTTGTGGATTTTCTTGCATTATCCTGGTGGTGACTGGAGGCTGGCCATCCCAATTGCCAATACAAAACAATGTGTTTTACAGAAGTCCCTTTATCTTTCTTCTGGCTGATGCTTCATATTAAAATATGTAAGTAAAAGATGACTATCCAATGGATGAACTTCAATTTAGTAGCAGTGGAGAAGCAACAATGATTTTGTATCTGTGAGTGGAGGGAATTATTGATATACATCTTTGAGACTTATGCCCTGGAGTTATTCTCACAAAGGAAATGTGTAGAGTGGTTTTCCAAAATTATCTAACAGTGTCAAATTTAAGTGATTTGGGGGTCTATCCTTTATTAAATGACTTTGAACCCAATTTAACAGTCATTTTTATTTCTTCTTTTAAATTAATTAATTTTGTATGTGTTTGGATGGCTTATATGCCTACACATGCCTGCATGCAGCATCCATAGATGCCAGAAGAGGCCATCAGATTCCCCATTACTGGAGTTACCACTAGTTATGATCTGTGGTGTGCAGTTGCTGAAAACTGAACTTGGGTCATCTGGATGAGCAGCCCAATGCTATTAATCTCTGAGCCAAATTCCCAGCTCCTTAACTGATATTCTTAATGTGATTGAAGTTTATTATAGAGACCAATTTTCAGCACTGATCCCTACTCTTCCCATGAGGGAGACTTTGCATTCTTCCCTATCTACCAGTTTTATAGCTGCTGCTCATTCCAAAAACCCATGAACTCAAGATTGTTGATGAGTTACATAAGTCTTTCTGTTGATCCTTTTACAAGGAAGACATAAATATAATTATTCCAAAGACCTAGAAGTCCTATAGCTTTGCAGTAAGACAAAAGAAAGAAAGAAAGATAGAAAGAAAGAAGAAAAAGAAGAATATGTTGATAAATTATGACCCTAATGAATAGGGGTCCAACTTGTAAATACTCAAATATTTGAGCCATTTCTGTTAGTCAGATATCAGAGTAACTGATAGAGGAATTTACTTAGGAAATATTACTAGAAACCAAAAAATTGTAGGAAGAAAGGCTGAGTCATTTTTCTTATCATTTCTCCACAGGCTTTCTGGTTTCTGCACATCTTGTGAGCAAGGCACTAACTGCTTTCTTTTCCAGACTGTTCTTTCACAGATATTTATATAACCATTAACTTGGAATTAAACAGGCCATCCTTGCCTTCAGGTCAAGGGCAGGATTGGTTATCACAGTTCTGAAAATAGAGATAAGATGTCCCTCTGGAAAACAAGCAACACTTGCAGGAAAGATTTGTGTTCAGTGAAGTGAGAGTTGCTTTCTTGAACTGCCACCCGCTGTGAGCACACATTTCACCATTGTGTCATCCTGCTGGAGCTGAAGTTGGCAAGATCACTAGAAGGACAGCTGATCTTCTACTTCCTGCAATGGTGGTGGATAACGAATTTCTTGGTTACTGAGCCAGGACTCTTGAGTTTTCTGCTATGAAACTCTTTCCAGCAAGATATCTTTTTAGCTTCTAAGTTGAGTAAAATCTGACACTCTTAGGAATTCTTGTCATAGTTCCCTTTTCTCAGTGAACTTTCCACATATTATTTATTTTAAAGATATTTCTTTACTTCAACTATTGCCATACATCTATAAAATGTTGTCTTCATAGATTTTTTTTCACCTAGTAGATTAAGAAAATTTGAAAAATTGTGCATTATGTTGGAAATTGGTTCTGCTGGTCTTTATATCTTCCCTACATCTCTCTCTAAATATTATTGTATTTTACAGTGGGTTCTCAGAATTTTCTGTAGCCATGGCTACTATTATGAATAGAAAGTTTATCTCCATATTTTTCTTGACTTTATGGAAATACTAAGATAAAAGTGTCCTTATTACATAACCCTCTTTTAACCCTCTTTAATCTAAAGTTACTTCATTTACAAAAAAACACTTCATTAATTTTAGGTGATTGAAAGATTAACCATTTTAAAAAATCTTTTACAAAAGCTTTATTTATTCAATGTGTATGTGCATTTACATGAATGAGTTTACATGTCAATGCACCTTCACATGCCTTCACAGGCCAGAATATGTCATCAGATGTCCTTAAACTATAGTACAGGAGGTTGTGAGCCACCTGAAGTGGGTTCTGGAAACCTGTGAAAGAGCCGAAGAGCTAGCTGTACATGCTCTAACTGCTGAGCCATCTCTCCAATGACAATTTTTGAGTTCTTATTCACAGAAGAGTTATTTTTAGTACTTACTAAACCACATTACAACAGAAAAATAACCACACTGCTAATGTTTCTCAAAGATTAGGAGGAGATAATTGAAATCCTTTGTTTTCTTGACTTTACAAACTTTTGCTATAATTTCATATCTGGGAAATTGTCTTAAAGTCAGTAAATCAAGGGAGATGTAATGGAAAGACAGAACTAAAATTGTTTGTGTGCTAACAATATCTACTGGTATTGTTACTGAAAATATGTGAAACATGAACATTTCTTTATGCTTTCATTTCTACCATTTTGGTCGCTATATAACTTAAACTCTGTGAAGAGATATTTTGTTCTCAATGGTTCATAGTTCTGAAGGACAACTTGAGAGGATATTTTTTATATATTACAGCTTAAATGTTATACCCACTTTCTGATTGCAGTATTGTGTCAATTCATGGACTCTATACATAGAACTCTATACATAGAACTCTATGAACAAAGCATAAGAATTAAGTGTTTTCATGGTGATGATTGGAATATATACAAATAAGGAACTATAGTACCTCCATATAGTCTTGCCAAAATAAGCAGTTTCCACACAAATAATTATATATACTTCTTCCATTTGTTTGTCATGAGAATGAAAGACATCCTACATGTTAATGATGTGGGAAATGTGGAGATAAATAGAAAAAATTATAAATCATTTCATAAGGTCAACCGTATTTGCAATCAAATCAAAGCAGTTATTAATTTTGTGCAGACACACCAAGCTCTGTCCACAAGCAATAAGAATGTGTTTACACCTTAGCAGATGGTTCCTCAGGCTGTTAACACGATGGGAAACACATTTATAAGGGAATCTGCCAAACAAAATAAGGCAAAGCAAACTCAAGAGGAGAGTTTTCTGCTTTATGCTTTTCTCTTAATGGGGGCATGGTTTTTGGCAATAAACATCAAGAGAGGTTCTGATTAGAAACATAACTTGAAATTAAACAAACATTGCAAATCCAATTTGAGCTTAAAGATCAATGCACTTAAATAAAAATCTTCTCTGTCATCAGTTATATGGGAGACATAAACACCTACTTCCTATAGCAGTTGTTAAGTTTTAAAAATCAGGAAGGTTAATAAAACATAGAAGTAACCTACAGCAATAAGAGGCTCTGTCATGAGCTCATGTGACTTATTTTGAGGAGAACATACTCTGTGAATAGAGAATGCTATAAAATGCTTTTACTCTTGCGTTGGGTTCCTTCTCCGACACTGCTGACATGGTCCCGAATGTTTATGCAGTATTTTCCTTTGTCCTGGGGTCTTCCTTTCTTCTCTCATGTTCTGGTCATATATGACCTCTCTTCTTTACTACATGTCTAGATAGTAACAGTATCCTATGTGAAATAGTCACACGTGTTTGCTAGCAATAGTGCCTTCATGCATGAGAATGTGTACAAGTTTCTCCCCCAGGATTTTGAAGTAAGGACTTGAATGCTAATGGAAGAATGTGTTGTGGTCCATTCTTGGGAATAGAGTTGTATGAGTGGCTTCAGTATGTCCCCAAATTTTAGTTGCTATTCCAACAGAGCTTTGCATATGTACATCAATAAATTAAAGTAGAAGCAAAATCCAGTACCTTGAGACCAGTCGGCTGGATTTTTTTCTATGAAAGCATTGTTTTCCCAGTATATTGAGCTTGAAATTATTCCTTTCTTTTATATTTCCTAGAAGATCATGCGGGGTTCATATTTTAAAATTCAATGTAGTCTATATTTCCTTCTAGGGTGTTTTCAATAAAAATTCAGTTTGTTGACGTAAAAAAAAATGATTGACCTTGGAAAACCAACCACTCAGATTTGGAAATCCTTCAGGAATTCCAGTGAATCTAGATTTTACAAGAAACTAAATGTCCATGACCAAATGTAAAATTTTTAAAATACATTCTCTAATGACTTGGCTAAGTAGATACCACAGTCATTGAGTGTACAATTTGAAAAATTCAAAACAGTATGAAGTAGAAGCTTCCCTACCACCAAGTTCCATTCCCTGAGGGAACTCAATCACCAGTGTGTAAAGAGAATTTTCAGATAAGCTGAAGCATGGTTTGACTTTCAGGAACATGGCCCCTGATGTTAATGATACATTAAAAACTCATAGTAATTTTAGAGATGGTATCACTTCCAAGTAGGAGTGTCCAAGGAATCACCTATAGAGCCCTATAGAGGAATCTGGAATTATCTATCTCAAACCATCCTGCCTATTCATTACTTTCTGGCCCTTTGGCTGATCATTTCTATGTTTTTTAATCTGTCCTCTTTCTTAATAGAACAAATAATAAGGAATATAGAAAAAAAGGTTCTGCTCTCAGATCCAGTTGTGATGACAAATAGTATAGTTTTGTCTCCTCCATATGACATTAAATTAAGTTTGTAGCTTCTTTACAGAATAGAGAATAAAAAAATCCTTTGTGTTATTTAGAAAAATATCTTGTACAAATATCATATCATATCATTATATATCATTATGTAATCATGTTAATAACTAGAACTAAAGTCACAATGAAAACATGGTCAGCACCCAGAGGTCATAGTTCATTCATTTTAGGAGAAAGTGTGCTTTTTCCTAAAGATATTGAAGTCTATATAACAGACATTAGAAACCAACTCTTAGAAATTTCCAGACTGCAAAATTTTATGGAACTCATTCCTCAACATCTTCACAGAAATTACTGATTAAAGTAAATAGGTCAAGTAAGACACTGATAATGCTACTAAGAGAGAGTCAGTTAGATGTTCTTCACCATTACAGAAATACGAAAATATGTGTAATTATCTTTTCCCAAACAATGCCAGTAGAATGAAAAGTAACTTGACAACAGAGAGTTCTTCAAAATAAAACCCTGTCAAGTTCGTTAATAAACTAACAGATAGTAAACGTTTAATGGCTGTCCTCCTGGTACCTTTTTACTTTACAGGTGTCCTTTTTAACATCATTGTGCCTGTGGTAACACAATTCAGTTCCAGAAATGACACTGTTGAAATGATCATTAGACCAAGGTGAATCAAAGTGAAATATTTTCATCCTCTTCATCTTCACCACCAACTATTTCCACACCGGTATGAAAACAAGAAATGTCAGATGTTCCATATAATTTAAACATTATGTTATTTATTCAATTGAGTTGTTGTGTTACACAGCCACTGCAACATTCTTAAAGGAATATACAAATTATAGTAGTGTGTTGTGTGTGTGCATGTCACTTACTTCTAAAAGTTTATGGACACTAAAACATAAGAAATGCACCTGTATTCAGAACTCTGTTATTACAATATATTGCCCTTACCAAGTTTAATACTGAATAAACTGAATTTTTATCTTAGTAAAAAGTGTATCAGAGTTTTCATCTGCCTATCCAGAGTCCTAAGAGACCAGGCTAAGCAGTGAGGCAGCTATGTTGACTAAGTAATTAATAAGGAGTGGATCTGTATCCCCTGAAACATCTGTGCAAAATTGCTTCAGATCGTGCCAGCAATTCAGCCAAAACTAATGCAGACACCTGCTCTTCTCAATGGCGTTGCTTCTGATGCACTGAATTATGCCTTAGCTGCCAGATCTGCTCAGATTGCTGGTCATTTAAAACAAGCCAAATAAAAGGCCCATGAGACAAATCTAGAAGGCTATTACACTGAGCACACTTTTGTTACCTGATTTCTCAGTATTCTTTGATTGTCATCAGGCCTAAGTCCTCAGTTGCTTCCTAGAGAAACAAATGAAGCATAGAATTTGGCTGCTTTAACTCTGAAAACAAACGCTGTGATAAAGGAAAGAATCCTCACATATTTAGAGCCTGCATGTTCTCTCATCTCAACGCCTTTGTTGCCATAGTCACCTCTCGTACAGCATATCTCTGAAGAACAGCACACTGAGGATATATCCCTTTTTCCTGGCCATAGCTTTTCCCATTTGTTACACATTCTCCACATTCCCTAAACAGTATCACCTCTGGCCACTTCTGATATGCACTGGCAAAAAGAATATCACTGAAGATGAAAATTAGTACTTTAGGGCTGTAGATATTAAATAAAGACCTTTAAGTCTTTACAGACAACCTTTTGTGGATGATATAGCAGCAAAGGAAAATATAAGCCTACCCAGCTTATGCAGCATGGTATTTACTATGGGACTGACCTATCCCAATTAGATTTGAGTTATATGTATAATCTGGATTATAACAAAACACTTAAGAAGTAGTACCCAAATAGAAAATGTTTTCTTGGTTCACACAAATATTCACTCTGGAAATGATCCTGAAGAAAAAAGGAAAAGAGATGATGTCTTTGAATAAATCTAAATCTAAAGTATAAATAGTGCCTAGCATCTTGAGATTTAAAAGTTCTTTTCAACACGACAGACATGTGTGAAATTCTTGGGACATCCATAACACCTGGAATTGAGTGCCATGTAAGGAGTTTTTTTGAGGACCACAATGTAAGAGTTGACATTCAGGAAAGCATTGAAAATAGCATGTTTCCTCCTAAAGTAGTTTTGTTCCTTGCTGTTTATAATTTGCAATTTTTCCAATAAGCAAATTTGTAGTTGTTATTTTAAAAAAAATGTGTCTTCTTGGGTAACAAAGTCATGAATGTTATGTTGTACTATGTTACTTGGTTTGTTTATTTTATTGCTACGTGCCCATACTTCTTTAAAATAACCTGTTGATTTTAAAATACTACCATTTGCTAGTACTTGTGACTAGAGAGTATTTTTATAAGGAGTATAAAGAACTGAATAATAAGTATGGTTTTCATATTTTGTCAGATAGTTGAATGCTACTAGTGAAAATTTCAAAAGATTATAGATACTATTTTCCATATTAATAAAATGTCTACATGTAAAAAGTATTTTGTTCAATCAATTTACATAAAAAATTCATAAAAATAAATTTTCTATGTTCCTATTATTTAAGGGTAAAATTAAGAATGCATCAAGAGCTGAAAGATCAGGGAGTTTACTGTGATACTGTGTCTCCTAGTAATGTGAGAAGTTACACCCATATGGTCTCACCAAGTTAAGTGCCCCCAAATGAGTTGAACAAGGATAACTCCAATGAATATGCTGAAATAGCTGAAGAAAATCCAAGAGGCCTCAACCCTACACAAAGAACTACCGTCAGCTAAGGGATGCTGAGAGTGTAAGAAATAGTCTTCCTCATGGAGGAACACACCAATTGGTTATCCCATACCAAATGGTGAAGCCTGAATACATCTATACAAGTAGCATTATACACACTGAGCAGGCTATTTTTAGGAATACATATGTATTCACATATATGCATGTAGCAAAAATTAATGAAAAAAGGCAATGAATTTGAAAATGAACAAGAAGTATATGAGAGGCTTTGTGGGGAGAAACAAATATGATTTGTTTTAATATAATTTAATATCAAAAATTTTTTAAAGTATAATAAAAAATTCAGTTCAAATGAATCAGATTTAGCTTTATATTTAATAATTAATAATCTTGTGATACATTTTATTAATTCTTTAAGAATTCATACATGCCCACAGTATATTTTGGTTGTGAGCCTAGCCTTCAAAGGCTGAGCCATCTCTCCAGCTTATCACATATTGTATTTTGATGATATACACCACCTGCTCCTCACCTTCACTCCTCCAAGATTTACTCCCACCTCTCATGCCAAATTGATGTCCTCTTTTTCATAATATCCATTTACTCCAGTGAGTACTCATGGGTGTGGGCCATCCACTGGATTCATTTACAATATTTTTAACTCAAAGGCTGAGAGAAATAAAGGATACTCAGTGATCTGATTCATCATATTTATATTCAGGACTTAGCAAGGGGAATAGCCTCACACAAATAACATTATTCTTCTCCAATGAAGAATGCACAGATTTCTAAAATCATGATCTTTTAGACATGGGGTAAATTGTGAAATATGAGTACTTCATGAACTGGAGCAAAACACTTTCTACAGTTGTTGAAAACCAATTTCATCTTTTATGTCTTTGGAGAAGAAATATTCCTCATGCTATAGAACTGGGCATTCCAATTCTATTTTCTCTTCCTACCTGTCACTTTTATTAATGCCAAGGCACAGTGTTCATGTACTCACATGGATACTGAGTAGAAGTGATACAAAAGTTAATATCTTCTAAAGCTTTCTGAATTTTTCTTTAGAGAATTTTACATGCTAGAAGTATCATAGACTCATGGAAGGATCTTTTTATTTTGTTTCCTCCTTTATAATTTAGCCTGCAAATCTTTCCTCTATTTTTCAATGACAAACTGTATAAATATTTAGTGTCTAACTTCAACTGTCATTATTTATATTCAACTGTTGATGGTACCAGTAACAGTCATTCTTGCCAGCTGCAGACACTACTGAAAATATTAATGTTGATCTAGGCCTGACAGGATATCTCTCTAGAGCAGCCATTTTTCTTCTGGAAATAATTTTGATCCCATGAGTGATATGTACCAAAGTTTCTAAGCAAATGGCACCTAAGAGAAATATCATTCTCCATCCAGAGACATTGTTTTAGAGGACAAAGGAAACAAACACATGACCTTGATTACTTGGAAAAACTGGTAACAAAAGTAAAAAATTCCAGAACAGCTTCTCCCCTGAGCATTTTAACATATGGAAAACCAAGTATTTTTAATGGAATAAGTCATTATGCATTCCTAAATGAACTGAATATTTTCTTGATTGTCCGTCCTTAAAAATTGTCATCTTGCTGGTTAAAATTTGCCTTTCATATTTTGGAAATGATAATTTTATGGCCCCAGAGAAACTACTTCATAACATCACTTTATAACAGTAAATAATCTCTAGTGGATAGTAGGCAACTTGTTTAATTGTTCAAGTTGGATTATAGTCAAATGATCCATTAAACATCCTGACATAAATTATTAGAAAGAAAATAAAAATACTCTGTTAGCATTTGGATCAACAGTTTCTTGGTCTGCTCCCTTGCCTAGTCCCACCAAATCCTGACTAAAATGTGTAGATTATCTAAAGTTCGTGAGCTCATATGAGGTTGGTTTTGTTGTCTCTGTAGATTTCCCCATCATCATCTTGACCCCTCTTTTTCATATGATCCCTCTTCCCTCTCTTCTACTGGACTCCCAAAACTCGGCCTGGTGCTTGGCTGTGGATCTCTGCATCTGCTTCCATCAGTTACTGGATAAAGGCTCTATGATGACAGAATATTCACCAATCTGATTACCAGGGTAGGCCAGTTCAGGCACCCTCATCACTATTGATAGTAGTCGAAGCTGGGGTCATCCTTGTGGATTCCTGGGAATTTCCTTAGCACCAGGTTTCTCCCTAACCACATAATGTCTTCCTATATCAAGTTATCTATATCATTGCTCTCCCACTCCATCCCTCCCACAGCTCAAGCATCCTGTTCTCTCATGTTCTCATCCCCCATTCCCTCCTCTCTATTGTGCCCCCTCATCCCCAGTTTACTCACGGAGATCTTATCTGTTTTCCCTTCCCAAGGTGATGTATGCGTCCTTCTTAGGGTCCTCCTTGTTAGCTAGCTTCTCTGGAGCTGTGGGTTATAGTCTGGTTATCCACTGCTTTACATCTAGTATCCACTTATGAGTGAGTACATAACACGTTTGTATTTCTGAGTCTGGATTAACTCACTCAGGGTGATATTTTCTAGTTCCATCCATTTGCCTGCAAATTTCTTGATGTCATTGTTTTTTACAGCTGAGAAATATTCCACTGGGTATATGTACCACACTTTCTTCATCCATTCTTCAGTTGACAGACATCTAGGTTGTTTCTAGATTCTGGATATTACAAATAATGCTGCTATGAACATAGTTAAGCAAGCATCCTTGTGGTATGATTGAGTATCCCTTAGGTATAGGAACTTTAGACCAACAGCTGTGGAACATGCATGGGACTAGACTAGGCCCTCTGCATATGAGACACAGTTGTGTAGGTTGGTCTATTTGATGGGCCACTGGCAGTGGGACAGGATCTATCCCTGGTGCATGAGCTGGCTTTCTGGAACCCATTACCTATGGTGCCTTGTTCAGCCTTGATGTGGGGGGCAGTGGCTTGGTCCTGCCTCAACAGGACTTCGCTGACTCCCCATGGGAGCCTTTACCCTCTTGGAGAATGGAATGTAGGGTGGGCCAGGGGGAAGGCTGAGAGGCGAGTGGGAGGAGGCATGAGAGGGGGATATCGGTGGTTGGTATGTAAAATGAATTTAAAAATGTGTATATTGTACTTTGAGCAGTGAGAATTCCTTCTTGGGTCTTACTATTTTAGTACTCTGACAACTTTGCCTAGAGGCAGCCTACTCTCTGAAGTCTGCAGAAGACTTCAGGGGGAAGTTTAACATCAGACACAAAAAGCTTAGTGTTTCCAGATTAAGGCTGGATGCCATCTCAAGTCACAATCCCTCTGTGCCTAATCTCTTCATCTGTGTAATGATGATAAAGATACTCAGATTTTAAAAAATACACTTGCCGTTTTCTAAATGTATTAACCCCCTCACTATGAATTAATGTTGAGGTAATTACTTGTCTGAGGATAGAAGTTTAAATTTTCAAAACTAATCCAGAGTCAAAATGAATTTGTTATGCATTAATGAATCATATGTTGTGGAATATTCCTTTACAGTGTGAGAACATATGTTGCTGTGATTGGTTTAATAAAGAAGCTGACTTGCCAATAGCTGAACAGAATAAGGTTAGGTAGAAAACCCAAGCAGAATGTTGGGAAGAAGGGTAGAGTCTAGAGTAGCCAAAAGATGCAGAGAGAAGCAAGATGGGCATGCTCTACTGAGAAAAGGTACCAATCCATGTGGCAAAGCATAGATAAGAAATGTGGGTTTACATAAATGTAAGAGTTAGCTAGTAACAAACCTGAGCTATTGGCTGAGCACTTATAATTAATATTAAGCCTCAGTGTGGTTACATGGGAACGGCTTACCTGAAAGAAAAGTCTGCCAACAATATATAAACTATCTCAAAATAATGTTTTCTCAAATATAATGAATGCTACTCACCAACCCCCATGTCGATCACATCACTAGTTCTGTAGCAGTGGTCATGGTGGAGAAAAATGGCACATACTATCAATCTATCAATCTCCTTTTAATTATTAAATTGAGGATTGAGTAGCTGAGTACTCTTAAGCTTTTAGGCTTCGTACAACATGGGAAACTTTCATTAGTCTGCCCTCAAAACTGTGGAGAAAGTGACTTCAGTGAGCCTGAATAAAACAGTGAGGTTATCACGCAATTTTAGCTTTATAAATCAGTGAAGTCTCACTTTATTGTGTTACACATTGATCCAGGAGAAAGGTTTGAAGTACCATATAGTAAAATTAATAATAATAATAAGAATGAATGAATAAAAGCAAAATATAATGTAGCATATTGTTTTAACATTTAATATAAATACTGACTTTTCATACTATAATTTACAAAGATGGTGATTATTAAAAGTATAGTTCTGAGGAATTTTTAGCTTAAATACCCTAAAGAGGACAGTTATCTCATTTGTAAAGTAAAATGTGGTAAACTAGAGAAACTGGAAGACCTCAACACTATTGTTTAAAGCTGAATCTATATTATTGCAGATATGCTCAAGTACCTATGATTCCCCTGTGTTGAAAGCTCCATTCATAAAAATTCAATATATAATTAATTGTATTAGCTCTGAATAAGAACTTACATGAAAACCCACTTATTACTGTAATTAACGAGGCAATTCCACGTAATTTATCTGGTAACCAAGAAAGGTTTATTTCTGGGAAAACTTACAGCCAATAGGGGTTGGTTACAGGATCTGGGAGAGATGAGGTACCATTCAGTGGAGAACTCTGGCTTGGTGTCCCATCCAGCTTCAAGGACCATAAGGTATCCAGAAGGGCCAAACACATATGCATCTCGAGTCTTAAGGGGCTCCCTCTCAGTCATGCCCCAAGGGCAGGTCAGCCCCAGGGGCAGGTCATAGGCAGGTGTGGCAGTTACCTGCCATCACTCTAGGGGCAATGTTTCAAGGTCAAAGCTGGAACAGCTACCCACTACACCCATTGGATTGCAACCATTAAAGAGATCAATACAAAAGTGTAAATTGATGTCAGTTGTTTTTTTTTTTTTTAGTATGGCATATATTACAGTGTGATTTTAGAAACAATGGATTTTTGAAAGTTCTAAATCACTGTTCTTTAACATGAAGTCATGCCCAAAATTACACAGATAATATTAATATTCCTTAAAATGGCAACTGTATTCCCAATTATCTGAATATGAAGCCTATCAGAGAATGATATTAATTTCTTCCACACCTGTTGCAGTACTATTCCATTTGAGTGATGAATTTGTCTTATGTGAAGGAAGTACTTAATAGCCACCTAGAACATCTCAGGGTTCTTAAGGATGAACTTAACCTTGAACTTGTATTCTAGTATCTTCTCCAGCCTAAGAATGCCAAAAGTGGATTGTGTTTGGAACCATGCCTTTCTGATGAGCCTTCTGCAAGAGGTCTTCCAGGACAGATTTGAGTTAAAATAAACCACAGTTTCATAGCCTATTTAAGATCAAGAGCTTTGGCAAACTTTACAATAATGACCTCTTCCACTTCCTGTGTCCTGCCTGGCCTGAGTTCAGGACAAATCTCTCTCACCCACTGGTCCAGCAGCTACTCAGACCCAAATAAACACACACAAGCTAATATTATTTTTAAACTATGTCCATGGCAGACTTCTTGCTATCTAGTTCTTATATCTTAAATTAACCCATTTCTATAAATCTATAATTTGCCATGTGGCTTGTGGCTTATCAGTACTTTTACATCTTGCTTCTCATGTTGGTGGCTGGCAGAGTCTCCTCTGTTCTGCTTTTCTCCCACCTCCTCTCTAGTTAGAATGTCCCACCTAACCTTATTCTGCCTCACCATTGGCCAAACAGCTTTATTTATCAACCAGTCAGAGCAACACATATTCACAGCATACAGAATGACATCACCCATCAAACAACATTCAATTTATAGAAGAAAAGGCAGACATCACAGGAATTTGGATGTAAATTCACAGAAACGTTAGGACACACTTTAAAAGCCTGTATGCCAGTACACTGGAAAACCTAAAAGCAGTGGATAAATTCTTTGATGTATATAACTTCCAAAGGTAAATTAAGGTTAAATGAACAATTTAAACACACTAATAACCCCTATTGAAATAGAAACTGAACTTAAAAATCTCCCAACAATAAAAACTCAGACCCAGGTGTAATTAGCACAGAATTCTACCCAACCTTCAAAATAGCAACTTGAACTAAACTAATCAAATTATTCCACAAATCAGAAACAGAAGGAACATTGCTTTATGTATTTTATGAAACTTTTATGCTCTATTGTCTTAATATGAAGACCACATGACAGCCCCACAAAAAGTATTATAAACCAATATCACTTATGAAGATAAGTGCAAATATTTTCAATAAAATGTTTGCAAACTAATTCAAGAACATGTCAAAAAGATCAACTACTGTGATCAAGTTGCCTTCATCCCAACTGGTTCAATATGTGTAAGTCCACAAACATAATCCACCACACAAACAGATTACACATTAAAACCACATGATCATCTCATTACATGCAGAAAAGACCTTTGATAAAATCCAATACTCCTTGATGATAAAAGTGCTGGAGAGAGTAGGGATAAAGTATAGTATAAAAAGGTGATTTATAGCAAGTTCACCGCCAACATCATTGAACTCATTGAGTGAGAAACTCAAAAAGCATTTCCACCAAAATCAGAAACAAGACAAGGATGCCAACTCTCTCCATAGTTATTAAATATAGTACTTGATGTCTGAGCTAGGGCAATAAGACATCTGAAGGGAACCAAGGGGAATAAAATAGAAAATAATTAAGTCAAAGTATTCTTACTTACAGATGATGAAGTCTGATACATGAAAGATTGGAAATACTCGATGAGGAAACTTCTACAGCTGGTAAATACTTTCAGCAAAGAAGCAGAGTAGATAATTAACACACAAAACTCAGTAACCCTGAGAAGGAAATCAGGAAACCAGTAACTCTGAAGACCCTCAGTGAAAAATATCTTGAGATAACTCTAACCAAGTAAGTAAAAGACTTGTATAATAAAAATGTTATGAGAGTAGGAAATTGAAGAAGACACCAATAGATGAAAATATCTCTCATGCTTGTAGATCAGTAGGATTAGCATGAAAATGGCCATCCTTTCAAAAGCAATCTGCAAATTCTCCAAAAGCCCCATCAAGATCCCACCACAATTCTTCTCATAAATTGAAAGAACAATCAACAACTACATATGGAAAGGCCAGAAAACAACAACAACAACAACAACAACAAAACCCAAACCAAATAAACAAAAAATGGGAGAGCAAAAACAATCCTGGACATTAAGAAAACCATGGAAGGTGTCAGTATCCCAGATTCCAAGTTGCATTACAGATCTATGTTATTAAAAACAGATTGGTATTGGCATAAAGACAGATACAGTGATTTATGGAATAGAGTTGAAGTCCCAGATATAATTCCACACACCTACACACATCTGATTTTTAACAAAGTCAGAAATACACACTGGAGAAAAGAGAATTTTCAACATTAGTACAGGTCAAACTGGATGGGAAGCTATAAAAGAATGTTAATAGATCCATGTCTATCATCCTGAGCAAAATGCTGTTTTCAGTACTCACTGACCTTCTTGGCTCTTGAAGATTTTCTTTCTTCACTCAGTTCTTAGTAATAATTGAAAAGTGTTGCATCAAAAAAGAAAACAAAATCTTATGTTAATTGTGCTTACTTAAATGCCTTCCAATTCCTCCCTCATTCAAAAAGACAATCACTTGTGGTCTGTTTTAGTTTCTATGATTACGCATGAGAAGATAAAGGAGTTACCTAACTTTAAGGAGTCCAGTTTAAAGTATATTTGAGTATAGTATCACTTTTTACAAAAGAAATTTTTCATGGCATTTCTCAAAATGTCTTGTTTCTTTTCCTGGGTACTTTTGAAAAATTCATTAGAAATTAATGACAAATTGTGTCTCAAAACTTAAAGTCTTATAAATTCTGTATAAATATTATAATAAGGTTGAAAAAACATGAAATCAAATAAAACCCTACATATCCCCATCAATAAAGCCATCATTATCTATTTGTAACATAAAAATAAATGTTTGCCTATAATATCACATGATACAAAATTATATGACAAGACATTCATGCTTGTAACCACAACACATCATTAATTCATAACATATATGTTATGAATTAATGATGTATCCCTATTGATGTTCCCCTCATTTTCACTTACGCACAGGATTTTTACAAATGCATGTATGAGAAATCAAGAATTTTTTCTTTTATTGAACCATATGATCTTTTAGCATGGAATAAGCTTTTATGTGATAAATGGGTCAAAGACACAAATGACTAATAGTAATATCATTTCTACAATACATGAGGCAAATTTTAATCACAAAATTATCTACTGAAATTTTTAAAATGATAATGAGATTATTCATTGTCTTAAAAAAACTTAACACACTAGGCTTAGATTAATGTAAGATTCACAACACAAAACAAGGTATATATTTTCCTCAGTTACCCTAAGGCACATCTCACAGAAAACGCTTATATTTGTTTCTCCATTGGTTCACATTATTTCTATTTATCTTTTACTGTCTTAGTCTCCTCTCTTCTTTAAATATCCATGATAGTTAATGTCCTTACTAAATTCCCCCTCTGTCTAGGTTATGTCTTCCAAAGCTCCCCACAATTTTATAAGATCTAACACAAATTAAAAACATTAGGCTGGCATCAGCTCCATCGAGTCAATGAATTGCAACCAAATAATTCCAAGAATCTCACTAAAGAATCCTGATATCATGGCTTATTCCAATACAAGTACACCATGAAAATGTTTTAATGATTGATTAATCAGATTTTTTAAACAAATGTCCATCTTAATTATAAACAAATGAATTTTTTTTAAAGTTATAGTTGAATTCTGGAAAGATGGTTAGCTGGTTAAGAGCACTTGTTGCTCTTACAGAGGACCCAAGTTTGGTTGCCAGTATTCACCCACATCAGGCAGCTCAGATCCATCTGACACTCTCTAAGGGAACTGACAACATCTTCTGGCTTCTATGGGCACTCACGAACACTCAGTGTACATTCACATGGACACACAGTCACATCACATAAAAAATAATTTAGAAGTTCTTTTTAAACTCATGACTTAAAATGTTATAACCTATAACATTGATATTCAAGTAATAGCTAACATAACTCACAGGAAAGCATCTTTTAATAAGGTGTAGCTCATGCCCTTCATTTGTAAATACTTCCATGCACAAAGAAATAAGTGCAACAACTTTGAAATCAACAGAGTGACTCACTTAACATATTTTCCTGGAGTCTTTTAGGCACACCAGATTGGACTCAGAATGAGCATTGAGAGAAACAAATTTGAATAGTTATCTCTGTAGTTATTATAATTTGACACTAAAATTTATGAAGGGATTTTTCATTTTGAGGGGTATTTCTAATTTCTGAAATGAATACAGACTAGAAAAGTTTCTAAATTTACTTGTGTGTGTGTGTCAAAATGTTACAAATCTATTCCTTTGTATGCTAACTAAAAATTAAAAACAAAAATAAATTGTAAAATGCATGTGACATGGCTGCATGGGAAGAACACAATGGTTTTGATCATTCTTCCTAATAAATGCTCTTCTTGTTAAAACATTTCTGTGAATTCCTCAGATTGGTATCAACAATTAATATGTTTATTGATCTTCATCTACATTTCTTGACTTAGCTAAACCCATAATAAATGCAAATGCATACAATTGTAACTCATAACACTTTTATGCATAAGAGGAATATCTCTCGATTAAGTAGTGTGGTGAGCAAAAGGCAAAAGTCCTCAGGTGTGAACTGATTTATCTGTGATGCTTTTGTTTTCAGCTGAAGACATCAAATGTTACTATCCCCAACAACTGAGGGGTCATCCAGTATCCATCACTTCCTCTCTTCTACTTTTACTCATGGTTCTGTTTTTGCATCCTGAGGATCAGAGTCACTGATGTAAACACAATAGGCATTACACAAACCTATGTAACATTTAAGACACAAGCTATCAAATGTTATAATCAAAAAGGACACATGAAAATATTATAAGTGTTCAATACAAACAAGGCAGATTTGCTCAGGAGCCTTACCCAGCTTCTTACTGTGCCATTATCTTTTTAAATTTCTTTTATTGAAAATAGACCTTTTCATATAATAGACCCTGGTTGCAGTTGCCCCTTCCTCTATTCCTTCCAGTGTCTCCTCTCCTCTCTTCTCCTCTCCTCTCATCTGCAACCATTCCCTTTCTGTCTCTTTCAGAAAACAAACACATTTCTTGAGCATTTTTTGTTTGTTTGATGGTTATTTTGTCATATTCTGATTTTTGTTTTTTATTTATTGAATTATATTGTATTATGTTGTTTCCTTATTCTTTAAATGCCTGTGCCTTTATTTATGAGACTTCCCTGGGGGGATTAATAAAAAAATTAAATGTCAGTAATGCATGCAGCGCTGACATCTGCTGGCGAAGATGAAGGCCAACAGAGTGCAACCTGAACAAATCCACATATGGAAGCCTGTGTGGAGTACCTGGATTAATGTCTTTAGATTTATTTCAAATTCCATGATTCTAACATGGTGTAGAGGAGTTTTTCATGTTAAATAAATTCTATTCTGAAGGCTGACTCTTGATAAATGGCATATTGGAGAGCATTTCCTAACTACACTGGTTTTTGACTATACTCTTTGCTTTTTCCATTTTAATACTGGATTTGGTTGTGAGCTTGTTACTACCATACTGTCTTCATTGAGAGTTTATACCAAGTCAGAAATTTGCTGTAGAACATAATTAAATGTTATTAAAATAAATCTGTTAGGCCCAAAGTAAACCAAAATTACTGTCAGTCTTTTGCTTACCAGTAAAACAAGGCTTCCATGTATATATGGACATTGCACATAGAATTATCATTTACAAATTTCATGCTACCAAACCCTACTATCAAATTACAAGAAACGAAATCACAAAATCATCATAGTATTTTAAGCAATTTTAGGATTTTATGTTGGGCCACATTCAGAGCTATCTCTGTCAGGAGAAAAAATGTCTATTTCTAAGAAGTGAAATGGAGAGCACTGGAAGAGCTGGGGTTTGCTTTCACAGAGAACCCATCTTAGCATCTTCAAGCTTCACCAGCTGGTATCCAATACATTAAATGACAACATTTACCAATGATAATCAAACAATAAAGACTATTACAAATGTAAGCCAATATTTCAACTATACTACATACCTGCTTTATAAGTCTGTTATATAACAATAGTAGCCAAGAACCAAGATAATTTTACCTAGATTGAAATTACTTAAAATGTATGATTCAAATTCTGAAATCTATAATCTCATCAAATTTAAAGACCTAGATGTTTTGAAAAGTTCTCTTGGGGTTTATTTTATATCCAAAGCTTGACTTCATGCACCAGATGCTATTAAGAATATAGATTTATGAATGATTCACAAATTTGAGGTTAGGTTGGTGAACACTTAACCAACTTCCAGATTTCCCTATCTCATTGTATTCCTGTATTCCTTGATTTTCATTTTATTGATACATTGTGCATCCATTATAAATAAATACACTGAAGTATATGCCAAGAGTTCAGCAAGAGAAGGTACAGAGCATGAGCACTGGTTGAAAGATGCTCCAATTCAGACATTCAGTGGACACAAAAGAAAAGAGGCTGAGAAGAATACAAACACAGAGCAACCAATACTGAATCTGAAGCTGGAAAATTTTATCACACATAGCATTGTTAAGGGATAGACTTTAAAGTGTCACACTCAGGCAAGGGTTCTCTTCTGATCACAGGGAATTTAGCAAAGCTTGAATTCAAGGAAATTGTGCCAAGATTTAGCTAGCCATGTGGTGAGGAAGAGGACTCCTTGGTGGAAATGGAAATGCCAATAGTAAGAAGTTAGATGAAGAAACTTTTGATTGCTGATGCTAAGAAGCAAAGTTAAAGTAGGCAAGGACACAGTTGGCCTCAGAGATAGGAATGGTGTGAGTGTGAACCTGCAGGCAGACACACATGGAGAGTGTAAGGGTTGAAACTTAAGGAACTCATTCAGTGAGGACATAGTTTCAGAATATTGCTTGCTGTTTACCTGGTATAATCATTAATCTTAATTATCAACTTTATTGGATCTGGAATCCATGGGCTGTGTCTCTGATCAGGTATGGCAGTACTTTTCAGAAAGAATTAACTAAGTCAAGAAAACCCTCCCTCAGGATGGGTGGCATTTTCCGTTGGTGATCCAGATATATAGAAATCCAAGGAAAAACTAGTGCTGCTCCTTGCCTGTCATTGCTTGTTGCTGGTGAATGAATCTATCTTGTTGCTGCTGCTGCTGCTGCTGCTGCCGCGACATTTCTTTGTTGATATCAGAACCCAGCTTCTTTGGCCTTCCAATGTGGACTGAAGACTAGAGACTCTTTAGGAATCCTCCAGACTTCTAGCTTTGTTGACTGCATAGCTACAGAATTATCAGCCTCTCCAGCATGCATACAGTCATTGCTGGACCATCCAGCCAGAATCATGTAAGGCAATCTAGCAAATCCATTGTGTTTGTTTTATCAGTCCTATTTTTTTTGAAAGCCCTGATTAATACATCTGGCTACACATGTCCTCTTATTGTATTAGTAACACACATTAAACATTATTTTTAAATCATTATACTCTATTTTAGAGTCTATACATCTTTACTGCAAAAAGTGACTCCTATTTTAATCATTGAAGACATAAAATAATGACTGAAAACAGTGTTACTAGTACCATCAAGTAATACCTAGGAAATGGGGCCCAAAGCCCTAATCAGAATCATTCCCAATTTTTTGCACCATTTGTTCATAGTTTAATTAGATTAGTAAGCAAATAATTGTCAATTACACAGTTTCTGGCAATAGCAATCATAACCACATAAGTAAACACTATCATGAGATGAATTTGCTTTCCAATGGTTTTTATACTCTCATGCCTCATCCTCACAATATTTAAAACACACACATTAAGCTGTGTCACAGAGATGTTATGCCATGCTATTTTTTTCTCTCGTTTGATGTAACTGTCAATATCTGCAAGTGAAATACTTTAACTTTGAAATAATACTACAGAAATAAATCTTTTTACCTGAGCTAGTGATGGGGATAGAATACTGAAAAATATTTGTTTACAATGAGGAAGGCTTTGATCACTAGTGAGTGTTCCATAGCTATAAAGGCTAAAAGTATGTTATGATTGTGTCTTATTTAGGCTTTCTGTTGCTGTGAAGAGACAGCATGACCACAACAACTCTTATAAAGTAAAACATTTAATTGTGATGGGACACAGTGGCATCCAGGCAGACATCATACAGCAGAGGTAGCTGAGAGTTTTATACGGTGTAGAGGCAACAGTAAGTGGTCTAACTCACTGCTTGTGGTGGTTTAAGCATATACGAGATTTAAAAGCTTGCCTCCACTATGACACCTTTCCTCTAACAAGACCAGACCTACTTCAACAAGGTCATACCTGATAGTGCCACTTTCTTGGGAGGCCATTTTCTTTCAAACCACCACAGATAGTAAAAGTCTATACTACTTTATCTTTATATCTAACATTGACATGTTTGGTCATTAGAAGTTCAGTTTGTACTGATCAACTGCAAACACCCAACCTCCAAATATATCATACTGAAGTCCACTAATATAAACAATATCTGTTTATTTTAAAACTTTTGTTCACATGAAGTCTAATCATGACAAATTTGAAAATAAAATCGTTTACTGTATATATAGATTGATTTAATCTTATTCAGAATCAACAATTGAAATTACATGCAAAATTGGGAATTTTTAGAAAGGTCACATAGTGTTCTGTAACATGATATAAATAAACACTGGGACTTACATGTCCCTAATTAATTTTTAATGACTAATTAATTAAAATGATGGAATCTCTTCAAGCAACTTCTTTCTAAGGGTAATATCATCACTGACTTGCAGCTATTATAAAACAGTTCTGTAATTACTGTAATTTATTTCTCCTGTTTTTATCCTGAGATATTTGTCTTTTCTTGATGCTCAGCAACTCTTCCCTGAATGCATGGGCATCTACACATGAAGCCCTTCTGGGCTGTTCATTGTTTGCTCATTTCCTCTGCTTTGACTTTATTTCCCACTTAGTGAACCTCCTCATAGTTTTCTCTTCTTGAATTCACATATCTAGTCTTGAGTTGTGTTGACAATTTCAATTAAAGCCATTAACTCATTATCAATAGTTTTATTTTAAAATTTCAGTGACATAGTTCTAATACTTGCATCATGATGGCCCTTACAGCTTCGACTTGTCTTTCCATGTTCTTCATAATTTTGTTGCTTTTTTTAAATTAGACTTTTTCAATGCTAAGTTGTAGGGTAAGTATCTTTGATCTTGGAATACCATACCTTGGCAGTCCTGAGCAGCCTGCCAGCAGGTGAGAGACCTGCCTCCAGGTTCTACCACCATCACTGCAAACCACTGGATTCTGTTCTCCTAAGACCCACTCAGACACCCAAACCCACACACATGGTCATCCTCCCTGTGGCCAGCCCTCCCACAAAACCCCAGCAGACTACATAAACATGGGCACAAGGCACAGCAGTTGGGAAGAACAGGAAAGTGACCAGCCTCCCAGCTCAAGTACCCCAAAGACCAGACCCTAAACCCCATGGCACTTCCCATGTCCCTCCCCTTCCCATCTCAGCATCTGCAAGGCAGCTGGGCCCCACCCCCAACTTTGAGGGAACTCCAATGCTCTGGTGCAGTTCCCAGCAGCTGGCAAGTGAGAGACCTGCTTCTGGACTGCACCACCACTACCACAACTCACTGGATTCTATCCCCCCAAGACCCACTCAGCTGCCAAAACCCACCCACCTGGTCATCCTCCCTGTGGCCAGTCCTCCCCCACAACCCCAGCAGACTACAGAGCCACAGACACAACCCACAGCAGTTGTAAGAACAAATGAGTAAACACATTCAACAAACAAAAAAGTAATATGACACAACCAGAAAACAATGATCCTACAACAGCAAGACCTGGACATTCCAAAAAAGCTGAAGCACAAGAAAATGACCTTAAAAATAACTTAACGAAGATGATAGAGACCCTTAAAGAAGAAATGAAAAATTCCCTTAAATTGAGGAAACAACAAACAAAGAATTAGAAGAAGTCAATAAACCCCTTAAAGAAAGCCAAGAAAATCAAGTTAAAGAAAAAACAAACAAACAAACAGGTGAAGGAAATGGTCAAGACTTAAACATTTAAATTAAAGCAATAAAGAAAACACAAACAGAGGAAATTCTGGAAATGGAAAATCTGGGTAAGCAAACAGGAACTACAGATGCAGGCTTCTCCAGCAGAATACAAGAGATGGAAGAGAGAATCTCATGCATTGAAGATACGATAGAGGAAATAGAGCATTGGTCAAAGGAATAAAATTGATGGAGGAAGGGATGAAAGCAAAGCTCTACATTGTCATCTACAGCAGTCTGATCTCTCTTTAATCAGTTAGGGATACCACTTACATAAAACTTGATCCTTGACTTCCACAAAGAAAATAATTCAGAACAAGCCAGTATGAAGTAGAGTTTGAGTTTATGAAAAACAGAAAGGCGTTCATGATAAAAAATCTCAGGGATCACACCTGCAAGCTGCTCACCAGTAGTTTATTAAGCAACTTGACAAAGTTAGGATGAGGGCTTACTTATAGGAATTTGAGAAATCCCAAAACTCGTCATCTTTGCAACAGCATACCCCATGGAAGGGACCTTATGCAAGCTATAACATCCAGTCCCCAGATTTGAGTTAACTCCCCAATTCTTATATTCTCCAGCAAGTGGAGAGGGCTGTTGGTTACTTGGCTGCCGGCAAGAGGAAGTAATAGCTGGAATCCCAGATCAGGGTTTGACAATAACCCTCTCTACCTCCTCTATTAAGTAGTGTTAACTGCTCCATTGCATAGACCTACCCATCAGTGCAGTGTTCCACTGAGATACTTCTCACAGTCTCCAATCATTATAATGATTACTGAAGATTCACAGTTGGATGATCATGTTATACCTGGTGAGAAAAAAACAGTACCATACTTTACTCCCTTCCCTCGACCTTTTCAGTTATTTCCTCTGCTGTTACCACAGTTTTTCCTGAACCTTGGAAGGACTTCCTTACACACAATGCTACTTAGAAGGGAGATTGACAGGCCCATCCTTTCCATTCAGCAAGACAATTAGCAAAACAGTGTGGAGTTGTGTGCACACTGGGACATTTGGCCTCATCTATCAAAGGACTTTGTCCTTGCCTACAGTACAAGATGTGGATTCCCTCCTGGGCAACAGACCTCAAACCCAGTCTAAAGGGTGTTGGTTGTACCCATAACAACTGTGCCTTCATTGCTTCAGTGAGCTTATCTTTCATGACATTTTGATAGTGTGGGACAGAGACTCTGCAACCAACTAGGACAGTTGGTTTCAATTTCTCCTTAATGGCCTGAAAAGAACCTTCTGGGTCTTTGAACATCAGACAGCAGGGAAGGAGAAGAAGCCCCCATGTCAGTGCTAACATGATTTTTCAAAGTCCTGCAGATAGAATATACAGTGTTTCAGCAACAGGTTCTTGTCATACATTTCTGGCACACACTCAAATCCAGTGGTTGTTAAGAGCACAGACTTGACAATACAGGGACAGATAAGGTCCATACCAGCACAGGAAGCAGTTACTTGAGGTGATGGCCTAGGGAACAGGAGAAAGTCTCTATTGTTTGACACCTGACAGAGAATTAAGTAAATCTAGTCTATTTACAATGAGCTAAAATACCTAAGCCATTATAAATGAGGTCATACAGTTCATGAAGGTTGAATGAAAAGGCAGATCTCAGGGATGAAATACAAGGGGTCAATGAACACATAAAAATGCTCAAACTCAAATTTTGTCCTCTGCACTGTTGCAGACCACTTTCATGGGGTATGTTCTCCCTATCTATCTCCACTCCCTGTGGATTCCACAGAACATTGTCAGGGAACCAGCCTTCTTCCTTTTTCCCATCACTTTGTGTCAGCCACCAATACTTATAGGCACTCTATACCTGGAAACCTCCTGGGCATGATAGCCTGAGAATTAGGCAGGAGTATACTTTCCTGTCCAGGGACAGGCCTCACTCCTTCCTGGGGACTCCAGGCTGGTGGACATGGCCTGACCTCCCACTTACTGTCCTGCTGGGCATGAATGGCTGCAGATAGCATCTCCTATTCCTGGCTATTTGTTCTGGGCTGACTCTGTGCCTAGGCAGCCTGCACACCTAGTGTGGTTGAAGTTTTTTTGCAAGCCAGCACCATCTGAGTTCTCTGGGGGGACTGAGAGGAGATGGCTCCACCTGACCTTTTACTGTCTCCATGTGCTCAGATGGGAGAATGACCTTTGTGATTAGATGCCATTCTCATTACCTCTAGATGCCCCTTTCTAGCTGGAGACCAGTCCTTCACTGCTGTGGATGCTCTAGGTAACACCCAGCCAGGTCCCCATCCCCTCTCCTGCTTCTGGGGGTCATCCTGCTCAGGGGTCAGAGCAGACAGCTGAGCTCCTCTTCCTACAGTCCTGTGTTTCTTTCTGGAACACCAGCAGTTAGTGGACTTTGCCACATACATGTCTGTGTGCATCTCTTCACAGAGGCCTACTATTTTGTGCTTGGCTCAAACCAGGAGACCAATATAGCTGTGTTCTGTGGCCTACTCACTCCGACTGCCTCTCTGTATCCTTCCTCTGAGGCTCACCAGGCAGGCAAAGGGATCTCAGGCCCAAGCTTCACTGTCCCTCTAACTTGCTGTCTATGGGATTACCTGCTATGTCACAAACCTGTTCCAGAGGCAGTAGTATGCCAGGTGAGCCTTGTTTCAAACTCCCAGCTCAACCTCCTGAGTTCTGGAGAGACAAGTGTGTATCACCACACTGTGCATCCATTCTGCTTTATTTTGTTCCCTTCTATGGATGTTGGGGGTGGACCTAGATTGGCCTCACTGGGTGGGTGTCTGTCCCTCCAGGTCTATGGCATTGGGAAAGCCAGGGGACATATTGTTGGGAGTTGGCTCATCTTCTTACCAAGCCTTCTAGCAAATTCTTTGTATCAAAAAGCATATCACCAGGCCAACTTGGAGCTGGGAAAAACCTATCTTTCTGCATTGAGAGCAAGGCCCAGGGACTCTGGGTACCCAAGATTGAAAAAGGGCAGAGCCTTAGAATTCTGCTCAATTCCCCAAAATGATCACTTGTCCCCAGTGCTCAAGGTGTATGCCTGTGGGGATGTCGATTAAAGACATTTATTTACTAAATTGTATGTTAAATTATCGGCTAAAGTTTTAAAAAACCCTTTTTGAAGTATGATTTAATATAACAACTTGTTTCAATGCTATGTGATCTAAAATTGAAAATTTCATAGACTTTTCAAGGAGATACACTTCTTTAGAATTTCTTTCATTGAAATGAAAATCATTTAGAATGTTCATTTTGATACAAAGCTCTTTCCAAAGATTAAATGGTTATAAGGAACAAAAATGGTCTTCTGAAGAGCAGCACTGTGATTCTGTCAATTTCAAGTCCTTTAAGGATGACCTAATTAAATTCCAACAGACTACACAAGATCTCTGAAGTCACAATTCACCAGACTTAAGATATTCTCTGTAGGATCCTGTGTAGGGGGGCTTCTTAGAAGTCCTCTTCTGTCTTAGCCTAACAGGAAGAGTTCCCACAGCTATCCAAGCTCTTAAAGGGTCCTTTTTTCTACTCTGTCAGGACCTTTTGTTTCTGAGAACAATTACTTTAGAGAATGTATAATTGTAAACACCACCCCCAAACCTAGTTTCTCCCTCTTAGATATAAATCTTTTTCATTTCTCTTGGCAGTTTTATAAGCCCTAACTCTGTTTCTCAAAGGAAAATAGTGCCTCCCCCACTCCACCCCACCCCCACCCCATGGTCTGAGAAGGTAGCATTCTATCCCCTGCTGTGAAAACACATAAGAGTTTCCCCCTTGGGAAAAATTAACAAAGAACTATTGACCAAGGATCCATCTGTGGCATCCCTTAAAGCCTTTCCTATTACTGTTTAAACAGAGTTGAGATCTTACATCATCTTCTACTGCAATTGTCTGGAATAGATGTGTGGGTGTAGGACAAAATTTTCCAACATATCGTTTGATTTGATAACACCTTGGTATTAAATTTCTAGAATAAATTTTGAAAATGATCAGCTTTATAAAATTGTATTTTCTTGTTTCTTTTATATGAAAATATTCTTTTTAATAGTATCCCTTGAATATTGCTGAATTAAATCATTGTCAGCTCTGACCCAAATACAAACTGCTTTGGTATACTCTTCCATAGAGTGAAATGTGCCATGACATTTTGCTTGAAGCACCTAATCTTCCACAGGACAGGAGATATTTGCAGACCTCAAGTGAGCTTTTCAATGATGAATTCACTTCTGGAATAGGTTGGTCAGAGTTCATTGTGTCAGACCTTCAGATATGCTTATAAGAAATACAGTTTTGTGGTCTCTTTTCATTAAAGAGTCATAGATGAGTGGGAGGTTCTAAAGTCCCCCTCCCATAGCTGGTAGCTGGCACCCAATTGTCTCAGAACTCTGAGAATTGAGAACTGCAGACAGTTTGCTGCTCAACTTGAGTCTATGGATAGAAAAGTCGGCAGTATCAAGCCCCAGGAAAAAGGCTTTGCTTCCTGAACTAACAGTATGGGAAGTTTTGGAAGGGCACTATGCTAGAAGAGCAAAAGGTTTATGACTCTCTAGGTGCCAGCTTAAGGGGAAAGGGAAGAAAGGGATTTTTTTTCTTGCCACTGTCTTAGGTCAAACCAGCACTACAGCCATTTTTGCCTTTCCTCTGCAGAAAGGTGTTTTAAAATTGCGTTTTTCTCACCAGCCCCTTGAATTTATCACAGTGTGAGGGTCCTGTTTTCACAGGCTTGCAAACACCATACTCATAAAGTCAGTGAGGACTCACCCTGCAGCCAACAGGGACACAGGCAGCCAACAGAAAGGAGTAAGTGACCATATGCGTTCTACCATCTTGGCACTATGCTTTTGTCAGGGTTATTTTGTTTACTAAACTGTTCATTCGTGGTGGGAAAGACCTGTAAAATACAGAGGTAATGATGAACAAGCAAAGTTAAAACAGCAACACATAAAGCTTGTCTCTACTTTTAGAAGTAGCCAGATAAGATTTTAATATCAAATTCAAATGTCATCAGAATCATTTTAGTGCCTCATTGAAGATCCAATCAGTGAAAATACTATGAATTTGGTGAAAAGAATTCATAGATCAGCTTCCCAAAAGATGTTTAGAAAGCTCCTTGCTTTATAAACTACAAACCAAACTTCACCAACTTCTGTCCACTCTAGACTTTTCCAATGCTATGTTTGTAATGACCACTCATTTCACAATTTTGTAAAATTACTGTTTCATGTAGTCCACTGTTCCAATCCTCAGACCACAATTGGTGTGGTAATTGCATAACACTTCTTGCAGGTGAGTACACTTTAATAATTTAAAGACTTGGTATCAATTAATCTAATCTGCCATAGTCCTATGAGGTAAATCCCATGTCTTTTATAGATAGCAAGAGTACTGGAGTCAGAAATAACAATATATTCTCAATTTGCCAATTCTGAGTGGCAAAACTATTTCTGAATATTCAACACCAAGCTTCTGGTTCTAGAATAATGCTTTTATCTTTTGACATACTGTAATTAAGTTCATAATTAATCATCTTGTGGAAAACAATTAATTAATATGAATATATAGAGTATCATATTCTATTTCCATTGAGTATAAACCAGGCGTAGGATTTGGGGCTTTTTGTTCTGTTTTTCATTTATGATATTTCCCTAGACTTTAAATATATTACTAATCCAAGACTATGCTAAAAATATCTTTGATATGTAAGACAAGGTGCTATTTATGATGTGCAATACGTGTTGTACCACTTATTTACTTTCTTTCATTTAGCTTGTGTTTGATAAACATTCTAATTATTTCTTTTAATGTTTGAGATTATATAATTGCATCATTTCCCCATTTCCTATCTTACCTCCAGACCTTAATCTTTTTCATATTCATAGCTTCTACTTTCATTGTTACATATGTAAATATATATATATATTCCTAAATAAATATCCATAAACGTCTCAGTGTGTAAAATCTTACTTGTAGGTACGTTTTCAAGGTTTACCATTTGTATTGAATAATTAATTGGCATGCTCTTCCCCGAAGACTATCAGCACACACATATGTACACAACACACATACACATATGTAGCTAGAGTTTTCCTGCCTGGCCCACAGTCAGGACAAATCTCTCTCACCCGCCAGTCCCAAGCCCCTCAAACCCGATCAAATAAACACAGAGACTTATATTGGTTTCAAACTGTATGGCCGTGGCAGGCTTCTTGCTAACTGTTCTTACAGCTTAAATTAATCCATTTCTATTAATCTATACCTTGCCACGTGGCTTGTGGCTTACCGGTACTTTACATCTTCCTTATCCTGAGGGCGACTGGCAATGTCCCCCCTCAGCCTTCCACTCCCAGCTCTATTCTCCTCCTTGTCCCGCCTATACTTCCTGCCTGGCCACGGACCAATCAGTGATTTATTCATTGACCAATCAGCAACACATTTGACATACAGACCATCCCACAGCACCTCCCCTTTTCTTTTCTTAAAAAGGAAGGTTTTAACCTTTACACATCTCCAAAGTCAGCTTGGTATATTTGGGAATTTGGGCGTAGCTTCTCTTACTACTTCCTGCTGGAGGGGGGCGCTGTATCTTCTGGGGAAACAAAGAAAATTTTAGGATCATGGAGTAGTCCGTGAGGCTGTATCATCTGAGCCAGTTGTCTTGAAACGGTTCTGGATGTTGGATCATCTGGGCCATGGTGTCATCGGAGACCTTTCAGGGGGTCTTGGCTGGTCAAACCTGATGTATCTTACTCTGGAACAAATCCATAGCCTCTTGCTTTCTGTGGAAACAAAAGAGACTCTTTTCCAAAGCAACATATCCTTACATCCAAATTTTGAAGTCAAAGTATCTTTAAAATATACGTACTGGTTTAACTCAGCTTCCTTTACAATCAAACATCTCTCTGTAGTTAAGAATCCCAAAGACAACACAATCCAGACTCTCTGTGTAATAGTCATCTCTACGTGGCTTATTTTTTATATTAATTTTACTGTCTCTTTAAAGACCTTATTTTTTAAAACCATGTATTTGTTTCTATACTGTATATATCACCTTTTTTTGTCTCTTTCAAGCCTACGTATATTTTACACACATTTTAAACTATTACATCTGAATCTGTCTTATTGTGAATCTATTGCTTTAAGCTGCAACAGCTGTGGCTGCTGGCTCCGCCCACCTCAGCTTCCCAACATGGCGGCAGTATGCTTACCGCCAGCTCTGGGAGCCATCGTGGGTCTATGCTTTTATCCAAGCAGCATGTAGCCCAGAAACCTCTTTTTTTGTTTTGTACTAGCAAAGGCTAAATCCACAATGCAGCTTAATGTGCCACTTGCAGAGGCCTCATTCCCGCCATATGGTGGCAGGTCGAGCGCACACGCCAGCAACCCGCCAGTAGCTCAAACTGGCAGCTGCCGCTCATTTGAGAGAGACAATTAGGAAGCTGTTTTTTGCTCCATTTTAGAATCTTTTTTCTCAGGTTTTAGGTGGAAACTCTTGCCACCACGTTGGACGCCATTTGTAGCTAGAGTTTTCCTGCCTGGCCCACAGTCAGGACAAATCTCTCTCACCCGCCAGTCCCAAGCCGCTCAAACCCGATCAAATAAACACAGAGACTTATATTGGTTTCAAACTGTATGGCCGTGGCAGGCTTCTTGCTAACTGTTCTTACAGCTTAAATTAATCCATTTCTATTAATCTATACCTTGCCACGTGGCTTGTGGCTTACCGGTACTTTACATCTTCCTTATCCTGAGGGCGACTGGCAATGTCCCCCCTCAGCCTTCCACTCCCAGCTCTATTCTCCTCCTTGTCCCGCCTATACTTCCTGCCTGGCCACGGACCAATCAGTGATTTATTCATTGACCAATCAGCAACACATTTGACATACAGACCATCCCACAGCACACATACACACACACACACACACACACACACACACACACACACACACACACCCTACCTCCTTACTTGCCTTCAGTTTTTGTGTAGGGTTGAAGCTTCCAGGGCTTTTAGCATTCATGTTAGCATGTTTATTCTAATTGATCAGTCAACTACATTCAATTACTCAACACAGTGATAACTCTTTAATATTTAAAATTATCAATACTTGGAGAAAAAAGTACTCCAAGTTAATTTGACTATAATTTTTCTTGAAATTTATTTAATGAAGAGTAATTTAGTAATTTAATTCACTTTATCGTGTTGCTTTTGTGTTATTCTATATTGTCTAAAACATACCCATGACCACAGAACAAGAGGAAGAAGGTTGGAGTCTAAGATTTGAAGGTTCTAAGAAGTTGTATTTCAACCAAAACTTTTATGGATCCACAAAATATATCTACACACCCCCGAATGAGATCTCCACATGCTTCATTATACCTGACCCCATGTCTAGGACCATTAACCCCACCTGCTTGTTCATGCATTGGATTTGTTCCCTCAGCCACATTCCAGTGTCCTGTTCCAATTATCACCTGCAGTGTTCCCTTTTCAACTACCACAGACAAACTCATCCCTGATGCAAGGTAAAATTAGTGAGGGAGTATTTACCATGGACTGATGTCTGCACTCCTCCCAAGAAAGTCCATTCTGTGATTGACTTCTATGGGTAGAAATTTTAACCCCTTTTGAGACAGAGTTAACGCTCCCAGGACTGAGACCTTCTTAACTTCACAAAAGAGCCTCTGTTTGACTTTACTGAGGTGCTTATTCAAACATCCCTTTTAAAAACAAACTAATGCATTTTACAGAAATATGTCTGTAGTCTATGGCACTTAACCTTTAGCTCTACTAGCATTCCCCACAAAGTGTGCCTGTGTGTACCTTCCTCCCTTATTGATCTGAATTCATGAGTTTGTTTCAGCCTTGCCTTTATCATGGAATGGGAACTATAATGATGCTTATTGTCATTACTAATAGAAACAATCCATGAAAATTGCCAAAAAAAATAGAGTGGATGATCGATAAGTACTGGATTGAAGAAAACATAAAATATTAGGAGATAAATATTTATAATAAATGTCAATAAACAATACAATTTGGTATAGAAATAATCCATGTCTGTAATCCCAGTACTTCCAAGCTAAGGAGAATCCTGAGTTCCAAGCAAGCCTGGGCTATACACACATACAGTGAGACCTGTCTAAGGACACTGAAGTGTAAAACTTCTGTGCAGACCTTCACTTGCTCACCAACATGCTTCACTGCCCTATGCTCCTGAGTTGTAGTCCTTACCCATCCCAGTCTCAATGCCTCTCTCTACACAACTCATCTCAGTTCTGGCTATTGACTGATACTGTTTAAGGAAGATGTTCCTATTGCCATATCTGACTCCCGTGTTACTCTTGTGGATGCTCACTTCATCCCATCTGAACTCTCACATCTTTCCTGAACTGCTGTCTGCTGGGTGTTTTCATATCTCGTTTGGGGCTAAGTTTGGGTGAGGTGGCCATCGTCTCTAGTGCATGCCTATACTCTAACTGGGTTTATAAGCAAATAACAGTCCACTCTGTCCCTCACACACAGCCTTTAGCCTCACAAATCTATCAATGTAGAGAGAACATCTTTAATGGAACAAGTTCTCCCCAAGGGATACTCTCATGGTTGTCAGTAAGGGCTCTATGTCTTAATTTTTTGAGGCTGCTCTAATAAAATATATCCAACTGGGTGATGTATAAACAATATAAACCGTATTTCTAACTTTTCTGAAGACTGGAAGCACCAGCTCAAGGCTGATGTAAATTCAGTTTGATGAAATCCTGCTTCCTGGGTCATAAGGCAGCCATTTTCTAAATTCTCATATGATAGAAGCAGGAAGTATCTCTGGTGTCTTCCATTTCCTCATGACTTAATTCTTTCCCATGTGAAGTGGGTCTATAAAGGGCAAATTTGTGAACATGGAGCCTATATCAGACTGAAATGTTCAGAAAGGAAAGTAAAGAGAAAGAGTTTGAACATTTTACAAACATCAGCATCAAGAGTAAATGACACTCTGTTTATAGATTATCGTTTAATAAGTAATTTTTGCTAATTTTATAAACAAATTTATAAATATTGGCACTGGAATGCAGAAACAATATACCCCCTGATAGAAACATGCAGTGACATCACCATGAAAACTCAGCTTTAATGTTTGAAACTTGGGCATATTGTTCATTTATCAGTGATTTCTTGTCTAAAGGAGGTGTAAAAACAAGCATTCAGAACATGGAGACATCACATCTGATCCTCCCTAGTCCTCTGTGCTCCTCATTCTCATTACTAACGTTGACTTAGTTTCTTCCAGTACTCTGTGCATAGGGGTGAGACCAAGGACTTTTGACTTCTGAATTTCTGAATCTTTTTCATCATATTATGGCTTCTCCAAATTCGGTCACCAAACATATTTGCCAAAGCCCAAGACAGTGCTCAGCAAACAAGGACTTATGCCACCAGGAAAACCCTCTTAAAATGCACTGCATGTTACACATGAATTCTTCCCCTGTTGCACGTGTGCCCTGAATGGTTGTGCAATGGCACATGCTTATGTTGCTAGCTACTTAAGAGGCAGAAGCTGTAAGACTGCTGAGCAGAGAGATTGGGCCTGCAGGGTACTCACACTAAATTTAGCAACATTATGCTGCAGAGCTGTAAAGAGATTTCTCATCGTCTACAGGGAAAGACTTCCCAAAAAGATGCCTAGGCAAAACCATGGAAACCTTAATGTGCTTAAGGAAAAAAAATTTCTTGTCTAAAAATAATGCTTCGTTTTCAACTTCATGTTAAATTATTTTCTTATTTTACATTGATACTGTGAGAATTTGCAGCTGAACTTAATAGAGTAATAAAATACTTGAATTGTACATTTGCTACTATACAGTTGAATATTTTTACTTACTTATAATATTCTATATTTGATTCATACTAGATTTCATAATTACACATAATGTATAATAAAATATATATTTATATTTTATGTGAAACTTATATGATCCTGAGTTATATGTTTAATTCCAGTTCACTTTTATTTGTTTATTCTTGGTACTTTTTAGGCAGTATGAGTGCTAATATTTTGATGTTCTGAAATTAAAAACACACATATGTGAATATACATATACCACATTGAGTGCCAATATTGCAGTTCAGTAGATAGAAGAGCCCTTCAAGATGGAGTCACAGCCAAATAAACTCATGTACTGGTTAAAACACAGCTGTTCAGAAGTTGTTAATAGTGCAGTCTGACTTTTTTATGCCTTCAGATAACTCTTAATTCATGTTGCTCAGATTCCAAGATTTCTGCAAGTAGCAAGTAATTTCTTCAAACTTAGAACAGTGTGAAGTGCCATATTTTATTAATCATTTTGCTACTAAGATATTATTCATTACCAAAAGAATAGTGAAAAGACTTCAGTACAAATTGCACTTGTATATGTTGTCAGGAGGAATTATTTAAAGCAGTCTTTAAGGAAAAGAGCTGTATTGGTGTAATTATAATAGTAGACATATTATAGCAGTCACATTCAAGAATGCCCGAATTATCTACTTTGTCTACTTTGTCAAGAGTAATAATACTTAATGGTTTCTTAAAAAGACAATTGACTTAGATGTGAGAAAATATAATGGAATAAAGCAAAAGATTACACAAACTGGTAGAACTTAGGTAGTTGGCATTTTTTAATTGAAATTCACCACAAACTCTGTCTCAGAGCAAGAGAGTTCTTGCGTTATAGTAGCATTACTTACTATTCTACTGTTGATATTAGTAATAGATATCATTATTTTACAAGGTATAATTCAAAGCATAAAAATTAGCATTGCTCCACAAAAACAAACATTCTAAAGATGGAATTATGAGAGAATAATCTTTGTGATTTGTTAACTTCATAATATAATGGACATATTAAGATAATGAACATTGAAATTTAAAAAAATACACAATTGATTCACAATTAATAATAAATGAAATATTAACAATATACAATGACACAATGCCTGACATTCATGGAATTCATATGTGTTGTCTCAGTGTTATGCCTTCTCCATAGACCATTTCTCATAACTTGTATAATATAAATTACTAATTTCTGGTTTTGTGAGCCTAGCCTTAAATGCCTGAGCCATTTCTCCTAAATTACTACTAATTTCATCATAGGGCAGATGAAAAATAAATGAGAAGGGGGGCAGAATTGAAAAGGTTTAAAAAGCCTTCATTGAGCCGAGCGGTGGTGGTACATGCCTTTAATCCCAGCACTTGGGAGGCAGAGGCAGACAGGCAGATCTCTGTGAGTTTGAGGCCAGCCTGGGCCACAGAGTGAGTTCCAGGAAAAGGCACAAAGCTACACCAAGAAACCCTGTCTTGAAAAACCAAAAAAAAAACGGTCTTCATTGTACTAACGGGTTATAGTAACTGCAAATAACTATCAGACGAATATGACATTTTGCTACCAACCATACTTTGTAAAAATAAATGAGTAAATAAACAATTGAGAAACTGAGTCACCTCCTAAAAATGTGAAGATGGCATAAATATAAGATGTGAATTGTAAACACAGGACGAGAGAGATACAGACAGACAGACAGACAGAGACAGAGACAGACACAGAGACCAAGAGGGGCAGAATGAGAGGAAGATGAGACAGAAACAGAGACAGGCAGAACAGCTAGAACTGGGCAAAGACTGAGTATCCCTGACTCTACTCTCTTGCCTTACTCATCATCCTCCTCATGCTACTTCTTCCTTCACAGGTCAGAGATTGGAGACTCTTGCTTATTCCGTACCCTTCTGCAACAATTGTGGTGTTCTGTCATTGGCAGAGGGGGCGCTGTATTTTCTCTGGGGATTTCTGGTTTGTACACAAAGGTCATGTCATCATCTCACTTGATAGTAGAATACTGACAATGCTCTGAACTCCAAATTAGAGGAATGTGGGGTAAACATGCTGGCTGCCAAGCGTGGCACTTGACAACCTGAGTTTGATCCCCAGGACTCACATGATGGAAGGAGAAAGTCACACTTGTACTATGGCATTCTCATGTCAATGAACACACAGTGGATGCATGCACACACAAAAATACACAGAGAAATAAATGTAATGCAGTATAAAAAGTAAATGAAATCATGCAGCATGTTTCTTTTTTTTTGTCTGTCCTGTTCACTTAATATGCTGCTGGATGAATCATTGTTAACACAGATAATTGGAATTTATTTGTAAGTATGAATAATATTCAATTATTTGTGTATGAGTATGTAAAGTACATACCACATTTTCTATTCCTGTTCATCCTCTGATACACACATATCAATATTCCATATTTTGGTTATTGGGAGCAATACTGAAATAAACATGCTTGTGAAGAGAGTTGTGAAACATCCTTATTTCTGGATCTCCAGATTTTCCCAGAGTAGCTCAATCAGCTTTAACTCCCACTAACTACGTGCCGGTTCTCTACTCACTAACATTTTTCAGTGATATCCATCCTCACAAGTATGAGTTGTTACGCAACTGGGTTTAATTTCTGTTTTTCTGGTGATTAAGGATGCTGTGCATGGTTCCATGAGCCCACGGCCATGGAACCTTCTCAAATCTACACACTGGTAGGGCAAGAACTGTTTACAGAATAAAAATCTCTTTTGTGTCCCCCACTGGTTTCCTTTCTTCCTGCTTAATTTTAATTATCTCTAGATTTTGTTTTATGAATTTGTTGAAAGTAAGTGATAGAAAGTTCCTGAGCTCTGGACAGAGAAAGGAAGCTGCTGTGTAAATATGTAGAGTCCATCTACACTTCACTAACCTGAATAAGTATCTAAAGTACATTAAAACACTCCCTGTTGTTCTTTGACTATTTTTATTATAGTTTCCTTATTTTTTATATCTTTTCAACTTCTCCATAATTGTGTCACTTCATCATCTAAAATATTTATGTGTGCATATAGTCTAGGTTCTCCAGAGGAGGAGGACTGAAAGAATGAATAGATGTGAAAGGGGGATTTATTTGTGGAAGTACTAAGGCAACTCTATGTAGTTAAAAGGGAGGTTCATTTTGTGGGGTAACTTACAAGTAAAGGGACAGGTTACAGGGTCCGGGAAAGGTGTACTGCAATCCAGCAGTGTTCTCTGGAGAACTCTGCTTGGTCTATCTCCGGCGTCCAGGATCCAGGAACCAAGAGAGCCGGCACATCGGATCTCAGGTCTTAAGGGCTCCTGTCTCAGCCCCTCCTCCTAGATATGACAGCTACTGGAAGCCTCAATGGGGGTAGTACCTCCATGTCAAAGCTGAAACAGCTATCCACTACAGGGATTTGCTAGATCAGTTGATAATACACAATGCAAGTAGTCCAACAATGCTGGGTTCTGCTTTCCTTGCCTCCCATCTTAGCATAAGCATAATGGAAATACAGGTGGATGCTAGGGCAGCCATCATTGTGCGGCATGAGGAATGTGAGTGCTGATGCTGTTGCTTGCACAGCAAGGGCTTTGTTTAATGAACCATCTCCCCAGCCTGGGATCCTACAGTGTAAATGAAAGTGTCCATGTCTATCTTATTAGGAGTATTGTAATCTCCATGGTAGTGCTCCTAGACCACTCTTTGAGTCATTTTCTTTTTTTTCAGATTTAGTTGGCAACCCAGGAATGTTTCTTAACTAATGAAAACCATACCACAAACTCACTTCTGAACTCATTAAGCAGAATTAAAGCTGGGTAGATGATATTTTTTTTTATATGTCACATTATCATCCCTTGTGCTTCATGATTTCCCTGTTTTATCTTGTGAGTCTGTTATAAAAAGAAACAAGTCCTTTCCCAGCTTCATGAGTCTACCTTTTTTTATGCTGTTTTCACTTTCATACTGCACCTGTTCTTATAGTAAGCATGCTTTTCAAACACATATTACATTTTCCTTAATTTCCCAGATAAGCTGGCCTCCTGGAATATTTCATATACAAGCCTTTTTAACTTTATTAAGTTTTAGGGTTTGTTATCATTTAAGGACATTAATAATCTACATTTCTTTACATTAGCTCATTCTTCAAATTCTTATATACAGAATAAAAGCTACACTTTGTTAGGAAATTCTATGTGTTCTATTTTTGGAATTAACAAATGTAATTTAATAATATCTATTTATGAAACCTGGCAAGTGTGAAGAGGAAATTTCATCATCTAATTACTTCTTATAGTTCACAAATTTTAGCATATTTGTTATTTATCAATATTTAGCATATATCATTACTGTATTTTGTAAATTATAATTTAGTTAATTTTTTATTTTATCATTTTGAAAATCTAATTAAAATGTAATTATATTATTTCTCCCACCTTCCTACACCTCCCAATTCACCACACACCTTAACTCCCACACAAATTCACAGCCTCCTCTTCTTTAACCATTGCTGCTAAAAATACATAGAAACAAATAAATATATAAAACCTATTGGCTGGGTCTGCCTGCATGTAAATGTTTCTAGAGCTGACCACTTGGTAGCTGATGACCAACAGGGGTGTGGCTTTCCCTGGAGAAGACTCATGCTGCTCCCTTAGTACTTGTCAATTGTTTGTAGCTCTCAATCTAGGAGTGGAGCCATGTGAAAACTTCCCCCATCTACACTGGGATGTCAACTGCTAGAATTTTTGAGGTCTTAGTTAGGCAGCCATATTGAGATTCCATGGGTGCAGCTTCCCTGTCACAGCTATAAAGCACAAACTCACAGCCAATGTCCTAGACTTCTGGCTCTTACATCTTTCTGAGCCTCCTTCCATGATGTTCCCGGAGCTTTAAGTGTTGGAGTTGTGTTATAAATGTGTCATTTAGGGATAGCATTCCATAAACAGCTGTTCTCTGCAATTCAGTAGATGCATATTTCTGTAATGAATATGTCTGCTTCAAGAATTAGCTTCTTTAATTGAGGAGTGAGGGCTACACTCATCTGTGGATAAGTATTCAAACGAGGTTAGAAACTCGAATGGTTTAGAAGAGTTATGGTGACAGACTCTCCTCTAGTTTCAGTCCTGGTGGCTTGGCTCGGTTTATAGTACCAGACACGAAGTCCCTCCAATTGAGCAAGCTTACGTCCATTAGAAAGCTGTTGACTACCACCAAGATGTAAGTACCTCTATTACACCCTTGGGGACATCTTACATGTTCATCCTGAATTGCTCAATTTTTTTTACAGTCAACAATTGTAAAAACAGCTTGGTATCTTATCAGGTGACATGAATATAAGGACAAAACACAAAAAATAGATAAATCATTCAGAGTAACAACTTTTCAGTTCCTACTAACAAGCAACCTGCACTTTGATGACATAATATATTTCTGATGGTTAGAGGTACATAATCTAATTGGGGACACAATTTCAATATCTGTAGGATGTACTTTCACTATCTTTGTTAAGATATCACCTTCTTAATTTCTTGTTCTTACGTAAATATGTACGAAAAAAGTTATATGATAAAATGTCCAAGAGGTTATTGTCATAGAGAACTAAATAAATGCACAAAATTTGTTAACTAAGATCCAAAAAACATTTCAAATTATTTTAAGAGTAAAAAGACCTCGCCAAAGTCTAAGGCCCTTTTTCTGACGATGTAGTCTTTTTAAATGTACTTCTAATTCCAAATTCCTTTTCCATGTCTCAGTGTTAGTTTATACACTAGATATTGAAGTGATCGATGTATTTTGTGCTCTTTCTTATCCAAGCCCTGTGAATGAATTAATAAATCAAATATGTAAAGGAATAATTTAGCAACCAAATTATTGCTTTTATATATATACATAAAAGATTGACTGATGTAGCTTGTAACTGAAGAAATTAGACATGTATCTGCCAGTTACATGAGAAACAAAAGTCAGCTTCCTTTGCAAAACAGAACTTCTTGAGGTATAACAGGTGTTGGTATAGCCCATTCAGAAATAAGTTAGGAAAGAGGTGGGCATGTCTGCATCCTTATTTTAATTTACTATTGATCATAGGCTTTCGGGCCTTGTGTTGAAAATTTTACAAGTACTTAAAACTTCAAGTTAAATCTAGCCATACTGCACAGTTCTGACAAGTGGTCATTGTTGGAAGTTGAACTCTGAGCTCTGTTTACAACTATAAAAGCCATGTGTTCCAACTGCTAAGAAGCTCATCCCATAACTCTTCTTTTCTCTGTATGATTTCACTTCCTGTTAACTCACCAGAGATTTGAAAACATTTCTCTTTTCTGCTTCACTCTTACATATCTTTAAGAGATTGAAGTATTAGTGGAAAAAAGATAGAAGCCTCCCAAACAGATCAAGCCAATCAACTGTCTCACCCATTCAGAGGGCCTGATCCAGTGTGGACCCCTCAGCCATTGGTTCATAGTTCATGTGTTTCCATTCGTTTGGCTATTTGTCCCTGTGCTTTATCCAACCTTGGTCTCAACAATTCTCGCTCATATAAACCCTCCTCATTCTCGCTAATTGGACCGGGTCCTGTGCTCATTGCATGAGTTGGCTGTTTGAAACCTGGGGCCTATGCAGGATCGCTTGGCTCAGCCTGGGAAGAGGGGACTGGACCTACCTGGACTGAGTCTACCAGGTTGATCTCAGTCCGTGGGGAAGGCTTTGCCCTGGAGGATGTGGGAATGGGGGGTGGGCTGGGGGGAAGGTGAGGGGGGGCGGGAGGGGGGAGAACAAGGGAATCTGTGGCTGATATGTAGAACTGAATTGTATTGCAAAATAAAAATAATAAAAAAAAGAATATAGTAAACAAAAGCTAAAAAAAAAAAAAACCTGAAAGTGTACACAATGGAAAGATGAAGATAAAACTTAAAAATAAGCAATAAAATGATGTAGAAGACATTAAAAAAAAAAGATAGAAGCAGATGGGAAACATTATGTCCATGACTGCCTATGTGGATAATTTTGAAGATTAAGCTGAAGAAAGAACCAAATTGTGGCTTGTTTTTTTGTTTGTTTGTTTGTTTGTTTTGTGTGTGTGTGTGTGCGTGTGTGTGTGTGTGTGTGTGTGTGTGTGTGTGTGTAAATATCCAATGAGGTCAGCATAGTCCACATGAGGACCTGCTAAAGCAAGGATGGTGTTCTCTTTGGTGGGTTTGTGATCAGGAAGAACTGGGAAGTACTGAGCTGGTGATGTGTCATTGATTCTGCTAACATGTATAAATCAAGTCATTCTGAGAGAAAGTGAATGGAAGGGAAAATGAGAACCTGTAACTTTCTAGAAAATCTTATAAAAGTTGGAATTAAGTTAGTATTCATTGACCAGGGAAGTCCACTGTACTAAAAATTTCATATGCATTGGCATGTTACTTTCTCAAAGCAAGCACTGTGAGCTCAGTTTCTGCCTCTTCGGAGTCCTTGCCCAGTGGTGACCTTTGAACCATCCTGCTCTGATCTGTTGATATGTGCACACACAGCAAATGAATTCATGGATTCCAACATTGCCAGCATCATTGTTTGTTCATTTTTTGTTTGTTTGTTTTTTTCAAGACAGGGTTTCTCTGTGTAGTTTTAGTGCCTGTCCTGGATCTCGCTCTGTAGACCAGGCTGGCCTGGAACTCACAGAGATCCACCTGCCTCTGCCTCCCCAGTGCTGGGATTAAAGGTGTGCACCACCACTGCCCAGCTGTTTGTTCATTTTGTTTCATTGTTTTTGCTCAATTTGGGAAAACTTTATTTCAGCAACCTTTAAAAGAACTTGGTTTTTAAAACTTGACTTCATTATTTATTATTTACTTAATAGTTTTATTAAATATATGAATTATTTCTCTCTCTCTCTCTCTCTCTCTCTCTCTCTCCCCCCCACCCCGGTGTGTGTGTGTGTATGTGCACGTGCACGTGCACGTACACATGAGCTTACAGGAGTTGCTCCTTTCCTTTGTCATGTGGGTCCCGAGAATCACATGGAAGTAATTAGGCAGAGCAGTAAGCATTATCTCACTGACCCTATTATCTACAATTAATGTATTTTCTGCTAGCATTCCTAAATGTATATTCTGAATGATGATGTGAATAATTTTAAGTCTTTCACAAATAATTTAGATCATTTAATTTGAAGTTATAAATGTTCCTTAAGATGATTGTATAGAGCATTTCTGGAATTTTTTTCATCATAGGATTAAAGTTTATTTTTAATACTGTTTTTATTTATTCTTTAAAAATTTTGTCATTTTTTTATCATATTATACCTCTCTCCTAATTCCTCTAAATCCTCACCCACATCCCTACCAATCCAACTTCAGGTCTTCTATCTTGCTTTAAAAAACAAAAATACCATGGAGTCTAGTTTGTGTTGGCCAGCAACTCTTGATCACAGGGACTGCCCTGGAGTGTGGTTGATATATCAGTGTCAATGCATGAAAGAAAACTATCTCTTCTTCTCTAGCAGCTATCCATTAAGAATAGCTTCTTGGTAAGGGATGGAATTTCATGTCTCTTCCCCTCTTCCAAGCTGGAATTTTGTCTGGATTGAGGTTCTGAGGATCTTGTGCATGTTGTCACAGTCTCTGTGATTTCATATGTAAATTTGTTACACAATGTTATGTATATTTTAAGATTTTGAAGCAAGTTTTTAGATTTTTGGATTTCTTAGAAATGAGATAAACATATGGAGTCATTTGCATTTTTTATTTTCTATTCTGTAATTCATTTCTACTTTTTATTAGTCAAATTAGTGATGAAACTTCTAAGTTCTATTCTATATATTGTATTATGTAGGATCAAATATTAAATTACTAGTAAATAATTTACTAGAAAATAATCCATAGGGTTATTTTGTACAATAATTATTATAGCTATTACTTATTAATAAATCATAGAGGTATAGAATTTGTATTCTCATAGGCATAAATATGAGTATATAAAATTATCTGATAATACTTCATTTTACTAAAAATAAATAAATTTGCAGACAAAGCCATACATTGCCAAAAAGGCTCAGAGAATATTTCCAAAACAGATATTAGACTGGCTTTTTTAAACATCTATTTTAGAGTAGGAGCAAAAATAAAGCATTTGCTATACACGGACAAGAGTGCTTCAAATAGCTGTTAGGGCTGGGCGGCGGTGGTGGCGCACGCCTTTAATCCCAGCACTCGGGAGGCAGAGGCAGGCGGATCTCTGTGAGTTCGAGGCCAGCCTGGTCTACCAAGTGACTTCCAGGACAGGCGCAAAGCTACACAGAGAAACCCTGTCTCGAAAAACCAAAAAAAATACAAATAGCTGTTAGGGAATGTCTATGTATTCTCCCAAATACATTGTAGTGCTTAACAAAAACAAGAGAACATAAATTGTTAAGTAGAATGATATTCAAAAGCATATTAAAATTGATAATGAAAACAATGACAATATCTAAACATGATGAATTATATAATATAAAAATGGAAAATTAGAAGGTTCATGTTGATATGATTTTCATTAAAGAAGTAAGATATGTTCCCTTACTTAGGGAAAAATGAGTGGATTGGACTCACCTTGACCAAGGTAGGTCCAGGGTCAAAGGTACATAGATATCACTAATGATGAATGCTGTTAAAATGGAAGCTTAAAGACTTTAATGAATTTTTGGTTTATAGTGCAAGTTTCTTGTTTAAAATTATATAAAATTTCTTATAAAACCTTAGCAGAAAACACATTGCTTGATAAAAATTCATGCTATTTCAGAAAGTATTCTTTGAAAAGCAGCCACCTCTGGGTTACATATTCATGAAACTTTCAGAGTGGGGAATGGACACATTTCTCATTGTCAGAACATGATCCAGGAATAGAGTCATGTGAGGAGAATTCTGGGTGTTCATGAGAACACTCTAAGACAACAAAAATCTTGTGACTTCTGTTTCTTCAAAACAGGGAATTGTTCTTAGAATGTATTTTCATGTCCTTACAGGTGTAGTAGATAGGAGTGAGTTTACTTCAAATCACTTATTATTGCTAGGTGTTGTTATTCAATTAAATGTTTAAACTGTCTTTTATATATCTCTCTGGAAAAACGTTTTTGCCACATGCAGCTTGTCCTTATGATTGTATACAGCTTGAACTCATGAGGATTTTACTCATGTGCCCTTTCTTAACCCTCAGAGTACAAGCTGTCTGAGGCTCTAATAAAGCTGGCTATTGCAAGAGACTTTAGTTCACCTCATTTATTGGCCTCATTCTCCCAGATCCCACTACTTCTAGAGAGATGACATATCTTACCACATTATTGCCCAAGCAAACTTATCAGCAGAAGTCAAGGAGCTGAGATATATAAACATCATGTAGATACTCAATTTTTCTTTAAAACTCAATTTCTCAATCCTACTCTCAGTGTCTGTCACTGTGCATGCTTATATGTATTTCACTATTAAGTGAAACATGAAACTTGGCAAGGCATTTACTTCTGAACACTTGGATTCCCTTGGACTCTGCTGCAGGCTGGGAGCTTGGCAAATGACTTTATTATCCTTTGGATGGGTTCTTCAGATGCACTTGTTTCAACTCCCAGCTTCGTGGAGGCTCTTGATTGCTTAGCTTCCTGGGTTTTTTTTTCACTTTCCAGTTTCATAACATCAACTGAATTCCTTTTTGTTGGTTTATAATAGATAAATTAATAGATTCTTAGAAACGTAGAATGCTTTCACATATAATTTTCTTTTTTTTTCATTTTTCTTTATTAAGAAATTTTCTACTCACTCCACATACTATCCACAAAACCCCTCCTCCCTCCTCCCACACCCCAGCCCTCTTTCCCAAGCCACCCCACAACCCCACATCCCTCAAATCGAGGTCTCCCATGGGGAGTCAGGAGAGCCCAGCACACTGAGCCTTGGACATGCCTAGGCACATATAATTTTCAAAGAATAAAGTAACAATACCTTTTAAGATTATAATAGTATGTCATCATGGATTAGGACTCAGAATAGTGAAATTTTCCTTTGTTTTTTAAACCAGATATTGAACATTCAGTGTAGATAACCTTAAAGAGGGGTCTATAATTTGTTAATAGTAGATTGTTGTAAACTCTCTCTATCTTAAAATGCCCCTTTAAATATAATTTGAGCCTGTGAGATGTTCCTGTGTGCGAAAGCCTTGCTTCTGAGCTTGACAACTGGAGTCCAATCCCTGGGATCCAGGTGTAGAAGGAGACAGCCCACTTTCTCAAGTTGATCTTTGACCTCCAAAACTCAGCTGCAGCATTTGTGCTTCCACATGTACAATTGCAAATAAATAACCACATATGATGAAAGTCTTTAAAAATAATAATTTAGAACCAATAAGATAGAGTAAAATAAAATTAAGGGATAGATATCTTGGAAATAAAATAGACCCTCAACTGCTGAACAAGGTCAATATCAATAGAAATTGAAATAGAAAATGCCAAAGTGGAAAGATGAAAGAGCACAAGGCCTCAACTCTACACAAAGAACTACATACAAACTAAAGAATGATCAAATTGAGTGAAACAGTCGTCCCCAGGGAAGGGCACACCAACTGGTTATCCAAAACCAAATGGCCATCCCTGAGAACATATATACAATACCATTATACAGACTGAGCAAGTCATATTTAGGTGTGTGTGTGTGTGTGTGTGTGTGTGTGTGTGTGTACATGCATGTAACAATAATGAATAAAAAAGAGGCCATGGATTTGAACGAGAGTAATGAGGACTATAAAGCAAAGTTTGGAGTGAGGAAAGGAAGAAATGATGGAATTATAATCTTAAAGATAAAAGAAAAACCTAATAATATAATCAAAATGCCTTTTCATGCCGGGCGGTGGTGGCGCACGCCTTTAATCCCAGCACTCGGGAGGCAGAGGCAGGCGGATCTCTGTGAGTTCGAGGCCAGCCTGGTCTCCAAAGCGAGTACCAGGAAAGGCGCAAAGCTACACAGAGAAACCCTGTCTCGAAAAACCAAGCAAAAAAAAAATGCCTTTTCATATTATTAAGTTGTATATCTTCTAGAGGAGTTGAATGGATTTGAACTTTAAGTTGGTTGCTAACAGGCATTGATGGTAATGCTGTTTAAAGAACTTATTTAGTAAAGCTTCCAATGACTAAAAATGAAAGCTGTGAGCTGAAGTGAGAAAGTGAACTGCAATCAATACACAACCTTTTCTGTGGACTTTGTAAGAAATATAGAAATAATTGAGCATGTGGTGCCAGCATCCTCATGTAAAGTTTTAAGTCATTGTAAAGAGTATCAAATTAAAAGTTGGCTTGAACAGAGAGCCACTCTGGCTGCTTTAACATATCCTTAAGAGGAAATTTAAATGAACACAGGAAACAATTGGCATTTTACAGATGAAAGGAACTCTTAGGAACTCAGTTCTTCCCTCTGGATATCAAGAACAAGAAGCTTGACTAATTAGAAAGGGGCCTATCTGACTGAAAAAGAAGGAAAACAATAGAGTGAAGTACAAGAGAAAATACCAAGAATTAAAGAAAATAGCATGGAAGGAAACTGCAGGCTGAGACTGGAACCAGAGAGTGTAGAGAGGTGCTGGGGGCTGTGGAAATCAACAGAAATTAAACATCTTTGGAAATCCCAAATGGAAACCTCATGAGCAAATTTTAAAAATTAAAACGATAATAATAATAAAAAAAATCCTTAAGAATTCAGAATGAAGCTGGGTGGTGGTACACTCCTTTAATCCTAGCACTCCAGAGGCAGAGGCAGGTGGATCTCTCTGAGTTTGTGGCCAGCCTGGGCTACAGAGTGAGTTCTAGGAAAGGCACAAAGCTACACAGAGAAACCCTGTCTCAACAGAAAAAAAAAGAGATTCAGAATGGTATTGGATCTGATTGTTTTGCAACTGTCCATGAGAACATAGCGTCAGCAGTGATGGTGGCATAGTCCTCTAGGGAGGACACATTGCCTTAAATTCTCTCTAGAACCTAGAGCAGGTATGGCCCAGGAGGGGACAGCATCTCATAGCCTAAAGCCTTAGATGTATTTATGAGAAATGAAACATCTGTTTATAATACTAGGATGAGAATTATAAAAGAGAATAGTTATTAATGTCTTAGTGCTGTCTTGAGTGTTAGTGCAACATTAGCAGTTTCTGTGTTGACCTTGTTGTTCCCACAGATGTGAGTCAGTACATTAGGTGTATATTTTCTAGTTCCTTTTATTTCCTCACAGGCACGGTCATTGTAGGATTCAAACAAAAGTATAGAATACATTCCCTGAAACCTGTGGAGCATATGCTCTGCTGAAAGACAGATACTCCAGTCCTAATCCTGTGCAAACTAAGAGGCACAAGCGCACAGTCAGGAGATGCTAACACAAACCAGCAACAGCTCCTTTGAGTGTTTGGCTCTTGCGTGTTTGCTTTATTTTCACTCTGACAAACATAAACTTCAAACCCCATGTTGGTGGGCTCTGAGTTTATGTTGTCTTTATTTGAAACTTGTTTGTTCTTTCAGTGTTCTTTCCCTTTTGGAATATTCTGTAGTTAGTCTTCATGGTTTACAGCTATAGTCCTATCGCTCAGAGACAGGATAATTCCAAGTTTGAGGCTCAGTCTGGTCTCTACAGCAAGACATTGTTCAAAAGAAAAACGGAATCTGTTTACCAGAGATTAACTTTCATCTCTTATTTTTATACCTGGCTGTAAGTACAATTGGTATTGTATTTTTTCATGAAGACAAAATGTTTTTTCTTTTTCAGTAGAAAGAAATTTAATACGAGTCTTTTACCAGGGGAAATTTAAGTTTTTAATAACTTATAATAGAGACCAGTCTGTGAGCCAACTATTGTAGTGCATGCCTGTAATTACGGTACTTGGGATGTGGTTAAAGGTAGATCAGAAGTTCAAAGTCAGCCTGAGCTACATTACAAGTTCAAGGACAGCATGGATACATAAGTCCCTGTCTTAAAAACAAACAAACAAATATCATCATCAACAACAACAAAAAGGGCCATTCTACCACACACAGATCCATACCTCTGGGTTAATTATCAAGGGCAGAATTCCAGAGTTCCAATTCCACATCAGTGACTGCTTGGTGACAAGAAGGCATTTTCTTGCTCAAGGTTCAAAGATAGACAAACAAGGGAGTTCAGACTCTAAATTTTCAGTAATCCATGAGGTTTTATTTATTCGTGTTTAAAGTTAATTAAAATCAATGCTGTTTTATTTTTTTCTGTATATACTTGCTCAGTGTGTGTGCAAGTGTCATCATGACTGTGGACATCAGAAGACAACTTACGGGGTTCTGTTCTCTCCTTCCACCATGGGGGGGTTGGGCAGGGACTGGGCTTAGGCTGTCAGTCTTGGCAGCAAGCATCTTTACCCATAGAGCCCTCTCACTGGCCTTAAAACCAATGTGCTTTCCTACTTCGGTTACTGTAAAAACTAATTATATTTTATAAACATTTAACAATATTCTACTACCCTTCTCTTTAACAACAGTGTAATTTGTATCATTATTCTCTAAGAAATTAGTTTTAAAACACCTTAGGCATAACTTTTTATTGTATTTCTCATAATGATTTTATAGCTCATTTTCCTTACCACCCTCCACCTCTGCACCTCGGAAAGCAGACTCTGCTGACTGATCTGTGAAACTGGACTTGATTTCAAACTGACATTCCTCTTCAACAGGTACTATATGTAAGATATTATAAGTGATAGCATTTCTGTGGAAAATGACAGTGTGCTGTAGTTACATTAGCTAAAGTCATCTGATAGGAGGGAACCCTTATTGAGAAAATGCCTTCATAAGATTTGGCTGTGAGCAAGCCTGTAGGGCATTTTCTTAAGTAGTGATTGACATGAGAGAGGGCTGCCCTATTAATAGGTAGTGTCATTACTGGGCTGGTATCCTGGGTTCTATAAGAAAGCAGGTTGACATAAGCAGCAAGCCTGTAAGTATTCTACCGTGACCCCTATATCAGTTCTTGCCTCCAGATTCCTGCCCTACTTCAGTTTCTGCCCCAATTTGCCTCTCTACCTGGAAGTATAAGATAAAATAAATGTTCCCCTCTCCAAGTTGTAATTGGTCATGGTATTTCACCACAGAAATCGCAACCCTGACTTAGACAGGTGGCCTTATGGCACCAATCTAAGTCATTCCCGAGTCTTACTCATTAATCATCATCTTTTGCCATTTTATTTTTCAACACTAATTCAAAGATCTAAGGAAGTTACTTATGAGCGATAAGAGTTAAATAAGAAAAAAATTATTTTTTTCTGTAAAATTTAAATCAGATGACTCATTGATAAGAGTCAGATAAAGCTTATTTATCCATTTGCTCACACTGTGGCTTTCTTAGGGTTAAGAAAAGAAATGTAGATGACTGAGACATGCTGATGGGTTTGAAAAATTACCCCCCTGGATGTGACTGGAAAAGTATAGCAAAGAAAATTGTTGGTTAATGGAGTCTTCTCTAGGTCTATTCACAAAAGGATGCAGAATATATATAATGAGACACAGATTTTGCCCTTTGAGCATCATAGTTGCTGTTACTTGAAGACATGGATCTGCCAGGATGTAGAATTCTAATCAAATCAAACTGAGACTGTGTCTTATCTGGAAAGCAATTTAGGAAGGGAGGAAAGCCTCTTGGGTACACCCTGTGAAGGCTCTTGCTATTGTTCCTGAGATGAGAATAAAACCCTTTTTACCTCTATCTCTTTTTAGAACACCTTGATAGAATCCTTTTTATGTCTCCAAACAAACAGTACAACTATTTGCTCAAGAAAAATACACATTGGGCCAATTAAATTTTAAATTTTGTGCTTCTCATACAAAAGTGATGTGTCCAGGGAAAAATATAAAAAGAAAAAGAAAAATCCTTCAGGAAGCAACAAACCTTTACTGTATCAGAAATTTTGTACCAGACTTAGGTGTCTCCAATTTTATAGTAGTGTAAAATAGCTTCCACCATGATAAAACAACAAAAGAATGTGAATATTTTTGACAGCACCAAGAGTGACTTATATTAATTTAATCTCACATTTAATTAGATTCAATATGCCATTAGGATTATTGTTCTTTGGAATAGCACCTATCTTACAAAGGACACAGACTTGAAAATATACTCATCCCAGTTAAGTTTCCTATACACTGACACTTGTAGCTTCGCTGTAGCTTCATGACTAAAATGCCATTCACACAAATAGCTGTTATCAAACGTTATCCTGTCATTCCAACTCATCAACTTTAATGTGCAAAGAAATGATGAAGGAACCTAAAAATGGAAAACAGAGTCTTGAGAGATTAAAGGAGAAGAAAATTATTTTCTGCTGAACAAAGACTTAAAAAATATTGTGTTAAGTAGTGTTAAAAGAAATTTAATTCCTTTTATCTTTGACAATTGAAAACATATATAAAAATGAATAAACAAGAAGAAGAAGGAGGAGGAGGAGAAAGAAGAAGAAGAAGAAGAAGAAGAAGAAGAAGAAGAAGAAGAAGAAGAAGAAGAAATAGGCTAAGCAAGTAATTGCTTGTTTCTGCCTGAGGAATTTTAGAAAATTGAAAGCAAAGCCTGGAGTACAGAAATACAGGACTGAAAGCATATAAGGGGTAGCATGTCAGCTGACATGGACATTGAAGGCTTCTCTCTCTGAGCCCAGGCCCTGGTGTGTGCAGCCGGTATGTCCTAGGTCAGAGATAAAAGTGAATCCTTTCTGAATTTGTAAGCAAACTGGTTTTGTTTTTGACAGCAGAGACTTTTTTCTTTTATTGAAAATAGATTATTTTTTCATATAATACATCCTGCTTAAAGTTTCCCATTCTTCTACTTCTCCCATTTCCTCCTTACCTCTGCTCCCCTCTGGATCCACTCCCTTTCTATCTCTCATTAGAAAAGAACAGGCTTCTAACATATAACAACCAAACATGTCAAAATAAAATATAATATGATGAAGGAAATCTATTACATCAAATTTGAACATGACATCCAAACAGAAGGATAGGAATCCCAATAGCAAGCACAAGAGTTAGAGACTCACTCATTCTCACAGTCTGGAGTCTTATAAATGTACTAAGTTAATATCTATAATATATATGAAGAGGACCTGGCACAGACCCATGGGGCTCTATGATAGCAGAGACTTTTATGTATGCAGTAAAATTTCAGAAAATTGAGACAGCCCATGGTTTAAACAGAGAAGCAAAAGATTGTGGGATTTTTATTTAAATTTTTAAGTTTTTGACAATTTCATACATGAATACTGAATTTATATCATCTCCACACTTCACTCTCCCCAACCTGTGTGCCTTCAAATCTTTCTCAAATTTGTGAACTCAGTCAATTATTATGAGTCCAGGTTCATACACAATCTATTTACTGTTGCTTGTGTGTGTGTGTGTGTGTGTGTGTGTGTGTGTGTGTGTGTGTGTGTGTGTGTGTGTTTAGGCCTAATCATTTTGTATCAAACAACTCATAGGGGGCTCATTTCTGAAGAAAACTTACTATTCCTGTCTCAGGAGCCACTTACCTCTGTAGCTCCTTGTTTAGCGGTGGGGTTTTGTGAAATTTTATCTATCCTTATTAGCATGTTTGACTGATGATGTCATTATATAGGATTTGATTAGGTTGCTGTCTTATTAAGAATACATAAGTAGAGCTTGGCCCCAGGTTCTGGCCACCGGGCAGGTTCCCTGCTAGCCCCACCGGGAAGAATCCTCTTCTCCAAGACCCCTGGCAGACCCTGCAGTCTCCACGCCCTGCCCCCATGCCCATCCGCCTGAGCCCCAAGCCTCTTTCTGAGACTTAGAGGCCGGCCCCCAACTCCCATCTTGCCCCGGACTTCCCTTTTGGAACACTGGTGAGTGCCCTTCCTTGCCCCGGACCCCATCCCTGGGCACCAGCCACTCCAGGGAAGACCTGCCCAACTTGGCCCCAGGTTCTGGCCACCGGGCAGGTTCCCTGCTAGCCCCACCAGGAAGGATACCCTCCTCCAAGACCCCTGGCAGACCCTGCAGTCTCCACGCCCTGCCCCCACACCCATCCGCCTGAGCCCCAAGCCTCTTCCTGAGACTTAGAGGCCAGCCCCCAGCTCCCATCTTGCCCTGGACTTCCCTTCTGGAGAGAGAGAGAGAGAGAGAGAGAGAGAGAGAGAGAGAGAGAGAGAGAGAGAGAGAGAACAGAGAGAGAGAGGGTGAGAGAGAGGGAGAGAGAGGGAGAGGAGCTCCCATCCTGCCCCGGACTTCCAATTTGGATAAGAGAGCTCCCATCTGGACAAAAGAGAGACTTCCTGAATCTGTCAGGTCTCTCTGAACCAAGTGTGCAGATAAGGCCAAGAACGAACCACAAGGAGATGGGCAGACGTCAAGGCAGAAACATATACAACAAAATGAATAGCAATACAGCATCACCAGGCCCTAGCCCTCCTCCAACACCTAGACCTGAACATCAGAAATTGGAAGAAGCAGAAGAAAACAGCCCTATGAATGACATCATGAAGAAGCTAGAGGCTTGTGTAGAGGAAAAGACAAAAAAATGTGAAGAACGCTGTAAACAACTAGAGGAAAGGGCAAACAAATTAGAAGAAATCAATAAAGTCCAGGAAGAAAACAATAAAGTACTGAGAGAAAATCAAGAAAAATCAATGAAACAAATGAAGGAAACAGTCCAAGACCTGAAAAGGGAAATAGAAAAAATGGAGAAGACACAAACAGAGGGAATGCTGGAAATAGAAAATCTGAGTAAACGATTGGGAACTTCAGATGCAAATATAATCAACAGAATGCAAGAGATGGAAGATAGGATCTCTAGCGTTGAAGATACAGTAGAAGAAATAGATTCATCAGTCAAAGAAAACACTAAAGCCAACAAAGTCATGAACCAAAATGTCCAAGAAATTTGGGACACCATGAAAAGACCAAACCTAAGAATAATAGGGGTCGAAGAAGGAGAAGAATACCAACTCAAGGGCACAGAAAATATATTCAACAAGATCATAGAAGAAAACTTTCCCAACTTAAAGAAGGAAATGCCTATGAAGATACAAGAAGCTTATAGAACACCAAACAGACTAGACCCCCCAAAAAAGTCCCCTCGCCACATAATAGTTAAACAACTAAATGTACAGAATAAAGAAAGAATATTAAGAGCAGCAAAGGAAAAAGGCCAAGTGACATATAAAGGCAAACCCATCAGAATAACACCCGATTTCTCAATGGAGACTTTGAAAGCCAGAAGGACCTGGACAGATGTAATGCAGACACTAAGAGACCATGGATGTCAGCCTAGACTAATATACCCAGCAAAACTTTCAATCACCATAGATGGAGTGAACAAGACATTCCATGACAAAGCCAGATTTAAACAATACTTATCCACAAATCCAGACCTACAGAAAGCACTAGAAGGAAAATTCCAACCTAAGGAAGTCAGATACACCCTCGAAAACACAGGCAACAGATAAAGCCACAGCAGTAAACCCCAACGTATAGAAGTACACACACACTACCACCAAAAAATAACAGGAATGAACAATCACTGGTCATTAATTTCCCTCAATATCAATGGACTTAATTCACCTATAAAAAGACATAGGCTTACAGAATGGATACGAAAGCAGGACCCATCTTTCTGCTGCATACAAGAAACACATCTCAAATTCAAAGACAGACACTACCTAAAAATAAAAGGCTGGGAAAACACTTTCCAATCAAATGGTCTTAAGAAACAAGCGGGTGTAGCCATCCTGAATTCCAGCAAAATAGACTTCAAACTAAAATCAATCAAAAGAGATCAAGAAGGGCATTACATACTCATCACAGGAAAGATCCACCAAGATGAAGTCTCAATTCTGAATATTTATGCCCCAAACACAAGGGCACCCACATATGTAAAAGAAACATTACTAAAGCTTAAATCACATATAAAACCCCACTCATTAATAGTGGGAGACCTCAACACTCCACTTTCACCACTGGACAGATCTCCCAAATTGAAACTTGGGACTCAAATGGACTTAATCGATATCTACAGAACATTCCATCCTAACAAAAAAGAATATACCTTCTTCTCAGCACCCCATGGAACCTTCTCTAAAATCGACCACATACTTGGCCACAAAACAAATCTAAACAGATACAAAACAATTGGAATAACCTCCTGTGTTCTATCAGACCACCATGGTCTAAAGTTGGATTTCAACAACAACAAAAACTACAGAAAACCTACAATCTCATGGAAACTGAATAATACACAACTGAATCACCAATGGGTTAAGGAAGAAATAAAGAAAGAAATTAAAAACTTCCTAGAGACCAATGAAATTGAAGACACCACATATCCAAATTTATGGGACACTATGAAAGCAGTACTAAGAGGGAAATTCATAGCACTAAATGCCCACATAAATAAGTTGGAGAAATCTCACACTAGTGACTTAACAGCATACCTGAAAGCTCTAAAACAAGAAGAAGCACAGTCTCCCAGGAAAAATAGACACCAGGAAATTATCAAAGTGAGAGCTGAAATCAATAAAATAGAAACAAAGAGAACAATACAAAAAATTAATGAAACAAAGAGCTGGTTCTTTGAGAAAATCAACACGATAGACAAGCCCTTATCCAAACTAACCAAAAGACAGAGAGAGAGCATCCAAATCAACAAAATCAGAAATGAAAAGGGGGACATAACAATAGACATTGAGGAAATCCAGAGAATCATCAGGTCATACTTCAAAAACCTCTATTCGACAAAACTGGAAAACCTAAAGGAAATGGATAACTTTCTGGATAGGTACCACATACCTAAGTTAAATCAAGACCAGATAAACTATTTAAATAGTCCAATAACCCCTAACAAAATAGAAACAGTCATTAAAAGTCTCCCAACCAAAAAAAGCCCAGGACCAGATGGTTTCAGCGCAGAATTCTACCAGATCTTCAAAGAAGAGTTAATACCAATACTCTCTAAATTGTTCCACACAATAGAAACAGAAGGAACATTACCAAACTCCTTCTACGAGGCAACAATTACCCTAATTCCTAAACCAAACAAGGATACAACAAAGAAAGAGAACTACAGACCGATCTCCCTCATGAACATTGATGCAAAAATACTCAATAAATACTGGCAAACAGATTCCAAGAACACATCAAAACAATTATCCACCATGATCAAGTAGGATTCATTCCAGGTATGCAAGGGTGGTTCAACATACGAAGTCCATCAATGTAATACACCATATAAACAAACTCAAAGAGAAAAACCATATGATCATCTCACTGGATGCAGAAAAGGCATTTGACAAAATCCAACACCCCTTCATGATAAAGGTCTTGGAGCGATCAGGAATACAGGGAACATACCTAAACATAATAAAGGCAATTTACAGCAAGCCAACAGCCAATATCAAATTAAATGGAGAGAAACTCAAAGCAATTCCACTAAAATCAGGAACGAGGCAAGGCTGTCCGCTCTCCCCATACTTATTCAATATAGTACTTGAAGTTCTAGCCAGAGCAATAAGACAACATAAGGAGATTAAGGGGATACAAATTGGAAAGGAAGAATTCAAGCTTTCCCTATTTGCAGATGACATGATAGTATACTTGAGCGACCCCAAAGATTCCACCAAGGAACTGATACAGCTTATAAATACCTTCAGCAACATAGCAGGATACAAGATCAACTCAAAAAAATCAGTAGCCCTCCTATATACAATGGACAAAGAAGCGGAGAAGGAAATCAGAGATACATCACCCATTACTATAGCCACAAATGACATAAAATACCTTGGGGTAACACTAACCAAGCAAGTGAAGGACCTATATGACAAGAACTTTAAGTCCCTGAAAAAAGAAATTGAAGAAGATGTCAGAAAATGGAAAGATCTCCCATGCTCATGGATAGGCAGGACTAACATAGTAAAAATGGCAATCTTACCAAAAGCAATCTACAGATTCAATGCAATCCCCATCAAAATACCAACACAATTCTTCACAGACCTCAAAAGAATAATACTCAACTTCATATGGAAAAACAAAAAACCCAGGATAGCCAAAGGAATCCTGTACAATAACACAACTTCTGGAGGCATCACGATCCCTGACTTCAAGCTCTACTATAGAGCTACAGTAATAAAAACAGCTTGGTACTGGCATAAAAACCGACATGTGGACCAATGGAATCGAATTGAAGACCCTGACATTAATGCGCACACCTATGAACATATAATTTTTGACAAAGAAGCCAAAAGTGCACAATGGAAAAAAGTAAGCATCTTCAACAAATGGTGCTGGCAAAACTGGATATCAACATGTAGAAGGCTGCAAATAGATCCATATCTATCACTGTGCACAAAACTTAAGTCCAAGTGGATCAAGGACCTCAACATAAATCCAGCTACTCTGAACCTGCTAGAAGAGAAAGTAGGAAGTAGTCTTGAATGCATTGGCATAGGAGACCACTTCCTAAATAGAACACCAGTAGCACAGACTCTGAGAGAAACAATCAATCAATGGGACCTCTTGAAACTGAGAAGCTTTTGTAGAGCAAATGATATGGTCAACAAGGCAAAGTGACAGCCTACTGAATGGGAAAAGATCTTCACCAACCCCACATCTGACAGAGGACTGATATCCAGAATATATAAGGAACTCAAGAAATTAGACATCAAAATGCCCAACAGTCCAATTAAGAAATGGGCTATAGAACTAAACAGAGAATTCTCAACAGAGGAAACTCAAATGGCTGAAAGACATTTAAGGAATTGCTCAAGATCCCTAATCATCAGGGAAATGCAAATCAAAACAGCTCTGAGATACCACCTTACGCCTGTCAGAGTGGCTAAGATCAAAAACACTGAAGACACCTTATGCTGGAGAGGATGTAGAGCTAGGGGAACTCTCCTCCACTGCTGGTGGGAATGCAAGCTTGTACAACCACTTTGGAAATCAATATGGTGCTTTCTTAGAAAATTGGGAATCCATCTCCCCCAAGATCCAGCTATACCACTCTTGGGCATATACCCAAGGAATGCTCAACCACACCATAAGAGCACTTGTTCAGCTATGTTCATATCATCATTGTTTGTAATAGCCAGAACATGGAAACAACCTAGATGCCCTTCAACTGAAGAATGGATAAACAAAATGTGGTACATATACACAATGGAATACTACTCAGCAGAGAAAAACAATGACATCATGAGGTTTGCAGACAAATGGATGGATCTAGAAAAAATCATCCTGAGTGAGGTAACCCAGACTCAGAAAGACAAACATGGTATGTACTCACTCATAGCAGGATACTAGACATGAAACAAGGATGACTTGTCTGCTACTCACATAACCAGGGAGGCTACCTGGAAAACAGGACCCCAAGAAAGACACAGGGATTGCCCAATGACAGAGAAATGGAATGAGATCTACATGAACAGCCTGGACATGAGTGGGGGTAGTGAAAGGCGAGGGTCAAGGGAAAGAGAGCTTGGGGGAGCGGGAGATCCCAGCTGGATCAACAGAGAGGGAGAACAAGGAATAGGAGACCATGGTAAATGAAGACCACATGAGAATAGGAAGAAGCAAAGTGCTAGAGAGGCCCACAGTAATCCACAAAGATACCCACACAACAGACTGCTGGCAATGGTCGAGAGACAGCCCGAACTGACCTACTCTGGTGATGGGATGGCCAAACACCCTAATTGTTGTGCTAGAAACCTCATCCAACTACTGAGGGATCTGGATGCAGAGTTCCATGACTAGGCCCTGGGTGGAGCTCTGGGAGTCCAATTAGCGAGAATGAGGAGGGTTTATATGAGCGAGAATTGTTGAGACCAAGGTTGGATAAAGCACAGGGACAAATAGCCAAATGAATGGAAACACATGAACTATGAACCAATGGCTGAGGGGTCCCCACTGGATCAGGCCCTCTGAATGGGTGAGACAGTTGATTGTCTTGATCTGTTTGGGAGGCATCCAGGCAGTGGGACCGGGTCCTGTGCTCATTGCATGAGTTGGCTGTTTGAAACCTGGGGCCTATGCAGGATTGTTTGGCTCGGCCTGGGAGGAGGGGACTAGACCTACCTGGACTGAGTCTACCAGGTTGACCTCAGTCTGTTGGGAAGGCTTTGCCCTAGAGGAGATGGGAATGGGGGAGTTGGGGGGAAGGTGAGGGGGACGGGAGGGGGAGAACAAGGGAATCCATGGCTGATATGTAGAACTGAATTGTATTGCAAAATAAATTTAAAAAAATGAAAAAAAAAAGAATACATAAGTAGAACTTCTCTGTCATGTCTGGAAGACACATACTTGCAAAAGACTTTCTAGTTCTCTGGCTCTTACAATCTTTCTGTCCCATCTTCATGATTTTCACTGAGCCTTAGGTGTAAGAGTTTTATTGTAGATGTGTCAGTAGGGGCTGAGAACCCATGGACACTTATTCTGCTTTTCTCATTCTGCTGGAAAAAAATTTCTTTGATTAGTAGTGAGAGCTATACTTATTTGTGGATCTAAGGATAAATATTGAGAATACAGTTAGAAATTATATTCGTTTAGGAAATGGCTGCAGAAAGTTTTTCTCTGTGGCCCACAACAACTTCAACCCTAGGTAGTTGCTTAGGTTTACAATGGATTCCATCCTGTTGAGCAGGCCTTAAGTCTGATTAGACGGCTGTTGGTTTCTCTATAATGGTTTGAATGAGAATATCCAAAGATAAGCTTAGCTCTCACCCTCATCAAAGAAACTTGTTTACATGGCAGAGACAACTACAGAAAGCCATAACTAGTCAAAATGTAGAGAGTAATTGATCATGTTGCTAGCCCTACCTGATACAGCTGCACAATTTTTTCCCTGAAGGTTCGGTGTGGTGGTTTGAATGATAATGATCCCGATACATGCCTATATTTGAATGCTTGGTCGACAGTTAGTGAAACTGTTTGGGAAGGATTAGGAGGTGTGGCCTTGTTGTAGGAGATGTATCACTGAGAGTGGACTTTGAGGTTTCAAAAGCCTATGCCATTTCCAGATAGTTCTCTTTCTTACTGCCTAGTGCTTGTGGTCCAGATGTAAGTTCACAGCTACTGTTCCACAGACATGCCTGCCTGCTTAATGCCATGCTCCCTGTCATGATATTCATGAAATCTACTACCCTCTGGAACTGTAAGCTCCAAATTAAATGTCTTATTTTATAAGTTGCTGTGGTCATGGTGTATTATCACAGCAATAAACTGATAACTAACTTGGTTACCTCCAAGATATAAGTGCTAATGTAGATGTATCCAACCTTCTTATTAAATAAGAAGCACAGAACCAATGCAAAGAAGAAAGCCAAGAGGTCAGAGCTAAGAGCTAAAACCTTACCCTTCCTCCTGCGGTGGTCCTACCTCTCCGAACCAGAGCTACCCCTGTGTTAAAGTCTTTATATAGAGTTCCTGTCCTGCCTTCTCATTGGTTGTAAACCCAACCACATGACCGCCTCCTCACAGCCTGTCTGTATAGGCCTCCAGGTTTTCCATGATTGGTATTAAGATTAAAGGCATGTGTATCCAATAATGGCTGTATCCCTGAACACACAGAGACTTACCCAGCTCTGCCTACCAAGTGCTGGAATTACAAGCGTACGCTACCACTGCCCTGCTTTCCTATGGCTTGCTAATAGCTCTGACCCCCAGGCAATTTTATTTATTAACATACAAATAACATTTTAATACAAATAAAATATCACTATATTTCCCCTTTTCTATTTTAATAAAAAGGAAAAAAAAGAAAAAGCTTATAACTAATATAAGAAAAACTATATACAAAAGGACAATAACTATATACAATATATACAAGTAATAAATACCTAAACAATGTCTAGTCCATTTGTATTTGACAAATTCAGAGAAAATAATTTCATTATCTATCCTATTTTGGTAAGTCCAAAATGTATCCTAATTAATCTTCAACTATAACTAACTAACCTTCAACTATAACTAACTAATCTTCAACTCCCTCAGAGACCCAAGAAGGAAATAATATTAGCTAACAAAAATAAAAACAGGAAGTGCACATAAGCAACTTCCAAAAAATTTGTGAGTTGACAGAAACAGACAGCTGTCTGGACAGTCACCTGAGGTTTCTCCGAAGTGCTGGGGCATCATCTTCAGCCTATAGGCTTAGCATATCTGACAGACTCATTTGTGAAGTAGGATGTACACAAGGTCAACAGTTCAACCTCACATTGAGTGAGAGTAGTCCATGTACCAGAAACACCTTAATTCCACTAGTGTCATGTCATGATTCAGGATTTTAAATTCTGGAAATTGTTGATGGTTTTTTAATTCAGCTGTCCATTCTTCTTGGCTGTGTATATATGGCTTCATCTCAGCATCCCATTCTTCTCCATATCCCTCTATCAAATGCCAGTCTACTATTGAGAGGCGTGAGCTTAGTTACTCTTCAAGAATAACTGTTTCAGCTGCTGTTCCATTGCACATCAGAGGCCATTGGCCCACTGCCTGTTCAGCTGCCTTCGAAGAAAAGGGCACTGTACCTTTTTCGAATTGCAAAGGCCATTTCAGGGATGGTGCCATATTGTCCTGGCCTCTGAAGATGCCTTTTGATAAAGCCATAAACACACTTGTTTTGGCAAGAATCAGTAATCCTTTGTTTTATGTCCTGTTTGTCCATTTTGTCCTGTTGATTCGAGGATACTTTGTTGTCCAGTGGCTAACTTTTGCCACAATGAAAATTAACTCCATATGCAGTTTCTTCAATGCCCATATTTTCTCTGAAGTAGATTGGTACTGCCAGGAGCCGACATGTCTCATAGTCATAACAAAAAAGAAAATTTTTCTAAGTTATTAAAACATTTTAAATGCCATATTCTGTAGATCTCTGAAGGGTTTGAAGATAACCTGTCTATCTAAAATATATCTACTCAATCTTGAAAACATACCTAATATAACTACAAGTTCTATTATAATATCTAACTACTAACTTTCATTTCTTTATATCCTAATAGTTGGTAATAACATTCAAGGATCAGAAAATTGCATTACATTGTTAGATGAACGGTACAATTAGAAAAATATATATAACATTTTCTAACAATATCAATTTCAATATATATATAATTTGTATACAATATAAAACAATCCAATCCAATGTAAAGTATTTACATTTTTCTTTTCTTTCTAATTAAATCTAATCTCCTTTGCTTAGCCTTTTTCCTAACCCTTGACAACAACTTGTAACCAACCCCCCTAATCAATGAAAATTATCCCAGACCCAAAACCCATTAAAAGACCAAAAAAACCAACCGCCCCACACCACCTCTTTGGGAATGTGGGCGTCGTATTCTTGAAATTGCTTCCTGCTGGGTATGGGCGAAGGTATCTTTATCCTGAAAGAAAAATTTTAGGTTAATTGTCAAATTCTAGGAAAGGTAAATATATCCTTCGTTATCCAGTCTGTGTATAATGCCAAAATTCAGGGTTTATCTCAAATCCTTATTCAAGTAGTCTTTGAGACTGGATCATCTCAGCTAGCTCTTCTCAAAATTGCTCTGAGCACTTTGTAGTTCAAAGCTGATCTATAGATGATGTTTGTCAGATTAGTGATGTTATTATTGTCCACGTGGAATTGTTGTTGTTGTGGGGCCCCATCTTCTTCCTGGAGACTTCAGTTGATGTTAGGCCTAACCGTGATTTCCTGCAAAAAACTGATAAGAGACTCGAACACAAAGACTATATATGTGACTTTTTAGAATTAGTTAGTACTCTATATGACCATTTATATCTTAACAAAGTTTAAAATGTATATATATCTATATATATTGATCTTGTAAATTTTGATATAAAATTCATACTTTAAGAAAAGTTTAAAGAATCAGAATAGAATCAAAGAGTTGAGATTCATAATAGAATAGTCCCTTAATTAATTTGGCTTTTCTCCTGTCCCATAGCAGAAGATGGCTCTTTTCTTCTGGCATGATACAGGGAGTTTGCATTTTCCTTTTAACAACATGCTTGAGTTTAAAGAAGGAGAGAGCCATTCTCCAACTCCAAAGTCAGCTTTAAATTTTAATTGAACTGGGACTATTAGAAGTTAAATAGTGTTAAATCTTTAAAGAAAAGCAGAAACAAACATTTAGGAAGACATAAAATTTTTTTAGATAACATACCCATACGCCATTTCACTCTGTTTCTTAGGATAGATGATTTGTTCCTTTTCTTCAGTTGTCTCATTTGTCCAGTGTTCTTCAAATTCCTTAACCTTCATTCTCCTAAAAGACAAAAACAAAAACCTTTCCCCAAGGTTTTTTGGGGATGTTCCTTTTTGACAAGTTATCTGATTAAATGAAAAGGCATGTGTTACTGGTGTAAGTTAGTTTAAATTGGATGTTTATGATAGTTGATGAACTATCACCTCCTCTAATTAAGAGGTCTCTCTTGTTCAAATCAAACCTTTATCAATTTTGATGGTACCCACAGCTTATCTTCTCCTGTAGAAATAAAAGCAAAACCTCGTCCCCAACGTAACACATACCCTGGTTTCCATTCTGAGGTCAGCACATCCTTAAAGTATATGGGTTGATTTAATTCTGTAGTTTTTTCTATTATCCAATGTCTCTCTGCAGCTGTTGTTCCTTTCTCATTGGCATTGAGAAAATTCAAAGTTAATAGAGCATTATGTAGTCTATTTCTGGGGGGTTTTGTTACTCCTTTTTGTTTATTTAGCATATCCTTTAGAGTTCTGTTTGATCTTTCTATAACTGCTTGACCTGTAGGATTATGTGGTATACCTGTAACATGGTTTATATTATAATAAGCAAAAAACTGTTTCATTTTAACAGAGACATATGATGGAGCATTATCAGTTTTGATTTGTGCAGGTATACCCATAATGGCCATAACTTCTAGCAAATGAGTGATTACAGAATCAGCTTTTTCAGAACTCAAAGCAGTTGCCCATTGAAATCCTGAATAAGTATCGATAGTGTGGTGTACATATTTCAGTTTTCCAAATTCTGCAAAGTGAAACACGTCCATCTGCCAGATTTCATTCCTCTGAGTACCCTTTGGGTTACATCCTGCTGGTAATGGTGTTTGATTGTAGAAGGAACAAGTAGGACATTTCTTTACTATTTCTTTGGCTTGTTGCCAGGTTATGGAAAAATCCTTTTTTAAACCTTTACTATTTACATGATGTTTTTTATGAAATTCTGAGGCCTCCAGCACATTTCCTATCAATAATTTATCAATCTCATCATTGCCTTGTGCTAGAGGGCCTGGCAGACCAGTATGGGATCGGATGTGAGTTATATATAAAGGATGACTCCTTTTTCTGATTGTATCTTGTAATTGAATAAATAATGAAGTTAATTCTGAAGCATCATGGATAAATTCTGCAGTCTCAATATGTAATGCTACTCTTTCAGCATACTGAGAGTCAGTTACTATATTGAAAGGTTCTGAAAAATCCATTAATACCAACAGAATAGCATACAATTCTGATTTTTGAACTGAATTATAAGGACTTTGAACCACTTTACTTAAATTTTCTGATTTGTAACCTGCCTTTCCTTGTTTGTTGGCATCTGTATAAAATGTACGAACTCCAGATATGGGTTTTTTCCTCACAATTCGAGGCAAGATCCAATCAGCTCTCTTTATAAGATCAATTCTATTGCTTTTGGGATATTTGCTGTTAATTTTTCCCAAAAAATTACTACAAGCTTTTTGCCAAGCTTCATTTTCTAGCCATAATTTTTCAATGTCCTCCTTAGTTAAAGGTACGACAATTTCTGCTGGGTCTATTCCTGCTAATTGACGAAGTCTCAATTTTCCTTTCCAAATCAAGTCAGAGATTTTTTCCACATAAGTTTTTAATTTTTTATTTGGTTTATTTGGTAAAAATATCCATTCCAATATAATATCTTCCCTTTGCATTAATATTCCTGTTGGGGAATGCCTAGAAGGTAAAATAACCAAAATGCAATCCAGCTTTGGATCAATACCCATAAATACGATCTATGTGCCCTTCATGTACTTTCTTTTCTACCAAGGCCAATTCTTTCTCAGCTTCAGGTGATAATTCTCTTGGACTATTTAAGTCCTTGTCACCTTCTAAGGTTTTAAACAAATTATTCAGTTCATCATTTTTTACCCCAACAATAGTTCTTAGATGAGAAATGTCTCCAAATGATCTTTGAAAGTCATTAAGAGTCTGTAGTCGATCTCTCCTAATTTGCACTTTTTGAGGTCTAATTTTTTGAAGTTCTATTTTATATCCTAAATAATTAATAGAATCTTCTCTTTGTACCTTTTCTAAAGCAATTTGTAATCCCCAGCAAGGCAAAATTTTCTTTACTTTTTCAAACATTCTTTCTAAAGTATCTGCATTTGAATCAGCTAATAAAATGTCATCCATATAATGATAAATTATAGATTTAGGAAATTTTTTACGTACCACTTCTAATGGCTGTTTTACAAAATATTGTCACAAAGTTGGGCTATTCAATATTCCCTGTGGGAGAACCCTCCATTGAAATCTTTTAACTGGTTGAGAATTATTATAAGTAGGCACTGTGAAAGCAAATCTTTCTCTGTCTTTTTCTTGTAAGGGTATTGAAAAGAAACAGTCTTTTAAATCAATAACTATAAGAGGCCAGCCTTTTGGTAACAGAGTAGGTAAAGGAATTCCAGATTGTAAAGAGCCCATTGGCTGAATTACTTTGTTAATTGCTCTAAGGTCTGTTACCATTCTCCATTTACCAGATTTTTTTTTATAACAAATACAGGAGAATTCCAAGGGCTGGTTGATTCTTCAATATGATGAGCATTTAACTGTTCTTCCACCAGCTCTTGTAAAGCCTGGAGTTTTTCTGTTGTTAAAGGCCATTGCTGAACCCATACAGGCTTGTCTGTTGACCATTTTAAAGGTAGAGCTGTTAATGTTTTTGGAAGATTATCAGTTGTTGTGCCCTGTTCTTGTATGACATGGATGGCTGGTGAGCACTCATTAGAATAATATCTTTTAATATTTCTCTCAGAAACATGCTAATATTCCCTGTTGAGTGTATCTTGCCAGACCATCATTGTTATGCTTTGTAGACATTACAGCTTGATAGGACTATTGATTCCTTTTCTCCTCTGGAAGCTTTCATGGGCACCTTTGGATACTGTAAGAACTAGTTCTCAGAGAGGAGGCATTCAGGTCAGTTCAAATTGATTTCCCCAAGCCCTGTGTCCACAATGTATGGTGTCTTAAACAATAGGCAGGTGCACACACACACACACACACACACACACACACACACACACACACACACACGCAAGTTGTGCATTTTAAGTAAGCTCATACAATAATTTGTTTCCCTATGTCATTTTCAAGAGTCCTAGTGCAATTTATTTAGTCTTCCTCCTTCATCTATAGTAACCTCCTCCCTCTCTCACCTTATAAAATCCTCTCCCCATCCCATTTTTCCCCATTTCCCCTTTCATATCATGTGTGTTCTAGTATCTCCCAATCTAGAGCTCCTTCTTTCCACTACTTCCATGATTTATTTCAACTTTCTGGCTTCTGTGGTTACATCCAGTTTGGTGATATAGTCTAGCAGTAGAGCATTTTGTCTGTGCCATACCATCTTGCATGCACCTGATGCCTGATTTTGGAAGTAAATCAAGGTCAGACCTGATTAGTATTTAGATGGAAGATTATCATTTTGAAGTAAACTCTAGCATATGGGCATTGTTAGTTGAATTAGGCCACTTTGAAGACTAAGGTCACTTGGGAACTCTCTAGTGCTACATATTGCCTTTATCAGTACATTGACATACTGAATGATATTTCTCTCTATTAAAATTTTAATACAACTGTGATACAAACAAATCACCCATCAATAATTGGAAAAGAAATTTTAATAAAACATATTTTCATATATGATATCCTAAAGGAAAGAAAAATATTGATAGCATAAAAATAAGTTTGGTTTATCACTAAAATTGATTTAGTGAGAAGTAATACTAATAAAAATGATAGATTTTTTTCCCTTTGGTATTTTTTGCTCTGACAATTGCTCAAAGATGTATTGATAAATATGTGTACACCATTTAGAAAGAAATTGCATCTAGAAGACAGGACTATAAAATACATAAGAAACTTAGATTAATATTTTATGGGGAATTGCACTATAAATGTTTTAAATATAGATCTTGCAATATTACAAATTGCATTGCTTTAACAGCAATAAAATCCCGGGTGCTAATTAATGAATATTTAAAACTTGAGAGATGAGGGTATGGCTCGGCTGTAAAGCATTTATTTGGCATAAGCAAGCTTCTGAGTCTTAAAAAAAAGGCCTTAAAAAAAGGAAAGACAAAACAAGCTTGAGTGATGAAATAACTATAATCCTGGAGGTTCAGCTAAAGAATATACAAACTACATGTCACTGTGTATGTCAATCACATTGCAACGCAGTATTTGGTATACGGCTATCTGGTAACTGGACCTTAGTTATTTATTCATTTATTGTTATCAGTATTGTTTTTTAGATAAAATCTCACTGTGTAGCCCACACTGACCTTGATATCCATGTGTAACATAGCCTCCAAGCTCTTGATCCTCTTGTCCCTACCTCCTAAATTCTGGGAGTAAGGTGTGTGTCACCATCCTTGTTTTTTATGACTAGAAAGTTCCTTGTTCTTCCATTTTACAGTAATGTGGACAGTAAATTACAGTGGTAGAAGTGTAATAACATCTAGTTTTCTTAAATGTTATCTTTATATTCTTTGGGAACTAACTTATGTGACTCTTACTAAATCCTCTATCTTATATATGTCAACACTCTTGTATTACATCATAAAGAAATTATTTCTTTAGTACTTCTCTCATGAAGCCTCCCTACATGCCTTTATATGTCCTGATAAGTATAACATGGTGGAAATCAAGAGTTTATGCAAAATTCTTTCATGTAATAGCATTAATTACTGGAAAATTATATATAGATAGATGTATATATAATTTTATATGCACACGTATTATGTATACACACACATATATTCACTCTGACTGTTTCACACTAAATATTCCTAGGGAGATATGAGCAAATGTTTACTCACCCCAGAACAGGAACTGACAATAGATCAAAGCTTGAATACAACCACACAACCAAAGCCCAACTTGGTGAACCAATGAGTTTTATCGAAGTTACTTATAGGAATATAGGTGAGGGTTTACTTATAGGAGCAGAAATGACTCAGACAGCTGCTTCACCAAAGCTACTCCAGCATGGGTGGCAGCTCACAAAATCTGGGAGCCTGGAGCACATTGTACAGCCTGTAGACTGCTCAACAGTTCGAAAAGTATTCTTTTAGGCATCCTTTTTAGGTCTGAGCCTTTTTGAAACAATTCAGCTGGTGTTTGTTTTTTCTAGGCACACATGTCTGCCTCTTCTGGGCTGCCACACTTGTCAAGAGTCTTCCTTGCAGCTTGGCTCTTCTGAGACTGACTCTGAGCAGTCATTGCTTTATATACTCTTGGGGAGGAGGGGGCTTAATGAATACTGTCTTCCCAGGGACTTCCTGAAGGTATTTAGAATTGTTTGCTTCTTGTTTAATGAGCTTCCCTGAGGATGAAACATTTCCAGCTCAGAGAAAACTGTTATACAACCATCCACCTTTTCCTTTAGCACTTCAATTCTTTCCACCTCCCCTTCCACAGTGATCCCTGAGCCTTGGAGGAGGTGACTATAGACGCCCATCTATGACTAGAATTTGGCTACTATGTCACAGCAAACAATCCCTTGTTCGCAGGACCTTCACCAGTGGTTATGAATTGAAGCTGACAACGAGACTTATCTATAGGCACAAGCACCATGTGTAAAAGACAATTCTACAGGAATATCACAACCATTTAATAAACAGAACTGATGGCTTACCCAATGGGGCCTATGACCTCCACAGCCACAGGGTTTTGTCCAAGTTCCTAGCACCAGATGTAAATTTCTTCCTGTGGAGTAAACCTTATTTCCAAACAGAAAATTGATTCTACGCATAACCACTCTTGCACTAGCTGGCACATCTTGGCAGGTACTTCAATCATGAAGCATGCAGGATTCACAAATGACTAAAATGTTTTGTGACTAATTCTTCCAGCATCTTTATTAGCACCTTCTGACACTATAGGAGTTAGCTCACAGGGAAGGTATCTGTGGGTGTAGTCCTGCCTTTATGTCCACAAGTCCTATAGCCAAAACTTGCAATGTCTTTTGTTGCTAAAGTTTTCCTGCCTGGCCCACAGTCAGGACAAATCTCTCTCACCTGCCAGTCCCACAGCCTCTCAGACCCAACCAAGTAAACACAGAAACTTATATTGGTTACAAACTGTATGGCCGTGGCAGGATTCTTGCTAACTGTTCTTACAGCTTAAATTAATCCATTTCATTAATCTATACCTTGCCACATGGCTCGTGGCTTACCGGCATCTTCACATGCGGCTTGTTATGGTGGCAGCTGGCAGTGTCTCTCTCACCCAGCTTCCTATTCTCTCAATTTTCCTCTCTGTTAGTCCCGCCTATACTTCCTGCCTGGCCACTGGCCAATCAGTGATTTATTTATTGACCAATCAGCAACCCATTTGACATACAGACCATCCCACAGCAGTCTTTGGCTGTAACATCTTACCATTCAGTTCTGAAATGCAACCAACACTGATGACAACAGCCTTTATATTTTGGAGGATGCTAGGACCTCCTTGGCCAACAGCCTCTAGAAAGGGATGGACCACTAGTATTGAGAGTTTCAATCAACAACAGCATGGGTTTGGGAGCATCAATTTCTCCCATTCAAGATACTATATTTCCTCATTGTGAGCAGAATTATTTTTTGGTGCTTAACTCCCTTGGGGGTGCAGTGACACTTTTCTCCAATGCCTTTCTGAAGCTGTAAAACACTCAGAAGCTAGCATTATGTCATCCACCTAACAAACCTTTTCCAGAGAAAGGGTAGAACAAGTAACTTTGATGAAGGAGTATGAAAGCCTGTTATCATCTGTTCCAATGGTCAGGTAGGCTCAGAGATTCCCAATGAAAAAAGAAGATGCTACATTTGAATATCATACATCATGTCCCCATCCATCTGTAACAGTTGTTTCTTCCACAGACCAAGGTTGGGTCTGGCTAGGAGGCACTAACTTAATTATCTCTCTGTAATTCTCAGTCATTCTCTCTGAACCATTATGTTTACATATCCTGGTGCTCTTCCATGAAGACTCCTCACATTCCTCTACCTCTAATGAACTCAGTGGGCTTGCTTTAATCTGCTCTGCCCTGTCTAGGGCCAAGAGGGGGTGTGTTCTGCTCTCCTTTGCTGCACTTACTGCTCCCTGGGTGTGAGATGCCATGCAACTGAATTTCTTCATACTGTTTCAGTGTATGCAAACCTTCGCCTTAGGAAGAGATGAGTAGTTGCATTACTCCTGGGGACCAGGAGTGGAGTGTGGTGGTTTGAATCAGAATAGCCCCCAAAGGCTCATATATTTGAATGATTAGAGAATGGAAGCATTTGTTGGAGTAAGTGTGGCCTTGTAGCAGGAAGTGAGTCACTGGGGGTAGGCTTTGAGATTTCAAAAGGCCAAGCCAAGTCCAGTGGCTCTCTCTTACTGTTACCTGCAGATTCAGATATAGAACAGCTACTTTTCCAATACCATGTCTGCCTGACTGCCACTGTGCTCTGTAGACAAATTGCTAAATGGTCTTATTAAATAAAAAACACAGAGCTAGATATAAGGGTGAAAACCTGAGAGATCAGGGAAATAGGAAAAGCCACAAGCTAACCTCACCTCACCAACACTGCAGCTTCCAAAGAGATTTAATTTCTGTATATCCATGCCTGTATGTCTTTCTGTTCTGTTCTCTCAATGGCTTTCTCAGGCCAGCTACATCACTTCCTCTTCCTGCTCAGCTTGGTTACTCCCTATCTGTCTGTACAGACCTCCAGACCTCATGGTTAGTGAAGAGATTAAAGGCATGCATCACCACAATTGGCTCTGTTCCCCAGTGTGGCCTTGAACTCACAGAGATCCAGACAGATCCCTCTTTCCCAAATGATAGGCGTGTGCTACCATTGCCTAATTTCTATATAGTGGCTGGCTTTTTCCTCTGATCCTCAGATAAATTTTATTGGGGGACACAATACATCACCACAGTGCTTGCCACCAACACTGTAAGCAAACCCCATGCTCTGGGCTGGTCTTTCTGAATGCTGTAAATATGTGTTGCTCCCATTGGTTAATAGATAAAGCTGCTTTGGCCTATGGCAAGACAGCTTAAGAGCAAGGCAGGAAATCTAAGCAGAGATACAGGAAGAAGAAGGACAGAATCAAGGAGATGCCAGCGAGTTGCCCAAGAAGCAAAATGTGAAAGTACTGTTAAGCCACCAGCCAAGTGGTGATATACAGATTAATAGAAATGGGTTAATTTAAGATCTAAAAACTAGCTAGTAATAAGCCTGAGCCACAGGCCAAACAGTTTGTAATTAATATTAAGCCTCTGAGTGATTATTTTAAAAGCAGCTACAAGACAACGGGACCAGGGTAGGAGAGAAAAAGGCATCAGACTACAACCTCAGTTAAGTAATTTCTTTTATAAGAGACACTGTGGTCACGGTGTGTCTTTATGACAATATAGCACTGACTAAGACAGCCACCCTTAGTCTCAAATACATTTCTTACTACTCACAGCAATGGCTAGGCAACCAACCCCAACTGGTGCTTGTTGATTGTCTCCAACTAGTCCACTGCTCTCAAAGTCTACTAAATTTCTTCTAAATCTTTAAATGTTTTCAAGAGACCTACCTATTTGCATTGTGGATCCCTTCATCAAGCAGACATGCTACCCCATATCACATAGATGGATGTTTTTCCTCAACCTGCTCAGCTGCAGTTGTGTGTCTTGCTACCCATATCTGGGATCATACAATTAGTCCCATGTAACACGACTTTAGTTCTACCAGGTCCCTGTTTAAGTGACAATTATGTTGCATAATGGTTGATTCCTGAGGAGACATGAACAAATGCCCACTTACCTCAGATAGGCAGATGACAACAGATACCACCAAAGACCAATTCAGTAACCAATGAGTTTTATTATGATTACATACAATATGGGTGAGTGGTTACTTAGGGGAGCAGAAATGACTCACAGACAGCAGCATCACCAAACTCTATCCCAGCTCACAAAAGCGGGCAACTAGAGTGCATTTCATTGCCCATGCAAGCAGCTCAACAGAGTAGAGAGTGTACTTTTTAGATGGCTCAGTTTGTCTGAGCCTCTTCCAGGGAGCTCAGTTCATCTTTGTTTCTTCTAGGCCCATGGTTCTCAACCTGTGGGTTGTGACCCCTTCAGGGGTTGAATGACCCTTTCACAGAGGTTGCATAAGACCATTGGAAAACACAGATTATGTTATTACATTATGATTCATAACAGTAGCAAAGTTACAGTTATGGAGTAGCAATGAAAATAATTTTAAGGTTGGGGGTCACAACAACATGAAGAAATATATTAAAAGGTCACAGCATTAGGAAGATTGAGAACCACTGTTCTAAGTAGTTCCAGGCATCTGATTCTTTCAGGCTGCCAGGCTTCTCTGAGAGTCTTTTTGTACTGTGGCTTGTCGGGGAATGACTTTAAGCAGTCTTTCGTTTATATACTCTTGGGAATGATTGGGTGTAGTAAATCTGTTTCAAGAACTTCCTGAAGCAATTTAGAATTTTTGGGGAACTTTAAAATTTTAAGATAAGTTAAATATAGAATCCATTATGTAGAATATCTGTATTCTTGGATTCATCCTAAGAATTCTGAGAATTCCCAGGTGAATCTATTGTACAGCAATCACAAACAATTTTATATGTTCATTGATGCAAAACTTTTAGCCCATGTAATTAGCAACTGGCATCATAAATCATATGTTAAGATTACTACACTACTGGCCTATGCTGTGGATTTTTATGATATAGAAAAGATCTAAAGTATCTTGGGTAAGCCCTCGTCTAAATTTTCATACCCATCAAATATGGAATCCTCTTGTTTCTTTACTGTTTCAAATCATTCTTGTTAGTGCTATGGGATAATGCTCTTGTACATTGGCTTAATAAAATGCTTATTGGTCAGTAGCCAGGCAGGAAGAATAGGTGGGGTGAACAGAATAGGAGAATGCTGGGAAAAGGAAGAGTGGAAAGGAGTCACCAGCCAGACACAGAGGAAGCAAGATGACAAGGCAGAACTGAGAAAAGGTACCAAGTGATGTGGCTAAATATAGATAAGAATTATGGGTTAATTTAAGTTTAAGAGCTAGTCAGTAATAAGCCTGAGCTAATGGCTGAGCAGTTATAATTAATATAAGCCTCTGAACAATTATTTTAAAAGTGGCTGCAGGACTGCAAGACCAGGTGGGACCAGAGAAAACTTCCGACTACAAATGGCACCAGACGTGGGGCAAGAGTTTCCAACTAAAACTTCAGACAGCTTAAATAGAGACTAAAAGTATAGATAAGAGCACCTTCCTAGTCCATGTCGCTCATGCTGGGCTGCACTACAATGTCATGGCCCCTGGACATGGCAGGTTCCTGGCATGTGGGTCTGACCTACAGCAAGGCAGATTCCCGTTGCAGTACACAATGGTGTCTCCAAGCCACACAGCATGCTGTGTGCTGCATGATAGATTTAGCTTTTGCTAATACAGACAAAAAAAAAAGATTTCTGGGCTGTTTCTGGGCTACATGCTCCTTGATAGAACCATAGACCCACTGCCTCCCAGAGTCAGCAGAGAGCATGGCTCCCAGAGCTGGCAGTGAATTACCTCCACCATGTTGGGAAACTGAGATGGGCAGAGTCAGCAACCAAGGCTGTTGGTCCTAGCCACACAGCTTAGCAATTTAAAATCTCTCCTGGTCAGAGAAGGATTCACAATAAGACAAATTCAGATGAAATAAAACTCTAAACAGTTTACAGTATATGTAGAAATATAAGTAGGCTTAGAAGAGAGAAAAAAGAAATATATACAGTTATATAAAGAAATAGATAATTTTATAAAATAAAGTCTTTAAAGAGACAATAAAAATAATATAAGAAACAAGCCACCTTTTTAAAGATGAAAATTATACACAGCATCTGGATTATATTGTCTCTGAGATTTTTAACTGAAAAAAATTCTTTGAATATAGAGGCTGATAATTTAAGTTAGTTAGATAATCTTCAAACACTTCAAAGACCTATAGAATATGGCATTTAAAATGTTTTAAATACTTAGACTTTTCTGGACAGTGAAACATGTCTGCTCTTGGCAGCACTGATTTACTTCAAAGAAAAAGATAAGCATGGAAGACCCTGTATGTGAAGTTTATCTTCTTCTTGGCACAAAATGGCCATTTGGGCAAGAAACTGCTCTCGCCTAGACTGCTTGACAGGATGTTATATAAACTGGACATGCAGGACCCATAGGAAGATGACCACTAAACTTTGCAAGGTGAGATGGTCCTTCAGATTCTTGCTTAGCAGAAGAAACTGCCAGACATTCTGCAGGACACAGGGAGAAGCAACTGAGAAAGTCCAGGCCCATAGGCTGAAGATGGATGCCCCAACATTACAGAGGAACTTTGGGTCATGGTCAAGGCAGCCAGATGTCTCTGTCATTCTAGATTTTTGGAAGTTGTTTACAATACTCTTCCTATTTACTTAGGTAATATTATATCCTTCTGGGGTCTTCAATGTAGTTGAAGACTACATAGTTAAAATTATAATTTTCCTTGGTTATGATAAAAGATAAATTAGATATAAAACCTTAGACTCACCAATATAGGATAGGTAGAATATTTTCTTTAATTTTGCCAAATACAAATAGTCTAGATATTATAACTATAATTCTTGCTTGATAACTGTTGGTTATATATAATTTTACTATGTTAAAGCTAAAACTTTCCTTTTTAATTAAACAAAAAAAATGGGAATGAAGTGGGATAATGATCTTGTACACTGGTTTAATAAAATTGTGATTGGCTAGTAGCCAGGCAGGAAGTAGAGGCAGGGTGAGCAGACTAGGAGAATGCTGTGAAGAGGAAGGGCAGAGAAGAGTCACCAGCCAGAAACAGAGGAAGCAAGATGAAAAGATAGAACTGAGAAAAGGTACCAAGTCACATGGCTAAACATAAATAAGAATTATAGGTTAATTTAAATGTAAGAACTAGTCAATAATAAGCCTGAGCTAATGGCCAAACAGTTATAAGTAATATAAGCCTCTGAATAATTATTTTATAAGTGGCTGCAGGACTGCAAGGCCAGGCAGGACCAGAGAAACCTTCTGACTACATGTTAGAATGATCTATTTTTTTTATCATCACCACTTTCAGGATGATAAATCAGGACTCCTTTATGTGACAAAGAAAGATAGCTTATTTCAGAGTTTATTAATCTACAAAAGTGGTTTAAATATATATATATTTCTGAATTAAAATTGAAATCAGAGTAAATTTTTCACTTGGTTATTATTATTGCACATGACTTGCAAATTCTCCTCCAACTCGATTCCTTTCTCCTTAATATCTCAGGCTTAGTCACCTTCTAAAACAAATGTACCTCCTTCTTTCCTGCTTCCTTTGCTTATATATTATTCTTATCTCTTGATCTTATGTGTCTGTTGGAAGGGTATATGTGCAAATATGTGTGGGGGGTGTGGGTTCAGTATATATGCATGTGTATGTGCATGTGCTTGTGCAGTATATGTATACATGTGTACATATGTGTTATATATGTTCACATTTGTACATGTGCATGCAGTATGTGCAGTGGGTGTGGTATATGAGCAGTTGTATGTGTGTACAGTATATGGGCACATGTACATATGAATGTATGTGGTATATATACACATGTGAGTGTGGTACATGTGCACATGTGTGTGTAGTTGCATGTACTAGAGGCTGGAATATGGTCTATTACTTTCTATCTTATTTCTTTGAACCTGGATCTAGGCTAGCACACAGCAAGCACCAGTGGGCCATTTCCTCAACTCCTCCTCATCCTTTCAATAATACCTTTATTATTTATCTATTTTCTACTGATTGTTCATGTCTAAATTTAATATCACATCTGTATAAAGCTTTAATTAATACAGTAATCATATTATAAATGTCTAAGATATATACTATTTTACCAAATAAATATGGTATTTTATACTTATATATTGTTATCATTGTTTCTCTAAAGCTTATCTGTTGGGGTTAGAGAGATAGATCAGTAGTTTCAAAGTTCTGCTCTTGCAGAGGACCCAGATTTGGTTCTTAGCACCTCCATGTTGGCTCACAAGCATCTGCAACTTCAGGTCCAGAAAATCCAAAAACATCTTCTTCTTGCCTTCACAGGAATAGACATGGATGCAGGGACAACTCTCACACTAAATAAAAATAAAGCAATCATTTTTGAAAGATTATCTTCCTCTCTAGATTGAAAGTACATGGAATTAGACTACTGTGCACTTGTAGACCATCAGTGCTGAACATAGTACATGGAAATTCTCATCATGTATATAAAGCATTTATTGGAGAAATGAATAAGAGTGGCACAAAGTATGTTAAAAGTGGTGCTGACCTCACCGTAATACTTTCCAACATAAATTGACTTTGAATTCCTTTTGTACAAATTTGGCATTTATCATAATATGACAAAGAATTTAATAAAGACTTAAGGCAAGAACAGGTCTCCTTAAGACTATCCCTGATTCTAGATGCTACTCACCTTGAGTCCTTCATTTCTTCTTATTTTTTTCCTGATCCACTATCATGATGAGATTTCTTCATTTTTATTTTTATCTTATTTGTTTATATTTGGAGAATGTGACCACTTTTATCACATACTACCTTTAGCAAGTCAAGTGACAAAGCCCTGGATCTGCATCCAAGTACCCATCTCTTAGTGATAGCTCAGTTTTGGGAAATAATTTAATTGACTTTCTGCTCCCTTTTTAAGAATGATCTCATTCCTCAGATTTCATCATAGAGATTCATGTCAGAGGTTCAATGTCAACTAAATATTCTCTCACTAAGACCATGATTCAGTTCTAAAACTCATCTTTGTTCTTTTTTTTTCAGGGACATCATGTTGAGAAAAAAATATGCTATAATATCTTAGCAGCCAAAATGGTTTATATGTCCTAGTAACAGAGCTGAGATAAATTCTTCAAGAATCACTTTATAGTTTCTACTTGGTAAGGATACATACAACCAATTACCCATTGGACTTCAAGGTGAGTTCCAGTACACTCCTGTGATTTCAACTGAAAAGTTCCAAAGAGTGAATTTCAAAGCTCATCCCAGCTAATGGGGCATGTAATATGTCGGTTCAGTACAAATTACATAACAAATTAATACTTCCAAAACTTAATCTCATTTTCTAAGGTTTGTTGTGGGTCTGGAGGTCAGATAAATAATCAACAAAATATTATCTTGCTAGCAGCACACAAACAAGATTTCCACCTACTTCTTCCCTGAATCAACACAGTCTATTTTAGTAGGAATTCAGGTGGAGGACTGATATTTCATCAGAAATGCATTGCATTTAAATGGAACATTCAAACTTACCAAAAGCAATCTACAGATTTAATGCAATCCTAATAAAATCCCAATGCAATTCTTCACAGATCTTGAAAGAACAATACTCAACTTCATATGCAAAAACAAAAAACCTAGGATAGACAAAACAATCCTGTACAATAAATGAACCTTGGGAGGAATCACCATCCCTGACTTCAAGCTATACTATAGAGCTAAAGTATTAAAAACAGTTTGATACTGACATAAAAGCATACACATGGATCAATGGAATCAAATTGAATACCCTGACATTAATACACACACCTTTGAACACTTGATTTTGACAAAGAAGCCAAAAGTATACAATGGAAAAAAGAAAGCGTCTTCAACAAATGGTGCTGGCATAACTGGATATCAACATGCAGAAGATTGCAAATAGATCCATATCTATTGCCATGAACAAAACTCAAGTCCAAGTGGATCAAAGACCTCAACATAAATCCAGTTACACTAAACCTGAAGGAAGAGAAAGTGGAAATTATCCTTAAATCCATTGGCACAGAAGACAACTTCCTAAATATAACACCAGTAGCACAGACACTAAGAGCAACAATTAATAAATGGGACCTCTTGAAACTGAGAAGCTTCTGTAAGGCAAAGAACACATTAAATAAGACAAAACAACAGCCTACATAATGGGAAAAGATCTTCACCAACCCCACATCTGACAGAGGGCTGATTTCCAAAATATATAAAGAACTCAAGAAACTAGACATCAAAATATCCAATTAAAAAATGAGTTATGGAGCTAAACAGAGAATTGTCAATGGAAGGATCTCAAATGACTGAAAGACACTTAAAGAATTACTCAACATCCTTAATCATCAGGGATATGCAAATAAAAACAACTCTGAGATGCCCTCTTCTACCTGTGAGAATGGCTAAGATCCAAAACAGTGATGACAGCCTGTGTTGGAGAGAATGTGGAGTAAGGGGTACATTCTTCCATTGCCAGGGAAATGAAAACTTGTACAGCCACTCTCAAAATCAGTATGGTGGTTTCTCAGAAAATTAGGAATCAATCTACCTCATGATCCAGCAATACCACACTTGTGCATCCCAAAGGATGCACATTCATACCACAAGGACATTTGCTCAACTATGCTCATAGCATTATTTGCAATAGTCAGAACTTGGAAACAACCTAGATGCCTCTCAACCAAAGAATGGATAAAGAAAATGTGGTACATTTACACAATGGAGTATTACTCATCTAGCAATCTAATTACTCATATAAAAAACAATGACATCATGAAATTTGCAGACAAATGGATAGAACTAGAAAAAAAAAAAAAAAACATTCCGAGTAAGGTAATCCAGACACAAAAAGACAAGCATGGTATATACTCACTCAGAAGTGTATATTAGACATAAAGCAAAGGATAACCAGGCTATAATCCACAACCCCAGAGAAGCTAGGTAACAAGAAGAACCCTAAGAGAGACATGTGCAGATGCCCCTGGGAACAGGAAATAGATAAGTTCTCCTGAGTAAATTAGGAACATGGGGTGGGTGAGGAGGTAAGGAGTGATAGCAAGAGAACATGAGGGAACAGGATGGTGAAGTTGGGGGAAGGACAGAGAGGGAGAGCAAGGAAAGAAATATCTTGATAAAGGGAACCATTATGGGGTTAGAGAGAAACCTGGTGCTAGGGATATTCCCAGGACTTCAGGAGGATAACCCAGCTAATACTCCAAGCAGTCATGGAGAGGGTGCCGGAATTGGCCTTCCCCAGTAATCAGATTGGTGACTACCCTAACTGTCATGATGGAACCTTCATCCAGTAACTGATGGAAGCAGATGCAGAGATCCACAGCTAACCACTTGGTGGAGCTCCCAGCGTCCAGTTGAAGAGAGGGAGGCAGGATTATATGAGCAAAGGGGTCACGATCATGATGAGGAAACCCACAGAGACAGCTGACCTGAGCTAGTTGGAGCTCACTGACTGCATGGGACCAAACTAGGCCCTCTGAATGTGGGCGACAATTGTGTGGCTTGGGCAGTTTGTGGGATCACTGGCAGTAGGACCAGGATTTATCCCTAGTGCATGAACTGGCTTTTTGGAGCTAATTCCCTATGGAGGGATACCTTGCTCAGTCTCTATACCAGGGGCAGGGACTTGATCCTGCCTCAACTTGATATGCCAGACTTTGTTGACTCTGTATGGGAAAAATTACCCTCTCTGAGTTGTGAATGGGGGACAGGGTAGGGGGAAAGCGAGGATTGACCCAGAGGAGTGGAGGGAGGGGGAACTGTGTTTGGTATGTAAATGAAAAAAAAAACTTTTAGAACAAAATAAATAAATAAATAAATAAATAAATAAATAAATAGAACTTTTTAAAATTTATGAATATATTTTACTTAATGTTTTCTAAAATGATTATGTATGAATTCTGAGCCATTTTATTACTATGTACATTATTAAGAGGAAATATATTTTTATTATGCAGTTAATAAATGCAATAATGAGAACTTCTTTTTGGTGATTTACATGAGATAGACACCATAAAGAAGTACTGGGAAAAACATATGCTTGTTTGAGAAAAAAGATTAAAATTTATAGCAAAATTAACCAGCACTCAGGAGGCAGAGGCAGGTGGATCTCTGTGAGTTCAAGGCCAGCCTGGTCTACAAAGCGAGTTCCAGGAAAGGCGCAAAGCTACACAGAGAAACCCTGTCTCGAAAAAAAAAAAAAAAAATTCTTAAATACAGTGTATAATATAGAGATTATACTCGCAAAAATATAAATAGTAAACTACTGAATTCAGATATAAAAATAAATAATATTTTCTTGAATAATCAGCAAAAATATATTTGAAGAATCCATGTTTTTTTGTTTGTTTTTTGTTTTTTGAGTTAATATATGTTTTATTAAAAAATGAGTAGCATCTTACTTTTTTATTAATTGAATTTATTCATTTAGCATCTCAACCATGGTTTTCCCTCCCTCCTCTCTTCCCATTCTCTCCCCCCACCACACCTCTGCACCCTCCTTCATCCTCTCTTCCACTGTTTCTGTTCAGAAAGGGGCAGGCTTCTCACGGGTATCAACAAGCATGGCATATCAAATTGACGTAGGACTAAGCTCTTCTCCTTGTATTAAGGCTGGGCAAGGCAACCCAGTATGATGAACAGGTTTTCAAAAAACATCCAAAGGTTAGGGACAGCCCCTGCTCCCATTGCTAGGGGTCTCACAAATAGACCAAGCTGCAAAAGTGTCATATATATTTGTAGTGGGCCTAGGTTGGTCCAATGCAGGTTCCCTGGCTGTTGGTACAGATGCTGTGAGCTCCAATGAGTCTAGATTAGTTGTTTCTGTGAATTTCCTTGTGGTGTCCTTGACTGCCCCCTAGCTCATTTACTCCTTCCTCCCTCCCTCTCTTCAGCAGGATTCCCTGAACTCAGCTTAGCCCTGGGGCTCTGTAGCTGGAGAGTTTCTCCGGTTCTGCCTGGCCCATGGTCAAGACAAATCTCTCTCACCCCCCAGTCCCGCAGTTGCTCAGACCCAACTGAGTAAACACACAGAGACTTATATTGCTTACAAACTGTATGGCCGTGGCAGGCTTCTTGGTATCTAGTTCTTAAGAGATTCTTGTGTCCCATATCAGAAGAGCCCTCTGGTGTGGGACAGAGAAAAACCAGTATTTTTATTTAAATCAGGTTGATTATAAATGTGATCTTTCTAAAGAAGAAAAGGGAATATGATATAGATATGATAGGATGAAAGGGTAGATTATTTAATCTACTTTTAAAGAGCAACTTGTTTAAAATGTTTTACATTGCTATGGATTTTAGTTTATTGATACAAGTTTAAACTTAATTTTGTTATACTGTATATACATTTCTATTCTCATTTGAGGTATTATGTTTATGTAACTCATTTAGATTGTAATGGATAATTAAGAAATACAGATTAATAATTAGTCTTCTATGATAGTCAGACTTATAGTCATGTTGTTTTCTAGGTATACATAGATATAATTCAATTAAGTAGTTAATCTTTAAACACTTCAAAGACCTACAGAATATGGCATTTAAAATGTTTTAAAAATTTAGACTTTCTAGACAGCAAGACATGTCTGCTCCTGGCAGCACTGGATTTACTTCAGAGAGGAGGATGTGCATCAAAGACACTCTTTATGGGGTTTATATTCTTCTTGGCAAAAATAGCCATTTGGGCAAGAAACTGTTCTTACCTGGACTGCTTGATCGACTGGACATGCAGGACCCATAGGAAGGTGACCACTGAACTTTGCTTGACAAAATGGTCCTTCAGGTACTTGCTTTGCAGAAGAAACTGCCTGTAGCTGGAGTTTTCCTGAATCCATTTCTATTAATCTATACCTTGCCACGTGGCTTATGGCTTACCGGTACTTTACATCTTCCTTATCCTGATGGCGGCTGGCAGTGTCTCTTCCTCAGCCTTCCACTTCCCAGCTCTATTCTCCTCCTTGTCCCGCCTATACTTCCTGCCTAGCCAATGGCCAATCAATGATTTATTTATTGACCAATCAGCAACACATTTGACATACAGACCATCCCACAGTAACTGCCAGACATTCTACAGGACACAGAGAAAAGTGATTGAGAGACTCTAGACCTGTGGGCTGAAGACAGATGCCCCAACTTTACAAAAGAACTTTGGATGACTGTCCAGGCTGCCAGCTGTCTCTGTCTACTCTCTCAAGACTCCTGAAAGTTGCTTGTGTCCTTCTCCCATTTCTCAGGTAACAGTATATCCTTCTGGGGTCTTTGATGTAGTTGAAGACTAGAGTTATAACTTCCTCAGTTATGATAAAAGATAAGTTAGATATAAAACCTTAGAGTCACAAATATAAGATAGATAGGATATCTTCTTTAATATTGTAACTGTAATTCTTGTTTGATAATTGTTTTGTTGTATGTAATTTTACTATGTTAAAGTTAAAACCTTCCTTTTGGAAAAAAAGAAAAAGGGGAAGTGCTGTGGATGATTGATTGATTGATAAATAAAACACTGATTGGCCAGTAACTAGGCAGGAAGTATAGGCGGGACTAGCAGAGAGACTAGGAACAGGAAGGCTGAGTCAGAGAGATGCTGCCAGCTACCGCCATGAGTACCAACATGTAAGATACTGGTAAGCCACGAGCCATGTGGCAAAGTATAGATTTGTAGAAATGGGTTAATTTAGGATAGAAGAACTAGATAACAAGAATCCATATGTTAATCAAGAAAAATAAGAGTATTTATGAATGGACTCATTATAAACAAATAGTCAAACCTGCAAGAAGACCCTAAATCACTTTAAAAATCATAACATACTTGAGCAATAGAAAGTTATACCTTATTTGTGAATAAAATATTTCAACATAAAGATTCTAATTGTATCCAAGATGTATGGAAATTTAATGTGATCCTAACAAAAATGTCAACTGTGCTAAAAATGTTAATACTAAATTTTATCTAAAAATCATACAATAAAATAATATATAAACAGACATTAAGTCACAAGGTAAAACAGGCAGCACTGTGTTTCAGATATAAAGAAGTTGCCAGGCGGTGGTGGTGAACACCTTTAATCCCAGCACTTGGGAGGCAGAGCTAGGTGACTTTCTGTGAGTTCAAGGCCAGCCTGGTCTACAAAGCGAGATCCAGGACAGGCACCAAAATTACACAGAGAAACCCTGTCTCGAAAACCAAAAAAAAAAAAAAAAAAAAAAAGAGAGAGAGAGAGAATAAAAGGGAAATAGCTATAATCATCAAGACTTGGAATCAGTAAATATATACTTCGGGAAATGAATGGATAGTATTTGGGACAATCAGATAATGAGATCTTATTCTGTATTTTGAAATGTGTTATAACACCATGAAAAAGATAAAGAAAGCTTGACTGCACACTAGTTTGTTAAAGAAGCCAAATACAACAGAATACAGCCTGTCTGAGGCTAAGTCCATGACATCCTGAGAAGAGCATCACCACGAAGACAATAAAATGGCCAGTATTCACCAAAGGTTAGAGATAGTGGTACACAAAGCATTTTTGTTTAAGGAATGAAATACTTTGACTTCATAATGAGAAATACATAATGATTTTTTGCAAGCACATAGAATGCACAAAACCAAGTGTGTATTCTAATGTGTAGCATGGAGTATGAATGATAATGATGTCTCAAAGCAGGTTCATAATTTGTAACAAATGGACCATTCAGATGGGGATGCTAATAACAGAAAGATCAGGGTAGAGACCTGTGGAGAAAGGAAGTGGAAATCTCTGCCCTTTATGTTGGATTTTTCTGTGAACTTAAATGAATCTAATAATTAAGTTTTTATAAAAAGAAAGTATATTTTCAATTCCTTGTAATCAGAATAGCATGTTACATCTAGGTGAATGTATCAGTAGACTGCAAACACTACAGACTTCAGAAAAGATAGTGCAAAGAAAAATTGGGTGTATCTTATGTGAGATATCATTCGGCAAGTGGGGAAACCTGATATTTTTAAAACATAGTTTACAAGTTCTCTATAGCCATTTAGAGAAAAAGAATTTGTTTTTAACAATGCAGGGCTGAAAACACGTGACTGGCTCAGTAGTCTAAATGAGAACACATTCAATTTTCTTTAATTTATGTGTGTGTAGATATTTCTAATTATGACTAAAATCACCAGTTAAATAATGAAAACATCTATCAATGCCCCAACTTGACACCACAAGCCAAAAAATACCAAGCACCATGCCAGGATTGGTTGCCTCTTTTGTAGTTGTCTGACAGTGAAGTCCTATAGACCCCCAAACATCACAGATGTTTGCCAATGGTGTTTTAATTACTCTCCTATGGCTGAAGACATCACACATTTGAGTCATAAAACGTGGAAAAAATGGTCTGGTACTGATCTGGAAGCTTCATCTCTACTGTCTATCTTCACGGAGCTGGAAGGTGAGAAAGTTATCATCAGTCTCACCCAGCTATAAATTCTCCTATCTGGCAAGGAGGCACATCCACTGGTAAGACAGTTGTGTTAATGTCATGAGTCGGGGAGGGATTTTCTGGTTAAATTTAATAACTGCTTCACAGGTTGAAGCCCAAATCTTTTGTGGATATCAGGGCAAAGAACCTGTGGATAGACATGTCATAGACATTATGGGAGGATTTACCACTTTCCTTTGTCAAATGGAAATGATATTCATCAAACTTGTGATGATTTATTGTTATACATAGATGGGACATCTCTTAGTCCTCATCAGAGAAGCTTCTTTTTGCAGTAGATTGTGATTAAAATGGAGAATCTCAGCCTGCCCAAATACAGAGAATAAGATTGTGGAATACTCAGTCATAAACAGGACTTCTATATCACACACACACACACACACACACACACACACACACACACACACACACACACACACACCACTAATTGCAGAGGAAAGGAGAGAAAGTTTCTCAGAGTTAGAGATGGTGAGTGACGACGAGAACAGAGGGTATTCAGGACACAGCTGAGCAGTTATTTATATAAACTCATAGCAGCTGAAACAGAGCACAAAAGACCTGAGCAAGTTCAAGCCAAATCCCTAATTTAGGAAGTAGGTAAGTGGGCATGAAGTCCTACCTAAGAAGCAATTGACAATTGACAGCTGCTGAGAGAGGAGACTTGGTTTTCTTCAATGCTATGTAGCCCTGGGTGGGTTGACCATGCTCCAATGGAAAGACACACTTCTGAGAGTATACAGGCAGAAAAACTATAGTCAGCAGCTTAAAAAGGCAAAGGACAGAAAGGTGGATAACTCACGAAGCTGAAGAGTTAGAGGAGAATTCATACGGAAAAGTCAGTCCAATAAAAACAAAAACTAAAAGTCAAGCAAGTGAAAGGAAGTTAGACAAAAAGTATTTTCAACTTACATAACAGAAAATGATTCATATTTCTTTAATTGAGAGTCCTTGAAACCAAAGGGAAAATAGCATAGAATAATGACCAAAAGAAAAAAAAATTGAGCCAAAATATGAGCATTTTACATTAGAAAAAATGTTATGACAACAAATACTCTAATTTATAATATAAAATCAAATTAAACGACATAATATAACACTTTTAATCTATCCTGTTTTCAGGAAATCAAATCTCTGAATACAAAACCTAGTGTACAGAGTTTGAGAAATGAGATACTCAAAATTTTGGTAGATATTATATGATAAAACACAATCACATATATGCTCTGATCCAGAAATCCCGCATCTAAGATTTAACCCTGCTTATAGCCTACCAACCCATGACACTAAACAAAAACATTTGAAATAACAAACTGGAGAAATTTGGGAATGGATAAATAGCTTTCCATAGAAGAAATTACAATTTTTATAAGCCTGCAGAGGCTATGTGGAGCACCATGCAAATCTATGATAAAATGATAATTAATTACAAATTTTTTCCAATGACATTATTAAACTAATAAGGAAGAAGAGCTGTATTAGCCTAAATTATCTAAGAAGAGAATTGAAAGAATGAACATATATGTCTATACACATTAGTAAGGAATTTGTTGGACAGACCTACAGACTGTTGACTCAGTAGTCCAGCAATGGTTATCTCCTGACAGAAAGACAAATTATCCTGTAATTGTTGGGTTCTTGAGACTGGATGACTCAGAAGTTCCAACCTGGTGCTGTAGTTCCTGCGAAGTTACACAAAGTTGACAAATTTCAGCTCAAGTTGGAATCCTGAAGAAATATGTTCTAATACCAGTGAAGAAATGGCTCTGGATAGATGAACTCACCAGTGAGAATGAGAACGGTCAGACAGAAAAGCTTCGGCTTCCTTCTTCCATGTCCCCCTTACACATTGGCTACAACCTGAAGGTGTGGTAAAGAGTGAGGGTGAATCTTCTAACTTTAGCGATCCAGATTTATGGTGGGTTTTTTTACCTCAAATAACCAAACAAGAAAAGTCTGTCACAGATATGCCCAGCTGCCTATGTTTTAGTTAATTCCTAATGTAGTCAGGTTGATAACCAAGATCAGTCATCACAATGGTTCAGCTGTATGTGGTGGTCCATGCATACAATCCCAACTATCAGGAGTTGGAGTGAGTGGATTGCACTTCCCAATCCAGCATTCAGTAAGTACAAAACCTTTACTCATAGTACAACAAAAAAATTCCAACAAACATTATATACATACATATATATATATATGGTGTGTGTGTGTGTGTGTGTGTGTGTGTGTGTGTGTGTGTGTGTGTGCATCCCACCCCACATTTCCCCTGAGTACTCTTGAGTAGGAGCAGCAGGAAATAATAGATAGAAGTAAAGAGGAGAGACAGACAGAAAATACAGGATAGCCTCAGGAGGGCTGGATGCTAATCTATAGGGCTCTGACTATCTCTGCCAAAGGCTTTTTAGAGGAATGTCAAGGAGTGGAGCAAAAGACCTTCCCCCAGCACAGCCAAGTGCAGACTCTCTCAGACACCTGCTACTCAGGTCCATGGTCCAATCATCCTCTTTATGCAAACCTGCTGGGTAAAGCCACTAGGAAACCTAAATGGGCCCCAACATTTGTGTGTGTGAAACTTTTGAGTCTGGAGAAGTCTTTATGTTTGTAAATGTGAATAAGTGATTTCTTATTAAGTATGCATATATTATATACAATATATACATGATAAATCAAAGAATGAAAATGGTTAATGATGCAGATCTTTGTGAAGAAGTGGGGGGAAATGCAGAGATGTTCCTCTACGGAGTTGAATAACAGCTAATAGGTGTAGAAGGAATGGTAGAACAGAAATATGAAGTTTTCTACCTTCCATCACCAACAATTAAATTAAAAAGACATTAACAGTAGATTTTGAAAACAGTGTGTGGAAGATTGTAGGGAAGCAGAGTGGTTTTTCTTCTTCAAGGTATAACAGCAACACAAGGAAAGACTGATTAATTGCCTCTGGGGAACTATATTTCTTTACAATTAAGAGGTTTCACAGCTGAACTCAGAATCATTAGTGATTCTAGGGTCAGGTGTAAAAAGCTTATGTGAAATAATAAAAAGATGCACAGTAATAGCTATGTAATGTTATTGATAAAATTAGTAACCTAAATTGACTTATCTGGATACAAACAACAACAAAACTAAGAATGGGATCAACTCAAATGTTTTAGATCCAGCCAATAATTCTGTATCAGGAAAAAAATAGAGACAGGTCAGTCTTCAAGGAAACCAATGACATAACCAAGTACAATTTGCAAAGCACAGTTGTATCTTAGGGTGTACTATAAAAAGGTTTCTAAGACAATTGAACCAAGCTAGTGGGGACTCATGAACTTTAGACCAACAACTGTGAAGCCTCCATGGGACTGGACTAGGCCTTCTTCATAAGTGAGACAGTTCTGTAGCTTGGTCTGTTTGAGGGGCCCCTTGAGGTGGGATCAGAATCTATCCCTGGTGCATGAGCTGGTCTTTTGGAGCCCATTACCTTTGGTGGGACACTTTGCATAGCCTTCATGCAGATGGGAGGGGCTTGGCCCTGCCTCAGCTGAATATACCAGACTTTGCTGACTCCTCATGGAAGACCTTATTGTTTTTGAAGAGGGCATGGGAGATGGGTTGTAGGGAGAATGCTGTGGGGAAGCAGGTGGAGGGAAGAGGGGGGATGTGTGATTGGTATATAAAATGAATAAAAAATTTCTTAATAAAGAAAAATGGTTTCTAAAAAGACATTATAGAAGTTTGAATACATACAGTATATGATAGTTTTAAGGTACTGCTAAATCTCCTAGTCCTTAATTTAGTAATTACTTAGGAAAGTGTTACTCACAAGATATTCCTGCAGATATTTCCTGAACAAGTTAAAAAATGATTGTCAAGTATTTCATATTGCTCAGCTAAAAACATGAATTTTTTTGAGAAAGGAAGCAATTTTGAAGCAAATCTTAGTGTTGGAATAGTGAGATATGGTGCACAGGTGATGTCTCCAAGCTTTTAGTATGTCTGACTTATGTTCCAAAATAAAAAAATTTAGAAGAAGAAAATCTGCACTGTCTTAAAATAGTTTTTTTTAAAGAAATGAAATAAGTAACTAAAATATAGATCCTTTTTTTCTGATAAATTTATAAATGAAGATTTTAAAATACATTTGTTGAATATACCTACCTCTCATTTCTATCCATGTACTAGAGTACCAGTAGAGGACATGGTTGGAAAGCTGTAACTTAGGCTGCGTGAAATATTAAAAAGAACTATAACATGTCTGTAACATATTCTTGCATGTGTGTTCATTCATACATGCATGTACAGGTATGCATATATCAGGTATGCATGCCCTTGTGCATACAGTCATGTGGAGACTGGAGGACAACCTTGTGTTTCATTCCTCAGATGTCTCTACCCTTTCTGGGATTTTTTTCTTTGTTTTGTTCTGTTTGTTTCAGTGAGAAAGTCTCTTTCCAGCCAAGAACTTGCCAACTAGGCTAGAGTAGCTGACCAGTGAGTCTCAAGGAATCTATATGTTTCTGCCTTCCCAACATTGGGATTAGAGGGTGCACCACCACTTCTAGCTTTTTGTATTGTATTCTTAATGGGTTTAATGAGGTACAGCTATTAAAGGAACACCTGTTTGCAAACTCTCCATCTCTAAATGGTTCAACCTCCCAGAGAAGCAATTAACATACCCATGTCAGATTTGTAAGAGAAAATAAGACAAAAGGTTAAACACCAGGCACAACTGGACTGGGGGACTGTCTTACAGCATTGTGGGAGATTGGTATCATCATTCTTTGTGAGCGTAGTTTTCCTTTGTTGTTGTGAGTCAGCCTCCACTCTGCTGATGCAATGTACACAAGCTACTGCAATGTCCTGCCTGTTCTCTGTCCACTGTGATAGCTGGGTGCAATTTCTATAGCTCCGAGGGCCCATCTGCTCAAATATTCTCTTCTTGGGTGAAATACCAATAAACAAATAAATAAATAAGCCTTGTAATTGGGGGCAGGTAAGACTGTGATTTAGTGGGCCACTTCCCAAGCCTAAAGAGGAACAGAATCATTAACACCTGGCCAACTTGGAGGAAAAGAGGAAAGGATTTCTCATAAAACAAAATTAGGATCCTTGTAGCAAAAAAGACTGGTGATGAGTGCTGGGCAGGCAAAAGAACAGCCGTCAACTCCCAGTGTTAGCACATTTTCTGAGTGACTGCATACTATTTTATGACTTTAGTCAGATTTGATGACTTCAAGTAAGATATAAGAATGGTTTTGATGGATAAAATTAGGTTTTCTAATCAGTATTCTCTCATACACACACACACACACACACACACACACACACACACACACACACACACATATAATTTTATAAAATGAAATAACTTTGATTACAAACTGCCTTATCTCACATTCATTTTTAGTCAGATAAACATATTTTCATTTGGTTCATTGCAAATAAATCATTTCTCTAGTAATTTGTTTCTCAGCTTTTTTATTATTTCATTTGGAGTCATATTCCTATACCATTAAATTAATATTAAGGGGAAATTACTAAGTTCTGAAGCAAAATGATCGTGACTCAAGAAGGACTCATTTTAGTGGAGAATGGTTTTCTCATAGTAGTAACTCTCTGCAGGACAAGGTGCCTTTTATTCTAGTAAAGATACACGTATATCACTCTGGCCCTTGTAGTGGGATAAAATAGGGCTTGACAAGTACGGGAGAATATCATGTGTGAAACTACCACCTTTTTACAGAGCATAATAGGAAAGAAAAATTATTTTATAAAACTACATCAAATGATTTTTATTTCACCAAGAGACCACCCCAAGAACTAAAATCCCAGCACCACTTGTTTCTGCTCATTCTTGGGTTGACTCAGCTTGGTGAGTGCTATGGTTCTGGGTTGTCTATGACATCAAATGATGGTATTTCCTTTGTAATTGGAATTCTCATGTTTCTTTGGATGCTTTGCAATTTCAGATTGATTTTTAAAATATTATATTATAGACATGAGTCTATTCAGAGAATATGATTTTTATTTTTTTAATAAGTCATCTGAACTAGTTAAGGTTAGTGCCTATGTTTCAAGGGGCTTTTATGGTTCCTTACTCCAATTTTAACTCAAATCTTGAAGCAACTATGATGCTGACCAATGGGCTTTACATTTGTTGTAGTCAGAAGACAGCTTGAGATGGATTCTTGTAGCGCAGCCCCCATAGCACTGTTACAATGTTTACAGTGTGGTCCCTGTACATGAATTTTAGAGGTGAGCCAAGGAATTCAGTTACAATTCATGGGATTTCTACCTATTTCCCTCAATTCCTTTTCATTTCCTGTGTGATGCTGTCATTTCCTCTAGACAGTTCTTAAATCTTCAAGGCACTTCCTGAGGATGTGTTTTCATTCAGGACCTGATAGAGAGAGAACAGGAAAAGGAAAAGCAAATGAGTTTTGCTTCATGCTTTCGAGACCCAAGCTTTCCTCATTTGGAGGGATTTCCCCACTGTTATAGCTGTAGGTCCTACCTGGCAACTGCTGACCATTGACCATAGTGCCACTGCTATCCTACAACCCTAGCCTTATGTACAAGCTGTAAGGAGCTGGAGCAAAAAAAAAATCGAAACAAGTCAGGCCATTTCTCCCAGTCTTTTTAGATAGTGTTTTTAATAGTGTTATTTTTAATAGTGTTATTTTGTGGTTCCCATAAAGAGAATATTTCCCATGGAGTTCTATCTCATGTGTTTTTTGAATTGTGTCTAGTTTTAATTCATGTTAGATGAAAACCAAATAGACAGAAATGATTGCAAATTAGCCATTAACTCTTTCAAAATTTAAAATTTGGAATTTTAACATGACCCCAGTACATATGATTCTATATACTTTTGAAAACACCATATTGCTGGGCCAGGCATTCTGCACAGGATTTGGATATTCGAAAGGCCCTTTTCTGATAGACAGAGTAGTGCATTCTTGTTTATCTTCTTCAGATTCTAGACATCATTCTCTTCAATAATTTTAAATGTGTAGGGGTTGGAAGGAAACAAAAGGTAGTTGCAGGGCCGTGTAGGCAAAGAACACAGCCCCAGACCAGAGGGCTACAGAAGGGAGCAACAAGGTAAGTAAAAGATTGTGAGCAGATGTTTTAAGTTGATTCAGCCGTGTTAATGTTTTATGTGTTCTGAGTAGTTGACTACAATGCCCAGCTGGTAAAATAGTGAACCTGAGAGTAATTTGGGTGATGAGTTTGAGACAATAGTTACTTTTCCTATGAACTTGTTTAGAGACAATCTACTGTTGGTCACAAATTCTTTAAATCCAAGATAGTGAGAGAATGCTTGTCATATGTGATTATACTATTCAAGATCCTGTATGAATAACAAAGCATTTGTTATAAACAGAAAACATTAAAAGGTCATCTAACATGAAAAGAATTAACATTATGGTTAATAAATAAGCTATACTAAAAATAAGCTGTGGCAGTGATGAAAACAAAAAAATAAGGAATATATATATATATATATATATATATATATATATATATATATATATATATATATATATATAGGAGACAAGGAGAATTCTGGGAAGAGAAAGGCTGAGTAAGGAGATGCCAGCCCACTGTCCAGGGAACAGCATGTAATGATACACATGTAAAGCCACAGAACACGTGGTGATATATAGATTACCAAAAATCGCCTGAGTTTAAATGTAAAAGCTAATGAATAATAAGCCTGAGCTAATGTCTGAGCAGTTTTCATTAATGTAAGCCTCTATGTGTTTATTTGGGTCTGAGTGGCTGTGGACAAGGTGGGACACAGGAAAAGTTCAACTACAAGATATGGTCAATTTCCTCAGTAAAATGAGTTTGTTTTTGTGTTGCTATATATAACAGGCTTTTTTTGGGGGGCGACCAACCAGCTTCTAAATGATGAAACGGAGACTTATTATTAGTTATGAATGCTCAGCCTTAGCTTAGGTTCATTTCTTGCTATCTCTTATAACTTAACCTGTTTCTCTTCATCTGTGTTTTGCCTCAGGACTTTTTAATCTTTCTTTCCTTCTATATGTCTTCCTTTCACTGATTCTCATGTCTGGCTGCCTGGTGGCTGCCTGGCTTCTCACCCCAGGTGTTTCCCTCTCTTTCTCCCTTGTTCTCTTTTTCCTCTCTCTTGAGTCTAGATTTTTCCTTCTAATTATTCTCTCTAACACACTTTTACATAATTAAACAAATGCAGCAAAACAAATGTAGCATACCTTTACAAAGTTAAAGTAGTATTCCACAGCATAAACAAATGCAACACATCTTTACCCAGTTAAAGTAATATTCCAAAACAACTATGTGTGGTGGTTTGAAAGAAAATGGCCCCCAAAGGTAGTGGTACTATTAGGAGGTGAGGCCTTGCTAGAGGAAGTGTGTCACTGGAAGGATGGACTTTGAGATCTCTTTTGCTCAAGCTTTCTTCAGTGTGACAGTCAGTTGACTTTCTGTTGACTGCAAGATGTAGGACTCTCAGCTCTAGCACCATGTCTGCCTGCATGCCTCCATGCTCCCCACCATGATGATAATGGACTTAACTTCTGAACTACAAGTGAGCCACCCCAATTAAATGTTTACCTTATAAAAGTTGCCTTGCTCATGGTGTTTCTTTGCAGTAATAAAAACCCTACTTAAGATACCATGCAACTCCAATGTGAATTAAATAGGAGAAAGAGACCTAAAAGACACACAAGGAAACTCAGACTCTCAGACTGCACTCAACAACTAGTAAATGAAATTCAGTTTACTTGCTCTCAACCATGTTCAAATATGTTCTATTTATAATAGTCAGGAATTGGAAACAACCTAGATGTCCCTCAACAGAAGAATGAATAAAGAAAATGTGGTATATTTACACATGGAGTAATATGAAACTGTTTAAAAAATGACATCATGAAACTTGCAGACAAATGGATAAAACTAGGAAAAAAATCATCCTGAGTGAGGCAATCCAGAACTGGAAAAATAAATGTGGTTTCCACTCATTTATATGTGGATTTTAGGCATTAAGTAAATTATAACCAACCTACAATCCATAGACCCAGAGAAGTTAGGTATAGAGGGACTAGGGGGACAAATGGATCTCCCTGAGAGGTGGAAATAGAATAGATTTTATGGGTGGATATGAATGGGAGGATCAGGTGAAGAGCAGGAGAGTAGATGGGGTAGAGGGAGGGAATTTTCTCAGAATCAGCTGGCATTGAGAGGTATTTGAGAGGTGGTACTGAAACTTAGTGCAGTGGAAAATATATGAAGGCAATCCTAAGGAAGTCTCCAAATATTGAGGGAGATGGAGTCTCAACTAGTCATCTCTTGTCACTAAATGAAGCTTCTAGTGCCAGGACTGGGTTACATCTAACTGAATTGTTTGCCTGTAAAAGGGGTCCCATGAAAATCCACAAACAATCCAGACTATTGCCAAGACAAGATGTTGCTCTCCACAAACTGACAGCAAGACCACATTCCTGAAGATAACACCCACACAACTCATTGAACATGGAGACATCAAGTTGGTGCCTACAGAGAACATTCACCCCCTATATTCTAGCATCTTTGGTACAGGAATTTACACTGCAGGATACCAAAAGAGAAACAAACACCTACCCAGCCACAAAACCTTTGATGTACAACCTGTCTTGGCTGCAAAATAAGCTAGGAAAATGGTGGCACAAAGCTTGTGGGTGTAGCCAACCAATGTCTGATTTGACGTAAGGGTCACTCTATGGGACAGAACCCATACCTGACATTGCTTGGGTAACTAAAACCAGAGAAAAGACAGCCTGGAGATAGTGGGTAAAATCAAATGCTGATCTAAAAAAAAAAGATAGTAACAAAAAATAATTCCCAATAATACCTTGCTGTATTCATAGATCAGTGCCTTATTCAGCCATCATCACAGAGGCTTCCTCTTGCACCAGATGAGAAAAATACAGAGAGCCACAGCCAGACATTATGTAGAGAGTGGGAGACCTTTGAACACTCACCTCTAAATGGGATGTCTCCACCAAATCTCTCCTCTCAAAGCTCATGGAACCCTTTGGAATAGGAGGTGTTCAGAATGTAAGAGTCAGATGGAGGACACCAAGAGAACAAGACCCTCTAAATCAATTGAGTAAATCTCATATGAACTCACAGAGACTGAAGCAGCATGCACAGGGCCAACACAGGTTTATTCCAGGTTTTCTATGTATATATATTATAACTTTCAGTTTAAGATTTTTATGGGAATCCTGAGTGTGTGAATGAGTGGGTCTGTAGTGGGTTGCCATTCCAGCTTTGATCTGGAAGTTCCAACCCCCATTGAGACTTCGGCAACTGTCACGCCTACAAGGCGGGGCCAAGGGAGGCGCCGGGGGACCTGAGATCTGGATTGGCGGGGCGCTCTGTTGCGGGACCCTGGACTGGAGAGGTGGACCGAGCAGAGCTCCAGAGAACACCGCTGGACTGTGATACACCTTCCCCAGACTCCGCGACCTACCTATTCCTTAATTTGTAAGTTACGCCATTAAATAAATCTTTTAACTACGTGGAGTGGCCTTAATAATTTCACCCATATCTGGTGCCCAACGTGGGGCTCGAACCCACGACCCTGAGATTAAGAGTCTCATGCTCTACCGACTGAGCTAGCCGGGCTTCATGTAAGGATATGTTGCTTTGGAAAAGAGTCTCTTTTGTTTCCACAGAAAGCAAGAGGCTATGGATTTGTTCCAGAGTAAGATACATCAGGTTTGACCAGCCAAGACCCCCTGAAAGGTCTCTGATGACACCATGGCCCAGATGATCCAACATCCAGAACCGTTTCAAGGCAACTGGCTCAGACGAATACACCCTCATGGACTACTCCATAATCCTAAAATGTTCTTTGTGTCCCCATAAGATACAGTGCCCCCCTCCAGCAGGAAGTAGTAAGAGAAGCTACGCCCAAATTCCCAAATATACCAAGCTGACTTTGGAGATGTGTAAAGGTTAAAACCTTCCTTTTTAAGAAAAGAAAACGGGAAGTGCTGTGGGATGGTCTGTATGTCAAATGTGTTGCTGATTGGTCAATGAATAAATCACTGATTGGCAGTGGCCAGGCAGGAAGTATAGGCGGGACTAACAGAGAGGAGACTAGAGAGAACAGGAAGCTGGAAAAGAGAGACACTGCCAGCCGCCATCAGGACAAGGAAGATGTAAAGTACCGGTAAGCCACAAGCCACGTGGCAAGGTATAGATTAATAGAAATGGATTAATTTAAGCTGTAAGAACAGTTAACAAGAAACCTGCCACGGCCATACAGTTTGTAACCAATATAAGTCTCTGTGTTTACTTGATCGGGTTTGAGCAGCTTGGGACTGGCGGGTGAGAGAGATTTGTCCTGACTGTGGGCCAGGCAGGAAAACTTTAGCTACATGGGTCTCTGTTTCTTTGCCTTTTCTTGGTCTCTTTTCCTTGTCTTGGTTTATATTGTCCAACTTTGATGTGATGGTTTCTGTTTTATTATTTTTAATATTTTATTTGGTTATGGTATGTTGTTATCTCTTAGAAGCCTGTTCTTTTCTTATGAGAGATAGAAAGGGAGTGGAAGTGAATGGAGTTGGTGTGGCGTGGGGAGCAACTGAGAGGAGTGGAGGAAGGGAAACTGTAATCAGAATACATTTAAAGAAGAAAAAAATTAAGTTTCAAAAAAAGAAAAAAATTCCAGTTTCAACATTGCGTAAACTTCACAGTAGTAGTCCTATCTATTTTGACAATTGTCAACTTTATTGGTTTTTAAAGTTTATTATTATTATTTATTATTATTACTATTATTACCATGTGATAGAGGGGCACATATATACATGCCACAGCACATGAGTAGAAGTCAGAAGGGAACTTTGTGGACTGGTTCTCTCCCTCGGCCTTACACAGGTAACAGGCAGGTCCTCAGGTTGTAAGGTTTGCACTATTTAGTGGCAAGGACTTTTATCCTCTGAGCCATCTCAGTTCCTCATGTTGTCAGAAACATTTGATGTAACTTGTAATTAAGTTGTTTACTTCACTGAAACTATATAGAAACTAATCTCCTTGAACAATTTTGATAGTTTCTTTAAAAAAAACAGTGTATTTTTACTTAAAAGCTAATGGAAGAATTACAAAAATAACAACAAAAGTGGCAGAAGCCTCCGAGCCCATTTTCGTGCCATAGAAGTTTTATCTCCACTCATCGGCAAGCATTGCACTTCAAGTTCTTGTTCTTCAACCAGCCAGAACCAATTGGAAGACTGAACACACAGCAGTTTCTTCACAAACATATCCCAGCTGCTGCTAGGATACCGATTTCCTACTGTCTCCCTTGCCTTTTCTGATCCAAAAGATTAATCGAGTATCAGACAAACTGCCAGATGTCTCAAGCTGCAGCCCTGGTAAGCACACTGCAGTGGGAGAAACAGATGGAGGTGTCCGCGGCTCACTGCACTTGCTGCTGCTGCTGCACTCTTTGGTGTGAGTCTCCAAAGGTGGTCATCCGAAGCCCAGATGCTCCACTACAGCTGCTTCAGAAGCTGGGCTTCCCCTGGAGCCCTTCCTCTTTGTGGATGGACTTGAAAACATTTAGGTCCCACTGCACTAGTGGCTTCTGGGTTTTTGCTTTGTTTTACTTCAATGATCAGTCAATGGTGAAATAAAATGGGCTCTGAAGATAATGAATAAAATTTAATGGGAAACAAAGACATTTTCCCCTGAAGCCATGTTAGCATTTGTCTAAGTATCACCAAGAGAACTCACTCACTATTTAGGATGCCAGCTGAGGCAAAACCCAAGACATGGGAATGATTTTAATTATAATTACATTCTAAATTTTAAACCTACAAGAAACATCGTTTTGAAACATTGTATATATACTGAGTTCTTTTAAGATGTGTTTTCTATGACATGGAACCATAGAGTGAATATATGTGAGAAGGAAAGGAAACAATATGTGTAAATTTTGTATTACTAGACAGGAGACCACAGGCAGCCAACCAAAAGCATAATTAAAAGAGTAACACACAAGACTGCTGCCATGGCTCAGTAGGTGCTTACTGCTAAGCCTAATGGCATGAATTCAATATTCAGAACAGACAAGGTAGGAAAGACCTGATTTCCTGATTCCCACACGCTGTCCTCTAATCCCTATACATACACTATGGCTTCCATGTAAAAATGTATTTTAAGAATTAGAAAACAGTGTATTATCAGTCAAGAACATGTCTGAGTCAAGATAGTATACTGAATTTGGGGTTATTAAACATAGAAACTTAACAACTCTGTGGTAGGTAATTGGGGAGGGGAGGATTGAGTTGAATCAGTTATAATATGATTGCTTAGTAGATTTATTTCCCAGCATATATGAAATACAATAAATGCAATAAATGTAAGGAGACAAACTATGTGTTAGTCAACCAATAAGTACTGAATAACTAAGAACATCTTTAAAATATGAGTTGGTGTGATAGTGCATGTCTGTGGGCAAAGCTCTCAAGAGGCTGATTGGGAAGCTTACTGGAGCCCACAAATTAGAGACGACCTTGGGTAATAGTGTAACCCCCATCTCAAAACAAAAATAAAAAAGTGAATACTGATGGGAGATTAGAAGGAGAGGCTGTGAAAGCGGCTTCAAATGTTAATGATTAACTTTGTGATTTGAAAGTGAAGTCATGCTTGCTGCTTGCCTGTGTCTGGGAAGACAAGATAAACAAATACCTATTTACTCTGATAGAGAACCAAGGGCAGACCAAAAGAACCATCTCAACCAAACCTAGCATGGTGAATTGATGAGGTTAATGGAGGTCCATATAGGAGCATGGATGCAGGTTTACTTCGAGAAACATGGGTGACCATCAGGCAGTTGTAGTACCAAAAAGCTCACATGTTGATTGAAGATAACTCGCATAAACTTTATCCCTGAACAACACGCAGGCAGTTCCATTAAGAATCTCCTTCACCTAGCAGTTATATACTGCTTACATCATCTTCTGACTCTCCCAAGTTTCATGAGTGTCCTCACCTTCTCAAGTTCCATCTCAGTGTTATGTTTTGTGAATTAGATGAGTTTCCTTCTCCTCTACAACAGTGAGTGTCTTTAATTTTTTCCCTCTTTGGTTAAGTGTATTGATCCTCAGAACAAATAGATGTCTGATTATATTCTTCTGTCTATGACTGAGCATTGGGCCACAGCGCCACAGCAACACTCATTTTATTCTTGGTAGATTGACCTAGTTATAAATCTCTACAATAGTCACTGCCCATCACAAAAAGAAAGTTTCCTATCACAGGGAAGGACAATAGCAACAATAATCTATGTATGTTAGCATAGATGTTCAGTATGCTCTTTTATAGGCACATCACATCCCTGAAACAGCACTAAGAGTGGGCTCCACGCCGGGCGGTGGTGGCGCACGCCTTTAATCCCAGCACTCGGGAGGCAGAGCCAGGCGGATCTCTGTGAGTTCGAGGCCAGCCTGGGCTACCAAATGAGTCCCAGGAAAGGCGCAAAGCTGCACAGAGAAACCCTGTCTCAAAAAACCAAAAAAAAAAAAAAAGAGTGGGCTCCACACTAAGGGATATTATTTCCAGGTTTTTACCCTAGTCTTCCATATCAGTTATGATTTTTCTCCTGTGGAACAACCCTGAACCCCAATCACAAAGCAATTAATTAAAGCCCAAATTATTATGACACTGCCGAGGGCTGTGAGAGCATACAGCAGGTTATAACGGGGTTCATATGTCAACCCACTAAATGAATGACTCTTTGATGGGAAGCCCATGAGGTTACTGACTATAAATGACCAGTTTCTCCTTGTCTGCGTTTCTTTCAGGTGCCACTTCATTTCTTCCCTAAGAACTGCATTTCTTACTTAAGAATAGCTATGGTATCTCCCCATTTACCGTGCATTTCCGTGTAATGTGTACATGTAATCTCATGATTATATCTCAGTCTTATAGTCACACATAATTGTGGATGGTCAAGAAGATGGTTTCTTATTTAACTGCACAATTTGGATGAATAGCAACATACTAAAATTCCATATGGACATGGTCTATTCCATATGGACTGTAGACACTTAGAGGTCTTGTTCTCCATCCTTAGCCACTGACAAGGCAAACTTGACCAGACAAAGTGTCCTTGTAGAACTTTCACAGAGAAGAATTGCAGGTGCCTGGCCTTGTTGGATCAAAACTCTTCAGAAGAATTACAGTGAACCAGAAGTGATAGTGCAGGTGTCTGGCCTTGGTGTATCTTAGTCCTTCAAGAGATCAATAGCACCTGTGCTGCCCTAAGCTTCCTCCACCTGCAGCTCCCCACTCTGATTCAAAAAAAAATTAACCTTTGCATATACTTCTCCGCCAGTTTTTAATGCAATAGATGATGTTTAGGTCCTGAGATTAAGGCGTTTAACAGTAAAAAGGCTGTTAAATGAATAATGATGTCCAGATATTGTTAATCACATAAAATAGTACACGTATTCTTTGCCTTTTCCTAAATCTCTTATTGGTTAAGTTTCTTCCCTGGTATTCTTGTAGCTATCCCCTTAAGAGATGAGCCAGTACTTTTACAAACTGCAGGTGTGGTCAGACACCAATTAATCTGACCAAGTCTTTCCCAAGTGTGACACTTATTAGAATACTTGTCCCTGAGAGAGTTTACTTCTAATTTTTACTAACAAGTTGCTAATGAATGGATATATATATATATATATATATATATATATATATATATGTATAGAGAGAGATGTAGATAGATAGATAGATAGATAGACAGATAGAAAGATAGATAGATGCTTGAGAATTTGTAATGAATAGTAGAATGAAGATGTAGTAGAATAAAGATATAGAATAAAGAAGTAGAGAAGAATAAATATGGAAGAAACAAAGAACACAACAATAAAGAGCATGCAGAATGAAGAGCATTGGCCCATGTGTGTGAAGTTATTATAGAAATCTTTAATTTTTCCTTTGCTCCTGGTAAGCATTTCTCAGGAGACCTTGGGTAGGGGCTGAGGGCTGGTACCTCACCCCTACATGCTGCTATTGAACCAGTGTTCACATCTTGCCTGTCATGTTGGTCCTGTATCACACAGAGTCTGTGACTTAATGCATTTATCTAATTATTCTTTATGAATAAAAACCTGGGAGTCGGGAGTTGGATATTGGAGTAAGAACCTGAATGATCAGAGAAATAGTGGAGAAGCAACCAGTGACCTCCTACCTCTGTCACTCCTCCATCCAAAAGGGCTGAGACCCTCTCTAAGCCCTGGCCTACTACCTTCTGTCTCTCTTTCTGTCATCAGTCCTCCAAAACCTCTATGATTAATTTTGGTCAGCTTGTAGCTAGCTCTAACTTCTGATTCAAAGTAAAATTTGTTGTCAGAATGAGATCAAAATATCATATAATGCTTCCTCCTTTCTGTCTAAATAAAATTTCTATACTATATCTCCCCTTTTCCTTCAGAAAGAGATACTTGAATTTTGGCAATGCCAAGTGTCTTGGAGCTGCTACTTGACAAAGATCACAATGGTACAATGACTTGAACTGACCCTTTATTGCCCTTGGTGAAATTTACTGCACAACTGTTGCCTATGTCTTTGACATGTTTAATGTTTGAATTCATTGCTATTAAGGGCCCCATACCAAAGGCTGGGACTGGGACAATATAACAATTCTTATGAAAACTGATGTTAAGAATAAAACTTAAGGTGATTCCCTTGGGAGAATTAGCTATGCAAGAAATTGAGTCTTCTTCTGAAGTGGTATTAATAAACAGGAGACACAGGGTCTGAAACAAATCATTTAAGAAGAAAAATATAGAGAAATTTTAAAAGCTGATAAGTTATGATTGAATCATTAGGTTTTCATCCCTCCTCCAGAAACACGGAACTAGTTTGGACAAGGAAAAGATTTTTTAGTGTAAAACTCATGGCAAGCCTTGGTACCTTCCTTAAGGTAAAGTAAACAGCCTTAGGACTCTTGATTTTGATTTACTCTTTGCAGGATTGTAATAAAGATAGAGACCACAATAAATCAAAAGTTTATGACAAGGACACAAAGAGAAACATTCTGGCTTGGATGAACGCCTGGCTCCCTGAGTTGACTTGTCAGATCATGACTTCTCTGATTGTAGAAATAACAGAGAGCAGAACATGGTATTTCAGAAGTCAAGGGACATGATGGTGGTCTTGTGTCAGAAAGAAAAGAAAAAATTTAAACAAGGGACCAGGGAATTAGATTTCTGTAGAAAGATCAAATATTCCCTATAGTAGATTAATAGAATAACAGGTAGTAGTAAAAAACTTCTGATCTATTAACTTAGCCAAACTTAAATAGAGACATCCTGTCTAGTTTTTCTGTAACCACAGGCTTTATGACTCCAATGTTAAGGAAAAGGATATTGAGTTAAAAGAATTGATTTTATCATAATGCTAGATTTTATTTCTTATGAAATTTGCTGTTTGCTTGTTTTATTTCTTTTACTTTGGTATGCTCATATAATTATGGAAGACTTGAGAAAATGGAATGATTCAAGTCTGTGAGGAAATGATTTTGTGTATAAATAAAGCCTGTGAGAGATACAGGTTGTCAGAGTAGGACAAGCCATACTGAGATGAGCTTCCTCTCTGTCCATCTCTCCTAAAACAAAACTCAGAAGTGTCCCATGTCTGATTTCTCCATTGCCATTCTTGCATCCATCCATCCATCCTCAAACCCTGTCCTCATCTGGAGCTGGAATCTGGCAACAACTAAAGATAACTAAAAAGGTTTTGCTTCTAATTTCTGTTTTGGTTATTGCTGCTTGGATAAAATTGCCTGCTTCAGATATTTCTTCCCAGGGGGTAGTTAATAGAAAACAAAAAGGGGATGAACCTTATGAATCACTTATTTACCAGGTCACTGATGCTGTGACCAAAATCATACCTCAAGAACAGGATGCAGAAATATTTATTTAGCAACTGGCCTACAAGAATGCCAATAATGCCTGTAAGACGTTGTTAGCACATATTAGAAGACTAGAAAGTATTTCAGATTATCTAGAAGCTTGTGTTTATTTCACCCCCTCTTTTGCTCAGGGCATACCTATTGCTGCTGCCCTCCAAGGAAAAACAACTACTCAAATACTACAGAGGTGGCCCCACTTCCCGACCAGGGAATGGGAGAGCTTGTTTTTCCTGTGGCCAGAAATGACATATAAGCCAACAATGTCCTAATAAAAATCAAGGAGAACCTGTTTGGTCTTTCCTTGTTAACACAAGGCCTGGGAGAATTGTAAACCGTCCAGCTTCTCTCTGTCCTCGGTGCCAGAAGGAATTTCACTGGCAGAAAGATTGTAGATCTACATTTCATAAAAATGGGACCCCCCCCCCCCGCCCCCACGTGTGCCACCTCGGGGCCCTATGACAACAGGGAAACAATTTAATACAGTCTCCTATTTTCCCCTTGGGAAACTTCCAGAGGGGCCAGGCTCAGGCTCCTCAAACAATGGGAGCAACAATGATCAATCCCTTCTTGCCCCAGTGGGACATCCAACAAGTACTCCAGGTAACCATAGAGGGTACAGGACTGGACCTCAGTTCCACCACCTCAGTCATATTAACTCCTGATACTCCTAATGTAACTATTCCTGTAGAAATTTATGAACCTCTACTCCATTGTCAAGTGGGATTAGTTTTAGGTTGAATTTCTGGCTCTCAAGAAACATCATCTGCATTCCCACCCTGGCTCTAAGTACCCTGTGCTTCTAGGGTCACTTGTCAGCAGCCAATACCAACTTGGAGACAACTAAGGTCGTTCAGCAATCATGCTGAAAGTTTGCTTGAAACTCCTGGTGCTGCAGTGCACACGAGAAAACATGCTTCTTGCAATGGTATCTCAAATTACAAACAAGGTACTGATACTCTCCCTGCCTGGCTGTGATGCAGCGGTCTATTGGACTTATTCACTCGATCCTCCTATTTTTTCGTCTTACAGCTTGGGACTTTGCTCCTGTTGAGGTTACAACTAATGCTCTGGAGTTTATGGAAGGAGAGAGTAACAACTCTGCTGTTTCAGGAACGTGATAATATTACATATGAAGGTGTTTCTAATTCATTGCCTATTTGTCTTTATACTGATTCTGATTCCTCAGTTACTGGTTGTTTTATACTTGCCCAAAAGACTTAGGTTGCTGATTCCTCTGGTGCACTATCTATTACTTCTGATAACAAACATGTACATTATAGAAATCTTCAGGTTCTAAAAATTATGTTCCTTGCCCTTCTGGACAATAAATATGAGACTACTTCATTGCTATTGCTTTTTTGGTACCCTGCTTATCCTAATCTTTCCTCACTGGACAATGCATGGACACATATTTCCTCTAGAGAAACTTTTCCTAAATGATTTTCTTGTGGTTTTGCTAGTAACTCTGTACATTATCATCCATTTAATGTTTCCTTTACTATTACTGATTGGCCAGTTAGTGATCCTAGCTAAGATGTATTTTGAACTCAACAAACTAAAATTTCCTTATGACTATCCTTATTCTCTCAAACTTTGAATGCTTGGTATAGCCCTGGTTGGCCTACACTAATTTTTGTTTTCACCTCTCTCTGTAAATGTCCTTTACAAAAGGATTTATTTCACCTTTTTGCTGCTAGTCATAAAGTTTTGTTGTATCACTCTCGGTACAGATCTGAATTTATTACTAAATCTATCCATCCTTGTGTTGTAGCTCCCTTTACCATCCTTCATCAAGGACCTCAAGGTTCTCTTTCTACTTTTCATAACCCACACAGTTCCTTTAGACTTTCTTGTTTTGGTTGTATAATTTCTAATTGCATTACTGTTTCTTCTCATGATGTTTATGTTTTAATTAAGCAGCCACCATATGTCCTTCAGCCTGTTAATATATTTCTATTCCTTGATATAATGATCCTAGACTACAAGTCTTAGATCAGATTTTCTCTGCTCTCTTAGGAACCTAAGCATTTTGTCACTGCCCTAATCTTAGGGATTACAGCTTTAGTAGGTATTTTAGCAAGTTTTACAATGTCTACAGATGCTTTGATTCAGCATGCTCATACTGCCAGTCATGTTGATCAACTTTCCAAAAATATTTCTGCGGTGCTTATGGTACTAGAACAAATTGATAAGGGCCTCAGGATTGCATCAACACTTTAGAGGAAGCTGTTCTCTTTATAGGAAATCAGTTAAACAACGTTAAGATTAGACTTGGTGTGCAATGTCATTCTACTTTTAAATGCATTTGTGTGACCCTTCTTCCATATAATGATACAGAACATAATTGGGGTCAAGTTCAAGCACATTTACAAGGTATTTGGAATAATTCTGCTTTATCCATGGATATGGCCTCTCCTCACCACAGAATCTCTGACATAGCTCAGACTCCTGTTGCTTCCTCCTCTGTGGAGATCATTGATTCTATCTTGCTGGCAATACGCTCCTATGCAGGACTTACCAATTCATGGTTCTTTTTTACTAACTTGGGCATTAACATTTTTATAATTTTACTTTTTCTTTTCTTATTCCCAGTTATCATCAGACAACTAACCAAAAGTTTGTGGGCCTTGACAATTGAATTCCATGCTTTACAACTTAGAAGAAAAGTGGGGAGATGGTGATTTCAAGTGTCTTGGAGGGGCTACTTGACAAAGATCACAGTGTTTGGATGACTTGGACTGACCCTTCATTGCCCTTGGTGGAATTTGCTGCATAACTCTTACCTATGTCTTTGACATGTTTAATGTTTCAATTCCTTGCTGGTAAAGGCCCCTCACCAATTGCTGGGACTGGGACAATGTAACAACTCTTATGAAAGCTAATGTTAAGAATAGAACTTATGGTGATTCCCATGGGAGAATTAGCTATGCAAGAAATTGAGTCTTCTATGGAACTTATTACTTAGGTGGAATTAATAAGTATGAGACATAGGATCTGGAACAAATAATTTAAGAAGAAAATCTTAATGAAATTTTAGAAGCTGATACATTATATCTGAATCATTGGGTTTCCATCCCTTGTCCAGAAACAAGGAACTAGTTTGGACAATGAAAAGATTTTTTATTATAAAATTAATGATAAGCCTTGGTACCTTCCTGAAGGCAAAGTAAACAGTTTTAAGATTCTTGATGTTGTTTTACTCTTTGTAGGATTATAATAAAGGTAGAGACTACATTGAAACCAAAATTTATGACAGAGACACAAAAAGAAACATTCTGGTTCAGTGAACTGCCTGACTTACTGAGCAGACTTATCTGATCAGGATAAGAGACTTATCTGATTGTAGATAGAATAAAGAGCAGAACACCGTATTTCAGAAGTCAAGGGACATGATGGTGGTATTATGTCAGAAAGAAAAGAAAGAATTTAAACAAGGGACCAAGGAATTAGATTTCTGTAGAAAGATCAAATATTCCTTATAGTAGATTAATAGAATAACAGGTAGTAGTAAATAACTTCTGATCTATTAACTTAGCCAAACTTAAATAGAGACATCCTATCTAGCTTTTATGTAACTGCAAAGCTTTACGACACCAATGTTAAGGAAAAGGATATTGAGTTAAAAGAGTTGATGTTAGAAATTTATTTCTTATGAAACTTGCTGTTTGCTCATTTTGTTTCTTTTACTTCAATATGTTTTTGTAATTATGAAAGACTTTAGAAAATGCAGTGATTCAAGTCTGTGAAGAAATGATTTTGTGTATACACAAAGCCTGTGAGAGATACAGGTTGCTAGAGTAGAAAAAGCCATACTGAGATGTGCTTCCTCTCTGTCCATCTCTCCTAAAATGAAACTAAGAAGTGTCCCATGTCAGATTCCTCTGTCACCACTCTTGCATCCACCAATCTTCAGACCCTGCCCTCAACCAGAGGTGGTCTCTGGAAGAATCTCACTCCTTTGTTTAGCTTTTTACCTGACCATGATCAATAACAACTTGTAACCATCCCCCAAAATAATGGCAAACATCTATAACCCATCAAATGACCAGAAACCACCACCCCATCTCTTGGGAATATGAGTGTTGTTTTCTCTAAACTGATTCCTATGGTCTGGAGACTGCTGGAATAAGCCAACCTATATATTTTTCAAAGTGTTTTGACTTCATAATAGAAGTCAAAAGGTGTGTTGTTTGGGGAAAGAGGTTATGCTTTTGTTCTCACAGAAAACTGTCACGAGCTTTGGCAGGCTGTGACGCCAATCCAGCGGATAGCAATTGATAACTGAAATATTAACCCACCGATTAAATAATTATCTGATGGAGGAGAGCCTTGTTCAAGCAAGGTTTATGGGATCACTGACTCTGGAAACTGTCACTCCTGTCTGTAGTTTCACATGTGCAAAAACAGCTGTGGTGTCTCCCCAATACCTGCAGTGTAATGGGTAATCTCATATGATACGTATGTGTAATCTCATGATTATATCTCAGTCTTTTTTTTTTTTTTTTTTTTTTTTTGCTTTTTCGAGACAGGGTTTCTCTGTGTAGCTTTGCGCCTTTCCTGGAACTCGTTTTTTGGAGACCAGGCTGGCCTCGAACTCACAGAGATCCGCCTGGCTCTGCCTCCCGAGTGCTGGGATTAAAGGCGTGCACCACCACCGCCCGGCTATATCTCAGTCTTATGGACACATATATCTGTGGATAGTCAGGAAGATGACTTCTCATTAAGTTATAAAATTTTAATATATATTAATATACTAGAGTATGCTTCATAACTAGATCTATTGTTTCACAAAGACTGTAAGACATTTAGGCTCTGTTTTTTTTTCTTCCATTTTTCTTTATTAAGAAATTTTCTACTCACTCTACATACCACCCACAGATCCCACCTCCTCCCTCCTCCTATCTCCCAGCACTCGCTCCCAAGACACCCCACATCTCCACATCCCCAAAATCAAGGTCTCCCATGGGGAGTCAGCAGACCCGGCACACTGAGCCTAGGCAGGTCCAAGCCCCTTCCCACTGTACCAAGTCTGTGCAAGGCGCCACACCACAGGCACCAGATTCTCAAAAGCCTGTCAATGCACCAGGGACGGATCCCAAGTCCCCTACCTAGGTGCTCCCCAAACAGTTCAATAGGCTCTGTTTTTTAATCATTAACTCAGACTGATATGGGAAAGTTCTCAGCTACAAAGACAACCTTTTACACATTTATCTAAGACCTTAGAATAAATTCAAAAATAGACTAAATTTCCCTGGAGATGATTTGCTCAAGTATGAATTCCCAAGTGTCTGTTGTACCCAAGTCAGGCTGATAATATTGAGACATGGCTCTGTCTCTAATTGTTTATTCAAGAAATACTTTGTGACCCTGAAAATGTTACTTGTATTTGTCCAGAGTTTGCCTGTGAAGGGGCGCTAGGGAGAGCTGTGTAGAGCTGCTGTGAAAAGAACTGAGCAGAGTGTCTGTATGTGTTTAGAAAGAGCTGTGTATAGAGACATCTGGATAGAAGAGAGAGAGAGCAGTAACTGTGTAAAAATGTGTGCAAGAATGCAGCTGTAAGAGGAATGTAATTATGTGGAGACAGAAAGATTTTTAGAGAGAATTAGAAGTTGAGAGAAGGAATTAGAAACTAGTAGGAATTAGAACTATGATAGAATTAGAGATGAAGAAAAGCTTTAGAATTAGAGCTAAAAAGAAGCTGTAGAAGTAGAACTGAAGAAGCAATAAAGATCATGATGTGAACAGTTTGTGTGTGAATTTATTCCATTCTTAGAAAATATCCCTTAGACATAAAAGTCCTAAATTAGGTTTTCTCATGCTGTAGTATTTTTTTTTCAGGAGTCCTGTTTGTAGCCTTGGAGCAGGTCTCACAGGCTACAGTAGAAAATGAAAGGCTGTGGATTCATTCGGGGTTGAAGAACATCAGGTTTGATTAGGGGAGACCCCCTGAAAATCCCAGATATAGTCATAAAGAAATAAACCTAAAAAAAACATACAGGACCAGTGTGTGGTGATATTGTGTCCCCCACTATATTGTGCACTCTAATAAACTTATCTGGGGTCAGAGAACAGAACAGCCACTAGATAGACATCAAGGCCAGAAAATAGTGGCACACACACCTTTAATCCTAGCATTCCAGAGGCAGAGATCCATACAGATCTCTGTGAGTTCAAAGCCACACTGGAGACAGCTAGGCATGATGACACATGCCTTTAATCCCAGGAAGTGATGTCAGGAAGCCGAAAAGTATATAAAGCGTAAGGACCAGGGACTAGAGTGTTTTTAAGCTTTTAGCTTTTAGCAGCAGTTCAGCTGAGATCCATATGGATGAGGACTCAGAGGATTCCAGTTTGAGGAAACAAGATTAGCTTATGAATTGGCAAGGTGAGATTGGATGGGGCTTCTTCTATTTCTCTGATCTTTCAGCGTTCACCTCAATATCTGGCTCCATGTTTTTTATTTAAAAAGACCTTCTAAGTTTCGTGCTATACAGGAGACATATATTTTACCTGCTCAAACCATCATCTTTGCCTGACTCGTGTACAAAGCACAGTTCACACATGTATTAATGCAGATATGAATGTTATCTTTGAAAGTTTGTGAGTTTTCAGAGCAAGGAGACCATACAACAGGGAAAATAGGTGGCCCAAGTGATTCAGCATCTTAGAGTGCCTCTGTTGCAGTTTTCTCAGAGTTCTACATTCAAAACAGCTTTCAAGGCTGCTGGCTGAGATGATCCAGCCTCATAGAAAACTCCAGCCAGGACCTGACCAGTATCCTGATTTTCTCAGAATCCCCCAAAGATGCCAGAGACCCAGGAAGAAGTCTAGAGAAAATAACACATTCCCAAGAGATGGGGTGGAATTTTTTGGTCATTCAATGGGTTATGGATATTTGTCATCGTTTCAGGAGGTTGGTTGCAAGTTGTCATTGGTCATGGTCAAAACAAAGCTAAACAAAGAAGTTAGATTCAAGGATCTCTTTCTGAAGGAAAAAAGGGGGATATACTATAGAAATGATGCGATGAAAGGGTAGATTATTGAATCTACTTTATTTGTATGGATTTATTCATATGGATTTTGGTTTATTGATACAAATGTAAAGCTATTTTTGTTATACCATATGTATGTTTCTACTCTTGTTTACAGTATTTTGCCTATGCAGCTCATTTAAAAATGTAATATATAATTAAGAAATGCAGATTAGTTATACACACACACACACACACACACACACACACACATATATATATATATATATATATATATATATATAGTTAGTTAGTTAGTCATCTATAATAATCAAACTTGTAGTCATATTAGGTATGTTTTCAAGGTAAAACATATATATATATATATATATATATATATATATATATATATGTCTTCAGAGACTTCAAAGACCTATGGATGTTTAATAACTGGAGGGTTTTAATGACAGTGAGATATATCTGCTCCTGACAGCACCAATCTACTGCAGAGAAGATAACAGGCATTGAAGAACCTCTGTATGAAGTTTATGTTGGCAGAGTTTTCCTTCCTGACTGCCTGTTCCCCAATAACTGACACAGAGGCTTAACATTACCCATAAATGCTCTGCCAATAGCTCAGGCTTGTTACTAGCTAACACTTATACTTCAATTAACCCATATTTCTTATCTATGCTTCACTACATGACTCATGGTGTGTTACCTCATTTTCAATATGTCCTGCTTGTTAAAGCACTAGTTGATATCTCCTCTGACTCTGCCCTTCTTCCTCCCAGAGTCTACTGTGTTTAGCTGTCCTATCTATACTTCCTTCCTGGCTACTGACCTGTCAGCTTTTGATTAACCAATGAGAGTAATATATATTCACAGTGTACAGAAGGATTATTCCACAGTAAGTTTATTTTCTTTGTGGCAAAAGCTAGCCATTTGGGCAAGAAAGTACCTTTGCCTCAATTGCTGACAGTATGCTGTCCAAATTGGACAAACAGAACACACAAAAGAGCAACTGCCAAACTTTGCCAAGACAAGGTAGGACAGTCCTTCAAAAGTCTCTGAGTCTCAGAAATGTCTGTCAGATATAATAGGTCTGTGGGCCAAAGATGAATGCCCCAACATTGCAGAGGAACTATGGGTGAATGTCCAGGGAGCCAGATGTCCCTGTTGTTAATTAATATAATATCATTATGGTGTCTTTGATGGAATTGAAAACTAAATATTTAGACACAATTTTTCTTAATTATGATAAAAAGTAAATAATATGTCATTTAAATAACTTAGAATTCTGTTGACATGAGACACAATTGCTCCTAGCATCACCAATTTGATCCCAAGAGAATGTTGGGCTTCTAAGACATTTCCATTTGGAAGTTTGTCTTCTTCTTGGCACAAAATGTCCTACTGGGCAAAGAACTACCCTTGCCTTGAATGCTGACAGTACAGATGCTGTCCTTTCTGGACAAGCAGGACACAAGGAAAAGTGACTACTGAACTCTGCCAAGACAGGGTAAGATGGTGTTTCAGAATTCCTGCTTTTGAAAATGGTCTGTCAGATACTCTAAGCTTATAGCCAATTTGAATGCACCAATGATGCTGAGAAACATTAGGTGACTGTCCAGGCTGCCAGCTGTCTCTGTCTAATCTTGCAAGACTTCCAGAAGTTGCTTGCATCCTTCTCCTATTTCTGAGGTATTATTATATTCCTTCTCAGGTCTTTGATGGGATTAAAGACTTAACAGTTACAGTCATAATCTTCTATGTTAGCTAGAACATAATATTAAGTATTAGATTCAGGTTCTTCAGGATAGAGTACATTTTGGAATGACCTCTTTAACATGCCATTTACCCATGTTCCAGACTTCTCTGGATTTTAGTATGTGTCTCTTGTTTGATATTGTTTGTGTTGGTTTTAGTTTCATCTTGTCTAGGTCATTATCCCTTATTCCTCCTGAACAATATTTGATGATCATTCCTATTGTATATAGTTTTATATTAGGTTAGAACTTTCTTGTTCAGACAAAAGGGGGTGATCTAATGGGTAGCTGTTCCAGCTTTGCCCTGGAAGTACTACATACATTGAGGCTTCCAATAACTGTCATGCCTACAAGGCATGGCTGAGAGAGGAACCCTTAAGACCCAAAATCCAGATGTGATGGCTCTCTTGGTTCCTGGATCCTGGACGCTGGAAGTAGATCAAGCAGAGTTCTCCAGAGAACACTGCTGGACTGCACTACACCTTTCTGTACTACCAGGACCCTGTGACCTATCCCTTTACTTGTAAGTTACCCCACAAAATAAACCTCCCTTTTAATTATGTGGAGTTGCCTTAATACTTCCACCAATACTTTAGACTCACAAAGACAAGACAAATAAAAGAGAATTTTCTCTAAATTTGCCAAACACAAATGGACTGGATATTGTAACTGTAATTTTACTTGATAACTGTTTTGTTGTACATAGTTTTACTATATGAAAGTTAAAACATTCCTTCTTAATTAGACAAAAAGGGGCAATGTTATGGAATAATAATTTTGTACACTGAGAAGATGTATGGCTCTCATTGGTTTAATAAAGAGCTAAATGGCCAATAGCTAGGCAGAAAGAAGTTAGATGAGACTTGCAGATAGGGAGAGAGCTTTCTGGGATGACAGAGTGTGGAGTCACCAGGAGACATGGTGAGAAACAAGATAAACTTGCTTTGTTAAAAAAATGGTATTGAGCCATGTGGTAGTACATAGATAAAAAAAATGGGCTAAGCCGGGCGTGGTGGCACACTCCTTTAATCCCAGCACTCGGGAGGCAGAGGCAGGCGGATCTCTGTGAGTTCAAGGCCAGCCTGGTCTCCAAAGCGAGTTCCAGGAAAGACGCAAAGCTATACAGAGAAACCCTGTCTCGAAAAGCCAAAAAAAAAAAAAAAAAAAAAGGGCTAATTTAAGTTAGTAACAAGCCTAAGCTATTGGCTGATAATTTATACTTAATAAGAAGCTTACATGTAGTTTTTTGGGAGCTAGCTGGTGGGACAGAAAATTCTGTCTGTAGTAACTGAACAGGAATTTCAATGACAATGCTCCCTCAGTAATCAGCATAACACTTCCTTGCACCATGAAAAGCACCACCAGTGATATTGCTCCCAATTCAGTCCTAGCTGAAGTTTTTCATTTTCTGAAACCAAAGTTTGTGGTATTCCATCAATCAAGAATTACCATCTAGTACCAGCACACAACCAATATCAGTGGCTGTTATTGTTATATTTTTGGCTAATATTAATATTGCTAATATATTACCTTTTGTTATTATGTGCCTGCCTTTTCATTATCAACCCATTTACTTTCAGTATTTCAAATAATATGTGTTCATAGGTGTGCGGGATTAATGTCAGGGTCCTCAATTCTATTCCATTGGTCCACATGTCAGTTTTTATCCCAGTACCAAGCTGTTTTTATTACTGTAGCTCTATAGTAGAGCTTGAGGTCAGGGATCGCAATGCCTCCAGAGGTTGTTTTATTGGACAGGATTCTTTTGGCTATCCTGGGATTTTTGTTTTTCCATAAGAAGTTGAGTATTGTTCTTTCCAGGTCTGTGAAGAATTGTGTTGGTATTTTGATGGGGATTACATTGAATCTGTAGATTGCTTTTGGTAAGATTGCCATTTTTACTATGTTAATCCTGCCTATCCATGAGCATGGGAGATCTTTCCATTTTCTGACATCTTCTTCAATTTCTTTTTTCAGGGTCTTAAAGTTCTTGTCATATAGGTCCTTCACTTGCTTAGTCAGAGTTACCCCAAGGTATTTTATATCATTTGTGGCTATTGTAAAGGGTGATGTATCTCTGATTTCCTTCTCAGCCTGTTTGTCAATTGTATATAGGAGGGCTACTGATTTTTTTTTTTTGAGTTGATCTTGTATCCTGCTATGTTGCTGAAGGTGTTTATAAGCCATATCAGTTCCTTGGTCGAATTTTTGGGTTCTCTCATGTATACTATCATGTCATCTGCAAATAGCAAAAGCTTGACTTCTTCCTTTCCAATTTGTATCCCCTTAATCTCCTTATGTTGTCTTATTGCTCATGGTCGAGAGAAAGCCCAAACTGACCTACTCTGGTGATCCAGATGGCCAAACACCCTAACTGTCGTGATAGAACTCTCATCCAATGTCTGATGGAAATGGATGCAGAGATCCAAGGCCAGGCCCCAGGTGGAGCTCCAGGAGTCCAATCGGTGAGAAAGAGGAGGGATTGTATGAGTGAGAATTGTTGAGACCATGATTGGAAAAAGCACAGGGACAAATAGCCAAACTAGTGGAAACACATGAACTATGAACCATTAGTTGAGGAGCCCCCAACTGGATTAGGCCCTCTGGATAAGTGAGACAGTTAATTAGCTTGAACTGTTTGGGAGGCACCCAGGCAGTGGGACCAGGACCTGTCCTTAGTGCATGAGCTGGCTGTTTGGAACCTGGGGCCTATGCAGGGAAACTTTGCTCCACTTGGGAGGAGGGGACTGGATCTCCTGAACTGAATCTCCCAGGTTGAGCTGAATCCCCAGGGAAGTTCTTGTCCAATGGGGGGTGGGCTGAGGAAAGTGGGGGGGCGGGAGGAGGGAGGACAGGGGAATCCGTGGCTGATATATAAAATTAAATTAAATTATAAAATAAAAAATTCAATAAAAAATTCAGACCAAAAAAAATATGTGTTCTTTCTTATTATTATAATCTATCTAATAAGGTCTTTTGAATTAAATCTTAAAATTTCTTAGTTTTCTCATTTTGTGTTTTTTCTATTATATTCTATTTTACATTTTTAAACTAAAAGCTTCCACAGTATTTCAGGTATTTTTGAAGTTTATGTATATCAAAATAGTACAAAATTTAACATTGCAAGTAAGAGGCAAATTGCTCATAGTACTGTTTAGCTTTGTTTGTTGAATGATTTATTTGATATATTTGATTCTAAATGAGAAAGGTACATATTCTGTACAAGATCAAGTCATTGGAAATTTCAGCATTCCTGGAAGTGTGACCCCTGAAGTCCCACCATTGGCAGTGGAACTAATGGTAGTTGGCTGCTGGTAGATTGACTAGACTCTGAGTGGATGGCTCCACACCCATGGCATATGGTTAGCTCTGACTGGATGTAGAAGATTATCAACAACAACCAAAAAATAAATAAAAATGAGAACATGATATTGGAAAGAAGAGGAGGTAGAAACCATGAAGAGTTTGGAAGGAGGATGGATGTGATCAAAATAGACTGTATAAAAATGTATGAAATTTATTTATGCATTTATCTTCCTTACAGAAAACATAAAAAAGAATGTAATTATTTTATATTCTACTTCAAAGTTTTGTATAAATTTATTTCATTTAAAAATTACTATAAAACATTTCAAATGAATGTTTGTGAGCCTGCTTCTCAGTTTAAGCAATGCAATGTTAACAATGAAATTGAATCCCTTTTATAAAACTCTTTTTGACTCACATCTAAAGTTTACACAGTCTGAAATGTTGTTCCAATTTTGGTGTTCCCCAAAAGAACTTGTCTCCTCAAGTCCTTAGGATTTTATCTGGCACAATATATGCCCTTGGAAGAAGTGATTTCATCCACATGTTCCTTGCATATGTATATATCCTTAAAGAATACATAACATTGTTTCAAAAGCTTTACTGCAGTGTTTAATTGTATTTTAGTATATGTGTTCTTCAACTGTCTTTTTCTTGAATTTAATTTTTAGGGGGTATTAATATATTTTAAATTATTTTCCCCTCTCTTCCTTCCTTCCAGTACCTACCACATACCACTCTTCGTACTCTTTTAAATTCATGGCCTTTCTGTCATTACCGTATTTTTGAAATTCATTGAGGTTTATTACTTATAGTGATGGATTTCATTGTCATACAGTATTCTGTTGTATAAATACATAATGATTGATTACATTATTGATGGACAATTAATGTGAAATAATCATTTGAAAATGTATCTAGGTAACTTCAATGGGGATAATGGAAGAACAACATTGTCAGGTTCCTATTTACTCCCTCTAAACAATAAAAGACCCATTGAAGGTAAATTGCTAGCCTTTGAATGTTTGAAAATTCTTTTGGTTTATCTGCACTATGGAATGACAAAAATAAAAGAGCAATAAATTTGTGATTGACAGCTTTATGATACTGATTCAATTTTTCTTATCTATTATTGCTCAGGAAACATTACTCTAATACTGTATTTGAGCTGTTGAAAAAGCTATAGTTACAGTCTTCCTTCTGGAATATTTCTTTTTAATAATTTCTTATATGATAATGTTGTTTTTCCATCTGTAAACTTTTTGTTTGCTCCATTTGGCCTCATGATATGCTCTATACATTTTAAAGTATAATGTTTCACTACACAACTAGACTGTCTCAGAATTTGCCAGGCTGCTTCCGTCAGTGGCCCCCAAACTCGTCTTCTTGTCACGGCCACATGGATACTGATAACTGTGACAAGCGTAAACTACCATCCTTGGCTTTCTGGTCTACTTTCTATATAGAAACTTGTAGCATGAATCTTAAAAGGTCTTATTAATTAAATCAAACCTGAAGCCAGTTATTGGGGTGAACTCTGGAAGATCAGAGAAGCAGAACAAGCCACACCCCAGGCAACTTTATTGATTAACATACAAATAAAATCACATTTCAGTACAAATAAAATATCACCATAGAAACTCTTCGTTTTCTTCAAATCTGAAAATGTTTTATGCTGTGTCTTCAAATGTTGGTCAATTTCATTCTCTGTGTACAGAAATCTCAATTATTTTTCATACAATTTTCCATGTCTCTTCCCATGGTTAGTATTTACTTTACTTCATTGGTTAAGCCATACTAACCATAAATAGCCTAGTGTTATTATAGAATATTGTAATAGAGTGTTATTATATGTCAGCCAATGCAAAAATCTGCAATTATGGTATTTTTGCCACTATTTTTTAGTTTTGTCTAACAATCACACTATTTGTGTGATCTAGTATTCATAGCTTCAGCATTATTTCATGTTTTTAAAAAGATTAAGCTGTTCTATTTTTTAATTGCAAAAATTGTAACTTGTTCTTTTATACTTTTACTTTTCTTGGAGTCTCTCTGCATTGTGGATACAATTAATATTAATACCTATTTCTATTTTCAGATGTTGATTAATATTAGAAATTTAAGATCTCATAGACTAGGCTATCTTTAAATATTTTCAACTTTATTAAAATTAACATAATTTATTTTAAATTTTTAGAGTTTTTTTATGGCTATGAGTTTTTGCCAGCATGTATGTGCCCTACCAGTGTGCCAGTTTTCCACAGATGTAAGATGAGACTGGATTCCCTGAAACTGGAATTACAAACATTTTTTGAGTCATCATGTGAGGCAGACTACTGGACCTGCATCCTGACGAGAGCAGCAAGTAACTGTAACCACAGAAACATATCTCCAGCCCCCAGACTGACATAATTTACACTAATGATGATATCAAATACATTTAAAGTAGTGTATAATTGATTAAATATTTCTCATTGAGATTTATGTTCTTGTATTTTTTACTTCAAAATTTTGCATTTTTTATATAGAATCGTAACTGAGTAATACTGATTAACTAAATGTACATTTTATTTGCATTTCAAACTTAATATTGAAAAACCAGAATGAAAGAAAAATAAAATAAAATTTCAGTTGTAGTTTTATTATTATAATGATGTAATTGCATAGGTCTTGCATTTTTTAAAGAGCCTTCATATCTAATAATTACTATTTTCACATTATCCACATTATTAAATTTATGGGGCTAAAACAATGATTTTGATGAAAGATTTATGCATTAATCACATTGTCATAGAGAACTATGATTAACCTGTAGGAGTAAATAATTTAACCTGATAAATTATAAAATGATGCAGTAACCATGTAAACAAACATGAAAACATGAAAATTCAGAGAGCATAACAGTTTTCATGTGCTATGTAAACATCGTTTCATTGTAACCTGCTTAATAGTTATCAATTGCTTGAAATCCTAATTTCATAAAATGTACCTCCCATGTGGCATTATTTAGTGAGCACAACTTATTTTAAAGATTTTAACATTTAAAGAGTAACCACAATTCATTATGTTCATATCTAATTTTTTCTATACATTTTGTAGTGATATATTTTTGAGGGAAAAACTCTAAATCAAGGGAAAAGATAAAGCTAAGACAGAAAATTTAAACCCATAACATATGCCTGGCCCTGTAGAAAAATCACCAGTTTCTTTTAATTTTACTTAAATCATCCTGAAACAAGTTAGAAACAAACTCAGAAATGAATCAGTCATGATTTAGTTGACAAGAAGAGCACAATAGAGATAAGCAGCCATATTTCTCTAAATTTGAAATAATGCAGATGACTCAATATATGAAAATACTAAAGATCATGAGTGAATTTTTTAAAAATCTAGTAAGGAACATATGGGTAGGGTCTTGGTTCTCACTAGAAGCATGTAAATTTAAGTTCAAGTATATCTATTGTAGATTTCGATTACATGTATCTTGCGCTAAGCAAGAAATTCACAAAAGACATGAATACACAATATGCTAATGGGGTTCAGTGTGTCATTTCACATGTATAGTGTGTTACCTGAAGCTATGAAGTTCTTATAATTTTTACAGAAATAATAAGAAATTAATGAAAACATTTAATAATACTTTCTTACAGACTAGACACTGTACAAACTTAGGACCCTTTGAAAAACAAAGCAATGTGGCCAGAACAGTTTTCTCTCCCCATACTCTCTCCAGGTCATCCTTCATTTGTCTCAGCTTCAGTCTGGGAGCATAATCTGTCCTGTTGCAACTTCACTAAGCACCAAGTTTAACTTTGTTTTCTAATTTTACCACTTGCAAGATCAGCTAAGGAAGAGTGTCACATGTGTTATGTCATGCCACACATAGCTTTCCTTGCATCACCTGATACATTTGAATGTGTCAGGAACCCCACTGTGTCTGTAATCTGCAGCCACTGTGGCAGTGTGGTTCTACAAAGCATTCTGAACGCAGCACCCAAGACCAAGGAAGAAAAAATTCGTTAGGAACAAGTTGGCCTAAAGTTCTGTTTTAGTTTAGCATTAGATTTTGATGATTTGGATGATAGCAAGAGTAAACACATCATATTTTTAAATTTTATTTGCTACCTATTTAATCACGAGGGAACCATTGTTGTTGGTTTTTTGTTTTTTTTCTTTGATAGGACATTATTTCAGGCACTATTTTAAGTCAAGTGATTTACTCTGCTCAGGAGAGCTTTATGCAGAGTCTAGAGAATTACTTGATCACATGGCTGGGTATGATTGGCATTGGAAATGAGAATGTGAGTTGATTTTCAAATTGAGGTAATGTAGGAATTTGCATTTATTTTGATTAATATATTTTCCAAAATTATATTAGATTCATTTGTGATAAAAACCTAAGTTATTCAACAATTGGTCTCAGAAAACACATAAGGATCAGCACTGTTCTCTGATACCAACTCTACTGAAAGTGGAAACAACTGAAAGAAAATGAGCTTAGCAATATTACATGAGAACTGTTTTATAAATGTATGAAAGCTCTCATTTTTCAAACAGAAAAGCACAGAGAATTACATTTTTTTTAGCTTTTTAAAACTTAAATGTACTTTTGAAAGAGACTATAAAAATAATTGGGAGAAAAGCTGATTCCTTATCATTAGCTTTGCATGTGTGAAAACAGTTCATTTGCAGGGACCCTGATTTCTTCGCCTTTGTGTCTTATATTAAAATAATCTAAGAATTTCAGCCAATGATTTAAAACTTAAGGAAACCTAACTTTGTCTATGATCAAACATACATTTTCCAACTCAGATGTATTAATAATAAAATTGATGTTTGGTATCTTAATTTATTCAATGTCCTCTGTAGTTTTCACACAATATCAAGAACTAATTTTGGGGAGAAGATAATGATAATTTATCATTCCTAATCTTAGAAGCTAACAATTGTGGACCAAGAGGCTGTGTTACAAAGAGAGATAAAATTTCAAGCTGGGTGTTCGTGGCCTTTAATCCCAGCACTTGGGAGACAGAGGCAGGTGGATCTCTGTGAGTTCGTGAGTTTGAGGCTAGCCTGATGTACAATGCTAGTTCTAGGACAGCCAGGGCAACATGGAGAAACCCTATCTTAATTTTTTTTAAAAAAAGAAAAAGAAAGAGAGACACAGAGAGGTACAATTTCACAAAAATACCAGTTCAACCTGCTTTGTATTTACATATGTTGTAATATTATTCCTTGTAAAAATAATAAATATTTGTCTTTCCTTTCCAGTTAGTTTTAGTTTCATAAACATTTTATTCCTTAACCATTTCCTACTCTGTAAAATGTACTTATTTTTTGCTTCATTTTACATGAAATAATATAATATTGAAAAATCTGAAAGTGACTGATACAAGAAGTGAGAGATAATTGGATGGGAAATAGAGTCAAAGTCAGGTCTTTAGTATTTCTCTACTTGTTATGTGATTAGTAAATCAACTAAGTGGTATCACTTGCCAGGTATGAGGCAATACTCTAGATAGAGGCTGATAAGCCACATAGACAGCATCTGTTCTCACAAAGTTTAGAAAGAAAACAAGTATTATCTTAGAATTTTTTTAATTTAATTTAATTTTTTTATTTTTATTTTGCAATACAATTCAGTTCTACATATCAGCCACGAATTCCCTTGTTCTCCCCCCTCCTGCCCCCCTCACCTTGCCCCCAGTCCACCCCCCATTTCCACCTCCTCCAGGGCAAAGCCTCCCCCGCAGACTGAGATCAACCTGGTAGACTCAGTCCAGGTAGGTCCAGTCCCCTCCTCCCAGGCCGAGCCAAGCGATCCTACATAGTCCCCAGGTTTCAAATAGCCAACTCATGCAATGAGCACAGGACCCGGTCCCACTGCCTGGATGCCTCCCAAACAGATCAAGCCAATCAACTGTCTCACCCATTCAAAGGGCCTGATCCAGTGGGGACCCCCTCAGCCATTGGTTCATAGTTCATGTGTTTCCATTCGTTTGGCTATTTGTCCCTGTGCTTTATCCAACCTTGGTCTCAATGATTCTCACTCATATAAACCCTCCTCATTCTCGCTAATCGGACTCCCAGAGATCTACCTGGGGCCTAGCCATGGATCTCTGCATCCAGATCCCTCAGTAGTTGGATGAGGTTTCTAGCACGACAATTAGGGTGTTTGGCCATCCCATCACCAGAGTAGGTCAATTCGGGCTGTATCTCGACCATTGCCAGCAGTCTGTTGTGGGGGTATCTTTGTGGATTTCTGTGGGAACTCTCTGGCACTTTGCTTCTTCCTATTCTCGTGTGGTCTTGGTCTTATTCATCACCAGGGAGGCTACCTGGAAAACAGGACCCCAAGAAAAGACACGGGGATCGCCCAATGACAGAGAAATGGAATGAGATCTACAATGAACAGCCTGGACATGAGTGGGGGTAGTGAAGGGCAAGGGTCGAGGGAAAGAGAGCTTGGGGGAGCGGGAGATCCCAGCTGGATCAACAACAGAGAGGGAGAACAAGGAATAGGAGACCATGGTAAATGAAGACCACACGAGAATTTTTTTTTAAAATAGTGAATTTGATAGTGAGTTATCATAAAAAGAAGCTCAAGTCATCATGAAATGAAGCATTACAGAATTCAGAAGCCAGCAGATCTCAACCTATTCCAGTGGTCATTATCAAATCATAGCTTTCATGAAGGATAAAGAATTATCCTAACAGTCACCATGAAACATAGAAAACTCAGGACTTCTATCTGGCAAGAGCATTACAATAATTCTCAGATCTGTCTGCAGTGTTTATTTTATTCAAAAGCTACTATATATGAAATATGCAAAAATGAATAGTATATGGTCCTGTCTTCAAAGAATCTTTAATATTTTGAGAGAAGTGGGAATATAAGTATACAATAGTAAAAATATGTTACACATTACATGATAAATCTTGTTAACAACTGACCCAGAAAAGACTCTTTTGAAGTGTCCAAAGATATAATTAAAAAGTCAACTTTGAGGCAGTTTTAAAATATGAGTAAAAATTTATCAGATAAAGTACACATTAAAAAAAGTGTCAACAAAAAAAAGTGTCAAAATACAAAAGATAACAAATTGTTAAAGTCTTGATAGATTCAAGACATGGAGAAACATTTAGTAAGTTTTCATTGTTGAATACCTGGAAAGAATATTTTAAGAGGTTTCCATGAAACTATATTGGAGTAAAATTGAAATATATAAAATTATCTTACTACTGTGAGAAAACGGTTGCCCAAATAAAATTGTATATTCAGTATAGCTTGCATTCAATCATGGAAAAATGAGTAAATTTTACTTGAAAAAATATTGAGAGTATTTATAGTCAAGACTTTTGAATTGTAGAAAATCAAAAACATTGCCATTTAGGAAACTAGAAAATTAACTTAAAAAATGGATGAGGAAATCAAACGTATGATACAAACATTATTCAAGTATATAAATATCCTTAAAAATACTAGTGATGATAATTTCTTTATTTTAACTAGATTTCCTGATTTTAAACAAGGTAATTCAGGAAAAACATGATTAGAACAAAACCATTCTAAGGCAAACAATAAATAAGAGTGTGATAAGAAATCCATTGTATCTTTTCATACTCAGTCTATATAATGTATATAAACACCCTAATCATACAATAGGAACAGGGTGGGAGCCATACTTTGCTATTAGAATACATTTTAAAACACAAAGAAAGCAAGACATAAAATTAAAAAAATAGATGGAATTGTGTCAACAATCAAACAATCATAATCAACCTTAAAGAAATGAACTTGATAGTTAGGAGATAGCTATTCATAATTTTAAATGACTCACAATGTATCTTTACACTCACTTTAAAAATGAAAGTACCACAACTATACACCAGAGAGAGTGTTAATATCCAGGCTCTCTAAAGAACATAAAAAATGAAGCACACACAAAAAAACATTTCTAGCCAACTAATGGGCTTATGAATTAATTGGCAGTTTGCCAAAGAAGAAACACAGTTGACCAATAAATATTTAAACATGCATTTATCATCCTTACTCATCAGGGAAATGTAAATTAAAACTAACATATTTCATCTAATCAGTTAGAACAAATGACAGCAAATGCTGGCAAGGGTAAAGGGAAAGAGGAACCTGTTTTCACTGTTGATGGAATGCAGACTTAGGTAGTCAATACTGAAATCACTGTGGAGGTTTTTCAGAAAAGTAAAATAGACTTTCCAAGTAACCCAGATCTTCTTCTCCTGGTTATGTGTTCAAGAACTCTACGTTCTACCACAGAGATACTTGCTCATATATAATGCTGTATTATTCATAATGACTAAGAAATTGAGCCAGCCTAGATGTTCTTCAACAAATGAATGGGTAAGGAAAATACTGTACATATCTAAAAGGGAGTTGTAGTTGAAGTTTTCCTGTGTCCCACCTGGCCTGCAGCTGCTCAGACCCAAGTAAACCCACAGAGGCTTATATTAATTAAAACTGTTTGGCCATTAGCTCAGGCTTCCCACTGACTAGCTCTTGTGCTTAAACTCAGCCTATTTCTGTTAATCTATATGTTGCCACATGTTCCATGGCTTTACCTGTGTGCCATTACATGCTGCTCCCTAGACAGCAGGCTGGCATCTCCTGACTCAGTCTTCTTCTTCCCGAAATTCTCATTGACTGCTTATCCCACCTATACTTCCTGCCTGACTACTGGCCAATCAGCATTTTATTTATCAACTAATCAGTGCAACACGCATTCACAGCATCCATCCCACAGTGCCTCCCCTTTTCTGTCTATATAAAAAGGAAGGTTTTAGCTGGGCAGTGGTAGAGCATGCCTTCAATCCCAGCACTTGGGAGGCAGAGGCAGGTGGATCTCTGTGAGTTCGAGGCCACCCTGGGCTACCAAGTGAGTTCCAGGAAAGGCGCAAAACTACACAGAGAAGCCCTGCCTCAAAAAACCAAAAAAAAAAAAGGGAAGGTTTTAATTTTAACATAGTATAAAACTACATATAACAAAATAGTTATCATTCAAGAATTACAGTTATAATATCTAGTCTATTTGTATTTGGCAAAATTAAAAAAAATATTCTATCTATCCTATATTTGTGAGTCCAGGGTTTCATATCTACTTTATCTCCTATCAAAAACAAGGAAAATCATAATTATAACTATCAAGTCTTCAACTACATCAAAGACTTCAGAAAGATACAATAGTACCTAAGTAAACAGGAAGAGAATTGTAAGCAACTTTCAGAAATCTAGAATGACAGAGACAGCTGGTTGCCTGGACAGTCGTCCAAAGTTCCTCTGCAACATTGGGGCATCCATCTTCATTCAACCCACAGGCCTAGAGTCTCTCCATCACTTCTTCCTGTGTCCTGTAGAATGTCTGGCAGTTCCATTGCAAAGCAAGAACCTGAAGGACCATCTGGCCTTGAAAAGTTCAGTGGTCATCTTCCTATGGCTCCTGGATGTCCAGTTTATATAACATTTTATCAAGCAGTTGATGCAAGGGCACTTTTTTGCCCAGTGGCTAATGTTTGCCACAAAGAAAGCAAACTCCATAATGAGTTTTTTTGATGCCCATTATCTTCTCTGAAGTAGATTGGTGCTTTCAGGAGCAGACATAGCTCAATGTCCAGAAAGTCAAAAGTTCTTAAAAAATTTTAAATGCCATATTCTGTAGGTCTTTGAAGTGTTTGAAGATTACCTACCTAATTGAAATATGTCTATGTATATCTAGAAAACTTAACTAACATGACTACAAGTTTGATTATCAGAGATGATTAACTATCAATCTGTATTTCTTAATTATCCATTACAATTTAAATGAGTTACATAAATATAACACTTTAAATGAGAGTAGAAATATATATAAAGGCTAAAATTAACTCTAAATTTTTATCAATAAACTAAAATCCACAGCAATGTAAAACATTTCAAACAAGTTGCTATTCTTTAAAAGTAGGTTCAATGATCTACTGTTTCATCCTATCTATACCCTATATTTCTATATCCTCCTTCCTTCTTCTAGAAAAAGATTGACTATGACCAATAATAATTTGTAACCAACAAACTAAACAAAGACAAACATACATAATCCATTTTTTTTTTTGGAAATGTGGGCTAAGTTTTCTAGGCTACTTCCTGCTGATAGAGGCCACTGGTAATCTTATGGGGATCCTGAGAAAATTAAGAATTATGCTCAAGTTCTGACTGGAATAGTCTGTGATGTTGTGTTCTCTGAGCCAGATGCCTTGAAGCTGTTTTTGGATGTTGGATCAGTTGGTAGAGACTGAGACTCTTAAACTCAGGGTTGTGGGTTTGAGCCCCATGTTGGGCACCATTTGTAGTTGAAGTTTTCCTGTGTTTTGCCTGGTCTACAGTCACTCAGACCCAAGTAAACACACAGAGGCTTATATTAATTAAAACTACTCAGCCATTAGCTTAGGCTTCCTACTGACTAGCTCTTACACTTAAACTCAGCTCATTTCTGTTAATCTGTATGTTGTCCCATGTTCATGACTTTACCTATGTGCCATTACATGCTGCTCCCTGGACATCAGCCTGGCATCTCCTGACTCAGCCTTCCTCTTCTTACTGAGCCAAGTGGTTAGACCAAATTGCCAACAGAATCCACTTACTTTGACTATCTCAAGATCTCTCATTAGCAAATATAGTGATTTTATTTTAGTTTTCAACTAATTCTCCTAATATAAATTTGTTTAAAGTGTGAATGGACATTACTTTAAAATACAAATAATTGAAATAACTTGAATTTATTGTTGGGTCAAAGTGGGCTTGAATGGTTTGAAGATTAACCTATGATAGTAGGTCACTTTGGGATTCAGGTTTCAAGTATATAGAGAGCAAGTACATCCTACCATGAGAATATATAACTTTCCACTTAAACCTTCAGGTTTGTCCACCTAATAAGAGCAAGCTGGAAAGTCTGAGTTCATGTTATTGGGGGCAGCCTTACAATCTCATGTGATTGAGAAAACGAATAGATTCTTTGTGCCTCAAGGAGATTATCTTGACTTTTCAGCCCTTCCATTTGAATTCAGTCTTTGATATACAGAGTAATTATCTGTTAGTTTGTTCTTTGTGAGATTTCTCCCTGCCTTGAATTTCTAAGTCTTTTGCTACAGGTTATCATTCACCAAATCAAATATTTAAATTCAAATGTTCATGTTCTCCTAGTCATCACTGACTCTGGATCTTACAATCTCTCTTTCCCTGTCTTCTACAACAACCTCTGAGCACAGGAAGGGGGTGCATGATATAGATGTCCATTTGGGACCAAGCATTCTGCAGTTATTTTTTTCTGCATGTTTACCAGTGTGGGGTCTCTATGTTAGTCACTATCTATGGGAATAAGCACGCTGATGCCAGTGAGCCTGGAAGAGGAGGTGGCTCTGATAGATGGAGCCAGAACAGTTCCTGAAAAACCTCTGGATATAGCTGTTAGCTCCAGTTTGCATTCTTTTTTTTTTTTTACATTTTTTTCATTTTTATTTAATTTTTATTTTGCAATGCAATTCAGTTCTACATGTCAGCCACAGATTCCCTTTTGTTCTCCCCCCTCCCACCCCCCTCACCTTCCCCCCAGCCCACCCCCCATTCCCATCTCCTCCAGCGCAAAGCCTTCCCTACAGATGGAGATCAACCTGGTAGACTCAGTCCAGGTAGGTCCAGTCCCCTCCTCCCAGGCCGAGCCAAGCGATCCTGCATAGTCCCCAGGTTTCAAATAGCCAACTCATGCAATGAGCACAGGACCCGGTCCCACTGCCTGGATGCCTCCCAAACAGATCAAGCCAATCAACTGTCTCACCCACTCAGAGGGCCTGATCCAGTTGGTGACCCCTCAGCCATTGGTTCATAGTTCATGTGTTTCCATTCGTTAGGCTGTTTGTCCCTGTGCTCTACAGAATGGGAAAAGATCTTCACCAACCCCACATCTGACAGAGGACTGATATCCAGAATATATAAGGAACTCAAGAAATTAGACATCAAAATGCCCAACAGTCCAATTAAGAAATGGGCTATAGAACTAAACAGAGAATTCTCAACAGAGGAAACTCAAATGGCTAAAAGACATTTAAGGAATTGCTCAACATCCCTAATCATCAGGGAAATGCAAATCAAAACAACTCTGAGATACCACCTTATGCCTGTCAGAATTGCTAAGATCAAAAACACTGAAGACACCTTATGCTGGAGAGGATGTGGAGCTAGGGGAACTCTCCTCCACTGCTGGTGGGAATGCAAGCTTGTACAACCACTTTGGAAATCAATATGGCGCTTTCTTAGAAAATTGGGAATCCATCTCCCCCAAGATCCAGCTATACCACTCTTGGGCATATACCCAAGGAATGCTCAACCACACCACAAGAGCACTTGTTCAGCTATGTTCATATCAGCATTTGTTTGTAATAGCCAGAACATGGAAACAACCTAGATGCCCTTCAACTGAAGAATGGATAAACAAAATGTGGTACATATACACAATGGAATACTACTCAGCAGAGAAAAACAATGACATCATGAGGTTTGCAGACAAATGGATGGATCTAGAAAAAATCATCCTGAGTGAGGTAACCCAGACTCAGAAAGACAAACATGGTATGTACTCACTCATAGGAGGATACTAGATGTGGAACAAGGATGACTAGACTGCTACTCACATAACCAGGGAGGCTACCTGGAAAACAGGACCCCAAGAAAGACACAGGGATCGCCCAATGACAGAGAAATGGAATGAGATCTACATGAACAGCCTGGACATGAGTGGGGGTAGTGAAAGGCGAGGGTCGAGGGAAAGAGAGCTTGGGGGAGCGGGAGATCCCAGCTGGATCAACAACAGAGAGGGAGAACAAGGAATAGGAGACCATGGTAAATGAAGACCACATGAGAATAGAAAGAAGCAAAGTGCTAGAGAGTCCCACAGAAATCCACAAAGATACCCACACAACAGACTGCTGGCAATGGTCGAGAGACAGCCTGAACTGACCTACTCTGGTGATGGGATGGTCAAACACTCTAATTGTTGTGTTAGAAACCCCATCCAACGAATGAGGGATCTGGATGCAGAGATCCATGGCTAGGCCCCGGGTGGATCTCTGAGAGTCCAATTAGTGTGAAAGAGGAGGGTTTATATGAGCAAGAATTGTTGAGACCAGTTTGCATTCTTATTTAAACTCTAAAACCATGAGCTGGGCTGAGCAAGTGAGATTGGTCAGGCTGTTAAGGGCAATGACCCATTGTTTTAGCTATTCCTCCAGGTTATTCTGTTTTAGTTAACAAAAATGATTGATCAAAACATGAACATTAAGCCCATCTAAGATTCATAGTTTAAAGAAATTACAGAAACAAAACTTTCAGTTTTTAGTATATGTCTATATCTATGTTCATCTATCTATCTACCTATCTATCTAGGTATCTAGGTAGATAGATAGATAGATAGATATTTAGATAGATAGATAGATATACCAATATAGATAGCTAGATGGATAGATAGATGATTTAATGGAAATGAGAAGCAAAATTCATTGAATTCAAGAATTTCTTCAATGAAATTGTAATTCATTGGATTTTGTTAAGTTTTATAAATATGGGTATTCCTCAGGACTGGAATGAAGTTCTCTTCATTTTGAGTTTCTAACACCAGGCGAAAAACATGAAAATTCTATAAATGTGTGTTGAATGAAGTTTAACAGAAGATAACATGTAAAAGAGATAGGCAACTTCAAATTTATTGGAACAGATATTTTATATTTTCTTATAGAAGTTATCTCACAAGTGGACTTATATAGATACTACCTCTATCTGACAAGGCAGACAGAATCACTGTCTCAGATTTCATTAAGCCATTAAAGAGAAATTAGATAATTCTCCCTCTAAAAACCAATCTCTTCTAAAATTCAGCATTTTGGTCTCATGTTCACTTTACCTCATTCTTTCACAGTACTTTGATTTCATACAATAGGAGAAAAATAAAATTTGAGAAAAAAGAATTATTACTATATATTAATATCATATATATATATATATATATATATATATATACATGATTTAACTTGATCTTTTCTTAGTACTGTCAACTAACAGTAATTATAATATCACCAAAGACCTCCCCCCTTGCCTCTACCACCCGTGGTGGGTGAGAGAGCTGACCCTCCCCCTTACCAGTTGCAGCACTTGGGAAAGGGGCCCTGAACTTTGCCTGGGCAGCACAGTAGAGCTGATGATGTAGGTGTGGGAGAGCTGATCCTGAGCACCTGAAGCAGGAGAACTGGCCCTGCCCCTTGCTCATCCCTGCAAGAGGTGAACTAGCCTGGGCAATGGTGCAGAGCTCGCCCTAGTGATAAGGACAGGGGAGAGCTGGAGGGCTGACTAACCCTGCCACTACCCAGGTCCAGAATCAAGGGTTATGAGTTGGCCCACCACAACATCCACCCAATCTGTGATGTTCTGGAGCACATGAAGGGGCCGGTCCTGCAGACCCAAAGCTCCTGGATCTCCATGACAAAGGCAACAATAGGATATCATAAAGGAGTTACAGTGAGGGCCCAGCGTTGATAATGTAGCAGAAACCAGATGCCTCGAACCAGACCAATGAATGACTCTTAGCAATGAATATTTGCAACTCAAGATATGTGGATAAAAGAGTTTACTGTGTGACTAACCATGTCACACCACTGCTTCCATGACAAGATAGTTTTTTTTTCTTTTCTTCTTTGTTTTCTCTTATATTTTGTTTTATTTTATTTTCAGGGAAGGAGCTTGTAAGGGCAGAGAGCAGATACAAAGGGACAGGGAAACAAATGGGATCGAACTGCATGATGTGAAAGACACAAAGAATAAATAAACAGAAAGTTAAAAGAAATAATATAACCAAAGACTAGGCAGTAAAGAATTAGTAGCAGTCTCATCACATTTACACAGAAGAACAGAAACTAGCCTTAACCAAGAAGCGTTTTGCATTTTATATCTGCAGGGATCAGAGAAATCATTTTATCAATGGAGTGTCACGGGGTGAATCAACAACACCCCAGGGCAAGCCCCATGCCCAGGAGCAGTTGGCCAATTCAAAAAAACTTTATTATTTTATGGGGGCTTTTTGTTTTGTTTCATTTGATTTTTTTTATCTTATTGAATTTTTAAATTGGTTTTGATTTTCATTTTCATTTTTGTTGGTTTTTTTTTCTGTTCTATATTCCTATCTTTTTTTGAAATTAGAGACAGAACATGAAGTTGGATGAGTAGGGAGATGAGGATCTGAGAGGAGTTGGGGAAGGGGAAATAACATGATCAAAATATATTGTATGAAAAAGAATTAGGAGGAGCAGTGAATTGGGGAAGGGGAGGTGGGTGGAAACCTGGAGGAGTAGAAGAAGAGGACGATGTAATCAGGATGTTTTGTATGAGAGAAGAACAAATGAAAAGAAAAAAAAAACAAATAAAAATTAGAAAAGAAACTCAAAGCAGGCCTTCAGATCAAATTTTGCAAATCATAAAAATAGATCTATTTGTAAAATTTTAATCATGTTTTCTTCTTCAATTCCAAATGTAGTCTCTTAATCATCTAAATGTGTAGACTCATTCATGAAATGGTTGCTTCGGTCATGATACCAATTTTCCTCTACACTCACTTTCAGTACAAAAGAGACCATATGGATGTTTTCAGATTGCTACATCTAATTCATGTAATCTTCAAATATTTATGAGGAAGTTAATATATGCTGAGCATGTAAGGTTAAGCTTTGGACAGAAATTACCCTTTGACAGCTAAAGTGTGCACGGTAATGAAGTAGAATGTAGACTCTAATAGTAAAATATTGAGTAGAAAAAAATAAATCAATAAATTCAGCTAAAAATAAAAGCTTTGTAAAACAAATAACATATATTCAACAAACAGAAAAACAAATAAGCCAAAGCTATTGGGAAACTCCTGATGGGAAATTTAGAAAGACAATGATTAAAAGAGGGTAAGCTCTCTAAGAAGGGGGCCGCCAATCTGACGGAACAGCGTCCTCAGTAGAGGAAAAATCAAGTGCGAAGGACTAAATGAGAAACAGTTTGACCTTATTTGAAATACACAGAGATCAGTGTTCTTGAATTTTTCAAAAGAAAAGTTATATTGAAGTCCTAAAGCAGGCAGAGTTTGCCTAGTTCCTTTCGGACAAAGAGGATAAGGGTGGGCTTTATTTGGTGTGAATTGCAGAGAAGCCACCAAAGTAGAATAACTATCAAACAGTCATCCAAACCAGGACACTTTTGAAAGAGAAAGAGGTTCTAATAATAGTTTTTCCAGAACAATAGCAAGGAACAAGAACTCTCCTAGGAAAACTAGGACATGCGTATCCTCTACTGAAGTCTCCTAGGCAAAGGAGAGACATGACGATTTATGCCAGGAAATATTAAAGGCCACTTTACAGATTTCAGGCTGCAGGAAGGCAATATTAAGACAGGAAGACAAACTAGAAGTTGTCAACTGTGTCCCACTGACAAATAATCTTGCTGTTTTCAGTATTCTGAGATGTATTCGGTCACAGGGTTACAGTAAGTAAGAAATTTTGTGGAGGAGATTTTTGATGTGGAGAAAATAATATGAAATAATTATCAGTACTTTTGCCTAAGCACATAATGACACAATTTGGTTACTTAATAAACTGAACAAAGTAAATGCCCAGAACTTTGTGTGCAGACAAACTTATCTTTATTTTAATATATCTCAAACTATAGAAAGCCAGACCTTAGTCCATTTTTAGGCATACAGTTAATCAAATCTGGCACCCAGGAGAAAAAGAATTATTCCAGACTCAGTTATCTGAGCAGAACCCACAAAAAAATAATAAAATTGAAATTCAATTTTTCATCAGAAATAAAAACTAACACAAATTGAAAATAGAATCTTATACTTGAAATACCAACACTTTGGAGGCTGAGGCTGGGTTGCCATGAAGCCTGTCTCAAAAAAGCAAGATAAGCAAGTAAATATTATCAAAAACAGTAAATTGTATATGATATACAATATTTAGTACTATTCCCACGACCTTAGTTCCCACAAATACATAGAACATTGTAATATATGAACATGTGTTTATGCTCTGATGTGTTTATGCATGCTCTAGACTTTTTTTTCTGTTGTTTTTTATCTTGAGTGCATCTTATTTATTTGTTTGTTTGTTTATTATGGAAAACACTTTTTTCATACAATATATTTGATTACAGTTTCCCCTCCTCTAACTCCTCCCAGATCCTCCCCAAGTCCACCCCCTACCCAAATTCACACCTCATCATTTTCTCTTCCTCATTAGAATACAATTATGCATCTGAAAAATAATTATAAAATAAAATAAGTTAAATAAAAGCAAACAAACCAGAGTAGAACAAAGCACAAAACTACAAGAAGAAAAAGAGACAAAGAAAAGGTACAAGAAACACATACATAGTTTCTTTTTTTAAATATTTTAAGATTTTTATGCATTTTCCTTTTATTTTTCAGATTATAATGTAATTCCATCTATTCTCCTTCCTTTTCCTCCCCGTTGACTCTCCCACATATCCCTCCTTGCACTCTTTCAAATCCATGACCTCTTTCATTGTTACACACATTGTGTATGTGTGTACATACATAGACCTAAGTACAACCTGATCAGTCCATATAATGTTACCTCTGTATATGTTATAGGGCTGACCATTTGGTGGGCTTTTCCCAGAAGACTGTTTATCCCACTTGAAGAGCCTTATAATTACATCACTTTCCCCTCCCCTTCCCTCCCTCCTCCAGTCTTCCCAAGTTTTCTTCTCCCAACTCCTTTCAGGGCCGCCCTCACTTGCAAGTTGACAGCTTCCCTGATTATCACTGTTACACACTCTGTGTGTGTGTGTGTGTGTGTGTGTGTGTGTGTGTGTGTGTGTGTGTTTGAAAATATATAAGTGGATCCTGGGATCCTGCTGAGTCTATTTGTTATTTGTGAGTATATGATGCAAGGATGACCATTTCATATTGTACAATCAATTTAGAGGCTTCCCTTTAGGAGAGACTAACTCTCCCCCTCTCAGCAGTCAGGTTTGCTTGTAGCTCCTTGTTCAGGAATGTGATTGTGTCCACTAATCAATAAGCCCTTCATTGTAACTGCAGGTGTCTGCATCCAAGCAGATTTTACTAATTTCACCATCCTTCAGATTCTAGAATTCTAGAGAGTGACAGTCCCCGGGAGAATTCCCTCTTTCCATTTACCCCCTTCCACTTCTGATGTTGCCATCATTCAGGTCTCATTTATGAAGCCATTTCTATGAGAGACTACTTCACATATGAATATCTAGTATTCTGGCTTTTACAATCCTTATGCTATTTCTTTTGTGATGTTCTCTGAGTTATAGATTCTGGAGCTGTGACATGGATGACCCATTGGGTCTGGTCTCCCCATGATCTATTCATCGCTGCATTTTGAGCAGTTGAGGTTCTCTGTGATAGTCTCCATTTGCTATATATGGAAACTTCTTTGTTAAGGGATGTCAGTTACACTTACCTGTGAGTTTAAGGATAAGATTTAGAATGTGGTTAAGAATTATGCTGGTCCAGCAAAAAGGCAGTACAAAGTTCTCTTCTAAGATCCACCGCATCACTAGCCTAGGGAAGTTTGACAAGTTTCTAACAGCAGGCGTGGTTTCTTTCTTGTTGAGTGGGCCTTCACTTCAATTCAACAGCTTTTGTTACCACCAACACATGAGTGTCACTTACTGCACCATTATGAACACATGTAATTATTATCATTTATAGGTTTTGCAGCTAAGTAAGGCTGTTAATTGTTTGCCTCCTTTGGCAGTTTACATAGTTTCTTATTCTGTTGTAAAGGAGCTCCTAAATTTTAGAAAAGCATTTGTTCTTATGCTAAAATTCCACGACAATTAATTATATGTAATAGCATCAAGCAAAATTTTTGGTTTTGTTCATAGGAATGTGGGGAAGCACCAATAGTTTCTGATGTGTTATGAAAGTACCTCATGGCTGACATCCATGAGTACTAATAGTTGAAAAATGTTAAGGCTGCTAGTAAAATACATAATACTACTCTTCTTATATTCTACTACAACACCAAATTTGTACAGTTCATTATGAGAAAATTAAAAAATAAATTGTCAGTAGAGGAATCTACTCCTTGGAATTTTATATAGGAACAAAATGAAGTATAATGACTCACAGATTGGTGCCTAATGCAATTGTCATCAGAGAGGCTTCATCCAGGAACTGATGGGATCAGACAACTTTAGGCAGAACTCCACGAACCTTGAAGAGGAGTGGAAGGAAGAATTGTAGGAGCTAGAGGGGTCAAGGGCATGAGGAGAACATGGCTGACAAAATAAACTAAGCAGGGATTATAGATGCTCACCGAAACTGAAGTGACAACCACAGAGCCTACATGGGTCTGTGCTAGGTCCTCTGTGTATGTGTTATGGTTGTGTAGTTTCTTGTTCTTGTGGGTCTCTTAACAGTGGGAATGGAGAGTGTCTCTCTCCTACTGATTGCCTTGTTCAGCCTTGACATGAATGTTTATGCCTAATCTTATTGTAATTTATTATGCCATATTTGGTTGACATCCCTGGGAGTGCTGTTGTTCTATGACTGGAAATTGAGGAGCATCGGATTTGGGGGAGAGTTAAGGTAAGGAGGGAGCAGGCAGGAGTGAAGGGAGGAGAAACTATGCTTAGGATATAATGTAAAAGAGAAGAAAAATTAATCCCAGCACTCAGGAGGCAGAGCCAGGCGGATCTCTGTGAGTTCGAGGCCAGCCTGGGCTACCAAGTGAGTTCCAGGAAAGGCGCAAAGCTACACAGAGAAACCCTGTCTCGAAAAACCAAAAAAAAAAAAAAAAAAAAAAGAGAAGAAAAAATTTTAAAAAATAAATATAAGCCAGGTGTGGTGGCGCATGCCTTTAATCCCAGCACTCCAGAAACAGAGGCAGGTGTGATCCTCTGTGAGTTCGAGGCCAACCTGGTCCACAAAGCGAGTTGGAGGATTGCTAGAGCTGTTACTCAGACAAACCCTATCTCGAAAAACCAAAATAAGAAAAAAAAATGAAGTATAGTAGACAGTTGAATTTGTAATGACAATTAAATCTAATTAAATTCATATGATAGTATAGTATAAGAAACGAGGTCTCAACATAAACTATAATTCATTTCTTCTTCCTAAACACTATATATTTAACTATGGTTTGCTAGACATATAAAACTAAAGTTTGATTTGTGTAGCTATATGATCAACTACAGTTACCAAGAACCTTATTCAGTCTTCACAAGCTTACCTAGTGGCTATATTTTTAGTTTCTGAGTAGTTGCATTCCTTTGAAGATATTCAGGATATTTTCTAAAGTATGCAGCTCTGATTGACCAAAAAGGCATGATATAAAGACAAATTTATTACTAAGTAGGATGTTGTATTGACTTAGGCAAAAGAAATAAAATCAGTGCTTTTGTACTATGTATGGTTGTGTTTTCCTTGAGGTCGAAGTCTGTAGATTATTTTTATATTACAACTAGTTCATTGAACAAGAAACTGTCACCATCTAGAATCTTAATGATATGGTAAAATCAGAAGAGGACTTGCATGAGGACAGCAACAATTACAATATTAGCTTATTATTTATTAAACATAGAGTAGGTGATTGCTCTAAGATTTAACCTTCTTGTCTGTAAAATGGAACTAAAATATGTAACTTTAGAGATTGCTATAAAGATAGAAAAAATTTAATCAAAATGACTTGCAGTGCCAACCATGGATTTGGAGTTTCTAAAGCATTGTTGAATTTCTTATATTTTTGGTTGTGAGCCTAGCCTTTAACGGCTGAGCTATCCCTCCAGCTCATGCATTGTTGAATTTCTATTGACTCTAAGTATTCATTTGACAGGGAGAACAGGCAACATTGTAATTTTGTTGCATATAATTTTATTTAATTTTGTGCATAAAAACATGTTTTACAATGAAGCTGCTTAAATATTTAATGCAAAGTTTATTTTGATCAAAAAATTCTATATTTCTACTCTGTTGAAGTCTTAATAAAAAGAACAATGTGAATTCTATTTATAAAACCTAAGTACAAATTAAATTTATCCAATCATTGTTACACATAAAATGAATTCATGACTATTTATATTTACATTGTTAACAATGATGAAGGTACTTGTTGAAAAATTATATAAAATAGTAAAATACACTGATTTTGTTTAGTAAACCCTTTCTTAAAACACTTTCTTCCTTTTCTTTATTTCTTTTTTAGTTTAGTTAATCAGATGAGTGTGTAAAAGAACTACTAAATGAGAAGTATTACTTTGTTGCTTTATCTTTTAATTATAAAATTCACTTTCAAGTCTTATTTTTATATCACACACTTCTGCTGAATTTGCTAACTGCTTGTGATAATTTTCTGCTATATTTGTGAATGATGTTGTACACCATCATGTAGTCTGCAGTGATGATTTGACTTCCAGTATTCCAACTCTGATTGTTTTCATTTATGTCTTGCCTGGTGGCTAAAACTAAGATTTGCACTGCTATGTTGAATAAAAGTTTGAAAATCAATGTCCTTGTCATTTTCTATATCTAAGAAAAGTAATCATTCCATTTTTATTCCATTCAGTATGATTTTAGATATTACCTTACAGAAAATGATCTTTATTTTATTGAGATCTATTCTTACATTCCATCATAATTACATTCATCAACAAAGTTTTCACAAAGCTATTTTGGATTTCATCAAGTGCCTTTTTGGTTTTCTGCATGTGTTGAAATCATCATGAGGATTTTACTCATTCTGTTGATGCGGTAGCTTATTGATTTGCTCACAGTAAATCCCAGTTCCATTCCATAGTCATATTACATTTAATCACAGTGATTAATCATTGTGGATAGCTACCATGATACCCAAAAGACACAAAGACCCAACAAAGAAATGAAATTACACACCAATTTTCCTTATGAACATATATGTAAAACTTCTTAATAAAATATTTGCAAACCAAATCCGAGGACACACAAGATAGTATTCCACAATCAGGTAGACTCCACTGTACACATGCAGGGGTAGTTCAACATATGGAAAATCTGTCAATTTAATCTGCTATATAAACACATTAAAAGAAAAAAATCACAAAATATCTCAGTAGATTGAGGAAAGAACTTTCACAAAATCCAACACAACTTCATGATAAAAGCCATTGAAGAATGTCTCCAACAAATACCTCCCTTCGGTTCCAGAGAACTCAGTGGAAGAAGAGGCAGAAATAGTGTAAGAGCTAGAGAAGACAGAGCACTGCTGTGGGATGTTCTGTATGTCAAATGTGTTGCTGATTGGTCAATAAATAAATCACTGATTGGCCCGTGGCCAGGCAGGAAGTATAGGCAGGACAAGGAGGAGAATAGAGCTGGGAAGTGAAAGGCTGAGTGGGAGAGACACTGCCAGCCGCCATCAGGACAAGGAAGATATAAAGTACCGGTAAGCCACAAGCCACGTGGCAAGGTATAGATTAATAGAAATGGATTAATTTAAGCTGTAAGAACAGTTAGCAAGAAGCCTGCCACGGCCATACAGTTTGTAACCAATATAAGTCTCTGTGTTTACTTGGTCGGGTCTGAGAGGCTGTGGGACTGGCGGGTGTCAGAGATTTGTCCTGACTGTGGGCCAGGCAGGAAAACTCTAGTTACAGAGCACCGAGAAAACAAGGCCCTCTAAACCAGCACAATCAAAGTTCTAACGAACTCACCAAGATTGAGGCAACATGCACAAGGCCTGCAGGGGGTCTGCACCAGGTTCGCTGCATATATATTATGGCCCCAGTGTTTATTTTTATGGGATTCCTGAGTGTGTGGACTGGTATGTCTCTCATTCTTGTGCCATCTCTTGTGCTCTTTTCCTTCCGTTTGTTTGCCTTGTTCAACTCCAATTTGATAGTTTTACTATTATTTCATTATATTTCATTTTGAAATGTTATTATTATCCTGTTGAAGTCTGATATTTTAATGTCAGACAGAAAGGGGATGGATCCAAATGGGAGAGAAGGCAAAGAGGTATTAGGCAGAAAAGGGAGAGGAAACTAATCAGGATATATTATCTGAGAAAAGATTCATGAGTAATATTACATTTTGTTATGTCTTTATCTGGTTGTGTTATCATGGTAAAGTGAAACTTAGAAAATGTGCCCGGAAAAAATCCTTCCTCTTCTATTTTTGAAAAATTTAAGAATAAGCCAGTCTTAGTGTTTCTGTAAGTGTTTATTTTGGTCCAGATCTAAAATTAAACAGTTCCAGAATTTTGATTGATGGAAGAGGTCTTACTGGCTTCTGAGAAAAGTGCTGAGAATATGCCTTAAAGAAAAGTCAGACTTGAGGCCATGCCCATGAGAACAGGTGAGAGGCTCACCTATCCTCAGAAATCTCCCCTGCCTTGGGTTCAGATCCCAAAGACTCAACTCACCACCACCCCTTCTTGCCTCCCCTGCTGTGCCCTTGTGACCATCTCTGGCAGATATACCCTGCTCAGGTGCAGGCCATGCCAAACAGAAGAATAAGTGCATCCACACCAGTCTGAAGGACAGGTGGAGGCCACAGCAGAAGAAACAGACCACACCAAGCAAAAAGACACAGAGGCAAACTCAGGCAGAGACTCACTGCTAGACCTCAAGCTATACCAGCCAGCACAACTCCAAATAGGCAGTCCACAAGTGACCTCCTCCACTCTCTCAGAGCCCCCTCCTCCACAACATCCCCGAATGAATAAATCTCCTAACTAAATCCAGGAAAACACAGAAAATAATAGGAAGAAATGAATATATCCCCCAAAGTAAGCCAATAAAACACAAGCAAATGCAGTGAATAATTTCCTTAAGAAAGCTAAGGAAGAAAAAAAAAGCAAGAAAGAGTTGAAGGAAACAAATAAAATTATTCAAGACCTGAAAATGGAAATAGAAGCAATAAAGAAAACACAAACTAAGAAAATTCTGGAAATTGAAAATCTAGGTAAATAAACAGGAACTACAGATGCAAGCACCAATAGCCAAATATAAGAGATGGAAGGAAGAATCTTGAACATTGAAGATACAATAGAAGAAACAGATTCATCAGTCAAAGAAAATAGTAAATCTAAAAAACTCCTGACACAAAACATCCAGGAAATCTGGGACACTGAGGAGACCAAACCTAAGAATAATAGGAATAAAAAAGGAGAAGAATCTCACTTCAAGGCACAGAAAATATTTTTAGCAAAATCATAGAAAATTTTTCCTATCCTGAAGAAAGATGTGGCTATGAAGGTACATGAATCTTTAGAACATCAAATAGATTGGAGCAAAAAAGAAAGTCTCCTCCCCACATAGTCATAAAAATATACAGAACAAATAAAAACTATCAAAATCTGCAAGGGAAAAATGCCTAGCAACACTAAAGGCAGACCTATTAGGATTAAACTCCACTTCTCAATGGAGACTCGAAAGCCAGAAGGACCTGGATAGATGTGCTGCAGACTTTAAGAGATAACAGATGCTAGCCCAGACTACTATGCTGAGCAAAACTTTCAAACTCTATAGATGGAGAAAACAAGATATTCCATGACAAAGTCAAATTTAAATAGAATCTATCCACAAATCCAGTCCTGCAGAAGGTACTAGAAGGAAATTTTCCACTCAAGGAGGTTAACTACACCCATGAAATCGAGGAAATAAATAAAATCACTCCAACAAAACCAAAAGATCACCAATGCACACACACACACACACACACACACACACACACACACACACACACACACACAGGTGCCTGCACACAAACACATTACCACCACCACCCAAAACAAAATAACAGTAATTAACAATCATTAGTCATTGAGATCTCTCAAGATAATGAACTCAATTCTCCTATAAATAGACACAACTAACAGAAATTACTGGAAATAAGGATCCATCCTTCTGCTGTATACAAGAAACATACCTCAGCATCAAAGAAAGACATTACCTCAAAATAAAACTTGGAAAAAAGATTTTTCAAATAAATGAACCTTAGAAACGAGCTGGTGTAGTCATTTTAATATCTACTGAAATAGGCTGCAAACCAAAATTAGATGAAAGAACGGGGAAGGACACTTAATACTCAGTACTCATCAAAGGAAAGATCAAACAATACGATACCTTAATTCTTAACATCTGAGCCCCAAATGCAAGGGTACCCATATTTGTTAAAAATCAACAACAACAACAACAACAACAAAAACATAACTAAAGCTTAAATTACACATCAGCCCTCATACATTGATAGTGGGAGACTTCAGTATCCTACTCTCACCAATAAACAGATCATTCATATAAAAAAGTAAACAGAGAAATACTGCAGCTAATAGTCTTTATGAACCAAATAGAGCTAGCAAACATTCACAGAATATTTCACCCAAACACAAAAATATTCATCTTCTCTTTAGTACCTCATGGAAAATTTTCTGAAATTGACCACATACCTGTACATAAATCAAGACTCAATAGATACAAGGAAAGTTAAATGAACCCTGCATCCTATCAGACAACCACAGATTAAAGCTGGATATCAACAATAACAGAAAGTCTGCAAACTCATGGAAGTTGAGCAACTCTTTACTGAATGACTTCTGCATCAAACAAGAAATAAAAAATTAAAAGACTTTCTAGAATTCAATGAAAATGAATGCACAGCATATCCAAACTTATGGTACACAATGAAAGCTATGCTAAGGGGAAAATTAAGTGCCTATATAAAGAAATTGCAGAGACATCATACTAGCAATTCAACAGCACACCTGAAAGCTCTAGAACAAAAAGCTAACACAAGAGGAGTAGATGGCAGGGAGTAATCAAACTCAGGGCAAAAATCAATAAAATAGGAACAAAAAGATCAATACAAAAAAATCAATAAAATAGTTGGTTCTTTGAGAAAATCAACAAGACAGATAAACCCTTATCCTAAAGCTAAAAGGCAGAGAGAATAACAAAATTAGAAGCAAAAGGGGGATCATAACAACAGACACTGAGAAAAATCCAAGGAATCATTAGGTCGTACTTAAAAACAAAATACTCCACAAAATTGGAAAATCTAAAAGAGAGATGCCATTTTCCCAAGTTAAATTGAGATCAGATAAACAATTTAAAACAGACCTATTGTCCCTTAGGAAATAGAAGCAGTCATTAAAATCTCCCAACCATAAGTCAAGGGTCAGATGTTTTTAGATCAGAATTCTACCAGACTTCCAAAGAAGGCCTAACACCAATACTCCTCAAATTATTTCACATAATGTAATCAGAAAGAACATTGACAAATTTATTTTATGAGGCCATAGTCACCCTGATACTCAAACTACACAAAGATTCAACAAAGAAAGAGAATTACAGACCAATTTCTCTCATGAACATTGATGCAAAAATACTCAATGCTTCCCAGAGATGCAGGGATGGTTCAATATACAAAAAAAATCTGTCAATGTAACCCACCAGAGAAAGAAACTGAAAAAAAGCCACATGATTGTCTTATTGAGACCCTGAAAAAGCCTTTGACAAAATCCAATATCCCATCATTATGAAAGTTTTGGAGAGATTAGGAATACAAGCAATATACCTAAACACAATAAAACCAATTACAGTAAGCCTATAGTGAACATCAAATTAAATGGATAGAAACTCAAAGCAATTCCATTAAAATCAGGAACAAGAAAAAGTTGTCTACTCTCTCCATATCTACTTAATACAGTACTTAAAGTTTTAGTAAGAGCAATAAGACAACTAAAGGAGATCAAGAGGATAGAAATTGGAAAGAAAGAAATCAAAGTATTATGATTTGGAGGTGACATGCTAGTATACCTAAGTGATACCAAAAGTTCTAAAGTGGAACTCCTACAGCTGATACACACCTTCAGAAAAGTAGCTCTATACAAGTTAAATGCAAAAAAAAAAAATCAGTAGCCCTCCAATATACAAATGACAAATGTGCTGAGAAAGAAAACAAGGAAAGAACACTTTCCACACAGTTACAGATAATTTAATATCTTGAGGAAACTCTAACCAAGCAAGTGAAAGACTTGAATGACAAAGCTTCAAGTCTTTGAAGAAAGAAATTGAAGAACATATCAGAAAAGGGAAAGATGCATACTCATGGATTGGTAGAATTAACATAGTACAAATGTCCATCTTACCAAAAGCAATCTACAGATTCAACATAATTCCTATTAAAATCCAAACACAAATCTTTACAGACCTTGAAAGAACAATACTCATCTTCATATGGAAAAACAACAACAAAAAGATATCTAAAACAATCCTGTACAATAAAAGAACTCCGGGAAGTATCGCCCCCACTGATTTCAAGTTGTACTATAGTTTAAAAAAAAAACTGCATGGTATTAGCATAAAAAAATGTCACAGTGATCCTTGGAATTGAATCAATGACGCAGAAGTAAATCCACACACCTATAGACACTTGATTTTTTATTAAGAAGCCAGAAATATACAATAGACAAAAGAAAACATCTTCAAAAAATGTTGGTGGTCTAACTGGATGTCTGCATGTAGAAGAATGCAAATAGATCTGTATCTATCACTCAGCACAAAACTAAAGTCCAAGTAGATCAAAGACCTCAACATAAAATCAAATACAGCGAATCTGATAAAAAATAAAGATTAGCCTTAAAAATATTGACACAGGAGATAACATCCTGAACAGAATGCCAATAGCACAGGTACTAAGACATAATTAATAAATGAGACCTTGTGAAACTGAAACGCTTCCGTAAGGCAAAGGACATGATCAATAGGACAAAAAGGCAGCCTGTTCCAACTACATCGGACAAAAGACTAATGTCCAAAATATATAAAGAACTCAAGAAACTAGACATCAAAAACCCAAATAATCCAAGTTAAAAAATGGGGTACAAAGTCCATGAGTTGGATCAGGATCTATCCTTGGTGCATGAACTGGCTTTCTGGAGCCCAATCCCTGTGATTGCCTTGCTCACCCTTGATGCTGGGGCAGAGGGGCTTGATCCTGCCTCAACTGAATGTTCCAGGCTTTACTGACTCCCTATGAGAGGCCTTACCCTTTTGGAGGAGGGGATAGGGGGTGGGTTGGGAGGGAGAGGTGGGGGGAGTAGGAAGAAGGAAGAGGGGGGAATATGAAGTTGGTATGTAAAATAAATTTTAAAAAATTTAAGTAAAAAAAATGGGATACAGATCTAAACAGAATTTTCAACAGAAGAATTTCAAATGGCCAGGAAACACTTAAAGAATTGTTCAGCATCCTTAGCTATCAGGGAAATACAAATCAAAACCACTTTGGATTGCATCTTACACATGTTAGAATGGCTAAAATCAAAATTTCAAGTGACAGCTCATGCTGGAGAAGATGTGAAGCAATGGAAACACTCCTCCATTGCTTATAGGAGTTCAACTTGTATAGCCACTTTGGAAATCAATGTGATAATTTCTCCAAAAATTTATAATTGACCTACCTCAGTACCCAGCTATAACAATCCTAGGCATAGAGCCAAAGGGTGCTCTATCCTTACCTACCACAAGGACACTTGCTCCACTATGTTCATAGCAGCTTTATTCATAACATTCAGAAACTGGAAACAGCCAAGATATCCTGCAACCGAACTCTGGATAAGTGAGACAGTCGATTAGCTTGAACTGTTTGGGAGGTCCCCAGGCAGTGGGACCTGGACCTGTCCTTAGTGCATGAGCTAGCTTTTTGGAGCCTGGCGCCTATGCTGGGACACTTTGCTCAACTTGGGTGAAGGGAGGAAGGGTCTGGACCTGCCTCGACTGAATGGACCAGGCTGAGCTGAATCCCCAGGGGAGTTCTTGCCCTGGAGGAGATGGGAATGGGTGGTGGATTGGGGGGAAGGAGGGGCAGAGAAGGAAGTAGGACAGGGGAATCCATGGCTGATATGTAAAATTAAATTAATTATAATTTTTTAAAAAAGGATTAGCACTAATTCTGAAAAGAACTGCTTCACTGGGGGAATAAAAAGTTTAGCAATTTAAAAAAAAAGAAAATGTGGTGCATTTTCACAATATAGTATTACTCAGCTATTAAAAACAATGACATCATGAAACTTGCAGGCAAATGTTTAGAACCAGAAAAAAAATCTTTAGTGGGGTAACCAAGACCCAGACAAACATGGTATATACTCACTTATGAGTGGATATTAGTTGTAAAGGATAATTACGTTATAATCCACAGACTCAGACAGGTTAAGGAACAAGGAATGATCAATTGAGGATGAATGGATTTCCCTGAGAATGAGAATGAGAATAGATTTCTCAGATGGAGTAGGAGTGGTTGGGGATGGGAACAGAAAGGATCAGGTTGTGGGGCACGGATGGAGGGAGAGAGTACTTGGGAGAGATGAATGGAAATGGGGGGCATTTGGAGGGTGAGATAGATGGAAATTTCCTAGAATCCAAGAGGGTGACCCTAGGGAAGACTTCTAGTAATAGGGAATACAGAGCCTGAACTGGTCGTGTTTGGTAACCAGGTGAGTCCTCCAGTGGAGGAACTGGAACATCAAACCAGTTACAAAACCGTCAACCTATAGTTTATGCTACCTACAGGATGTGTTGGGGGTAAAGGTGGTGCAGAACTTGTGAGAGTGGCCAACCAATGATTGGTCCAACTTGAGACTTACACCACTTGAGAGATCTCATGCCTGAAACTGCCTGGAGGGACAAAAACCAGTGGCTTGATAGCCCAGAGATCTAGGATAGAACCAAACACAACTGAAAAAGAGAGAGAGAAAAAAAAAGTTAATGGAATGTTACCTAATGATACTCTAATACACTGGTAGAGTGGAGTCTAGCATAGTCATCATCAGAGGCTTTGTCCATCAAATGACAAGAACAAATACAGAGACCCCCCAGTCAAACATTAGGTGTAGCTCATGGAATCTTTCAAAAGGGGGTAAGAAAGGAGTGTAGGAGGTGGAGGGCTCAAGGATCCCAAGAAAATGGCCCACAGAATCAAGTAGCCAGAGTTCATAGGGACTCATAGAGACTTAGCTGACAATCATAGAGCCTGTATGGGTCTGATCTAGGTCCACTACATATATATTATGGTTCTGTAGCTTGGTGTTCTTGTGGAACTCCTACCAGTGGGAGCGGGAGCTGCCACTGACACTTTTGCTGCCTTTGGGACTCTTTTCCTCCTACTGAGTTGCCTTATCCAGCCTTGATATAAGAATATTTGCCTAGTCTTACTACTTGCTATGCCATGTTTGGTTGATATCCCTGGGAGGCCTGCTCTTTTCTGAAGGGAAATGGAAGATGAGTAGTTCTGGGGGAGAGGGGAGGTGGGAAGAAGGACTAGGAGGAGAGGAGGGAGGGGAAACTGTGGTCGAGATGTAATATATGAAAAAAAAAATAAATTGATTAATTAAAAATCAAAAGAAGAATAAAAAATAAGAAAAAGCAGACTCCATTATAAAGTTACTGGCAGAATTGGATATACTTATGGAGAAGTAGAAACTAAATGTTTATTTATTACCAGTTATAGAAATTGTTAAAAGGGGCTAAAGTCTTAGAAACTCTAAAAGTTCTAGAAGACACTTTTGGATATACCCATATTGAAATAACCAAGGTTTCTTTTTTATCCCTGTTAAAGAACTCAAAACCCTGATAACAAAAAGAGGTAAATGGAATTAAATCAAATTAAATTTTACACAGTAACAGAAACAGTTTGCATGGTCAAGAAACAGCCTACAGAAAAGGAGAAATATTTATGAATTATGTATCTGAGAAGTTTATATCCACAAGACATTGTTCCAAACATTTAACAACAAAAATAAAACTTATTTACAAATGGACAAATAGAAAATAGATATTGCTTTAAATAAGATAAATGGACAACATATGTAAGAACTCTGATTAATGTCATCAATGATCAGAAGGTATAAGGAAATCCACAGTAAAACATCACCTCACCTTGTTAAGAATGGCTATTATCATATAGCAAATACAAAATGTGCCGGTGAGGATCCTGAGAAAAAAGAATCCTGATGATGATAACATTTATATGAAATACAAAAGTATTCTATATATTACAGTAAATGATTAGCACATGTAAAATTCTTTCATAGATAGTCACCCCATGTTAAATATATTACTAATCTTCTCCACAATATTAACATTGTATTTTTTTTTACATTATCATTTTTAGCTTCATTCTACTGTGACAAAATAGAATGCAGGAAGTTACTTCGGTTTTTCTATATATGATAAAATATGTTTTGTATCCTAATATGTGATATTTTAGAGAAAGTTCCATGGGATTTTGAGAAGAGTGTGTACTCAGTAGTGTTTGGATGGAATGTTTTTTTAGATGTCTATTAGGTCCATTTCATCGACGATGGCATTTAACTCCAATGTTTCTCTTTTTATTTTTTTGTTCAGGTGCCATGTCTATGAGCGAAAGTAAAGTATTGAAGTCATCCAACTATTATTGTTTTGGAGGTAATCTGTGAATTTATATCTATTAGTGTTTGTTTTACAAAATTCAGTTTACCTATGCTTGGTATGTTTAGAATGGTAATGTCATTTTGATGGGCTTGTTCCCTCAAACAGTACAGAGTGGATTTCTCTATCTCTTCTGATTAATTTTGCTTTAAAATACTAGGACAACAATACCTACTTGCATCCTGGTTCTATTTGCTTGGAATACCCTTTTCCATCCCTTTACCTTAAGGTGATGTCTAGTTTTGATGATCAAATATATGTCTTGGAATAGCAGAACTACAGGTCCTGTCTTCTAATCCAATTTGCTATTCTGTGTCTTTTTCTTGGGAAGGGGGTCAGATCATTGATGTTCTGAGTTATTATTGAAAGGTATTTATTTATTCCTGTCGTTTTATTGACTTTTTTGTGCTTTCTTAGTCCTTAGTTTGCTTAACTGCCCAAAGTATTGTTTTTGGCTATTATTATTGATTCTCTCTAAGGCTTCTTGGATATACTTCTTTTCATTAACAAATATTCTCTCCAGTGTCCACTGTAGAGCTGTATGGGAGGTGAGCAATTCTTTTAGCCTTATTTAATGGAAGAAAGTTCTGTTTCTCCTTCATTTATGGCAGATAGTATGACTGGGCACAATACTCTAGGTTGGCAGTTCTGGCCTTTCAGGTCTTGAAATATATCTTTTCAAGTCTTCCGGCTTTAAAAGCTTTTATTGAACAATCAGTTGTTATTTTGATTGACGGCCATTATATAATATTTGATTTTTCTCACTTGAGGCTTTCGACACCCTTTCTTTTATTTGTACTTTTGCTCTTAGCTATAACATGACATGAGGAGTTTCTTTGTGGATCCTGTTTACTTGGTGTTCTATAGAATGCTTTTACCTGGATGGGCATCTCTCATGTAGGTTTTTTTCCTACAATCTTATAAAAATATTTCTTATGATTTTAGCATGAAATTCTTATTTTTCTTTGTGTGACCATACTTTATAAGTATGATTTTCCATGCTGTCCCAAAGCTCGCCCAGGTTCTGCTAATTTGTTTTTAAATTTCTGTTGATCTTGATTGAATGATCCTGAGTTCCTTTCTCTTTTTTCTAGACCTGATATTCTGTTGTCCACATAACCCATTCTATTTGTGAGGCTTTCAAATGACCTTTCTATACGACACACTGAAATATTCACTTATGTCTTCATTTAAGTTTTTCTTTCAGTATTTCTCTTTATTGAGTTCTATTTGCAAATATTTAAAAATCTTCCAGCTTCACTCATCGGACTATTCCTACTCTCTTGTGACATATGAATTTTGTCTTTGAGTTCTTTAAACATATTTATAATTGTTTTTTTGAGGTATTTGTCTGGAATTTCAGATAGATCCTCTCCCTGAGGCCAACTACTGATAATCTGGGGAGGAGACTTGTCATATTTGTATGTGGTAATTTTTTTCTGCTCTGGGACTTCTACATCCGGAGTTAGTTGGTTCATATTTATTTATTTATTCATTTATTCAAGGCACATTTCTTCTTTCAGTAGGGAATTCAAGTGGACAAAATGGCAATACGGTTGAAATATCATTTTCTTTTGTTGGTGGCATCCAACGTGGTGGCAAGAGTTTCCACCTAAAAACTGAGAAAAAAGATTCTAAAACAGAGCTAAAAACGGTTCCTAATTGTCTCTCTCAAATGAGCGGCAGCTGCTGATTTGAGCTACTGGCGGGTTTCTAGCACTCGACCTGCAGTATGGCAGGAATGAGGCCTCTGCAAGTGGCACATTAAGCTGCGTGGTGGATTTAGCCTTTGCTAGTACAAAACAAAAAAAAGAGGTTTCTGGACTACACGCTGCTTGGCTAAAAGCATAGACCCAAGATAGCTCCCAGAGCTGGTGGAAAAGGTAACACCGCCATGTTGGGAAGCTGAGGTGGGTGGAGCCAGCAGCCACAGCTGCTGCAGTTTGAAGCAGTAGATTCACAATAAGACAGATTCAGATATAATAGTTTACAATGTGTTTAAAATATACGTAGACTTGAAAGAGACAAAAAAGGTGGTATATACAGTTATATAATCAAATACATAGTTTTAAAAAATAAAGTCTTTAAAAAGACAGTAAAATTAATATAAAAAATAAGCCACATAAAGATGAATATTACACAGAGAATCTGGATTGTGTTGTCTTTGGGATTTTTAACTGCAGAAAATCATTTGATCGTAAAAGATGTTGAGTTAAACCAATATGTATATTTTAAAGATACCTTGACTTCAAAATTTGGATATAAGGATATGTTGCTTTGGAAAAGAGTCTCTTTTGTTCCACAGAAAGCCAGAGGCTATGTATTTGTTCCAGATTAAGATACATCAGGTTTGACCAGCCAAGACCCCCTGAAAGGTCTCTGATGACACCATGGCCCAGATGATCCAACATCCAGAATGGTTTGAAGGCAACTGGCTCAGACAATACAGCCTCATGGACTATTTCATAATCCTAAAATTTTCTTTGTGTCCCCATAAGATACAGTGCCCCCCTCCAGCAGGAAGTAGTAAGAGAAGCTATGCCCAAATTCCCAAATTATATGTAATTTTACTTTGTTAAGGTTAAAACCTTCCTTTTTGAAAAAAAAAGAAAAGGGGAAGTGCTGTGGGATGTTCTGTATGGCAAATGTGTTGCTGATTAGTCAATAAATAAAACACTGATTGGCATTGGCTAGGCAGGAAGTGTAGGTGGGACAAGGAGGAGAATAAAGCTGGGAAGTGGAAGGCTGAGTCAGAGAGACACTGCCAGCCTCCACGATGAGAAACAGCATGTGAAGATGCCGGTAAGCCACGAGCCATATGGCAAGGTATAGATTAATGGAAAAGGATTAATTTAAGCTGTAAGAACAGTTAGCAAGAAGCCTGCCATGGCCATACAGTTTGAAACCAATATAAGTCTCTGTGTTTACTTGGTCGGGTCTGAGCAGCTGTGGGACTAGCAGGTGAGAGAGATTTGTCCTGACTGTGGGCCAGGCAGGAAAACTCTAGCTACATGTTGGCCTAGTGTTCAGTGTTCCAGAGTGTCACCAGTTCTCCAAGAGTTAGTTACAGGCTCCAAGACAGTCACTATCCATGGGAAAGCCTACTGTGAAGATAGAGTAACAGTTGTCTCCACAATAATTATTCCTTCATTACTAACTGTTTGGGGGAGTTCAGGGGTATTGATAATACTTTATGTACTAATATATTGGTAGTTTGGGTATGAAAGGAACAAAAAGAAGCCAAAACAAGAGAAAAAAAGATGCAGTGGAACGAGTGCTTAATATTCAATTAATAGGAATAGTGAAGAAAGAAAGAGATTTGTAGGTGTGAAACAGCAATGAACAGCCAGGAAGATCTATGTTAGTGATGTAGAATGTAAAACACAGTGACTCAAAAATGAATATATAAAATTCCAAGTACTCATATGGAAAAAGTTGGATTAATAAAAACTAACACACTAAAACATTGGAGAAGAAAACACATCAAAGAAATGAAAAAAAAATTCCCCTTGTAACCTATTTATACATACAAACATAAAATGCAGACAACCACACTCAAACTTATACTACCCCCCACACATATGCACATGCACACAATCAGTAACATGGGACAGAAGAAACTGGTGTAAAATTTTCCTCGATATGGTTCTGTGACTCTTTTTGTTCCCAGGAATGTCCTCCATGGCAGTTTGTCCAAATAGGGGAGAAAACTGGCAGCTTGGTGGGGGTTCTATCACATTAAACCTGTATACTCTTTGTCTCTGGACAGAACACTGAGTTCCGTGGATCTGTGCTCTTCTCCTTTTTACATAAACTGCCTTTGGTTTGTCCTTTTATCTTTCCAGCTTGGGACATTCCATAGCTTCATGGCTGTTCACGTCCCATTTCGCTCCCAATGTAGTGGAACTTCTTAGTGCTCTGTGCCCTACCCTGGCTAAGGACCAGGCAACTGCATGGCTTTGCCATTGAATGGTGGGATTCATTATTCCTGTTCTTCTATTTAATGACATTTTTCAGTATTTACTACATCTAAATATTTATTATTATTTGCCAGTTTTTGTATATAGTCTTTAATCTCAGTTTGAACACTGATACTAAGTTAATTGTATCCATTTGATTTTGTGTGTATGAATAATATTTAGCAATAGAATAATGGAACCCAATCATATTCATATATATATATATATATATATATATATACTAATTGAATTAAAGTTACTTACATAAGAATGGGAGTGGGGTTATGTTCTGCGTCAAGAGCAAATTACCAGTGGCTACAGACCTAAATAAAATCAAAATCAGGTGTTTTTGTTATTGTTGTTTTGTTTATTGTGTCTTTGTATTTTGAATTCTTTGTGTATTATGAATAAGTCTTGATTGGATGTGTCTTAGTTAGGGTTTCAATTGCTGTGAAAGGACACCATGATCATGGCAACTCTTATAATGGAAGACATTTAACTGGGGCTGGCTTATAGTTTCAGAGGTTTAGTCCATTGTCATCATGGAGGGACATGGCAACATGCAGACAGATACGGTGCTGGAGAATCTGAGAGTCCTACATCTTGATCCACAGGCAGCAGAAGTGAAGACTGTTACACTGGGCATGGCTTGAGCATATATGAGATTTCAAAGCATACCCGCATAGTGACGCACTTTCTCCATAAAGGCCACATTTACCCAGACAAGACCACATCTCCTAATAGTGCCAGTCCCTATGGACCAAATATTCAAACACATGAGTCTATGGAGGCCATACCTATTCAAACTACCACAGGATGTGAGGCTGACAAAGACTTTCTCCCACTCTATGTGGTTCATCTTCATTTGATTGATTGTTGCTTTTGCTCTTCTGAGGCTTTCAATTTTATGAGGTACCATTTATTAATTGTTGGCCTTAATTCCTGAGGAAATGGAGTCCAATTCAGAAAGCCCTTTGCTGCACCTATAGTTTGTAGGATACTGCCTTTGTTTGTTCTAGCCGTTTTAATATTTGAGAATTCACATTCAGGTTTTTGATCCATTTATAGTTGAATTTTGGGCAGGGTGATAAATCTGAATCTAATTCCATTCTTCTACATGTGGACATCCAGTTTTCACATAATCGTTTATTGAAGATGCTATCTTTTCTCTAGTCTTTTGGATATTTTTGGCATCTTTGTAAAATATGAAATGGCTCCAATTATATGTAGTCATGTTTTGGTTTTCTATTTTGTTGAACTGTTATACATATCTGATTTTGTGCTGGAACCATGATAGTTTTATTACTATGGCTCTGTAACAAAGCCTAAATCTGGTGCAGTAATCCCTCCTGTATTGTTATTTTTGCTCTGCCTCCCGAGTGCTGGGATCCATCCACTTTTTGTTGAAACAGAATCTTACAGTCTAGTCAAGACTACCTGGAACACAATATGCATATATAACTTTAACTTGTCTTTATGATTTTCCTGCTTTCTGCTTAAGCATTTCTAGTAGGGTATATTGTAGCATGAACCACTACACTCATCTCAATATATCAGTTATTCCAAGATGAATCGACCATGATCAAAGCCATTTATCTTAACCAACAAAAATAGCTCCCAGTTCTTTGAGAACTGCTAGAAAATCTGTTTTATTCTGTTACATCCTTCTCATTATATGTATGTTTGATTAAATGAGCAATCACTGAGTGAAAGTATGTTACTTTCTGAGAACAAATTGTCGTTTGGTAAACATTATAAAAAATCATCACTAAAAATATTTTAGAATTTGTAATTTTGTGAAATTGTGCAATAATGACCACTATTTCCATCTGTTCAGAGCTTCATTTTGCTAAAGAGGCATGACCAATTAATGCATACCTTATGAAAGACATTTTGCTTACATTTTTGTTACGTTTCAAAATTCAACAAAGTCTATTCATATAAATACAGATTGTAACACATGATAATACATAATGTAATATATAATATGATGTCATACTATCATAGTCACATCCACATCACAATTGTGGAAGTAGTAGCCATTTCATCTGTTTATAAAAAAATAGACTGTTTTTCATGGTCCAGTAATACTATTATTGTTTGTCATCTTGATTTAATGCAAACAGCTCTGAAAAGTATAAGTAATTCAGTCATCCGTTTATACTTTTACATTTGTCATCATTTTTCATTACTAAATACACAGTTCACTAGTTACCATCATAAACACAATTAGCCAAGTACAGTGCAGTATAGTAATAGGCTAAGTTTGTTCTGTTGTTACACTTTCTCAACTAATGACATCATGAACTTACATCTAAAATGTAAGTTAATGTACACTGCAGAACAAAACATAGGCTGGTTTTGGGTTTCAAACAATAGGTGCAGACAGAGCATACTACTGAATGGCTCTCTGTATCTCAACAAGAGTCGCTGTTCTCCAGGATATCTGCAGAAGCAGACCCCAGTGTTATAATGGCAATATTCCCATTCATGTGTGGCTTTTAGTTATTATGAATGAACACATTTCAGAGACTGACAAGTTAGGAAGTGTGTTTTCACAATATTGGCTTTGTGTTCTGCACTATATGATAATGAAACACAACAGAAGGAACTGCTTTTTTAGAAAGAATACCAATGGTGGTTATTTTAATGCATCATGTCTTAAAGCAGCCAATGTTACAAGAAAAAAAATGTTGGCTTTCAACTAAAAGCTATTGTGTTGAAGTACTTCAAGACATTTGAGAAGAAAATAATGAATCTGCATTGTTCATTATTGTTAGTCTCCAATATATATTGTCATTACTAGACTGATCATTCTGTCTGTGACTGGCACAAGATATTTTATTATGTAGAGATTATATTCAGTACTCCTTACTTTAATAAATAATAATAAAACTTGACATGAAGAGTCCATATAATTTCCCAAAGTATTCAGTTAATCTACTCTAACCTAAAATTAATAACTACAACTTGCTTCTATCTTTATGTAACATCACTTTCAGTGTAATTGTAGAAGTGAAGAAAGCTGTCTAATATTACAAGCAAGCTTTTTAATTTTGTATCAGATTCAAAATCATTCAGGCTAATTTTAAATAGTGTAGCCAAACTAAGAACTCTACATATCATTGTTAAGTATAAGTATTTCTCTACAACCCAAACTTTCTTCCTTGCTTAATTGGTTTAAAAAAATTCATGAAAGTAAATTAAGAAAACAGACATGGAAAACATGGAACAAATACAAAATAAAGGAGAAGGAGGGAAAAATAACAACAAACATGTCCCCCAAATCACAAAGAGTAACATTATTAACTATTTACCTAAAAACAGTATAATACATGTAAGTCTGTGTATAACTATACATATATAATTTAAATGAAAATTTCTCCTTTGTGCTGACAATGCTTCCTCCAAGAGCCAAAACCCTCCTAACTAAGCCTATAATACCAGATATTATAAGCCCTTTATGGATCACTATTGCCCAGGAGATTCCTAAAACACACAGGCTATTAATATTGCCTTTGGTTACTAGCTAAAGAAGGAAGGGAAATGCTTATTACTGGAGATACTATGTGCTTCAGACACAGGGCCTAGAAGACCCTGAGCTAAAATTGACCTGAATGATCCTTCCTAGGGATTGCCAATCATGGTACAACAAAGCTCCATGAAAGCTTTCAAAGGAGGAAAACAACCAACAGTCCTACCCAGTTATGATACCTGTGAACCACAACAGCAGTGAGCAGCATGCCTGAATAGCACTAAGGGTGCAGTAGTGGCACGCTTACCCTGGCAGTAACCTAAAACTAGCTAATTGGACTAAATACCATGCAATAAGAATGAAAATATGTCTGGTATTTGTAACCAATTATGCAGGTCCAGGGAATCCACGGATGTTGGTGAACTGCTGGGTGATGTCTTTCTATGTGCTGTGAATATCTATTGTTCCCATTGGTTAATAAATAAACTGCTTTGGCCTATGGCAAGGCATCTTAGAAGCAGGTAGGAAAGGAGAGGCAGGAAAGAGAAAGGTGGGGTCGGGAGAGAGACACCATCCTGTTGTTCAGAGAGCAGCATGTAATGGCACACAGGTAAAGCCATCGAACATGTGGTGATACATAGATTAATAGTTATAGGTTAATTTAATATTTAAGAGCTAGCTAGTAAGAGGCCTGCCACAGACCATACAGTTTGTAAATAATATAAGCCTCTGTGTGTTTACTTGGGTCTGAGTGGCTGTAGTACCAGACAGGACAAAGGAAAACTTTCCAACTGCAGAGAACCTTATATCACCACTTTATGAAACCAGCGTAGTCTCTAGCTATATTCTTAATATTTGTCCTTATACCACATAAGAGTGTAGCCCTCTCCCCTCATCAAGGACACTTCTTTGAAAGAGTAGCAGATCACTACAGAAAACTATAAATAATCAAAATGCAGATTTGTGGATCCCAGTGGCAAAGGACACTTCTCCAAATCCCTCCCATAGCAAAGGCTCAGAAAACCATGCAAAAGAGGGCACGTGAGACAATTATATGAGCCCATTGATCAGGGATTTTGCTGTGAGGATGTATCTCCTGGGGATAGCAGAAGGTACACCCAAAAAATCTCACCAATAAGACTGCCTAAATATGAGTTGAACAGAGAGAGCAACAAAAGACAGCTAAAGTGGGCAAAGAGAAGACCATGAGACCCCAACCTTACACAAAGAACTGCAGGCAAACAAGGAAAATCCAGAGCAGGAGAGATGCTCTTCCAAAAGGAAGAGCAAATTACATTTCCCATACAAAATGATCAACGCTGAAAACATATATAAAAGTAACATTATATACACTGAACAGGCTGAATTCAGGGATATATACATATATGTATATAATAACAATTAATGAAAAAAGAGGCCATGAAGTTGAACACAAGAGCAAGGAGAGGGATATGGAAAAGTTTGAAGGAAGGAAAGGGAAGAGAGAAATGATGCCATTATATTATAATCTCAAAAAATGCAAAACTCCTTACGTAATTATCATTATTTTTAACATGCAACTATTAATAGTTTAACATTTTAACTAAAATGTATGATTATTTTATTTTAGTTTACTTGTCTATTACCCTACCCTGTGGTTTAAAATAAAGTTAAAATAATCATTTTGTTTCTTTTTTTTACCTACAATGAATAACACGTGTTTTGACATGTAACACACTGACAACATTAACAAGTTTACTTGTTCAGATTTCTTAATACAATGAGCTGTCTTGAAAGGTGATTCAATGTTTTGGGGGACTTAAAAGAAGCCATGTCTGAAAAGCAGAGAGGTATGTGAGAAATCACAAATTTATTGGTATAGCTGGAGTGAAGAATTTGTTAATAAGGATTAAGAAGCTTGGGAGAGTCACAGTTGAGAGAAATCCTAGAGAAAATCATGAATTAAGATTTTGTTACACAATGTAAAACTCCTTTGTCATATATTAAGCAAGAAAAATACAAGAATTTGTTTTTTCCATTCTGTTACTTATTTGGCCACTGATTGTCACAGTGCTTGAGGTCAAACCCAGGGCCTCACACATGCTAAGAAAACATTGTACCATTGGCTTACATCCCCAACCTACATTTTTTATTTTGGAAACATAAAACAGACAAAAGTAAACAAGATGGATTTTAATTTAAGAAGCCTTTAGTTCTGTTGTGCTTCAAAAAAATAAATAAATAAGTAAGACAATGTGTCTATGGCCTCCTCTGCATTACCTATGTGAGTTACGTGACATCTTTGAAGTGTTCAGCAGATGCATGCTTCTCTTTGTGATTTCTGTTGGAAATTTCCAATGCCTATTGTCAAATAGAGACTAAAATAGATTTCTTTAAGAAGACAATAACTTGGGCTTAAGGTTATGCTAATTATAACTCTTTTGTTTAAATACGAGTTTACTAACTGTGGATACAAGGAATATCATTTAAATAAATATTTTGCCTTTTGTATTTTGCATCCCAACTGCAGTTTCTCCTCCTTCCTCTCCTCCTAGTCCCTCTGTGCCTCCTCCCAATCCACTCCTCCTCCATTTCAATTCAGTAAAGGGCATATCTCCCAACAAAATAGGGAATATCAAGATACAGTAAAATTAAGCCCCTCCCTTTATATTTAGGTTGGACAAGGCAACCTAGTATGAAGAACAGGGTCCCAAAGCCAGCACAGGAATCAGAGATAGTTCCTGCTCCTACTTTTAAAAATTCTACAAGTAGGCTAAGCTACATAATTGTCCCATATATGTAGGGGGCCTAGATCAGTCCCATGTAGACTCTGTGGTTGTTGGTTCAGGCTTCATGAGCTCCCATGAGGTTAGGTTAATTGATTCTGTGGGTTTCTTGTGACATACTTGACATTGCTGGCTCCTACAATTCTTCTCCCCTCTCTTCAGTAGGATTCCTCAAGCTCAGCCTAATGTTTGTTTGGTTGTTGGTCTGTGCATCATTTTCCTTCAGTTGCTGGATGAAGACTTTCTGATGACAATTTGGCTAGACACCAATCTATGTGTATAGCAGAGTATCATTAGGCATCATTAAACTGAATTTTTTTTTCTCCAGTCATGTTGGGTTCTATCCTAGGTTTCTGGGCCATCCAACCTATGGGTCCTGGTGTTCTAGGCAGTGTCAGGGTGGTCTTACTCTCTGGCATGGGTTTCTGGCTGGACTAGTCATTGGTTGGCCACTCTCACAATCTCTGCACCATCGATAGCCCAGCACATCCCCTATGCAGAACAGACTGTAGGTAGAAGTTAGTTTCTGTGGGCTGGGTTAATTCCCCAGTCTCTCCACTGGAAGTCTTCCTTGGTCACAGGAGATGGCCAGGTCAGACTATGTATCCCCTATTACTAGGAGTCTTAGCTGAGGTCATCTTGTCATCTCAGATTCCTGTACTCAACCTCAGACCATGGCAGCCATAAAACCAGATAGGAAACAGAAACTGAGGAAGAAAACACCCATCCAACAAAGATAACTCCAGAAATTATCTCCTAGACCTATAATCAGTCTAAATTCGTACCTAAACATAAGTGTAAGAACACAAACCACAGCAGCCAGGGTAATATGTCACCACCATAGCCCAGCCATTCCACTGTAACAAGCTCTGAATATTCCAACACAGGTGAAGCACAAGGAAACAACCTTAAAACCAACTTTATGATGATGAAAGAGGTCCTTAAAGAGAAAATGAATAAATCCCTTAATGAAGTCAAGGAGAAGACAATAAAAAAATGGAGGAAATCAGTAAATCTCTTTTAAAATGTCAAGAAAACCAAGAAACAACAAACAGTTGAAGGAATCAAATAAAACTGTTCAAGACCTAAAAATGGAAATAGAAGCAATAAAGAAAACACAAACTGAGAAAATTCTGGAAATGGAAAACCTAGATAAGCAAACAAGAACTACAGACGCAAGCATCACCAACAGAATACAAGAAATGGAAGAGAGAAACACTATGAGAAGACCAAACCTAAGAATAATAGGAATAGAAGAAGGAGAAGAATCCCAGGTCAAAGACCCAGAAAATATTTTTAGCAAAATCATAGAAGAAAACTTTCCTAACCTAAAGAATGACATGCCTATAAAGATAGAAGATTACAAAACAGATAGGACCAGAAAAGAAAGACTCCTCTCCACTAAATAAATATTTTTTTTAAAATAACACCTCTTTGTTATTGCCAAAAAAGAATAATGACTCATAATAATCCAATTATTTCACATTAGTTTAATCCAAAATAACTAACTTACACATTACCTTTATGAAAAACCAAAAAACCAAAAATTTTTATGTTTAATCTTACTCAAGTCCAAAACCCAAGTTCATTATCAGATGCCTAAGAGACAATGTAGGTAGCACCAAAATGTTTTAAATTATTTGATTTAAGTTTACTTTTATATCATAGAAAAAGACTGTGGAAGAGTTTTCATATTTTCAAATGGAGTCATTTCTTAAATTCACACATAATTTAAATAGGGTCCTTAAACATATTCTGTTTCAAAAACTTTAAGCCAACAATGCAAATCAGATGAATATTATTTTCATTAACTTAAAAATTGTGAACAATTTTAAAATTTGAAGCTAAATGTTAACTGAAAACAATGGTATTCTGGTTAAAGTTTTAATAGCTTTGTTGCTATATTATAAAAGTAGAGGATATGAAATTTTAAACAAAATAGTTTTTGTTCTTTTCAGTTTTCAAAATACAGAACATGATCTATAATATGGGCAGTCAGACAAAAACATGCAGCTAGAAACCAACCTGTTCAAATGATCCTTTTCCTGCGATGATGCCTAACTATTCAAACCATCACCAGATCCATTCACTGTCCAGTCTTTGACTTATCATCTTTAGTTTCTGTAAATTCATCAACATAAAAATTACATTTTAGTTAAAGGGTAGACACCATTTCAAGAATTAAAAGTTCAGTTAAATTCTTTCACTTATGATTGTTTCATATTGTCAAATATACCAGTATTCTCTATCCAATTCTATTTGTAAATACTCTAGTTTTACTTAAAACTAATATGTATCTTGCAAATAAATACTATGACAACACATGATAATTAAATGTGCAGATTTTTTTGAAATATTGAAAGTTACAAGACTGTACTAAAGCAATTGATAGTCCAGGTCTAGACCAAAGGGCAGGAAAATGGTCAGTGATAGAACATATTCTACCAGAAATAAATTAATAAAATGACACCGAAACAAGACTGCAGGACTCCTAGGAGCCTTTAAGCCACCCTGGAGCAGACACAGGAACTCCACCTGCGTTGGATAGCACAGCCCTTCTAAGCTTTATAAAGACACTCCTTACTCTTGGTGTCAAATTTATCCTCCAGGAACAGCCAGTTTCATGCATCCTGTACTCTGCCATTTCCTGGTGAGTATACCTGCCTTCACCCCACACAATTTCCAGACTATCTCAATGTAAAACCTGAAGTGCTGAAACTGCTAGAAGAAAACATATACAGTACCCTACAAAACACAGGTTTGGAAAGAACTTTCTGAATTTCCCCAGGAATTGAGGCCAGAAACTGGCAAGTAAGACCTCATTAAACCAGAAAGCTTCTGTACAGCTAAAGAAACAAGAGGAAACCCACAAAGTGGGATAGAATCTTTTCCAGCTAAACGTCTGACAAAAGAATAATGTCCAGTATATATAAATAACTCAAAAATAAAGAAAACAATGAACCCAATAATAAATGGGCTACAAATCTCTTATATCCAGGAGAGGCTTTTAGTGGTCAGACTATGTTGCAATCAGCTGAAATTTTGGCCAAAAGGATTCCATGAAAACCCACAAACAACCCAGTCTGTTGCTAAGACAAAAGATTGCAATGTGACAGCAGGATCCCATTGTTCAGGAAAACCCAGTCTTTGAACATAGAGAAGTCAAGCTGATGCCTACATGGACCACTTAACCCTACATTCTAGGCTACTTGGTGTAGGAAGTAAAACTGGAGGCTACCAAAGGAGGAACTTAGACTCCAACTCAGACACAAAACCTTTGACCTGCAATATATCCTGCCTGCAAAATACGGGAGAGCAATGGTGGTGTAGAACTTGTGGGAGTAACCAACTGATGTCTGATTTGAACTAAGATTCACTCCATGAGAAGGAACCCATACACAACACTGTTTGAATGACCACGAATCAGAGACTACATGGGGGGAAGGGGCTTTATTGGGGAGGTGGCAGAGAGGTCAGCTATCAGAAGAAGGAACATGGTGGGATACTAACACTAAGGGTATTTGGAAAAGCCATAAGCAATCATATTACTTTATATTTACCTAAAATTACATATAATGCATATAAATGTATGTGTATGCATATATTTGTTTTAAATGAACTTATGACACTTATAGTAACAACATTTTCCCCAAGATCAATAGACTAACAAATATACCAGTACCAGGCATGAAAGGTATCTTTTCTAGTTTTGGGTCTGGGGAGTCCAAGAGAATCCCAAAATAATTTAGGTTATACTATTGTCCTTGGTTGTCTTCCAAAAACTGAAGATAAACCCCTACTGTTGAATACACTGAAAATTTTGGACAGAACTTGGAGAACTCAAGCTGGAGTTCCCAAGGCCTCCTCCCTCCCTGTGTACTAGCTTTCATAGTACTGGAAGGTGCTTGCAAGCTGCCAATTAAAAAAATATTTAATAATCCTACCCAGTTATGATGCCTATGAAACACAGCATGGTAAGAGAGTCTTAAAAGTGCAACCACAATGCTTATATCTTACCAATAACGGTCAGATGTCTAATTGGACTAAAGGTCTACTCAACAGGAGGAAAACTGCCTGGTACTGTAAACCTACACAAACTTCTAGAGCTAGCAACGTCATAGATCTTAAAGGAAGACCTACTTTCCTCATCTAGTATGATTGTTAACTATGCTCTGAATGCTTATCCTTAGGCCCAAGGTAAGTGTAGCTCTTGGCCCTCATCCAAGAACCTCTTTTTCAAATTGATGAGGAAAATAACAAAAAGCCACACTGGTCAAAATGCAGAGATCTACTAACCATGTAGTTCCCAGCTCCAATTAATACATTTACAATATAATCCCTACACCTAAGTCTCAGAGAACATCTTGGAAGAGGGGCCAGAAAGATTGTAACGGCCATGGAATCACAAAGTATGCTGCAGCAAGATTGTGCCTTCTAAATATGGCATGGAAGCTATAACCATGAACTCTCAAAACAATATGGCTGCTTAAAGAAGATGTGAACAAAAATACCAACAGTTGACATGATAAAATGGGTGGGAAATATTGCAGGTGTCCCCATACCTAGATCAAGAGCTACAGACAATTCACAACTGCTTAGAGAGGGAGAACTGTAGGGAAGAGGTGAATTTTCCCTAAATGGTTATCCAGGCCCAACCAGACAGCCCTAATTTGTGTGTGTGTGTGTGTGTGTGTGTGTGTGTGTGTGTGTGTGTGTGTGTGTGGTGTGTGTGTGTGTGTGGTGTGTGTGTGTGTGTGTGTGTGTGTGTGTGTGTGTGTGTGTGTACTCAGTAGGCTTCATTGATATGTGTATTTCCATACATATTTAACAATAATAACTAAAGATTAAAAGGCTATGAATTTGAAAGAGAATAGAGTATGGGAGGGGCTCTAGGAAGGAGAAGAAGCAGAGAAGGATGCAATTATTCTTCAATTAAATGAAAATAAATATAAATATATATAAACACAAAAGCCTACTGGCATGAGGAACCCTTAGACTCCAATTGTGGTAAGCTAAGTATCAAAAAAGTAAAAATTGTGCCGTAATAAAAGACTTTTTAACTCAAGAATAAGTGTTCAAATCTGTGAAGTCAGAAAAAAAATAACAAATTGACATTGATTAAATTGCCTGATTTTATTTGTTTCTTTGTTTATTGATTTTTTTTGAAACAGGGCATCTCTGTGTATTCCTGACTGTCCTAGAACTCTTCTGTAGACCAGGCTGGCCTCAAACTTAGAGATCCCCCTGCCTCTGCCTCTCAAGTTCTGGGATTAAAGGCACGGGTCACCACCACCCCAGTTTATTCACTTTAAACTTCATGTTTGGCAATTCTTTATTTAATTTTTTTATTTCAACAAAAATATAGTTACATCATTTAACCCTCTACTCTCTCCAACCTCTCATGTTTCTACCCTCCCAAATCCAAAAATTCATGGCCTTTTAAAAATTACTTATGTTAAATATATAAACATAAATATATAAATACAATTTGTGGAGTTTTGTTAGTGTTGCTTGTGTGTATATAATTTCAGGGATGATCATTTTGTATTGGGTAACCAATTAAAGGTCTCATGCCTAGGGAAGACAAATTCTCCCTCTCTTAATTATTAGTTTACTGTAGCTCTTTGTCTAGGGACCAGACATATGAGATGTCCCTTCTTCAGTGTTAACATGACTATTAGTATGATTATTGTTCAGGTCTTAATTAGGTAGTCATACTATTCAGGTTTCCTTTGTGATGCTTCCCTGTCATTTCCTGGTCCTCTGGCTCTTCAAATCTTTCGACTCCCCTACCCTACCCCACCACCCCACTTTCCATGATGTTCCTTGAGCTTTAGTTCAGAAACTGTGCTACAGTTTGGGCACATGCCATCAATTGTTTGATGCAGCATATCCTTAACGTAATGAGGTAAAATGTACAAAGATTTATATCTCTTCAATTAGGAACTCTGTTTTCAAGTATGGAAATAAATTTTAGGTATAAAAAATAAATTCTGTATTATGGAAAGCTAGCTAAATTCATAAAATGTTTTAAAATGGGTGTTTGCCAAGTATCATAGCCTTAAAATATGTAAAGAAAATATAAGGACCTACAACAAATTTAATTCTAAATCTAAAATTAAAAAAAAATTAATCGTCTTTCTGAATAACAAATAAATTGAACAATAAAATAGTTTATTAGTGTTTCTGAAACATGTTCATAAAGTTTTCATGGACTCCTAGACTTAAAATGTTTTATTATGAATGGGGGTGATGATTCCATAGATATTAGAACTGGAGTTATTCATCAACCTATATAACTAAAGAATGTATCTCTTTGCTTTTATTTTTATGAAATCACTTTATTCTTACTAACTTGGTAGTGAAAACGTTATACAGTCTATGTAAGAAAGCCACTCAGATACTTCCCAATCTCAAACTCTATACTTTTCAGTAAACTCTATACAGTTAGAACGAACATTCTAATAACACTTCAGATTTTACACTTTCACTATTGGATGCATTGTAATAAACTTATCAGTCACAAAAAGGTGTGGGGGGATGACTGAGTTGAAACTTGAAACAAGACATAGTTTTATAGCCTCTTCCATGACCCAGGTGTCATTTTGCCTTATTTTTCCCTCCTTTCCTCTAATACTACTCTCTTCTGGCTTTCTTTCTGAAGCTGTGTTGTACTCACCAGTTTACCTATGTGTATGTGTACAGTACAGACTAGAATATACATATGAGGGAGAACATTTTTTTCTTTCTCAGTGGGGGATACCTGGCTAAATATTATACTTTTTAAATCCATTCATTTCCATGAAAATTTCATGTTTTAATTTTTATTTTCAACCAAATAATACTATACTTAATATCTGTGCCCCATTTTTATTATCCATTCATCTGTTTATAGGCATCTAGCTTGTTTCCATTTTCTTGCTGCTGTGTTAAATACTTGTTTAAATTGATGGTTTTGCATAAAACTGTCTAAACACAAAAAGTAGATTCCCAAGAGAAAAATTCATGAGAGGATAGAATAGAACCTAAGTAGAACACAGAAACCGAATGCTCATTACATATGATAAATAGCCATGAGTAGATAGTTTTCCAAAGAAGATAATCAAATGACAAACAAGAATTGGAAAAATGATGAATACCCCTACTTATTACAGAAATTCAATTCAAAATTACAGTGGGATATCCAGTCATACCTGTTAGAATTACTTTTCACACAAAAATAAAAGATAAGACTTGGTTAAAACAAACAAACAAATATTGAGTGTTTGTGGGGGGGGGGCAGTAGGGGTGGGTGGGTGGTGTGTTTTAAGTTGAGAAGGTCGTCATTCTAGAATGTTGATCAGACTGTAAGTTAGTGCATCCATTCTGGGAAACAACATGGAAATTCCTCTGATATTAAAGTAACAAGGATATATTATCTAGCAATCTCATGGCTGTGTACACATCTAAGAAAAACAGTCACTAAATGAGGCACTTGTATTTCTTTTTTATTTTAAATGTTTTTCATTTTTAAATACCAACCAGTGATTGGTATTTAATATGAATTAATTTAATTTATAAGTAAATTTAATATGAATCCTCCCTCCCCTCCTGCTAGTTCCCCCCACCCCTCATCCACTCCTCAGAGAGGATAAGGCCTCCCATGGTCAACAAAGCCTGGCATGAGATACCTGTACTTCTACATTCTTTGCTGCACTACCCTGAATACCTAAGGTGTAGAACTGACCTCACTATTCATGAAAGATGAATGGATAAAATGTTTCCTAGCATCTATCATCCTTAACATCTGTCTATCTATCTATCTATCTATCTATCTATCTATCTATCTCTCTATCTATCTATCAATGTATCATCTATATAACTGTCATCTATCTTTCATCTATCATCTATAATAAAATAGTTTTCAAACACTCAAAGCAAACTAGAAAGAAAGATGATCTCCATCACATGCGGAATGTGGAATATCATTCATTCTTTCAAAAAAAAGAGAGGTTTGCATAACATGGATGAACCTGAAAGAGTAACACACTGAATGAAATAAATCGTGTAGAAAGCCAAATATTGAATGAGCTCATTTACACATGAAAAATATTCTGTAATTGAAATAAAGATTGGAATTGAGGCTTAACAAGAGCTGGAGGACAGAGGGAATAGATACTCATGTTGATTAAATGATACAAACTTTTATTTATATGGTGTTAATATTGTGAAGAGCTAATGTTTTATCTAGTAACTATAGATAACCAAACACAGAATTTGCTGAGAGAGTAGATCACCGGTGTCCTTATCATGCACACACACACACACACACACACACACACACACACACACACACATCCTATGCAATAGATGAGTTAGTTTGATCGAAGTAATCATACAATGCATAAATATAGCAAAATAATGTTACAAAACATAAATATGAACTATTTTAAATTGTCTAATATACCTCAAAATGTCAGAAAAAAATTAGAAGAGACAGACAGGTCATCATTGACCTGTGAGAAAAGTCTTCTAGGGAGGGACATGAAGATTTAGGGAAATGAGCAGAGTTTGCCAAAGAAGCTATCAAGCTGAAAGGAATGAAGTCAGAGAACACAAGCAAGGTTTTCGCTGGGTGGTGGTGCACGCCTTCAATCCCAGCACCGGGGGGCAGAGCCAGGCAGATCTCTGTGAGTTCGAGGCCAGCCTGGTCTACAGAGTAAGATCCAGGACAGGCATCAAAACTCCACGGAGTAGCAGTCCAGTCATCCTTTTTCCACATCTAGGCTACCTGGAAAACAGGACCCTAACAAAGACATGGGGATCACCCAATGACGGAGAAATGGAAGAGATCTACATGAACAGCCTGGACATGAGTGGGGTAATGAAGGGCGAGGGTCAAGGGAAAGAGAGCTTGGGGGAGCGGGAGATCCCAGCTGGATCAACAACGGAGAGGGAGAACAAGGAATAGGAGACCATGGTAAATGAAGACCACATGAGAATAGGAAGAAGCAAAGTGCTAGAGAGGCCCACAGAAATCCACAAAGATACCCCCACAACAGACTGCTGGCAATGGTCGAGAGACAGCTCGAACTGACCTACTCTGGTGATGGGATGGCCAAACACCCTAATTGTCGTGCTAGAAACCCCATCCAACGACTGAGGGATCTGGATGCAGAGATCCATGGCTAGGCCCCGGGTGGATCTCTGGGAGTCCAATTAGCGAGAATGAGGAGGGTTTATATGAGCGAGAATTGTTGAGACCAAGGTTGGATAAAGCACAGGCACAAATATCTAAACGAATGGAAACACATGAACTATGAAACAAGGACTGAGGGGTCACCAACTGGATCAGGCCCTCTGAATGGGTGAGGACAGTTGATTGGCCTGATCTGTTTGGGAGGCATCCAGGCTGTGGGACCGGGTCCTGTGCTCATTGCATGAGTTGGCTGTTTGAAACCTGAGGCCTATGCAGGATCACTTGGCTCGGCCTGGGAGGAGGGGACTGGACCTACCTGGACTGAGTCTACCAGGTTGATCTCAGTCCACGGGGGAGGCTTTGCCCTGGAGGAGGTGGGAATGGGGGGTGTGCTGGGGGGGAAGGTGAGGGGGACCAGAGGGGGGAGAACAAGGGAATCCATGGCTGATATGTAGAACTGAATTGTATTGCAAAATTAAAAAAATAAATAAATAAAAATTAAAAAAAAAAAACTACACGGAGAAGACCTGTCTCAGAAAAAAAAAAGGAAAAAGAAAAAAGAAAAACAAAAACAACAGAAAAGAAAACCAAGGTTTTCCTTTTAGTTGACCTAAAAACTGATCTCTTGTTGCTGAATTTTCACCGCCAGAGGAAAGGAGGCAAAGCTGTAGGTGCTAGTGTTGGAAGTGAGGTCTTCTGTGGAGGATACAAGAGCTCACTATCTACTTGCCTCCTGGACTCACAGATGGTTTCCTGAGAATTGAGAAAGGATTAATATGAGACTTTCAGCAATGATAAGAAATTAGGAAAATCACATACCAGAAAGCATTCATTGACAGCCTTATGAGACAATATGTATCCCCAAAGGGAAAATCATCAACTCTGGTTTTGTAATTTGTTACATTATCTTCCAAGTTATCAAAAGTAAAATATCAGGATAGACAATCTCCCAAGTCCAAATATTATCAGTGCTTTTTGTGCCAATTTAATATGTGATTTTTTTATAAACTTCTTTTTTATTCTTTATCTTACTATTAAGCAGAATCGGCATGGCTATTTTGTTATTATACAGATTAGAATACTTTGAGTCTAAAAACAAAGGATGTAGAAATTTGCTGCAGTAAAAATAAATATAGTAATGACCTCAATAGATTAAACATTTGAGAGGGTGCATATGTGGATGCTGTATTATATTCAATAAAACGAATACTGAGTCTAAGGAAAGGTCAGTTGGGCATCTTCCATGAATATTTGTAGGGTGGCATTTTGGTGAAATTACCACATTTTTCAACCTGGATCTTAAACTGTTTATTGTGGTGGTCGTTGTTTTGTTTCTAGTACTGAGAATCACATCTTGTGCTTTGAACATGGTAAGCAAGTGCTCTACTACAAAACTCTATCACCAGCCCTAGTTATTGGATTTTTTTAATTGAAAATAGATAGTTCTCTTATACAATATATCCTGACTATAATTTCCTCTCCCTCTACTCCTCCCAACTCCTCCCCTCCTCAGCTCCCCTCTGGATCCACTCCCTTCTGTCTCTCATTAGAAAAGAACAGGCTTCTAAAAGTTGACAACCAAACATGACAGAATAGTATCTATTAAGATGAAGCGAAAACTGTCATATCGAAGTTGGACACAGTGACCCAACAGGAGAAAAAGAGTCTCAAGAACAGGCAATAAAAATTTTTATCAGGAAACTAAGGGAAACTCATCCCAGAGGAGAGCCTCATTTGAACAGAGCCGAAAACTTAGAAAATAGATGTGCTTTATGTTTTGTATAATGAAAATAAAACTAGATTTCATGTTTATGAGCATATCTGAGAAAGTAGAAAGTCATCTCATGTATAAAATCAAAGTGTTAACTTATTCATTTGTTACTAAATTAGAATTATAAAATTGAAAGAGTACTAAATTCAGCATACTTTGGGCGAATTAAATACATACCAGACAAATACACAGCAAGCCAAATTTATTTTTGAGTATATGAATATTTGGCAAACTCTTTAAAGCTCTGAGTAGAAAATAATGTAAAGATGAAAATCGTAGCTAAATTGAGAAGTTAAGGTGAGTGTCAGTGTTTCATTTTTATTGCAGTGGTGTTATAATTTAAATTACACTATACTCTCCCGTGTAAGAAAACATGTTAAAATAAGATGGGCTTATAATCTAACACTATTAATGTCCTTATTAAAAGACTGCAATGTAAAAACAGAGACACAGAACATATGACTTTGGAAGATAGCTATTAATTATACATCTTCAAGTCAAGAAACAAAGCGTGGCCAACCACCTACCAGAAGACCAAGAAGTAGTTTGAACTGCAAGGGAGTAAATTGTTGTTTAAATGACTCATTGTCAATATACTCCTGGGAAACTACAAGAGAGGATGAAGATAAGTAAAGCTTGTTGGGAATGGTTGACCAGAAAGGGACAGAAAATTAAGACAGGATCAAAAGGAACCTTTGATATTCCTAAATGTGTTCTTGACAATAGTAGGAAATACTGACCTAGAGAAAGGTCTTAGGACAGTGGTTCTCAACCTTCCTAATATTGCAGCCTTTTAATACAATTTGCTAGTTCAAATGGTAGTTCATTTTCAGTTTTCTAAGGAAACTCCTCCACGCTGGATTCTGTCCTGCCTGGGCTAACTTGTCTACCCACCAGCAGTATAGGAAACTTCTTTTCTCCATCTACCCTTAATAGTAGCTATATTTTTCACTCTTAATGACAGCCAGAATGGCAGAGGTGTGATAGCATTTGAATCTAGTTTTGAATTCCAGAGGTGACTAAATATGTTGAACACTTTTTATACACTTACTGGCTATTTGCACTTCATCTTTTGAGAACTATATTCACTTTGTTTATTTTTTCACTGTAGTTCTGGATTTTTTCAATTGCCTACAGATTCTCCTGTCAAATGAATATCTGGCAAATACTTTCTATTCCATTTTGTAGGCTCTTACTGAATTTAAATATTTGGTTCTTTTGCTGTAGAGAAGCATTTTAACTCAATTTGATTCTCTTTATATGTTTGTGCTTTACTTCCTAGGCTCTAAGATTCCTCTTCAGAAAACACCCGTCTATGCCTACTTCTTGAAGCATTGCCTAAGTTTTCCTCTAACACTTCCCATGTTTCAAGTCCTGCATTAAAGTCTTTGATCCAGTTAATATGCTTGTTCAGGTTGAAAAATAGGGATCCACTTTCATTCTTTTATGGGGATATATAGTTTTCCAGAAGCAGCTTTTTAAGAGCTTGCTTTTCAGGTCTTTGTCAAAAATCAGGTGGTTATAGCAGTGTGACTTTATCCCTGGGTGTTCCAACCTCTGTCACTGTTTCAGTACCTTGTGCCAATGTCATGTTATTTGTGATGCTGTGGCTCTGCAGGGCCATTGATATCTTAGATGGAGCTTCCCGCAGCACTGATCTTTCTGAACTCAAGATTGCTTTGTCTATTTTGGCTCTTTATATTTCCATATAAATTTTAGACATGCTTTTTTATTTCATGTAAAAAATTCATTGGAATTTTAATGGAGATTAAACCAAATCTAAAAAAAACCTTTCAATATTATTGCCATTTTTGCAGTTTTTATTTGAACAATCCAGAGCCTGGGAGATCTTTTCATATGCACTGTCTTTAATTTCTTTCTTCTGTTAAAAAGAATATCTTAGAGATTGCTTTCCTTGTTTATGTATTTGGGGGGACTATTGTGTGAGTATTTTTTTCTAATTTCTTTCTTGCAGCTTTACTATTATTATATAAAAAGGTTTGATTTTCATGTGTTCAGTTTTGTCTGTTATTACTTTGCTGAAAAGGGTTAATCCATTTTAAAATTTTTCTAGTGGAGTCTTTAGCATCTCTTAAATATATGACCTTAGTGTCTATAAGTAGAAATAATTTGATTTCCCAAAGTGAACACCTTGTTTCTTTCTCTTGTCTTATCACTCTCATTACTCCAAGCACTATATTGAAGAGAAATGAGCATACATGTCTAATTTCTAGTTTAAAATTAAATTCTTTTGATATTGCTTCATTTAGCATTATCCATTGGATAGTCATATAAACCTGTGATGGTGCTTACATATGTTCCTCCAATTCCTTGGTTCTTCAGGGATTTTATCATGAAGGGATGTTACACTTTTATCATGAACTGTTTTCTGCATCTAGTGAGATTATGTTATTTATACCTTTGGAAGTACTTATGAGTCAAGTTTTACATATGTTTTTGTTTTCCATATGTTGATTGGAATGAAGTCAGTTCGGCCATAGAGACATAATCCTTTATATATGTTGCTAAATTTGACTTGCAAAGAATGTAAAGAAAATTTCTAAATCTGTGTTCAATAGGGAAATTGGTTTATAATTTTTTTGTTTGCATGAATGAGAATGGACCATATGAAATAGTAGTCAGTGAGATAAACTTAATACTCCTTAACAAATTCATGCAAGCAAAACAGAAGAAATAAAAATTGATCTTTTTTAAGCATCTCTATTTGTAAAGTAATAAAACAAAGTTCATCATTTTACATATTTATTTAAAATTAATAAAATTGCTAATCACTAGGAATAAACATTATCAATAAATCATTTCATCCAAAGACAGCATAATTTTTGATGGGGTTATTAATCCTTTGCCTGATGGTAATATATGTGTGTGAATGCATGCATTTGATACACATAATCTTCCTGCTGAGGAAGGACTGGAGAAAGGCTAACAGTAAAACATTTAGGTATTTTATCAAGGGTCTTCCACAGGGAAACCTTGCCATTTCTTCATTCAGTGGGTTCTGGGTCTGAAGACTGGCTCAACTCTGGAAATTGATTCATGAGCCAAGATTCCCTTTTGACAAGATCCAATGTAACCATTCTCTCACTTATTTGAGATTTTTTTTTCACTTATACAGATCAAACAAAAAGTCACTAGGCTTCTAATCTTTTTTTATGCCTGGAAACACCATGATGGATTAGCAAGCACCAAAGGTCCATACAAGTCATGCCACCATAACATCACTTTGCCTGTGCTGCCCATTATGGGTCAGGCCATTATGGACATGATTTTGTCTGTGTTGCCCATTATGTTAACTATGATCATCTTACCATTGGTGATTCAGTTTTTCACCCTGGCCCCTGACACCTTGGGTTTTAATTAACCCCATTGCATTTAATTCATCTAACTAAGCAGCAGTGTCTCCAATCTTTAGGTCTGGTAAAAGAAAAGGGGCAACAATACAACTTTTCAAATGTGCTGGTGCCTATCTCACCATTTTGCATCTTATAGGATTAGTGAAGAACATGTCTTCTGGGCTTTCTCATTGTGGATGATTAGATATTACATAGCATACCCACTCCAGCATTCCATTTTCCCCTGATCCTTAAGACCCCTTCATCAACATTAAGTCAAGGAATATTAGGCATCTCCAACTCCTTTTCACTAGGACATCTTTTGACAAAACCTTCAATCAACCTTTCAAATAAACTTTTAACACGTTTTTAATTGTGTTAGCTTTCAAATTAAACCTAGAATATCCACTCAGAGGGTTCATATCAATAAATTCAGCCTGATCTCATTTATGTTACTTCCAAAATTATCCCACACTCTTAAAATCCATCCCACACATATTTTCCAGACTTCTGCTTGAATGAATTAGCAAGCTCATTAAGCTAATTAGTAGTGTAATGCACCTCCTAATGGGCTACACTTTCTCCCTCCCCTTCTGGAGGCTGCTTTGCCTTAAGTCTGGTTATAGGTCTAGAGGCAACTATTGGTAGGTCCTGATGGATATCAGTATTGCCTTGGCCGACATTTTCTTCAGAGAAAGTTACTGATAGTTTAGCAGACAATGAAGTATTAATTTCTTCAGTCAAAGCAGGGAAAGGCAATATTTCAAGATTACTTTCTCAGGTGAGATAAACCTTGAGAATCTGAGAATTCAAAGTTCTCAGCTTCAATAGGATCCTCCCACACAAATCCATCACAAGTTAAAGGATCCTCTTCTTCACAAATTAGTACCCTTACATTAACCACCAACACCCGCAGAGACTGGTACTTGAATTTTTGCTGTAACTCAGTCAAACTTACACAGCTTTGGCTTGATTTTCTGCATCTAGAGCTCTGTGGCTACTGAAGGGAAGATTCTCTTCCAGAACATGCTTTGAATCCTTTAGACTGTTTATGGACATCTAGAGACAGTTAATTTTATCACCGAGTTCATTGTTTTCCTTCACCATATTCTGAGATTCTGGACATTGGTAAATTTTATTACAAAGCTCATCACTAACCTTTGTCAGTATATCCAGAAATGCTAAGGCAATGGACCAGAATCATCATTTTCCTCAAAATTGTCAAAAGTTTCATACACAGAATCAACAAATCCATTGCCTCTCACAGTTGGTGAGTTATGATAATCGAATGCATTTGTCTTCTTAAGTTTGTTAAGGAGATAATAGTTCACATGATGGGCTTTCAATATTCTCTGAGGTCCCATGTGAGACTTCAGTAATGGGAGAGGTTTCAGTAACTGTAGGTGTTGACAAATTGGAAAGCCTATTCCAGGTAATTAAAAGATTCACCCTAATACTTCTCTTGCTCTAGAGCCACTTCTAGCATGAAAATCTGTATCAGTCATGGTTCTCTAGAGTAACAGAACTTACATAATAAATCTCTCCATATGTATATAGAAAGGGGGATTTATTAGAATGGCTTGCAATCTTTGGTCCAGTTAACCAAACAATGACTGGCTATGAATGGAAAGTCTAAGAACACAGTAGTTGCTCAGTCCATAAGGCTGGACATCTCTGTTGGTTATTGGTATCTGCTGGGATTGCTGGGATCCCTAATGCCAGTGAAGGAATAGACTTGCTAGCAAGGTGAAAGCAGGAAGGTAAGAGCAAAAGCTTCCTTCTTCCATGTCCCTATATAACATTGGTTCTCAACCTTCCAATGCTGCAACCCTTTAATATAGTTCCTTATGTCATGGTGATCCCAGCCATAAAGTTATTTCCATTTCTACTTCATAACTGTAAGTTTGCTACTGTTATGAATCATTATATCTTATAGTCCAGATGGTCTTCATTTGACCCTATCCCAGGAATCTCAACCCACAGGTTGAGAACTACAATTTTATAGGCTTTCAATAGAAGATGTGCCCCAAATTAGAGGTGGGTTTCCCTAGCTCAAATGATCTGGATTAAAGGATTTTCCAATGTCAAAGATCCAGATTAGAAATGGATCTTCTGCCGGGTGGTGGTGGCACATGCCTTTAATCCTAGCACTCAGGAGGCAGAGCCAGGCAGATTTCTATGAGTTCGAAGCCAGCCTGGGCTACAGAGTGAGTTCCAGGACAGGCTCCAAAGCTACACAGAGAAACCCTGTCTCAAAAAACAAAAACAAAAACAAACAAACAAAAAGAAATGGATCTTCCTACTTCAAATTAAGCAAAAGTCCCTCACAGGTGTGTGTGGTGATAATTTATTTGTATTCTAACATATAAAATTTGCCTGAATGTCAAAGGACAGAGCCAGCCACTAGATTAAACATAGAAGCCAGGCAACGGTGGCACACATCTTTAATCTCAGCACTTGGGATCTTATACCTTTGCTATCAGTATTTGAGAAGCACACACACACACCATTAATCTCAGCATTAGGAAGGTTGAGACAGGAAATGATATGTCTGGGCAGAGAAAGGCATATAAGCCAAAGCAGACAGAAAATCAGTCCTTTTGGCTGAGGACTCAGCAGCATTCAGACTGAGGATTCGTGGAGACAGAATTTTCCCCTTTCAGCTGGAGTTGGCAAGGTGAGAAATGGTTGTGGCTTGTTTCCTCTGATCTTTCAGCATTTACCCCACTATCTGGCTCTGGGTTTTTATTGTGAAACAAATTAGGATTTGTGCAACAGGTATGCCCTCCATTTCTGGGTTTTAGTTAATTCCAGATGTAGTTGACAACCAAGAATAGCCATTCAAGATGGGTAAATGATAAAACTCATACCTAGTTCTCCATTAATTACCTTTACTCAGTTGTGGAATTCACATTTATTCATTTAGGAAAACATAATATTCTTTCATGATTTTGTTTCAAACTCAGAGAAAACAAAAGATCAAACCTCACTGCCACAGCTCCATCAGCTTAGTGGTGTGAAAAATCATGTAATGAATACAAGAGGACAGATCACTTTAAACAAACATTTCATTTTCTTTGGACACACATTCAGAAGTGCAATTATACAATTACTATTTGCCAATTAAAACTAAATTAAATTTAGACATCAAAAATTGTTAACTTTTGTTTTGTACGTTTTTTTAAATCCTAGAAGCCATAGCTTTAGAGTTTGTGTCCTTTTTGAACAATATCTCTTTTAGATGGGTCACTTCAGTCCTAATTGAGCCTTCTTTCCAAGATTGTAAGATCTACCCACTGTGCAAAAAAAAAAATGTGCTACTGAAAATGTTTCAGCATTTCAGTGTCAACACTCAGAGAATTATTTTGCTTCAACTAAGAAAACAGAGTTAAAATCGACCTTGCAAAGCTACCGAGGCATACAGCAAAGAATGGTCCCAGTCAGCTGTCTTTAAATGAAATGCTAAAATAAACTGAATTAAGTAATTTCTTATATAAATAAAATTTAAGAATACATCGGCAGAATACAAATAGAAATATTTGGGTACATGGATTTATTGCAAATTGTTTTTTAATTACACAATAAATTTTGAGAAAAATTGTTATGTACATAAAAACACAAAGTATATCACACCACTATAATTGTGACAAATCACCATTCAAGGAATTTTAATGAAATGTAAATATATTTTAAAGTTAAATGACATACATAAAGGGAATGAAACAGAGGTATATTGTGATGATATTGTGTTCCCCAAATATTGTGCACCCTAGTAAACTTATCTGGGGGTCAGAGAACAGAACAGCCATAATATTAAACATAGAGGTCAGGCAGTGGTAGCACACACCTTTAATCCTAGCATTCCAGAGGCAGAGATCCATCTGAATCTCTGTGAGTTCAAAGCCACACTGAAAACAGCCAGGCATAGTGACTCATGTCTTTAATCCCAGGAAGTGATGGCAGAAAGCAGAAAGGTATATAAGGAGTGAAAACCAGGAACTAGAGTCTGGTTAAGCTTTTAGGCTTTTATCAGCAGTTCGATTGAGATTCATTTGGATGAGGACTCAAAAGCTTCCAGTCTGAGGAAACAGAATCAGTTGAGGAATTGGCGAGGTGAGGAAGCTTTGGCTTGTTCTGTTTCTCTCATCTTCCAGCGTTGACCCCAGTACCTGGCTCTAGGTTTGTTTCTTATTTAATAAAACCATTCAGAATTACATCTACAGTACATGTAGAGATGTATTGGTCACTTTTCTCATTGTTATGGCCAGAAATTTAAGGAAGGAGAGTTTTATTTTGACTCAAGATTTAAGGAAATACACTCCATCATAGCACCAGCATGATGATCAAGTGGCTGGTTATTTCTGGTCAGTAGTTGAGAAACAGAACGATATGTACACTGGCATTTGGTATAGTTTCCAGCTGTTCACTCTCCATTCACCCTCAGGGCCTAACTCAGGCATCACACATTCAAGTTGTCTCTTACTCTTTCAGTTAATTCTTTCTGAACAAGCCATTACAAATATGTCCAAAGACGTATCTCAATGATGTCAGAGATGTCCCTGGATCAAAACAAGGTGACAATTGAAACTTACCATGACAGGGGTGTTCTGATTTTGTCTCTGAATTTGTACTGAAAACTCAAGCAATGCTGACATTTTAATGTGTTAAGAAAGAAGGGTTTATGTTTTACTGTTTACATTTCTAAAGTGTCTAACCTCTATCAACAAAATTTTATGTAGCTCAATTTACTTTACATGTTTTTGGATAAAGTGTGATAATCTGATGTACATGTAAAGTATGAAATTATCAAATCAAACTAGTCAATGTCATGTCTCTGCAAATGTTGCATGCAATATTTGTCTGTAAGCTATAAGGTAGGGTGTAATATTTATGCATGCATATATTGTGCACTGGACAAGTCAGAGCAATCAATGTTCCTCTCACCTATCATAGTTTTGGCTCTAAGCCTTCTAGTGCCTCCCTGATTGTTTTGCCCTAAAATGTATAATAAGAAATAGTGAAGTACAGTTATTCCACTATGCTGTAGAATGTTATAACTTATTTTATTTTCCTTATTCCTTGTTATTCATCTTTTCTATGACACCACTTATCTACACCATGAACAACCAGTAATAAGAAGTGTATGTTCACATTGACTTTTACATTCAACTGAGAGAACATACAATATTTGCCTGACTTGTTTCACTTACCGCTTTAGTTTTATCTTTTAAGAACATTACATCATTTCAAACTCTACATTGGACTAAGGTTTTTAAATAATGTTTCATTTGGTTTACTCTGTTCAGTACAAACAATGCAGTTAGGAACTATTTTAGCCTTGAAGAAAGACAGTTGAAACTTTGGTTGAAACTAAACCACAGTAACTGGTATAGACACGCACATGTACACCCACAGAAGTTTTCTAGAACATTCTGTTGATCAGTCATATGTACCTGCCACATATCACTCAGCTTAATCTGTAGCTGTTAAAACTAGAATTGCTTAAACATTACTGAAAACATTTAAAACAAATGAAGCCCTGTATTATTAGTTTATCATTTCTAATGAAATTTAATTGGTGTTATATGATAAAACTGAATGTAATAGTGAGAAATTTTCACAAGGTTTTAAAATTACATGCTATGAAAGTCAAATACACTAATTTGGTCATTTGTACTTACTCTGATTAATCTTTCTTAGATCCTTCGTGACTTTTCTACACAATTAATCTATTAATTAGTCTACCCATCTTAAATATAAGTCAATGGAATTATAAATAAGAAATTGTATTTATGAACATAATTTTAAAAAAAGATATTATATTTACATGCTATATACTTTTTATGACAAAACATAGGTATGTGCTGATTTAAGATATTATATATTTGTGGTGGTTACTTTTCTAAATAAAACAGAACTTCAGCATTCTGATAAGCATCAAGTCAGAAAGTTATTAAATTTTAAAATCTCAATTATCTTTCTTAAAATACCGAGTGGAAACATAGCCAAAAAAGTGGGGAACTTGGATATTCCCATGTAATCATGTTTGGAACTACAGATTTCTTCAGTAAATAAGTGCATCACATCAATTTTCACACCAAAAATGACAATTACTAACACAAGAAAATATCCTTGATGTATTTTTAGTTTTAAAACATGCACGTGGGGAAAGAACAAAGATACACAGTTGCCAGTTTATCCAGAGTGATGTTTTGTTTTTTCTTTTCGTTAATTTACTTTTGAATTAATTCTATTATGATAGCAGGTGTGTCATGAGTTGATTTCATCATATGACAGTTTCTATGGGATACTGAACTTCTGATCACTGATTGTGTGCACTGTGAAGATAACTGCTTAAGCCATAATGTCATCTGAGTGTTAAGAACCAACAACACTTCTCTATCATCAGTTTTATGCTTGCAAGGGTATGTCATAGTTATGCTTTATTTAGAGATGCACTGAAGAAAGCATATATTATCTGATGTTATTTTAATACAGTCACTGACAAACACAAAAATATAAAAATTATAAACATTAGAAAGAAAGAAAATCGTATATTTGAAAGCATATGAAATGAATTGAAAAATTATTGAAACTATATAGATTTTTTAGTATAGGACTAGATTACATTACAGTAACAGTAGCATTTTGTGTAACTACTAAAAAAGACGTGATCAAGCCAACGTTATAGGAAAATATTTTAAATAGGCTCATTCAGTTTTTATTTCAATAAGACTAGTTTACCATAAAATTGCAAGGTTTTAAATTTTCTATTACATGATAGAAATTATGTTACTCATTTTGATAAATAATAACCTACCTGTGATTTAGATGAAAAATGAGTTCTGTGAAATGCTGCCATGAGGAAGTTTACCAATCTCTCTCTCCTTTCTTTCTTTCTCTGCCTTCAACTGACCACAATGTTGTTCTCAGGCACAGTTGCAGTGACTGCCTGTACGACACCGTGCTTCTCACCTTGATGATAATGGTCTAAACCTCTGTAGCTGTAATCAAACCCCCAATTAAATACTTTCTTTTATAAAGGCTGCCTCAGGCATGGTGTCTCTTCATAGCAATGAAATAATGACTAAGACAGTTTACCTCTATAACATTTGCTCCCCTATTGCATCTGTGAACATATTTTTCTGTGCTGATCATTATTGTACCTCACAGAGTTCACAGGTGAGTACCATATAGATCAAAGTGCCCTATAATTTCATATCTTTATACCTATAGACTAGTATAGATCTCAGATTTTATTGAGAGATTATTTTTTGTTTAAGGGGCAGCAATTAACACAGAAAATCACAACTAGTAAATGCACAGAGAGTAACTGTGGAACACTAAGTTACAAATGGAACATCTATATCAAAATTCTTTCCCAAGTTTCAGGAACTATTATAGAAAAGTAGACTGAAAGATGGCTAAGGCTCAGCTATCAGGAGGGACAAGATTGAAAATGTCTTTTTGTCCTAACTGGACTTCTACACTCATGAACTCAGAGTAGCTACTGTTACCTACCCAAGACTTGCACAAGATCAAGCCAGTCAACATTCCAGCATGAAGAGATGAGACTCGGGAGTCCGCACAGCCAGCTAAGCAGCTATGATAGTGGATTGCTTCTGGGGGAGAAAAAATTTATTTTCCTGAAAGTTGTGGGCTCTGGTAGATCAACTATGGTCTGGTGAATGACCCCATACTCTGGAGCACATTAGCAAAACAAATCATATGTGGTGAGTTATTTATAAAAAGGGGGTGTGGGATAAGATTCGGTGGGAGGTAGGGAGACTGGTAAGAGTTAGGAGGGGAAGGGGCTGAATACGATCAAAATACATCCTATGCATGTTTGAATTTTTCAATTAATAAAAATATTGTATTTTTTAAAATTAAATGGATATGTAAGTATAAACATATAAATGTATCTAACAACAATTAATGAAAAAAGAGGCCATTAATTTGAAATAGAGCAAGGAAGATTTGGAGGTAGAAAAGAGAATGGAGGAATGGTTTTGTTTGTTTGTTTGTTTTTCGAGATAGGGTTTGTCTGTGTCGTTTTGGTGCCTGTCCTGGATCTTGCTCTGTAGACCAGGCTGGCCTCAAACTCACAGAGATCCACCTGGCTCTGCCTTCTGAGTGCTGGGATTAAAGGTATGTGCCACCACCGCCCAGCAGAGGAGTGAAGTCATAATGTCATAATTTCTGATAATAGTAGATATAATTAAGAAAAAAACAAGAATTTTTCTTAAATTTATTTTAATAATCAATGTTCAATAACTGTGTGTTTATATTTGATCCAGAGAGAATTATTTAAATAATGTGATATATTTTTCAATTCAAAAAATTAATAAAACCAGTTAGCAAAGAAGAAAAGAAAGTGGATCAAATGTCATTCTCTGGTACCTCATCTTCTAGAATAGCAAAAATGCTAAAATACAATGAGAGTTTAATTGTTCCTTTGTCTGTCTGAGGCTTCAGTAGGTCTATAGCCTTAGGTCAAGCAATATTTTTAATGCAGTATAAACTGAGGTCTTCTTCATTTTATTTTAATTTTTATGTTTTATGAGTATGAGTTTTATCTAGATGTATGTCTATATGCATGTCTGGTGCTTGTGGAAGGTGGAAGAGGGAACTGAATCCCCCAGAACTAGAGTTACAGATAGTTGTAAGCTACTGTCTAGGTACTTGAAATCAAACTTGGCTCTTTCCCTACTCCTCATACTGTGCTGCCTTGCCCAGCTTAATACAAAGCGAGGTGATTAGTCTTACTACAACTGATATGCCATGTTTTGTTGATATCCATGGGAGGCCTTCCCTTTTTTGATTAGAAACAGAGGAGGAGTGGATAGGGAGGTGCAGACAGGAGGTAGTGGGGAGGCGGTGGGAATGCAGGAGGAAGGGAAAACTGTGGTCAGGATGTAAAAACAAACTTAAAAAAATGTAATAGCATAGATAAGAAAAGGAAAAAATAAATTATATGAGCTATTGCATTTATTTTTAAAAATTATTTAATTTTATGACAAAACTTGGCAGAAAAGTTTATTATGCTAGTAACTCATTAGAGTTGCATATTTATTCTTGTGTAATGAAGTTGAATTAATCAATAAACTTGATTATTTACTAAGACTAAGATCCTTTAATAGATATAATAAGATTTTAAAACATATAAATTGGAGAAAATTCACAGCAAAATGATTGATGTTAAAGATTTTTTTCTTGTTGAAGTTAAATACAAACTTAGTTTAAATTAGTAAAGTGGGTGGAGAATAAAACTATAGACTATAGGATATATAGTGAAAACATGGCTTTCTCCAAAGCAATAGAATCAGTGTTTATATATACAATTCATAAATTTACATGAAAAAGTCTGTGTATTTTCTGCAACTATAAAAATTCAGTTGTTCCTCTTATATTCAAAATATTCTGCAAAACATACCAACGTCTTTCACAGGCTCCTTTTTATCCTTTAATTTTGAAAACCTATCAACACAATTGTGTTCCACACATATCAATTAGTTTTTTCATTTTATTTTTCTCCTGGTCTTAGATCTCAATTCATATTCTTCTGCAACTTTAGTGCCAGCAATTTCTAAAGGGTCTTTCCAGCTCTGATGCTTTTTTTAAAACACATTTTTCAAGAAATTATCATACATTTAGAGAAAGATCAAAATTTCAGGCTTTTGCAGAAATTTTGGAGATTGGCTATATATATCTCCAATGAGTTAGAAGAAAAATCTTTCAAGTATCATCTATAGGTCATTTTTTTAAATCGCATTACCTTTTAGAAGGGTTTAAACCATCATATGACTCATTTTTATGATTTTTTTTTGAGACAGAGCCTCACTATGTGTCCCTGCATGGCTTGGAACTAGTTACCTAGACCAAAGTAGGCTTGAACTTACGATGGTCTTTCTACCTCCACCTCCCACTTGCTGGGACTAAAGGCATGTACCTCCATGCCTGTATCACTTTTGTATTTTTTAATAGAACACAGATTCCCTTCTTGTCACTTAATAATGTCACATTTTCAATTTTTTTTTGCAATTTGTTCTAACAATAAAACTACAATGTCATTAGGTTAGATGCCACTGAATCCACCTATCTCCTCTTCCTTCCTTTTCCTTCTCTCTCCTTCCCAAACCTTCTTCCTCCTTCCTTCTTCCACTTTACTCTTCTCACTGCACCAACATTTCATTTTATTTTTTCAGAAGAAATCTTCAAATTTCTTTGAACAATTCTGCAGTTATGCAGGAAAGAAAGACTATTTTATTTCAAATATCCACCTCATTAGGCCATTGATTAATAAATGGAATAAAATTTTTACTTTTATTGTACAATCTGTCGATTTCAAATAGAAAGTGATATAACTAAACAAGTGCTTAGTGTGACTTTTTCATAGGAAAATCACCTTTGTCCACATCTTTTGAGCAGAAACAACTTGATCCAGCCCACTTACACACCCTTTAGTATCCTTCATTTCTTCGTTTATATGTCCTTCATTGGTGTGAGGATTCCTTACACCTGAGCCACAAGAATTCCTTTGAACAGTTCAGATAAAGGAGGGTTGAGGGCAAAACAGCACAAAAGTTGTTGAAAAATAATTTTAGAAGATAAATATGGAACCTCTGTCCATCAGGAGGGATCAAATTCATGAAAAACAATGTATGAAAAACAATGTCCTTTCATATTGAAAACCCTTGACAAGTTGAGTCCAGTGGTCATATACATTACCTTTTCCTAATCTTAGACTCCTCTCACTTCCATAGTTATAAAGGTCAGCAGTGATTCATCTCAATCTCTGCACTTTGGTTTTACATGTGTTTATTTGAGGTAGAAAGACAGAGAGAAAGAGAAAGACACAGAGAGACACTTGGGGAGGCAGGTTCTCTCCTCCCACCATGTGGGTTCTACTCAGACCATCATTTTGATTACCAGCTAAGCCATGATGTCTGCTCCCAAAGATCTTTTAGTTTTCATATATCAAAATTTCTACTTTTGCAATAAAATTCTGCATGTTCTTCCAAATATACAATGCAATATCAAACAGCATAATTTCATATCCTTAAAAAAATCTATGCTTGAATTATTCAGCACCAAACCAAAAGCTTCTTTTCACTCTTCAAACTTTTTTCTTTTGAAGTTTATTATATAATTAGAATTACACCCCAAAACTACCCTTTTTAACATTAAAAATATGCTAGTTGCTCTAAGTGTTTTGATAACTTGATTATCTGCATTGGTATGTCATTGAATGAAAATTTTCCTATGAAGACAATAGTGTATACCAGTTTTTGTTAATTAGGTGATATCTTGGTAGCCTCTAGTATTTAGAATTTATAAACAAAGTTTTTATAAATATGTGTAATATAAATAAGGTTTTATGTATGTGGAAACTTTGTTTTTGTTTTTCGAGACAGGGTTTCTCTGTGTAGTTTTGGTGCCTGTCCTGGATCTTGCTCTGTAGACCAGGCTGGCCTTGAACTCGGAGAGATCCACCTGACTTTGCCTTCTGAGTGCTGGGATTAAAGGTGTGTGCTACCGCTAAACAAATTAAGTAAGTAATGAAGAACATAATTTCTGGACTATATACTGACTATTCTTTCTTTTTTTTTTTTGCCTTTATGTGTGTTTCTTGTGGCTTTTCTTTGGCTTTTTTCCCCTTATATTTGTTTGTTTTCTCTTATTCTGGTTTGTTTGCTTTTATTTTGTCATATTTTATTTTATTATTATGTTTAGATGTCTGTTTGGTTTCTAATCAGAGAGAGAATGCGTATGGATTTGGATGGGTGGGGAGGTAAAGAGGACCTGAGAAGAGAAAGAGAAACCATAAATAGGATAAATTGTATGAAAAGAATCTATTTTCAATAAAACAAGAGAAAAATTTCTTTCTCCTTAGTAAACAAATAGGACATTGTGAGCATCTATATTAGATAAATTCTCTTTAATGGGAATTAAAGCTTCATTAGCTTTTGTTACTTGGGTTCAAAATTAAGGAATTTTAACAATAACTCTTATTGCAGATCAATAGCTTGGGGTAAATTGCTGATACTGATTGAATCTTTTCCATCAAAGAAACTTTGAACACAAAGTGCATGTAGAGAAACATGTATGGAATTGATACATTTAGAAATGAAACTTTGAGGCAGAGGGTATAACTCAGTAGAAGAGTACTAGGTTTCATTCAAAATATTTAACAAACAATCCTATGAAAATTATTTGCCAAAGATACTACAATATAGATCAAATTAATAAAATATAGCAAGAGACAAAATATACACCTCTAGCCTATTGATAATTACAGATTTTCTTCAATTCAAATGCCAGAGAACTAAGATTCACAAATAAAGATTCTTCTTTGGAAGAGAGAAGAATAGCAAGAGAAAGTACAGCCAGCAATGGAAATGCATTGTGTGTCATTCAAACTTTACAGAGCAAAATATATTTAAATGAATATGTCTGGAAAGAAGCAAAGATGTTAAGACAAGGAGACAGACAATGACAGGAAGGAAAAATGTAAAAGCAGATCTCAAGTAGCAGTGAAGAAAATAGAGTAAATGTAGCAGAAAAATTCTTTAAAGAGGTAAATGAAGTATACAAAAGCTGAGTGTGTCACAAAACAATCAGTCAAGGTGAAAATGCTGAAATCAAATGTTGGCAACTAAATGCAAAGAAACTAATAAATTCACCTTCAACAAAAGTAGTGATTCAGTTTGTATAACAAAAAATACATTTTTAAAAAAGTTAGGTCTCAAATGTAGCATTGATGTGAACTCATTGGAAAAACAAAGATATTTTACATTGAAAGTTAAGCCAAAACTAAATCTAAATTAATTAATCTAAATAAAGAATTTGGAATGCAGAATTAACTTTATAGTAGTTCTAGAAGAAATGTATTAGTAAATATGGAGAAACAAAGATCAAAACTGATAAAATTCTGACATCAGGTGTGCAGACATTAAAAGGTACATATGTATATGTTCTACTGTAAGCAAATTTCAGAAATTATATTCAATAGATTCTACCATAGTCAAATTTGTATGCCTGGGGAGTGCTGTGAGATGTGTTTCTGTATACTGTGAATATGTGTGACTCTCATTGTATAATAAATAAAGCTGTTTTGGCCTATGGCAAGAAAGCTTACAGCTAGGTGGGAAAATCCAAGCAGAGACACAGAGAGAAGAAGGGCGGAGTTGAGAGAGTCAAGCCCGCTGCAGAAGGAGGAACAAGATGCCAGCAGCCCAGTAATGCCATGGCTACATGGCAACAAAAGGAATAATAGGAATGGGTTGATTTAAGATGAAAGAGCTAGCTGGCAGGAAGCTGAAGCTGAAAATATCCAGGAAACCTGGAACAATTTGTAAAGGCCAAACTTACAAATATCAAGTATACAAGAGGAAGAGAATTTATTTTTTAAAATTCACAGATTTTCCCAAATCTACATTAAGAGATGCCTATCAAGGTGTATGACGCATCCAGAACACCAAAAAAACAAGACCACAAAAGAAACTTCCTGAGACACATAATAATCAAATCATGAAATGTACTGAAAAAAAATTAACTGCAAAAAAAAAATCCCATATAAATGAAGGCCCATTAGATTAACACCTGTCTTTTCAACGGAGTCTTTGAAATCCAGACAGGCCTGGGCTGTTGTTCTAGAAACTATGAAATACCACAGGCATCCCAGACTTCTAAATACTGCAATAGTATGTCATAATAAAAAGAGAAAGGAAAAATATTTCATGATAAAGCAGATATAAAAATTTATATTCACCAGGACAGCTCTACAAATGACAATAAAAGGAAACTTTCAGTCTAAAGAGTAAGTTAATTATACCCAAGAGGTCAGATGGAATAAACAATTCCCAAACAACCAAAACATATCTAAGAAAACAGCAACATCACAACAAAATAATAGGAATTAATAACCAATGTTTAATAATAACTCAATGGTCTCAATTTACCCTAATAAAAATCTCAGATGAACAGACTGGATTAGAAAACAGAATTCATTCATTCAACTTTTTGCTGCCTCTAAGAAACATCACATATCTCACCATCAAAGATAGACAGCATTTTAGGATAATGGGATGATGAAAAAGGGTTTTTCAAGTAGATGGATCTTAAAAATTAGTCTGCTAGCTATTATATTTTGATTCCCTCATTTTTTAAGACAGGACCTCTCTATGTGGTTCTGGCTGTCCTGCAACTAACTATGTAGACCAGGCTAAACTGGAACTCACAGAGATCTATCTGTTTTTACCTCTTGAGTGCTGGGATTAGAGGAATGGCCCAGCATGCTCAGCCTGCCTAGCTATTATAATGTTTGACAAAAAGGACTTTAAATGAGAACTAGTCAGAAGCAATAGGCAATGATATCACATACTCATTAAAGGGAATTTTTAACAAGAGGGTATTTCAAATTTAAGCATTTATGCACCAAACCTGGGCACTGAATTTTATAAAAAAAGCAGCATTAGATATAAAATCGCTTATTGCCCCTAACCCAAGGAAAGTGAGTGAATCAATACCTCATTGTTACTACTACACACACACACAAAAAAAAAAAACTGGAAAAACTCTAGGGTTAAATAATAAAGTAAATTTAATGGACATCTATAGAACATTCCATCCAAAGACTAAAGAATGCACTTTGTTCTCAGCAACTCAGATAACTTTCTCCAAAATTGACAATAAATAAGGATACAAAGCATGTCTCAACAAATATAGAAAAACTGATATAGAATACAGTATCCTACTTTATCACAAAGAAAGAAAGTGAATGCCAATAACAATAAGAGGGTAAAAAGTAAACAAATATATAGAACCTAAACAACATACTCCTAAAACCCCTGAATAAAAATTTGGTCAAGAGAAAAATCATAAAGAAACTAAATATTTTATAAGATTGAGTGAAAATGACAACACAACATAACAGAATTTATGGGATACACTGAAAGTTCAGGTCATTAAACACTAACATAAAGAAAAAAACTAGAGCTATCTTATGTTAATAACTTAATGATGTACATGAAAGCTTTAGAAAAACAAACAATCTTACTTAAAAATAGCATGCAGGAAGAAAATAAAAAGAATTCAGTACTAAAATTAATAAGATAAAATGGAAATAAATGCCAAGAATCAATGAAACAAAAAGTTAGTTTTTTGAAAACATTAACAAGGTTGATAAAACTTTAACCAAATTAGATAAAAGAAAGAGAAAATCCAAATTAATAAAATCAGAGATGAGAAGTGACAAATTATGTCATATTGACAAAATTCAGAAAATGACAGGAAGTACTTTTAAAATCTGAATTTCACCAAATTAGAACACCTAAAAGAAATAGATAAATTTCTTTGTACACATATTCTACCAACATTAAACTGATATGAAGTAAATAATTCAAACAGAAGAATAACATCTAGTGAGACATAACCAGATTAAAAATCTGTCACCTTAATAAGGAGTGGTAGCACAAGCCTTTAATCTCAGCCAGATTAAAGAGGCAGAGGCATACCATGTTTGTCTTTCTGAGTCTGGGTTACCTCACTCAGGATGATTTTTTCTAGATCCATCCATTTGTCTGCAAACCTCATGATGCCATTGTTTTTCTCTGCTGAGTAGTATTCCATTGTGTATATGTACCACATTTTGTTTATCCATTCTTCAGTTGAAGGGCATCTGGGTTGTTTCCATGTTCTGGCTATTACAAACAATGCTGATATGAACATAACTGAACAAGTGCTCTTATGGTGTGGTTGAGCATTTCTTGGGTATATGCCCAAGAGTGGTATAGCTGGATCTTGGGGGAGATTGATTCCCAATTTTCTAAGAAAGCGCCATATTGATTTCCAAAGTGGTTGTACAAGCTTGCATTCCCACCAGCAGTGGAGGAGAGTTCCCCTAGCTCCACATCCTCTCCAGCATAAGGTGTCTTCAGTGTTTTTGATCTTAGCCATTCTGACAGGCGTAAGGTGGTATCTCAGAGTTGTTTTGATTTGCATTTCCCTGATGATTAGGGATGTTGAGCAGTTCCTTAAATGTCTTTCGGCCATTTGAGTTTCCTCTGTTGAGAATTCTCTGTTTAGTTCTATAGCCCATTTCTTAATTGGACTGTTGGGCATTTTGATGTCTAATTTCTTGAATTCCCTATATATTCTGGATATCAGTCCTCTGTCAGATGTGGGGTTGGTGAAGATCTTTTCCCATTCTGTAGGCTGTCACTTTGCCTTGTTGACCGTATCCTTTGCTCTACAAAAGCTTCTCAGTTTCAAGAGGTCCCATTGATTGATTGTTTGTCTCAGAGTCTGTGCTACTGGTGTTCTATTTAGGAAGTAGTCTCCTATGCCAATGCGTTCAAGACTACTTCCTACTTTCTCTTCTAGCAGGTTCAGAGTAGCTGGATTTATGTTGAGGTCCTTGATCCACTTGGACTTAAGTTTTGTGCACGGTGATAGATATGGATCTATTTGCAGCCTTCTACATGTTGATATCCAGTTTTGCCAGCACCATTTGTTGAAGATGCTTTCTTTTTTCCATTGTGCGCTTTTGGCTTCTTTGTCAAAAATTATATGTTCATAGGTGTGCGGATTAATGTCAGGGTCTTCAATTCGATTCCATTGGTCCACATGTTGGTTTTTAAAACATGGTATGTACTCACTCATAGCAGGATACTAGACATGAAACAAGGATGACTTGTCTGCTACTCACATCACCAGGGAGGCTACCTGGAAAACAGGACCCCAAGAAAGACACAGGGATCACCCAATGACAGAGAAATGGAATGAGATCTACATGAACAGCCTGGACATGAGTGGGGGTAATGAAAGGCGAGGGTTGAGGGAAAGAGAGCTTGGGGGAGCGGGAGATCCCAGCTGGATCAACAACAGAAAGGGAGAACAAGGAATAGGAGACCATGGTAAATAAAGACCACATGAGAATAGGAAGAAGCAAAGTGCTAGAGAGGCCCACAGAAATCCACAAAGATACCCACACAACAGACTGCTGGCAGAGGTCGAGAGACAGCCTGAACTGACCTACTCTGGTGATGGGATGGCCAAACACCCTAATTGTTGTGCTAGAAACCTCATCCAACTACTGAGGGATCTGGATGCAGAGATCCATGACTAGGCCCCGGGTGGATCTCTGGGAGTCCAATTAGCGAGAATGAGGAGGGTTTATATGAGCGAGAATTGTTGAGACCAAGGTTGGATAAAGCACAGGGACAAATAGCCAAATGAATGGAAACACATGAACTATGAACCAATGGCTGAGGGGTCCCCACTGGATCAGGCCCTCTGAATGGATGAGACAGTTGATTGGCTTGATCTGTTTGGGAGGCACCCAGGCAGTGGGACCAGATCTTGTGCTCATTGCATGAGTTGGCTGTTTGAAACCTGGGGCCTATGCAGGATTGTTTGGCTCGGCCTGGGAGGAGGGGACTAGACCTACCTGGACTGAGTCTACCAGGTTGACCTCAGTCTGTGGGGAAGGCTTTGCCCTGGAGGAGATGGGAATGGGGGGGGGGGGGGTTGGGGGGAAGGTGAAGGGGACGGGAGGGGGGAGAACAAGGGAATCCGTGGCTGATATGTAGAACTGAATTGTATTGCAAAATAAATTAATAAAAAAAAAAAAAAAAAAAGAGGCAGAGGCAAGCTAATCTCTGTGTGTTGAGGGCAAGCCTGTTCTACAAAATCAGTTTCAGGACAGCCAGAGCCATAGAATGAGACCCTGTTTCAAAAAACCAACCAACCAAACAAACAAACAAACAAAACCAAAAAACCAAAAATTCTCAACCAATAACAACAAACAATATATCATAAAAGAAAGTCCAGTGCCAAATGAGTATAGCACATAAACCTAACAAATCTTCCAGAGGAATGAATACCAATCATCCTTGAAAATATCCAGAAAATAGATTCTTAAGGATAATTTTTTTTTTTTTTTTTTTTGGTTTTTCGAGACAGGGTTTCTCTGAGTAGCTTTGCACCTTTCCTGGGACTCACTTGGTAGCCCAGGCTGGCCTCGAACTCACAGAGATCCGCCTGGCTCTGCCTCCCGAGTGCTGGGATTAAAGGCGTGCGCCACCACCGCCCGGCAATAATTTTAAAATTATTTTTGTGAAGCCAGTATTATCCTGATATGAAAACATAGCAAAGACTTCACAAAGAAATGTATACACCAATAACATTTATTAACATAAATCCAAAAACTTCCAAAAAATGCTTGAAATGAAGTTAAAAAAAAATCACAAAGATTATCCACAAAGATCAAATAGGCTTTATCCTATAGATGAAGGAAAACTTCAACATACATAAATCAATAAACATAATCAGCCATACAAATAGAGTAACGGACAAAAATTTCACCATAGTATCATTAGACAAATAAAAGATCTTGACAAAATTCAACATTTTTTCATGTTACAAGCACTCGAGACTAGAGAAGAGAGGGCATATCACAACATAATAAAGGTAATAAGACCATGTACAATATGAATAGAAGCTCAAAGCACGTCCAGAGGAACAAGACAAGAATGTCTCCACACTTGCCTAATACAGTGCTAAGTCTCAGCTAGAGGAGCAACACACATGCAGATCAAGGGCACACAAATAAGAAATAAAGAATTCAAAGTATTTTATTTGCAGATGATATGATTTTGCACATAAAAGATTTTAAAGACTCCACCATGAAATTTCTAAAGCTGATAAATAAGTTCATTAGAGTGGCAAGATACAAAATAAGTACCACAAACCAGTACCCTACATACATATTAATAATAAACAGTCAGAAGGAAATCAAGGAAACAATGCCATCTTCAAAGGCCTAGAAACCTCCTAGAATAACTCTGTAGAAATAAAAGAGTTGTATAATAAATACTTTGAGGTACCAAAGAAAGAATTCAAAGATGTCTGAAGACGCAAATACAATCATGCTCATGGATCAATGAGATTAACTTGGGAAAACAGTCACTCTACCAACACAATCTACAGATTCAAGGTAATGCCCATCAAGATTCAAAACAATTCTTTACATAAATTGAAAAGAAAAAAAAAACCTTAAACTTCATATGAAAATATTTAAAAAATCCAGAATGTCTTAAACGATCCTCAATATTTAAAAAAAAAAAAACTTTTAGGCTATCACCAGGTTTTGGCAATGAAGTCAACAATATCCACTGGGAGAAAGACAGCATTGGCAACAAATGGCAGGGGACAAAATAGCATAGCAGTGTTTGGAACAATGACACTAGCTCTTTAGCTTTAATTCTGCACAAAATTCAACTTCAAATTGATAACAGACTTCACAACAAGACAGATTCACTGAATCTGCTAGAAAATAAAGTAGAGAATATACTTAAATTCATAAACACACACACACACACACACACACTTTCTGAATAACAATGCAGGCATTAAAATTAAGAATTAGTAAGTGGGACCTAGTGAAATTAATAAACTACAGAAAAGACATCATCATTCCAGTGAAGAGTTAACCTATGTAAATGGAAAAGATATTGCTAATTATACATCTGACAGAAAATTAGTATTTTGAAAATAAAAAAAAAACTTTTGAAAAAAATTTTTAAAAAAACACCAAGAAACAAATCATTCAGTTAAAAATGGGGCATGAAACTAAACAAAATTCTCAAAAAAAGGAAACAAATGCCTGAGAAAAAACCTAAAATCTAGCCATCAGGAAATTTCTAGTTAAAACTACATTGAGATTTCAGCTTACCCCAGTCAGAAAGGACAAGATTAATGATCTAATGACAACAGATGCTGGTGAGGATATGGGGAAAGGAAAATACTCATTCAGTGCTGGTGGGAGTCTATATCAGTAGAGTCAATATAAAAATCAGTGTGAAGATGTGGTGATGCTGTGTTCCCCAAAATATTGTGCACCCTAATAAACTTATCTGCGGTCAGAGAACAGAACAGCCATAATATTAAACATAGAGGTTAGGCAATGGTAGCACATGCCTTTAATCTTAGCATTCCAGAGAAAGAGATCCATCTCGATCTCGGTGAGCTCAAAGCCACACCGGAAACAGCTAGGCGTGGTAACAAGAGCCTTTAATCCCAGGAAGTGATGGCAGAAAGCAGGAAGGTATATTCGGCATGAAAACCAGGAACTAGAGCTGGTTAAGCTTTTAAGCTTTTAGCAGCAGTTCAGCTGAGACCCATTTGGATGAGAACTCAGAGGCTTCCAGTCTGAGGAAGCAGGATCAGCGCTGGAACTGGCGACTTGAGGAAGCTGTGGCTTGTTCTGCTTCTCTGATCTTCCAGTGTTCACTCTAATACCTGGCTCCAGGTTTGTTTTTATTAATAAGACCCTTTAAGATTCGTGCTACATGAAGATTCCTCAAAAAGCTGAAAATAGATTTACCACAAGATCAGGCCACAAAATTCTTGGGTATGTACCCAAAGGACTCTATATCATACTAAGGAAATATTTGCTCATTTAAAGCCATTGCTGCTCTATTCACAATACCTAAGAAATAGGAACACCCTGGATACCCAAACGATGAATGAAAAATGAAATTTTTATAGTTACAGAGTGGATATTATTCATTTGTTCATAAAATTATGAAATTTTCAGGTCATGGAAAGTATTGAAAACAATCATCCTGAATGAGGTTACCTAGACCCAGATATACAAACACTTAATTTTTCTCTCATATGTGGCTCTTAGGTTTTGTAATTTGCATTCAGGTGTTTGTTTAGAATTCCAACAGAGGTTACTAGAATACATCTAGATAGCTAGTAAGGGGCCATTTGGGAGTAAGGGGATCTTTGAAGGAGGGGAAATTACAACTTTTTTTATAGATATAAAGAGGAAATTGGAACAGCAAAGAATAAATTTGGTGGATAATAGGAGGGCTAGTTAGATGAAGAAATATAGATAGAGCTAACTAACACTAAAAGTCTTTTTGAAAAAGCAATATGGAAACCTACTACTACAGAATATTTCTAATATATATATATATATATATATATATATATATATATATATATATATATGAGTTTAAATAGAGCTACCCTATAATGGGAAGAGCAATACCCCAACTGGACATTATATGGCAACAAATAAATACCCCATAGTAGAAATGGGTTCCATCTTTTATTGTTCAGTGGAGTCCTGTAGACTACCCAAATAGGAGAGGCTATTGTTAATGCTATTGGTTACTCTCTAATGCTGTAGATTATCCTCTTCTACTAAGTAGACAGCAAAACTCAATTGCTAAAAACATGAAATACTTACATCTATCTGACACACAATTGGTATACAATTAAAAGCTACAAACCAACTGTCTAGCTACTGAAAGAGAAAAATAATAATGAAAATCATTCATTTATTATTGCTGAGAGCTTCAATAATCAACTGCCTGGCAAGATATGCTCACTGATGCAATGGTGGCACAAATGTTATGGGAGCAACCAATGACTTTTTATAGAATTTAAGGCCCATTCTACAAGACAGAATGCACACCTGATAATGTCAATAAAGTCAACTACCTGAAGCTGAATATGTTGTGGGCCACCCTGAGGTAAAACTTAGACTTATTCCGCTAAGAGAATACAGTAGTAAAATGACTCCTGGTGGCACAGTACTGGTAGATCTTTGCCTCACTCAGTCTTCATTAAGGAAGCTTTTTCTTGCAATAGATGACAACACAGAAATCCATAATTGATCAGCATTCAGAAGATAAGAGACTTTGAATTGATTAGACTTATGAGATGCTTGTATCATGCCCTTTTCCTCAGCACTCAGGTGTGTATAAGAGGGTGAAATGACTATAACGGCCGAAGGTGGTGAATGAATTATTGTAAACGTTGTTTCACAGACATAAAAGGGCAGATGCACATATGAACTCACAGTGATTGTGACAGCAAGCACACAACCTGCAGTATCACAAGTCAGACGAAATCCCACGTGTGCACAGCCTCACTTCTATCCAAGGAACTCTTGGCAGTTGATTGCTGATAGGTGAGGAGAAGTCAGTTTCCTTCCATGAGGTGGCTTGTGGAATATGAGTAACACTCCTTGGCAGGACCCAAATCTAGTAATAGAACACCACCAACAACAACAAATAATATTACATGTTTTATTTGTTGTTTTTTGTTTTGCTTGTTTATTTTTTGAAAAGAGAGTATGAAGTTGAGTGGGTGAGTTGAGAAGTGTGGGAGCACTTTGGAGGAGTAGGGAAAGTGGAATGAATATGATAAAATGCATTGTATAAAATTCTCAAAGAACAAATAAAATCATTGCTTCAAAAATATATGCTATAAATATTCTCAGAAAAAAAGAAGAGTTTGTAATTCCATGCATTTGATAGCAATTCCAGTGATAGTAATTTTATATATATATAAAATTTTGCAATACAATTCAGTTCTACATATCAGCCACGGATTTCCTTGTTCTCCCCCCTCCCACCCCCCTCACCTTTCCCCCAGCCCACCCACCCTTCCCACCTCTTCTAGGGCAAAGCCTTCCCTGAGGACTGAGATCAACCTGGTAGACCCAGTCCTGGCAGGTCCAGTCCCCTCCTCCCAGGCCGAGCCAAGCGACCCTGCATAGGCCCCAGGTTTCAAACAGCCAACTCATGCAATGAGCACAGGACCCAGTCCTGCCGCCTGGATGCCTCACAAACAGATCAAGCTAATCAACTGTTTCACCCATTTAGAGGGCCTGATCCAGTTGGGGACCTCTCAGCCATTGGTTCATAGTTCATATGTTTCCATTCTTTTGGCTATTTGACCCTGTGTTTTATCCAGTCTTGGTCTCAACAGTTCTCGCTCATATAAACCCTCCTCTTTCTTGTTAATTGGACTCCCAGAGCTCCACTCGGGGCCTAGCCATGGATGGTACTGGCATAAAAACCGACACGCGGACCAATGGAATCGAATAGAAGACCCTGACATTAATCCGCACACCTATGAACATATAATTTTTGACAAAGAAGCCAAAAGTGAACAATGGAAAAAAGAAAGCATCTTCAACAAATGGTGCTGGCATAACTGGATATCAACATGTAGAAGGCTGCAAATAGATCCATATCTATCACCGTGCACAAAACTTAAGTCCAAGTGGATCAAGGATCTCAACATAAATCCAGCTACTCTGAACCTACTAGAAGAGAAAGTAGGAAGTAGTCTTGAACACATTGGCATAGGAGATCACTTTCTAAATATAACACCAGTAGCACAGATAGTAATTTTTTTGAACAAAAGATTTAATCTAAATGCCCATTTAGATTTGATGAATAAGTTTGATGATATTTGAAAATTCAATTTGGCAATTCCATTTAATGAATAATTTGGATGTGTATTCATTAATCAGAATCGATGCATGGATAAAATAAGAACTATGCTTTCCAAATTGTAAAAGACTGTGATGCCTAAATTCCACTTGTTTGTTCTATACCAAAAACACAGAATTAAAAATAATTGCAGGAGTTTATAGGGACACAGGATCTGTGGAGACATCAGAGCAGTTTCTGTGCTTGTATTCAAACAGGTAAGATTAGTGGACAAAACCAACAGTATCCTTAGCTATAACAGTCAAAAGCACTGGATATCTCTTTACCTTCTAATTGTTTTATTTTATACTACAATTGTTTATTTTCCCTACTTTTTGTAACAGAGTGTAATCCTTTCTTTCATTCTGATATATTTTGCTCTATTCACAGTACTTATTAAAGGGGAATAATTTGAGACATTAAGAAACAGATTTAAAGCAAAGAATAACCAGACAAGACCCAAAGAGGGACACATGGATTGCCCTGGGAAGGGGAAGTAGATGAGATCTCCATGAGTAAACTGAGGATGAGGGGTGGGCAATGGAAGGTAGGGGATAGGGAATAACAACAAAAGGGAATGGAATGGTTGAGCTGAAACAGGGATGAAGTGGGAAAGCAATGAAAGAGATACCATGATAGAGGAAGAGATCATGGAGATAGAGAGAAACCCGGTACTAGGGAAGTTGCCAGAAATCCCCAAGAATTGGACTACCAGAAATCCCCAGCTTGGATTACTAGAAATAGTGGAGAGGGTGCCTGAACTTAACAGACTTACCCCAGTGATCAGGTCGGTGAATACCCTAACTGTCATCACAGAGCTCTGCTCCAGTGACTGATGGAAGCAGGTGCAGAGATCCACAGCCAGATACCAGGCAGAGCTCCTGGAGTCCAGTCAAAGAACGAGAAGAGGGATTCTATGAGCAAAGGCATCAAGATCATGATGGGGAAACCTGCAGAGATGCCCAAGCCAAACTAGTAGAAACTTATGAAAGTTGGATCAATGGCTGTGGAGCCTGCATGGGACTGGACTAGGCCTCTGCATGGTGAGATAGTTGTGTAGCTTGATTTGCCTTGGGAGGCCCCTGACAGTAGGATCAGAATCCATCCTTGGTGCATGAGTGGGCTTTTTGGATGATGGGATACCTCATGCAGCCTTGAGGAAGGGGGAAGAGCTTGAACTTGCCTCTACTGGATGTGACTCTCCATGGGAGGCCTTACCTTCTTGTGGGACGGTGGGTTGGGAAGGGGAGGCTGGGGGGCAGGAAGAGGGAAGAGGGGGATCTTTGATTGGTGTATAAAATGAATGAAAAAGTTTCTTAGCCGGGCGGTGGTGGCGCACGCCTTTAATCCTAGCACTCGGGAGGCAGAGCCAGGCGGATCTCTGTGAGTTCGAGGCCAGCCTGGTCTCCAAAGCGAGTTCCAGGAAAGGCGCAAAGCTACACAGAGAAACCCTGTCTCGAAAAACCAAAAAAAAAAAAAAAAAGTTTCTTAATAATAAAAAAAGAAACAAAATATTGGAAGAAAAGATGTTTCTATTAAAATTATATTTTTGTAATTTCTTTATCTTGAAGTGCAATGTCTAACTGCACATTCTGGTATCTGTAGCTGTAAGTTTCTCTGGTCCCACGTGGTCCCATGTTTCTTTGGTCCTGCCCAGCCCTGCAGTCCCACAGCTGCTTATAAAATAATCATTCAGAAGCTTAATATTAATTGCAAATTATATAACCTATGCCTCAGGCTTCTTAATAGCTTGCTCTTATAGCTTAACTTAACCCATTCTTAGTAATCTATAGGTTGCCACATGGCCATGGCATTGCCAGTCTGCTGGCATCTTGTTGCTCCTTGTTGCAAGAATTACAGTTACAATATCTAGTCTATTTGTATTTGGCAAATTTAAAGAAAATATTCTATCATCTATCCTATATTTGTGACTCTAAAGTTTTATATCTAATTTATCTTTTATCATAACTAATGGAAATTATAACTATCTAGTCTTCAATTACATCAAAGACCCCAGAAGGATGTAATATTACCTGAGTAAACAAGAAGTGCATTGCAAGCAACTTCCATAATTCTAGAAATGACAGAGACATCTGGCTGCCTGGACAGTCACCCAAAGTTCCTCTGTAATGTTGGGGCATCCATCTTCAGCCTATAAGTCTAGAGTCTCTGGTTGCTTTCCCTGTGCCCTGCAGAATGTTTGGCAGTCTCCTCTGCTAGCATGAACCTGAAGGACCATTTTGCCTTGTTTGGGCAAAATTTAGTGGTCATTTTCCTATGTGTTCTGTATGTCCAGTTTATACAATATATTATCAAGCAGTCCAGGCAAGAGCAGTTACTTGCCCAAATGGCTAATTTTGCCATAAAGAAAGCAAACTCCGTATGGAGTTTCTTCAATACCCATCATCCTCTTTGAAGTAGTTGGTGCTGCCAGGAGCAGGTATGTCTAATTGTCCATAAAAGTCTAAGTTTTTAAAACATTTTAAATGCCATATTTTGTAGGTCTTTGAAGTGTTTGAAGATTATCTATCTAATTGAAATATGTTTATGTTTATCTAGAAAACTTAATTAATATGACTAAAAGTTTCATTATCATAAATAACTATTTTGTATTTTATAATTATATATTACAATTTTAAATTAGCTGCATAGACATATCTTAAAGAAAAATAGAAATATTTATATAGTATAACAAAACTAACTTTAAATTTGTATCAAAAAAACAAAATCTATAGCAATTATAAGTTCGATTATCATAAAGGAATAATTATTTTGTATTTTTAATTATATATTATACTTTTAAATGAATTGTATAAACACAATATCTTAAACAAGAATAGAAATATATTTATGCATATAGTATAATAAAATTAACTTTAAATTTGTATCAATAAACCAAAATCCACATCAATGTAAAACATTTTAAACAAGTTATTGCTCTTTAACATAGTTTCAATAATCTATTCTTTTATTCTATAATATCTCTAATATCCCTTTTTTCTTTAGGAAGAGATTGAATTTAAAATCAACCACTTTTAAATAAAAATAAACATTTATAAATAATATTTTGGGAATTTGGGCATAGATTCTCATATTACCTATTGCTGATTGGGGGCACTGGCAATCTTATGCGGGTACTGAGAAAATTAAGAATTATAGTTAAATCTTGGCTGTAGTAGTCTGTGAGGCTGTATCCACCTTTCAGGGGATCTTGGTTGATCAAACCATATTAGCCTAGAAGCAATCTACAAGCTGTCATCTTCTGTGAAAACAAAAGCAGAACCTCTTTTCCAAAGCAATGTATCTTTAGACATAAATTTTGAAGTCAAGCTATCTTGAAAATTTATATACATATTGGTTTAACTCAGCAGCCTTTATAATCAAATGTCTCTCTGTAGTTAAAAATCCCAAAGACAATATAATAATATGCAGTATGTAGATTCTTTGTGTGTTTTCTCATCTTTTTTTTTTTTTTTTTTTTGGTTTTTCGAGACAGGGTTTCTCTGTATAGCTTTGCGCCTTTCCTGGAACTCACTTGGTAGCCCAGGCTGGCCTCGAACTCACAGAGATCCACCTGGCTCTGCCTCCCGAGTGCTGGGATTAAAGGCGTGCGCCACCACCGCCCGGCGTGTTTTCTCATCTTTATGTGACTTAATTTTTATATTATTTTCATTGTCTCTTTAAAGACTTTATTTTTTTAAACTATCCATTTCTTTATATAATTGTGTATATTTCTTTTCCTCTCTCTTCCAAACCTACATATATTTTTACATACATTGTAAACCATTTAGAGGTTTATTCCATCTGAATCTGTCTTATTATGTACCTGTAATCCTTTTTTGGTCAATGCGTTAAATTACAGCGTGGCTAGGACTGAAGCAGCAGCAGCCCTGGCTGCTGGCCCCGCCCCATTTGGTTTTTTAATATGAAGCACGTACCAATGAGTCTTGCTTACTTCTCCAATTCTGTGAAGCAGTATTAAGTAGTATGCCTGTGTTTTTAAGCCCGTGGCTGTGTTCCCATGCCCTCAGGAAGCGGCTGTGAGGAGCCTCTTTGTATTGTGGCCCAGCTTGTCAGAGACCACAGGAGTACACCATGTTGCTGCTGAAGCTTGCTCTGGCCAGGGGTAGCATCTCTGTATTGCAGCCTGCCATGAGCAACATGAACTAGGAAGCTGCTTTTAGCTCCATATTAGAAATCTTTTTTAAAGCCTTTTCAGGTTTTGGGTGGAAATTCTTGCCCCACATTAGGCACTAAAATGTAGCCATAAGTTTCTCCAGTCCTACCCAGCCCTGCAATCCCACAGCCACTTATAAAATAATCATTCAGAGGCTTAATATTAATTGCTAATTATATGGTTTGTGGGTCAGGCATCTTGCTAGCTAGCTCTTATAACTTAACTCAACCCATTTCTATTAGTCTATAGGTTTCCATGTAGCTGTGGCATTACAGGTCTGCTGGCATCTTGTTGCTCCTTCAGTAGTGTGCTGGTGTCTCCTTGAGTCCACCCTTCTTCTCATCTTTTGTTTGAATGTACTACTTAACCTTATCCTGCACTGCCATAGGCCAATGCAGCTTTATTTATCAACCAATCAGAGCAACACATATTCACAGTGTACAGAAAGACATCCCAAAGCAGGTGTCAGAAATCGCAACTGAATTTCTATAATAATTTAATCCATGTGTAGAATATGTGGGGGCTGGAAAGACCGATTAGAGTTTAAAAACACTGGCTGTTCTTACAGAGGACAGTTTCAATTCCCAGCATCTACATGATGTCTCACAACCATCTGTAATTTCAGTTCTTTATTATTTGTCATCCAATCCTGTTTTCCATGGTGCTGTATGTAACTGGTAAATAGACCATACATGTAGGCAAAACTTTCATGCACATAAAACAATAAAATACTAAAAAAAAAAAAAAAATGTAGCTAAAAGTTTTCTTGGTCCTGCTTGGCTCGCAATCAGGACAAATCTCTCTCACCCATCAGTCCTGCAGCCGCTCAGACCCAAATAAACACACTCAGGCTAATATTAATTAAAACTGCTTGGCCATTAGCTCAGGCTTACTACTGACTAGCTCTTACAATTAAACTCAGCCCATTTCTGTTAATCTATATGTCGCCGCATTTTCCATGACTTTACCTGTGTGCCATTATGTGCTGCTCCCTGGATGACAGGCTGACATCTCCTGACTCAGCCTTCCTCTTCCCAGAATTCTCCTTGTCTGCTTATCCTGCCTGGCTACTGGCCAATCAGTGTTTTATTAAACCAGTATACAAAAGTATGGTGCTATTTTATTTTGCACTAAAATGTTATTTGTATGTTAATAAAGTTGCACAGGGGTCAGAGCTATTAGCAAACCATAGGAAACCTGGGCGGTGGTGGCGTACTCTTGTAATCCCAGCACTTGATAGGCAGAGCTAGGTAAATCTCTGTGTGTTCAGGGATACAGCCAGCATTGGATACACATGCCTTTAATTTCAATACCAACCATAGAAGAACTGGAGGTCTATACAGACGGGCAGTGACGAGGCAGTCATGTGGTTGGGTTTACAACCAATGAGAAGGCAGAACAGAAAGTCTATATAAAGACTTTAACACAGGAAGTAGCTCTCGATCGGAGAGCTAGGACCACCACAGGAGGAAGGGTAAGGTTTTAGCTCTTAACTCTGACCTTTTTGCTTTCTTCTTTGCATTGGTTCTGTGTTTCTTATTTAATAAGACGGTTGGTTACATCTATACAAAAACATTATCCCACAGCAAAAAATGAATTTTTTAAATGTAAAATGCTGTAGAACTTGAAACTTTCATATCAACAATGGCCTTATTCTAAAAAAAAAAAAAAGAAAACCACTTCTTTATTGACTCTTTTCAAGTTTCAGTTTCCAATTCTGTTTACCTTGTGGTCCCCCCATATCTTCCCTTCATCCCTGCCACGCCCCTCCCCCCACGTAAGGAAACAAATCAAAGTAAACAAGCAAGCAAACAAAAGCAAAAGCAAAACAAAACAAAACAAAACAAAAAACAAGAACAAAACAAATATCACAACAGATTTCTTCTTCTTTCCTGCTTTTCTGATACCTCACATCCTGGTACCAATAGAGGCTTCAGTGTGCCATATAGTATACATCTTTGTCCCATCAGTTTTACTTTCAAATGTTTATTGCAGTGAGTCACTGGTCTGGTTCAAGGCCTCTGGTTTTTTGGTACACCCTTGTCACTAGATCCTCACCAGAACTCCTCTGGGACTTCCTGTGCCTGCCAAGAGTCTTGGAGATCTTGTGGGTATCATTCCAGAGGACCAGCTCCTTCACTAGCTCCTACAGGTCCTAGGTGGGGTAGATGCTAGGGTGGGTCAGCCCAAGGCCCAGATATGGGCCTGGATGGTAGCCAAACTGGTCAGTTTGGACCCCTTTTCCAGTTGTCTTTACAGTACTCCCTCCCTCCATACCCCCTCACCACATGATCCCTCATGTTCCCATCAGTACCCCAACACTGTCAACTCACAAAATCTATTTCATTTCCCCTTCCCAGGAAGACCCATGCTTCCCCACTTGACCCTCCTTTTACTTAGGCTCTCTGGATCTGTGGATCATAGCACAGTTACCCTTCACTTTATAGCTAATTTCCACTAATAAGTGAGTACGTACCATGCTTGTCTTTCTGGGTCTGGCTTATCTCACCCAGACCATCCAATTTCTTGTTCCATCCAATTGCCTACAAGTTTCATTATGTCACTGTTTTTAACAGGTAAGTAATACTCCATTGTGTAAATTACCACATTTTCTTTATCCCTTCTTCTGTTGAAGGATATCTAGGTGTTTCTAGGTTCTGGATATTGTGAATAAAGCTGCTATGAACATAGATGAACAAGTGTTCTTGTGGTATAATTAAGCATTTCTTAGGTATAAGCTCATGAATGATATATCTTGGAGATATACTGATTTCCAAACTGGCTGTTCTAGTTTTCACTTCCACCACCAATGGAGAAATGTTACCCTTTCTCCACATTCTCTCCAGCATGCGTGCGCTGTCATTTGTATTTTTGATCTTAGCCATTCTAACAGGTGTAAGATGAAATCTCAGATTAGTTTCAATTTGCATTTCTCTGATGACTAAATATGTTAAACATTTAGTTAACTTTCTCAGCCATTTGAGTTTCTTATATTTAGAATCTCTGTTTAGTCTGTGCTCCATTTTTTAATTGGATTATTTTGGTTTTTGATGTCTAGTTTCTTGATTTCTTAATATATTTTGGAAATTAGCCCTTTGTTAGATGTGGGGTTGGCAAAGATCTTTTCCCATTATGTAGGCTGCAGCTTTGTCCCATTGATTGTCTTCTTTGCCTTACAGAACATTTTCAGTTTCATGAAGTCCTATTTATTAATTGTCAGTCATAGTGTCTGTATTATTGTTCAGGAAGTTGTCTCCAGTGTCAAGGAATTCAATGTTATTTCCCACTTTCTTTTCTATCAGGTTCAGTGTAACTGGTTTTATGTTAAGGTCTTTGATCCACTTGGACTTGAGTATTGTGCAGGGTGATAGATATGGATCTATTTGTATTCATTGATAAGCCTAGATCTAGTTAGATCAGCACTATTTGTTGAAGATGCTTTTTTTTCCCCATTATATAAGTTTGGATTTTTTTTTGTCAAAAATCAGGTATCCATAGGTGTGCAGATTTACATCTGGGTCTTCAATTTGATTCCATTGGTCTACTTGTCTGTTTTTATGCTAATACCATGCAGTTTTATTAATATTAGTTCTCTGTAGTAGACCTTGAAATCAGAAGGACTAGTACCTCCTGGAGTTCTTTTATTAAAAAAGACTGTTTTAACTATCCTGGGTTTTTTGTTTTTCCATATGAAGCTGAATATTGTTCTTTCAAGGTCTGTAAAGATTTGTGTTGGGATTTTAATGGGGATTGCATTAAATATATAGATTGCTTTTGATAAGAATGCTAATTTTACTATGCTAGTCCTACCAATTTAAGAGCATAGGGGAATCATTTCATTTTCTGATCTCTTCTCCAATTTCTTTTTTCAAAGAATTGAATTTCTTGTCATACAAGTATTTCACTTGCTTGGTTAGAGTTACAATGAATATTTTATATCATTTATGGCTATTGTGATGGTGGTGTTGTTAGTGTTTAGGCCTCTGTACTGGCCTGTCCTTAGAATCCTGACAGGATATACCTCAGCTGCAGCCACTAAGAGCACCTCCTGTGCACATTCACTATGTTTCCTTATAAAAGGCAGGCCTTTCTCCAACTGGACTCCCGGAACTCCACCTGGGGCCTGGCCATGGATCTCTGCATCTGCTTCCCTCAGTCATTGGATGAGAGTTCTATGACGACAGTTAGGGTGTTCGGCCATCCGATCACCACAGTAGGTCAGTTCAGGCTGTCTCTCAACCATTGCCAGTAGTCTATTGTGGAGGTATCTTTGTGGATATCTTGGAACCTCTCTAGCACTTTGCTTCTTCCTATTCCCATAGGGTTTTCATTTATCATGGTCTCTCTTTCCTTGTTCTCCTTCTCTGTTCTTGATCCAGCTGGGATCTCCCGCTCCCCTAAGTTCTCTTTCCCCCAACCCTTGCCCTTCATTACCGCCCCCATGTCCAGTTTGCTCATGTAGATGTCATCCATTTCTCTGTCTCTGTTGTTGGGTGATCCCTGTGTCTTTCTTAGGGTCCTCTTTACTAGGTAGCCTCCCCGGAGTTGTGAGTAGCAGTCTAGTCATCCTTTGTTTTACATCTAGTATCCACCTATGAGTGAGTACATACCATGTTTGTCTGAGTCTGGGTTACCTCACTCAGGATGATTTTTTTCTAGATCCATCCATTTGCCTGCAAACCTCATGATGTCATTGTTTAGTGAGAGATGTTGAGACCATGATTGGAAAAAGCACAGGAACAAGTAGCCAAACTAGTGGAAACACATGAACTATGAACCAATAGCTGAGGAGCCCCCATGGAACTGGATCAGGCCCTCTGGATAAGTGAGACAGTCGATTAGCTTGAACTGTTTGGGAGGCCTCCAGGCAGTGGGACCAGGACCTGTCCTTAGTGCATGAGCTAACTTTTTGGAGCCTGGGGCCTATGCTGGGACACTTTACTCAGCCTGGGTGAATGGAGGAGGGGACTGGACCTGCCTGGACTGAATCTACCAGGCTGAACTGAATCCCCAGGGAGTCCTTGTCCTGGAGGAGATGGGAATGGGGGATGGATTGGAGGGAGTGTAGCTAGAGTTTTTCTGCCTGGCCCACAGTCAGGACAAATCTCTCTCACCCGCCAGTCCCAAGCCGCTCAAACCCGATCAAGTAAACACAGACACTTATATTGGTTTCAAACTGTATGGCCGTGGCAGGCTTCTTGCTAACTGTTCTTACAGCTTAAATTAATCCATTTCTATTAATCTATACCTTGCCACGTGGCTTGTGGCTTACCGGTACTTTACATCTTCCTTGTCCTGATTGCGGCTGGCAGTGTCTCCCCCTCAGCCTTCCACTTCCCAGCTCTATTCTCCTCCTTGTCCCGCCTATACTTCCTGCCTAGCCAATGGCCAATCAGTGATTTATTTATTGACCAATCAGCAACACATTTGACATACAGACCATCCCACAGTACTTCCCCTTTTCTTTTCTTAAAAAGGAAGGTTTTAACCTTTACACATCTCCAAAGTCAGCTTGGTATATTTGGGAATTTGGGCGTAGCTTTTCTTACTACTTCCTGCTGGAGGGGGGCGCTGTATCTTCTGGGGAAACAAAGAAAATTTTAGGATCATGGAGTAGTCCGTGAGGCTGTATCATCTGAGCCAGTTGTCTTGAAACGGTTCTGGATGTTGGATCATCTGGGCCATGGTGTCATCGGAGACCTTTCAGGGGGTCTTGGCTGGTCAAACCTGATGTATCTTACTCTGGAACAAATCCATAGCCTCTTGCTTTCTGTGGAAACAAAAGAGACTCTTTTCCAAAGCAACATATCCTTACATCCAAATTTTGAAGTCAAAGTATCTTTAAAATATACGTACTGGTTTAACTCAGCTTCCTTTACAATCAAACATCTCTCTGTAGTTAAGAATCCCAAAGACAACACAATCCAGACTCTCTGTGTAATAGTCATCTCTACGTGGCTTATTTTTTATATTAATTTTACTGTCTCTTTAAAGACTTTATTTTTTAAAACCATGTATTTGTTTCTATACTGTATATATCACCTTTTTTTGTCTCTTTCAAGCCTACGTATATTTTACACACATTTTAAACTATTACATCTGAATCTGTCTTATTGTGAACCTGTTGCTTTAAATTGCAGCCTTCTAAGCCTGAAACGGCACTGTGGCTGCTGGCTCCGCCCACTTTAGCTTCCCAACATGGCGGTTCCGCCAGCTCTGGGAACCATCAAGTCTCAGAAATAGTGGGTCTACGCTTTTATCCAAGCAGCGTGTAGCCCAGAAACCTCTTTTTTTTTTTTTTGTACTAGCAAAGGCTAAATCCACAATGTAGCTTAATGTGCCACTTGCTGAGGCCTCATTCCCGCCATATGGCGGCAGGTCGAGCGCGCACGCCAGCAACCCGCCAGTAGCTCAAACCGGCAGCTGCCGCTCATTTGAGAGAGACAATTAGGAAGCTGTTTTTAGCTCCGTTTTAGAATCTTTTTTCTCAGGTTTTAGGTGGAAACTCTTGCCACCACGTTGGACGCCATTTGTAGCTAGAGTTTTTCTGCCTGGCCCACAGTCAGGACAAATCTCTCTCACCCGCCAGTCCCAAGCCGCTCAAACCCGATCAAGTAAACACAGACACTTATATAGGTTTCAAACTGTATGGCCGTGGCAGGCTTCTTGCTAACTGTTCTTACAGCTTAAATTAATCCATTTCTATTAATCTATACCTTGCCACGTGGCTTGTGGCTTACCGGTACTTTACATCTTCCTTGTCCTGATTGCGGCTGGCAGTGTCTCCCCCTCAGCCTTCCACTTCCCAGCTCTATTCTCCTCCTTGTCCCGCCTATACTTCCTGCCTAGCCAACCATTTCTCAGGTACCATTATATTCCTTCTCAGGTCTTTGATGGGATTGAAGACTAGCAGTTATAGTTACAACTTAGTAGATAGAATATATTAAGTATTAGATTCAGGTTCTTTAGGATAGGACACCTTTTGGAATGATCTTTGTAACATGCCATTTACCTATGCTCTATACTTCTCTGGATTTTAGTATGTGTTTCTTGCTTGATATTGTTTGCATTGGTTGTAGTTCCATCTTATCTAGGTCATTATCCCTCATTATTCCTGGACAATATTTGATAACCATTCCTTTGTATATAGTCTTGTATTAGGTTACAACTTTCTTATTTAGACAAAAAGGGGGAGATGTAGTGGGTAGCCATTCCAGCTTTGATCTGGAAGTTCCAACCCCCATTGAGACTTCGGCAATGTCACGCCTACAAGGCGGGGCCAAGGGAGGCGCCTGGGGACCCGAGAGCGGGATCGGCGGGCGCTCTCTCTGTTGCGGGACCCTGGACTGGAGAGGTGGACTGAGCAGAGCTCCAGAGAACACCGCTGGACTGTGATACACCTTCCCCAGACTCCGCGACCTACCTATTCCTTAATTTGTAAGTTACGCCATTAAATAAATCTCCTTTTAACTACGTGGAGTGGCCTTAATAATTTCACCAATAAGGGAGGGTGGGGGGTGGAGCGGGAGGAGGGAAGACAGGGGAATCCATGGCTGATATGTAAAGTTAAATTAATTATTAAATTAAAAAAACTGACAATGAGCAAAAAAAAAGCAATTACTCCAATAAAAATTAAGACTCAACTGGAAAAAAAAAACAAAACGACAGACCTTGCCCACCTCCTGTCTCCTTTCTCTTTCCCTCCCTTGTCCCCAGGGACTGGTCACTGCCTCCTTCTCTGCCACTTCTCTCTCCCCTTCCCCTCAATAAACCTCCTACATGTGTCCTGTTGTATGGTGTGACTCCTTCCCACCATTTTTAAAACACAACTGTTGTTTCCCTGCCTTTTTTATCAGTCCTTTTATTGTTTGTATATATAAAGGCTAGTAATTTTTTTCATTAATTTTGAATCCAGACAATTTGCTGAATGTATTTATCAGCTGTAAGAGTTCCATGGTAGAATTTTTCAGGTGTCTTATGTATACTATATCACTTGCAAATAGCAGTACTTTGACATCATCATTTTCAATGTGTATACCCTTGATCTCCTTTAGTTGTCTTATTGCTTTAGCTAGAACTTCGAGTACTATATTGAGTAGATTTGGAGAGAATGTGCAGCCTTATCTTGTTACTGATTTTAGTAGAATTGCTTTGACTTTTTCTTCATTTAATTTGAAGTTGGCTATAGACTTTTTGTAAATTGCCTTTATTATGCTTAGGTATACCAATTGTATTGCTAATCTCTCTAAGACTTATCATGAAGGAGTATTGAATTTTGTAAAAGCCCTCTTCAGCATCTAATGAGATGATCATGTATTTTTTTCTTTCAGTTTCTTTATAGAGTTTATTACATTGACAGATTTCCAAACATTGAAACATCCCTGCATCTCTGGAATGAGTCCTACTTAACCATGATGGATGATCTCTTTGATGTGTTCTTGGATGTTCTTTGATTTGGTTTGCAAACATTTTATTGAGTGTTTTTGCATCAATGTTCATGAGGGGCATTAGTCTGTAATTCTCTTTCTTTGTTGATTGTGGTTTGGGTATCGAGGTGACTGTGACCTCATAAAATGAATTTGGCAGTGTCCCATGTATTTCTAATTTGTGGAAAATTTGAGAGGTATTTGTATTAGCTCTTCTTTGAAACTCTTGTAGAATTCTGCACCAAAACCATTCTAACCTAACCCCCCCTTTTTGGGTTGGGAGACTTTTAATTACTGTTTCTATTTCCTTAGGAATTATAGATCTATTGAATTCATTTATCTGATCTTGATTCAACTTTGGTAAGTGGTTTCTCTCAATAAATTTGTCCACTTATTTTATGTTTTCCAATTTTGTGGAGAACAAGTTTTTTAAGTATGACCTAGTGATTCTGTTTTTATGTACACCTTTTGATTTCTGATTTTGTTAATTTGAATATTCTCTCTCTGTCTTCTAGTTAGTTTGGATAATGGTTTGTCTATCTTATTAGTTTTCTCAAAGAACCAACTCTTTATTTCATTGATTCTTTGTATTGTTTTCTTTGTTTCTATTTTATTGATTTCAGCCCTCAGTATTTTTATTTCTTGCTAGCCACTCCTTTTGGGTATGCTTTCAAGTATGCTGCTGTTAAATTGTTAGTATGAGATCTCTCCAATTTTTTTTATGAAGTCCCGTAGTCCTATGAACTTTCTTCTTACCACTGCTTTCATTGTGTCCCAAACATTTGGTATGTTGTGTATTCATTTTCATTGAATTCTAGCAAGTTTTTCATTTCTTTTTTGTCTTTTTCAACCCAGTAGTCATTCCGTAGAGAGTTACCCAGTTTCTATGAGTTTGTAAGCTTTCTGTTGTTTCTGTTCTTGAAATCCAGCTTTAGTCCATGATGGTCTGATAGGATGAAGGCAGGTATTTAAATTTTCTTGTATCTGTTGAGACTGAATATGTGGTCAATTTTGGCAAATGTTTAGTGAGGTGCTGAGATAAACATATTTTTTTGTGTTTGGATGAAATGTTCTATAAATATGTTAGATCTATTTGGTTCATAATGTCTGCTAGCTCCAGTATTTCTATGATTAGTTTTTGTCTAGATGATCTTTCTGTTGTTGAGAGTGGGATTTTGACATCTTCCACTATCAATGTATGAAGGTAGATGTGGCTTCTGGTGGAGTAGGTGGAGTAGGAGGCTTCTGCCTGGTGTTCAGAAAGCTACCTTAGTCTCTGGGGTTTAGGATGCTGGCCTGGCCTTTGGCAGAGTAAGAGGCTTCTGCCAGAGGTTGGGCCAGGATATGATTTATTTTCTTTAATTTTTATATTTTTATTGATTAATGTTATAGTTTGGCAATTTTATCCATGTATACAATGTATACTTATTCGTCTTTCTTTCTCCCATGTTATCAATCCCTGTATTCCTACTCTTCCTTTTATAAAATTATTGCTTTGGGGTGTTTTGTGGGGAGGCTGTGTGTCCCATTTAGTTTATTCTGGACTATCTGTACGAATATTGGATTGTTTCCATTTCCTAGCTATTGTGAATATAGCTTTGATGAACATGGATGATCAAGTATCTCTGTAGTAGAATATAGTTTTGCAGGGCATATGATCAGTAATGGTCAAAATGGAAATAGCTTAGTTATGGAAGTTTTCTTTTTCTAGCTTTTAAATAAGTATTATTATTACTACTATTTTAATTATCTGCAGAGGAGTGTGTGTGTGTGTGTGTGTGTGTGTGTGTGTGTGTGTGTGTATGTGTGTACAGTGTGCTTGAAGACCAGAAGACAGTATTGGATATCCTGAGATGGAGGTAGAGCTAACTGTGAGCCATTTGACGTATGTGCATATAATTGAACTCCCGTCCTCTAAAAGAGCACTATATGCTTTGAACTGCTAAGCTATCAGAATAGCACTATTTATGGCATTTTGAAGATTCTCTACACTGATTTAGATACTGTGTACACAAATTTGTGCTCCTACCAACAGTGAATAAGGGCTCCTCTTATGTCTACATCAGCATTTGCTGTCATTTTATCTCTTGATGATGGTCATTTTGACTAAAGTAAGATAGAACTTCAAAGTAGTTTAAATTTGCATTCCTTGTTTGTCCTTTAGTCTCTAGTCTTAACTCATCTTCAAGTTCTAAGGCCCAAAATCTAAATGAAATGTGTGTGAGACTCAAGGTATGATTAAAAACAAGACAAAATTCTCCTTTACCTGTGACTGAGATGAGCTATGTGGTTCTCAGATAGAATGATAGGAAAATATAGAACAGACATTCATATTGGAAACTGGAGAAGTAGCACAAAAGATAAAGTCAGGGAGTCTTAAATTCAAAACCTAGCACTGAAAATACCAGGAGGTCTTAAGCTTTGAGAGTAAGCTTCTCTGGTTTCCTCTTCTGCCTTCTAGACTCATTTCCATAGTCTTTCCTTGGAGCCAAGAGACTGTTGTTTTGTCTCCATAGTTCTTCTTGGTGTACTCAAGATCCTCAAGATTCTGGGAAACCTGGACAGTACTCCAAAGGACATTCCCAATTATTTTACAGAGAAATCCAGTCTTAACACACAAGAGAACTTTGATCTATTGACAATGTGGTGATGATTACAGTTGTCTTGGGGTCCTTCTTTATCTTGAAGGATGGGCAGGTTTCAAGGCTTAATTTTCATGATCCCATTTTTAGGTTCCATAATATTTCCTATTCTTCCAATCATTTTAGACCTATTTACCCCATTCAATGATGCTGGTAAGCTTCCTGTTTGGGCCCAATGTTGGAGTTCAGTCCTGATCTATAAAGGGGTACCTTGAAGGCGGGAGTGAGGAATTGAGAAATTCTAGATAGGAAATATAGAGGTAGACAGAGAGAAAGATAGAGACATAGGATAGCTTCAGGAGGGCCCTGGGTCAATACCCAGCAGCCTTGAGTTTATTTCTAATGAGCTTTTTGTATACTAGCAAGGCAAAAGACCCCCCCCCCTTCAAGATCAAAGCACATCATACAAACAACCAAGTATAGACCCTTCAAGTCACCTGGTAACCATACTCCCCAGAAAAGCATCTTGTGATTAGACCTTGAAGTATGAGACTCCTGGTAACAATACCTTTGCACCCTATTATGCAGCCTTGGAGAGCAACATAAACTCTGACTTTCTGACCTTGAGTCAAACCACAAGTTGGAATCTTTGTGGGCTACCACAGCTTTCTGAACATGTGTTCCATATGTTCTTTATTAATCTGTTGTCCAGCCACATGTTTGATATGATGAACAGATTGCCTAATTTTTCCAATATAAAATAATTGAGAATTTCTCAAATATTTATGTTGTAGTTTCTTTTAACTCCATAAGTCTTCCTTTATCTCTACTCTTACAGTTTACTATAAGAAGTCAATGAAATCAAACCATGCTGCCAACAGTTTTTTCTAAATATCTGCTCAGCTACACATTTATTTTCAAAGCTGACCAGTTATATTTTCTACAAACCACTAGAACATAGCTCAGTCATGTTCTTTGTCATTTTATGACACTCTTCACTTCAGTTCCCAATGTGTTATCCTTTATTTTTATCTGTGTTGTGACCAGGATAATCATTAAGGTCCACATTTCTAGCATGAACTTCAGCATCTATTAACCTCTACCATTTCCCAGGTCCATAGTTGCTCCTCTAAGTTTGGATATCTGTATCATCTAAATGTCATATTCATAGTAAGTCTTGATTTCTCTGGAGAAATAAAATTGATGTGTTGGAGCCAACTTTGTAAACTGTGGGATGTGACCCAAAATAGTATAATATAACTGAATGTGATGGTCTCAGAATTTTTTCAATAGTACAGGTTTTTGAACATGCAATCACTCAAGATAAATTCAAAATCAAATGTTGAATGAGTCAATGGAGTTTCTAGAAAAGGCTTGTTGTATCATGTGACTTCACTTGAGCCTTGATTCTGAATACGCCACATGTGTACTCTGCCCTGTGCATTCCATCCAACAATGTATTATCGATGAACACTGCCTGAGACACACTTGCTCACATTCAGGATGATTATGTGATAAGAACTGCCATGTTTTACTGCATATTCAGAGTTTCCTGTTTCATTCAAATATAGGGATTTAATCATGGAAAATAAAGACAATATATTCTTATGTACTTCACAGTATGTATCAAACTAGAATACCTTTAGTTTGTACTGTTAAAATGATTGGAATTAGAATTACTGTTTGAGTTGGTTACCTAGGTTTCTTAAATAAATCATTAAAATGAACTTGACTTGGAATTAAGTGAAAGTTATCAACAATCACTAAAATGTTTCTGAACATATTTTTGCTATTTTATACTGTACTTATGCAAAGTGGCACTAACAGCATTGACATGATAAAATAAAATAAAAATATTAACCCTGCAAAGCATTGAAAATGGACTGTCCTGTAATAGCAAATATTCAACTAAGATTTAATTATTCTATAAAAATAAGTTGGTACACTCATGTAATTAGTATACAATTTTGTATTCCTTTTTTATTAAATGATAAATACATAAGTTTTTCAATAGACTGTTTTAAAAAAAAGCTATGATTTATTGTCAGTAAATGCTTGATAATCATATATATTTATATATATATGAGATAGATAGATAGATAGATTGTAGATAAATAGATAGATGTGGCGTGTGTGTGTGTGTGTGTGTGTGTGTGTGTGTGTGTGTGTGTGTGTGTATGTGGTGTTTTGTAAAAATTTCTTGAGTAAAAATGAGTCATGAGGGGAAAATATTTAAGCAGTTCAGCCTTGGTCAATCAGCCAGATGAAAAGTCCTTCCTTCTTCTCAGAAAGGCCTTCAGTTGATTAAATGAGACCTATTTGCACTAAGAGCTGTTTTCTACCATCCCCCAGTGCAGATTGGAATCTCAGAGCTCCAGTGGTGTAATTGGCTAGCACTTGGTACCTAAAGAGCAAATAGGAGTCTCACGTAGGGCTCCTCACAGACACGTTCAAAATAATGTTTAGGTGAATGTCTGGATACCCTGTTGCCCTGTTAAGCAAATGCAAATGATTAACAATAACAGATGATGAGGTTTCCTTTTCATTTGAAATATTTATTAATGATACATACAAATGGATTCAGTGTGAATAACTTCCAAACTTCACAAACACATTTAATACCGCTAAGTAAGCTCTGATCACATACACTTGGGCAAAATCATCTAAAACAAACCTGTATAAAAGTGCTGAGTATCTCAGATAATTTTTATGTTACTAAAATGAGAATAAAATTGATAAGTTGAATGTTCTTTTTCTCTTTTTCTATGGGATCCACTTGTTAGATTGAACATGTAACTGAGATCATGGGCTCTTACCCAGAAATTGTGGTGACCATATTTTCACAAACCCATATATCTTCTCTTAAATTTTTATAGGAAGGAGTCAAATTCATATACAAGTGTGGTAAAGAAGGTAAGAATATAAAATGGCACCCTGGCTTGTAATGGACTCTTTACTTGTGTCAAGGGGCACGGTAAACTACTTGGACAAAAGTAGAGGCCATTCCATTCTATCCATCTTTTTACTAATGACATAACACATGAATTGTTCCATCATAATTGGTACTGCATGTATTTCAGATTGCTTAATTATTTTTGACTTAAAAGAATCCATTTTGTGTTACACAGTCTGAGATTTTCTTTTAAATTCCATATCAGTAATAGTTCAGAGTTCACTTTATTCCTCAACCTCTTGAGATTTATTTCAGGCAAGGAAGATCATTGAAAAAGTAAAAAAAACAAATTGCCCTCAATTTTTGGTGGTAAGAAAGATTCATTCAATTCAGTCTTTGAAAGAATTTGTGGAATTCCACTTCAGAGATTTCTTCACAAAATTGAAATATGTGGTCAACAATTTAAATAAAAAACAAACCATGTTTTCTCCCAATAATTTATTTTTTTTATGGAGAAACAGTACAAATGGTTAAGAGCATAGCATTTAGAAACCATCATTCCAGAGTCTGAATCTTGAGAAGGTACAAGTTACTTGTTACGTGATCTTAACCAAGTAAGTTTAATTTTCTTTGCCTTAATTTTGGCATTAATCATGTGGGCATTATAAAACAACTTATCTCTTTATGAAGATCATGTCAAATAGAATGAATTGTTTAACATCTTACTAACAATCTACAGGGTGTAAGCATTTCATAAATGTTAATTACTTTCTTTTTAATTTTACAGTCAATGTGCTTCTGAAACACAGGACAAGAAACCACCACTCTCAGTCATGTCCTCTGCTACCTGGGTTAATGAACTTGATTGATTCTGATTAAGTAGAAGAGCAGAAAGTAAAAGAAATAATATTATTGATAGAGAGAACAACCATTACTAGGCTTGTAAGTACGAGCTACTTCTGTGTACTAGTAAGTGACGTTTTGGCATGCACCCTCTTCTTTTATTTCAATACCATTTTCTGCCTCCACTATCAACTTTGTCCTGATCCTTCAAGGTGTCTGTTCCCTAACTCAAGTCTGACCAGCTTTTATCCCTCTTCAGGGATGGCAGAGTCCCAGTGTTTTTTTGTTTGTTTGTTTGTTTGTTTTTTCAAACAACTGGCTGAAGTCTGGCAGCTTGAACTTTGCTAAGATGTCTCCTGTTCTGCTTCTGGGGTCTGCTCATCAGGGAAACATGCAGGTGATTCCCATGGAATGAAACAGGGACCTGCCCAGAACTTCAAGCCACATTTGGGAAGGACTACAGTCCATCTTTTTAAACTACCCCCCCCTTCCCAATAGCAAGATCATTGTGAAATTCTTGTTTCTGGTCTTCTGGAGAGCAACAAAATGTATTCTTCCTGTGTCCTGATTCACTATATTCTATGACTTTTACCTACTCAAAAATTCCATGTGCAATAATGATTTAAATTTAATCACTTAAAATAAGAACCAAAACAGAATTTATAATTGGAAAGGGCCATTGGGGGACATTTATTTTAATTCTCTTACATACAACAAATTTTACAGGCATTCATCTGGTGTCGATAGTATTTCCTTGATTTAGAGAGGAAAAATATTTACTGAAACTTCATTGATTGGGAATTTGTAACTTCCCAATCAATGAAGAAACACAGACAGCTGTTGGTTATGAGAGAAATCATTGTTAGAGTGTCATCATTATCTTCAACCATATTAGTCCTTAGTCTGCACATCCACAAGAACCACCATTCAAAGGAAAACTTATTTTTGCAGCCAATACTTTTATTGATTTACAAAAACACATATATTGATGATGAGAAAAAGAATTCGGACACCACTTTGAACACTTTAAAATAACCTTTAGCTTATACATGGTTACAGAGTTTGGAAAGAATCATTGGGTTAACTTTATCAAGGACACATCCACTCACTGCTTTATTCTAGAAGTATTTCAAGACTATTTTTTCTGCTGATATTGGTGATGAAGACATGAAAGTATGCCAGACAATTGCTGTTTCTCATGGAGTTTGTCCAATCTAGGAAGAGAAGTTGTTTATTTATAGTACAAGACAGGTACTGATTGGCAGGAATGGGGAGCAGTGAGCAAAGCTCTTCAGAAGCCAGGATTTACAGATAGCCTTTCGCTTGGACATCTCAATTGCTATGGCTTCACTTTGTCTGTAAGAGTACATTTGAACATGTTTAGATGATGACATTAGTTTAAAATGAACTTTAAATAGTACAAATTCATGGGAGGCCTGCCTCTTCCTGAACAGAAACAGAGGAGAAGTTGATTAGGGGAACAGGGGGAGTGGAATGGGAGGGAAGAAGGGAGGGGAAGCTGTGGTCAGGATCTAAAATAAATGAATGAATTTAATTAATAAAAAAGAGTAAATAAGTCAAATTCTAAAAATATGATATAACATTATTGTAATTTTTATGGCCTGATTTTAAAATTTTTATATAAATATACATTAATTCTAATTAAAAATGAGAAATTATTTTTGTGATTATAAAAAATTTCTATTATTTTTAATGATAAAATATAACAAGATAAAACAAAAGCTAACACATTGGAATTGGACAAAACAAACAAACAGAAGGATAAGAGCCCAAGAGAAGTACAAGAATCAGATACCCACTTGTGAATACATCCAAGAATCCCATAAAAATGCTAAAGTGGAAGCCATAATATATGCATAGCAGACTTGGTGCAGATTCATGAAGGATCTATGCACACTTGCCTCCATCTCTTTGAGTTCATTTGAGCTTTGCTCGTGTTGATCTAGAGAGCCTTGTTTTCTTCCTTCATTCATCATTCTCTCTCACTTTTATATGCTTTCTGCAACCTTTCTACAGGGTTCCCTTTGCCCTGAGGGGAGGGATTTGTTGAAGACATCCCATTTATGACTGAGTGTTACAAAGTCTCTCACCCTCTGCATACTGTCTTGTGATGGGTATCTGTATTTGTTACCATCTGCTGTAGAAGGAAGCTTTTGTGATGATGGTTGACAAAGGTACTGCTCTATGATTATAAGAGAATGTCACGGGAAGTCATTTTATTGTTTTATTGGTTTGGGGTGGGAGGGGGGTAATGCTTGTTTGTTGTTCGGTTTTAGAACAGTATTACTTGGTTTTATCCTAGGTCCCTGGGCTATCTAGTCTCAGATTCTTGGTCACCCAAACAGTGACAAGTATAGGCTACATCTCATGGAGTGGGCCTTAAGTCAAAACAGATATTGATTAGTTATCTCACAGGCTTTGTGCCACCATTGCCTTAGCATATCTTCCAGGTAGGACACCATTATAGATCAAAAAGCTTTGTGGATGGCTTGATGTTTACATTTGTCTTTTGGTAGTGTACAGATCAGAGTTATCTTCCATACTGAAGACACTAGAATGTAAGAGTTGAATGCTCTATGTAGCCACCAGCTCAGGTTCTTCATGTTAAATGAGTTGTATAGGTGTTGTCTTCAACAATGGAGCCTTGCTGTCTGTTTGTAGAGAAAAGTCTATAGTCTTGGCAACAGCATGGGTTGTTTCGGGATTCTGAGAGCACCTCTTTGGTCAACAACTCAATTATGAGTAACCCAATCCCAGTATTAGAAGTTTCATTTAGGGACAAGAGCTGGCCAGTTGAGATTTTGTCTCTTCCATTATTTGGCAATTTCATTTTTCATATATGTATATATTTTAGGAAGATTCTACTATGTTAAGTTTCTGTACTATTCCTCAAATGCCCCTTAATTTTAGCTTTCTCTTCTCCTATTTCCTCCCTCATACCCTTCTTTCCCTGCCACTTGATCCTCATGTTCCAGTCCCTCCATTCCATCTATAGCTATTCATTATATTTTCCTTTTGTAATGAGATCTATTTGTCTCTCTGTTTGACCTTTTGTTACTAACTAGGAATTATTTTTTTGATTAGGAACAATTTGAAACAAATTTTATGTCAAGAGATAACTAAAGCATGGTAGAGCACCTTGCAGAATACTATTATCCTTTAATTTAATTAATGTCTGATACTTAGTATTATTTAGTAGGTGATGTTTATGAAAGCCAGTCAGTAGCTAAATTTTTGTATAATTTTAGAGAATTTTAGGACAGAACTTTTTGTACCCTTCACATCAGTTATATCCTTGAGCTTTGCAATGTAAGGAAGCACTTTAGGTGGAGAGGAAAAAGAAGAATCTTAAGACATGACAGAGTAAAGATCAGTGGAAACATCTCAAAAATTCAAGAGCAGACTGGGAGAGATTGTTCACCATTTAGGAGCATGCTCTGCTCATTCAGAAGATCCAAGTTTTGTTCTTAGAACTCACATTGAGTACCTTACAAACTGTATGTAAGTTCAGATCTAAGGAATCTGACACATTTTCCTGCCCTCTGTATTCACATGCCCAAAATCCCATATACATATATGACATATATAATTTAAAATAAAATGTAATTTTTAAAAGCAAAAGGAGAACAAAATTAGAAAAAATAACTTTTTATAGCCTTATAAAGAAACCAAATACTTTATCAACCCAAAGATCATTTATTCAAGGAACTAATTTGGGAGGTCAGGAATTTAGCTCAGTTGGTAGAGTAATTGAATAGCTGGGCATGTGGATCATATCTGTAATCTCAGCACTTGCTGTCTAGAGAGAAAAAGATCAGAAAATCAAGTCTTTCCACATAGCAAGTTCAAGGCCAGCCTAAGAAACAGAAGAACCTGATAAGAAGACTGAATTTTGTAGCATTTTACATTTTGCCAAGTTCTATTTCTTCTCTCAGCTTTGTGACTTCAATATATTTTATAACTCAAGTATCTATCATTGTCAACAATCAGGTCTTACCTCAAGTTAACCAAAAGCCACAACTGTAGCTGGTAATGTCCAGGGAGATCTATGGAACCCATTGGTCCACATTGCCAAAAGAGGTAACCAATTACTGTCTTTGAGCTTTGATTTGATAGACTATGGTGTCTGGTACAGGCACTGTTACCCAAATTATAGGGCAATTCCATTGCAACTCTGTTTATAGATGTATATGTATAAATTTTGGAAACATGTACAGTGATGGTTGTTGTAGCTTTTTCCCATTAGCTTTTTCAAAGGTCTTTAGAGTTAGTCATCTCTCTCTGTATTCCTTCCTTTACCCTGCACTCCCATCCTCAATATCATTTAAGCCTTCCTTATGCTATTGATGCTGAGAATTTGAACATAATTAACAGAAAAACATGAGGAGATGAATGTGCATTTAGCAAATGATACAAATTATAAAATTCATGTAATTTAACAATAACAAAATTAGAAGATAAACACTACCCAACATTTATGAAGCTATAATAACCAAGATACCATCATTTAGGTTGGAGAGCAGACAGGTCAATTTATATAGTAAAAAAGCACAACAAATAATGTAGAGATATAACCACTTAATCAATTGACCTTTGACCAGGGGAACAGCTAGTGAAATGGAACACTGATGGGAATGTTGTTTTATATGTTGTGAATGTATTGCTCTGATTGGCTGATAAATAAAATGATGATTGGCCAGTAGTCAGGCAGGAAGTATAGGAGGGATAAACAGACAAGAAGAATTCTGGGAAGAGGAAGGCTGAGTCAGTAGAAGCCATCCTGCCATCCAGGGAACAGCATATAATGGCACACTGGTAAAGCCACAGAACATGTGGCAACATATAGATTAACAGAAATGGGCTGAGTTTAAATAAAACAGCTAGTCAGTGGTAGACCTGAGCTAATGGCCAAACAGTTTTAATTAATAAAAGCTTCGGAGTGATTATTTTACAAGCAGCTGCTGCAGGGTCTGTGGAGCTGGGCAGGATCTGAGAAAACTTCAGCTACAGAACACAGGAGTTCAGAGCTTTTCAATAAACATTGCTGGACCTTCACATTCATGTGTGAGGAAAAATGAATCTAGACATAAGCTATAAAATCATAACAGAGATTAGGTGAAAATCTTACCAAAAGCAATTCAAAATGAATCATGGGCATAAATGTTAAATGGCTAGTCTAATATTTCCAGAAGAGAACATAAGGAAATAATATAGATGACACTGACTATCATAATTTGTATCACAACAATGATATGATCCTTGAAAGAAATAATTGGTAAAACTTATTTGGTCAAAATTTAAAACTTCTATTCTGTTAAAGACAATGTTGAGACAATGGCTAGCTAAACCACAGATTGGGTGAAAATATTTTAAAAATATTAAATGATAAGGACTGTTTTCTAAGATATACAATGAGAAATCAAAGTGCAGAATAAAAATGAATAATCTGATGTTCAAAAATGGGATAAAAGACAAAAACAAACAGTTCAACAAAGAAGATATACAAATGAAATGTAAGCATATGAAAAGATCCCAAATATTGTAAATCATCAGGAAGTAAAAATTAAAGCAGGGATGATGCTACCTGATTGTTGTTATTCCTCAAATTCAGTAGTGGCAACAGTAAATGTTGGAATGGACATAGAACAATACTGGATGTGGAAGTTTCATTCACTGCTGCCTGAGAAAGCTCAAGGTAGATGCAACCATGGACACTGAGATGAAGAACAGCAAAGGACATGGTTTATTTGGGTAGCAGAGTGCAGTGTCTTTATTCTTAGCCCTATGATATGATTGAAGCTCTGATTATAAAATATCGTGGTGTGTAAGAGAGTAGTCTACTAATGTTTGCCTTTTTTCTTACTGGACAAAGAGTAGCCTTTTATATGTTACTAATTGAACCTTTACCCAGAAGATAAATGAGAAGAGCATGACATCTGGCCAAGGAAATACTTGTTGGAATGTGAAGGCAATATTCCGCCAAAACTCTGCAAACATCCTCTTGTTTTCAAGGAACGTCTGGCAAGTGCACTGTCTTGGCCTGATCTCAGTTCAACAATTCTCCTTCAGCTACCATGGCCCAGCAGTTTCAGAAAACATTTTAGTTTCTTATAACACTAAACATATTCTTAACATATGATCACCAATCACAGTCAATAGTAACAAAGGGGGGGAGATGTGTGAACAATGCCCATACAGCAATTATTTATGATTGTTTATATTCATAGATCCAAAATTTGAAAGTAATCATAATTTCTATTAATAGTTTAAACAAACTGTGCTGTATACAGAAAATAAAATGGAAGGTAGATGAGATTCAAGCCACTAAAAGACATGGAAAAATTGAATCTGTGTGAGTAAAGAAAGAAGCCAGTCTGAAACAGCCACATACTGTGCAATTTCAAATATAAAGCAGCTTGGAGAAAGCAAGGCATCTTGGAAAAATCAGTAAATATATAGTAAGCTGTTGAGATTTGGGAAGGAAGGGGTGATGAACAGATATTTTAGAGCAGTGAAGCCATTCCATACGATACTACAGTTATGGACACATATTGTTATAAAATTGCAAAATGCATAGAATGCATGATTTTGACAGTCAATCCTAAAGCCAACTGTGTGAAGTGACAATATGTGTCATTGTAGGGTCACTGTAGACAAAAAATATGGAAGATGTTGAGAACACATGAAGAAGATTGAGCAGGCAGTGAATGAACTCTATGTCAGTTTTGCTACAATCCAATAGCCACTCTAAAAAAGGAAGTCTCATCTGAAAAAGAGAATGCTTAATACACTCATGTATTACTATTATGGCTTAAAATCATTTTAAGATAAGTAGTCTTAAGAACTCTGGATGTTCAAATTTATTTTTATTCTTAGCAGGACATTGATAATAATACAGAAAGACTAGAACTGAAATCTCAGTAATGAAAATCCAGGACAGGACAAAACATGAGGACAGCGCATTAATAAAGCATCACAAAGAGTTCATTATTCAAGAAAAAGAAGAAAAGATCGATTCTGCTATCATAGCACTGTTGCCTAATATCATATGAATGCTAATAAATACAAGTGACATCTAGCAGAGACTTACTCCATGCCAGCCTTCTTGCTAAAGATTTGGCATGTGATGGCTACACCAAGAGTACTTTAAAAATCATGTAAGTTGAGCAGATATTTTATTTCTGTTTTATAGATTAGATAAATGTTTTATTTCTGTTTTATAGATTAGATAAATGATGAAGCATGTTAATATATATTTTCTATATACACATTCTTACATTCTTGATAATATAGCAGATACATAATAATGACATATTCAAATACTGCTGTGATTTATCTATTATATTTTATCTAGAATTTTTGTACTGATGATTTCAATATGGGCCTTAAAATATATATGCAGTATTTCATATTTAATATACATTCTAATTTTCTGTTAATAATATAGACACAGATTGAAGCTTTAAAACTCCTATTAATAATAGCTTCATTGTAGCTCTGAATGCTATAATTTCTCATGTAGTAATGTTATTGTTACCTGGGACACACATAAAAGTTCATAATTTATTAGTTTTGTCTATAATAGAAAAGAGCCTGTTTTATTATCTTGAAACCTCTTTCTTCTTGCTGAGCATAGTTTGGCCTTGGTAAAGCTCTTTCCCTGCTTGTTTGCAATTCTTGCTCACCTCTTGTGTTCATGCCCATTCTTCTCTTTATCAATCTCTTTGAATTCACTTCCTGGAAAAATAAACAGACCTCCTTTTGTAGTAAAATATAGAAATATATTTTCCCTATTGCATATAAATATACATATAGAAACATATATATATTTATTGATATGGATGATATAATCAGTCTTGATTATGTTATATTCTTTTGTGCTGCTTTTATTCCTTACAGCTATGAATTGTCCTTACAGTATAGTTTATTTTATATTATTATTTCTTTACATACAGATTTTTATGTTTGTGAAAGTTTTTATTTGTACTTTGTGACTTTAAAATGTATAAATTGAATATACATTGAGAAAATTGAGAATAAAAAATTCTCTGTTTTTACAGACTACATAGCTTAGTTTACTGAAATATCAATGATAAAGTTAAAGGGTTTTGACCTGGGGAGATAGCTAGGTCACTAAAGGACTTGCCACCAGTGTGGGAACCACAGGTCAGATCCAAAGCATCCACATAAAATACCTGTGCAGCACATACTTGTGATTGCAGCCCCCTCAGGTGAAGAGTTCTGAGGATCCCAGGGACATGATGGATAGCCATTCTAGCTGAGCATGTGACCCTGTCTCTAAAAATAAGGTAGAAAGAGATTGAGGAAGAATCTGACACTCACACACACACATGCCTGCATGTGTGTATGCACACACAGACATACATACTTGCATGTACAAATGCACACACACACATACACACACACTAATAACAAGGAACATATATATGTATATGTATATGTATATGTATATATATATGCATATATATATACAGAATTTTTCTATTGTTCCCTGTCTTCCTCCTTTAATATAAACCAGCTATTTATTTTGATTGCTTTTTTGTTGCTTTAAGTGATCTTCTTTGATTTCTAACCATCAAATGATCATTGCCTTTATAGCCTATCTTCTTTCATCTTTTTCTTCAAAGTTTGCTCAGAAGTATCACTTTATAATCTGTGGATCAATGAAGCTTACATTCTAGTCTATTGCCTTATTTCTCATATTTTTACAAAGTTAGATCAATAGATAAATGCTTCCAATTTGTTAACTTGAACAATCAGTTTCTGGTCCAGCATATTTCTTTCATTTGTCTTAGAAAGCTGCACTTTGTTTTCTAGTTTAGTGATTTTTCTTAAGATGTGTTCCTGAAAATAGTATTTCTGGAATTCTCACAAATTCAAACTGGTTTGTAGTCATTATATTAGAAGGGCATTAGCTAAACAGAATTAAACAAATAAAAAAATGACTACACTTCACTACTGGATTTAACAGAATTTTAAGAAGAGTATCAATAATTATCCTTAATGCAAATCAAAACTACTTTTAGATTCTGTCTTACACCTGTCATAATGACTAAAATCAATAACACAAGTGACATCTCAGTGACTGGCAAGGAAGTGGAGCAAAAGGAACACTCCTACATTGCTGGTGGGAATGTGAACATGTACAACCACTATGGAAACTAATTTGATTCCTCAAAAACCTAGGAATTTATCTACCTCAGGACACAGCTGCTATCCCACTATTGGGCATATACCCCACGGATGTTCCATCTTACCACAAGGACTCTTGCTCAACTATGTGCATTGTGGATTTACTTGTAATATTCAGAAACGGGAAACAACCTAGATGTCCCTCAAGCAAGGAATAGATACAGAAAATGTGGTATATTTACACAATTTACTTAGCTGTTAGAAAAAATGACCTCATGAAATTTGCAAGCAAATGGATGAAACTAGAAAAAAAATCATCCTGAGTGAAGTAACCCAGACCCAGAAAGATAAACATGATCTAGCCCAGTTGTCATCAGAGAGGTGTCTGCTGGCCACTGAAGCGAACAGATGCAGAGACCCACAGCCAAACGTTAGGCAGAAAGAAAGCCCAGTTTGGAGATCTCTATTTTGTCCTCCCTTGAAGCTCAGGGAACATCCCGCAGAAGCAGGGGAGGAAGAATTGACAGAGGGGTTGAAGAAGCAAAGAGAATAAGGCTCACAGACATCAACTAAGCAGGGCTCGTAGGGTTTCACAGAGACTGAAGTGGCAAACACAGAGCTGCATGGGCCTGTACTGGCTCCTCTGCATATATGTTGTGGTTATGCACTTGGTATTTTTGTGAGACTCTCAACAGTAGGAGTAGGAGTGTCTCTGACTCTTTCGCCTACTCTTGGGACCCTTTCCTGCCTACTGGGTTGCCTTGCCAGTCTTGATATAAGGATGTGTGCCTAGTCTTATTGTATCTTGTTATGCAGTTGTTATCTCTGAAAGGCCTGCTCTTTTCTGAAGGTAAAAGGAGGAGGAGTGGATTTGGGGGAGAGTAGAGGTGAGGGGAATGGGGACTGGGAGGAATGGAGATAAGAACTGTGGTTGGGATGTACAAAAAAAAAAAAAAAAACACAAACAAAATAGCCAACGAAATTCATAAAAAAAAAAAAACAAAACAGTTTTTCTTAGAAGTTGGAGTTTATCTTTCTAGAGAAATTTCTCTGGCAATCATTGTTTCTGTCCAATGAAAATTGAAATCTTTCAATTTACAGAAAGTATTCTGAATATATTTTAAAATATTTTTCTTTTCATTAACAGTTCTTATTCTTCAGGGACTTAATGTGACTATTATTCTTCAGGGACTTGTTATGTCTATTGGCTTGATAATGTCACCTCATCCTTTTCCTGATTTTCTTTTACATATCTGTCCTCACCTTTACTCTTTGCCTCAATGTCTACTTTATGTTGTACTTCTTCCATTTTTCTGTCCTAATTTGTAACTGCTCCTTTTCTCACTTGTCTTCTGATCTCTGCCAGCCATGTGTCACTATTCACTATTTTCTCATCAGCTCTCTCAAAAATCTTGCATTTATACCTGTGGTTTTCACTCTTAGAGGCAATTACTTTGCTGTGTCTTTATAGAAATTCATGTCAGAATATTAAAACAATTTTCCAACTTCTCCATAGCAACATTTTTTTATGGCTTAAAATTTTCAACCACTGGTTCATTTCATCTCCTCTCAGGGATTTTCTTGTTTTTATATGGATTCCGTGTCCATTTTTAGCTACTCAGAATTAATGAAGTCAACATATTTTTCATCAAAGCGAGAGACAGAAAGAGTATCCCAGGATTTCCAATGGCTTTTCTTTGTTGCTACTAAAAAAACAAACAGCTAATTGCTATCAGTGCTCCTGTCTAATCATTCCATATCCTGACCTCCTCCAGGGATTTACAAGAGGTGTTGCATCCCTCAGAGATCCTGGGGAGGAAGGAATGCTGGCTTCTGAAGCCAATGTCAGCAACTAGTCTCAGCTGACTCCTGTGAGGCCTATGTTTTTTCCTTTCCTGTGTCTTTTGCATCCATAGGTCAGTTCTTGTTCCTGACTGCATTGTGCCAAGGAAAATAAATTTCCCATTTCCAAATGAAATTTCCACTTTTCGGGAGCACAGATTTGTTGGTTCATTCTTACAGAAGGTGTCATTGGGACCACTCCCAGCTCTTTTTCCTTTTTTCACTCTCTAATAACATCTACATTGAATCTTGGCAGTTTTGACAACTCATCTATGCATTTTGGAAATGGCAAGCTGTCTGTCTTCTGATTTGTTGACAATAGAAATGGCAGAGCTTTTTCTTTTGCCTTCTCACTGTGGTTTTGGAATATTCTTCAGTGGGACAGAGGGAAAGATGAAGCTTTCAGCATCATCTTCTCTTCACATCAGCTTTAGTTCATGTAGCCAATGGTACCAAACATACAGTGTAATTCATTTGTAGTTTTTAGAATGCTCTATAAGCTTAGAGACACTATTTCTATGAATTACCACAAGTGAGAACAGACACCCTTTTTAAAAACCTAAAGCTGACAAAATTTTCACTTACCTACAAACTATGATTTTCTCATACTGTGTGAATTTGATTTTTTGTTTGTTTGAAAGCCCTCTTTCCTCTTTTCTCCTCATAGCTCATTGTTGTAGAATATTTCTTTACAGTGTTTAAAGATATTTCACTGTGAATGGTTTAATAAAAAGCTAGGTAGCCAATAGCTACACAGGATTTTCAGGGCAGAGAGAATGTGTGGTAATATTTTATTTGTGCTGAAATGTGACATTTTATTTGTATGTTAATAAATAAAGTTTGCCTGGAGATCAGAGGTTATAGCGAGCCATAAACAGAAGTCAGGTGGTGGCAGCACATGCCCTTAATCCAATCACATGGCAGGCAGAGTCTCTGTGTGGTCAAGGACACAGCCAAGTGTGGTGACACATGCCTTTAATCCCAGTACCAACCATAGAGACCTGGAGGTCTTTATAGACAGGCAGTAACGAGGAAGTGATGTGGCTGGGCTTAGAGCCAATGAGAAGGCAGAACAGAAAGGTAACAAAAGCACAGGTTAGACAGGAAGAAGCTCTCTCTGGGGAAGCTACAGAGAGGTAGTAAGCTAAGGTTAGTCAGTGGCTATTCTCTATTTCTCTTATCTCTTTGGCTATTACCTCTGTATTTGGCTCTGTGTTTCTTATTTAATTAGACTGTTTAGAAATTCATCTACAAGAATGCTGAGAAGAAAAGAGGAGTTTCTAGGAGACACCAGAACTCAGAGGAAGCAGCATGGGAAGTACAGAATAAAGATAATACATCCAGAAGACAAAAAGTAAATTGATAGAAATAGGTTCATTTAAGTTATAAGACCTAGTTATAAACAAGCCTAAGCTAACAGCCAATCTTTTATAATTAATAATAAATCTCCATGTTGTTATTTGTGACCTGGCAGCCCAAACAAAAACTGATCTACATCTCATATATAAATTCACTGTAGCAGAGCCTCATAATCTTTCTTCATTTACCTCCTATGCATCTTAATGACTATAAAAAATTATATTCTACCCTAGACTACTGGCAATAGTCAAGAGGGTGCCTGAGCTGACCTACTCTGGTGGTCAGATGGTGAATACCCTAACTATTATCATAGAACCCTCATCCAGTGACTGATGGAAGCAGATGCAGAGATCACAGCTGGGTCCCAGGCAGAGCTCCAGGAGTTCAATCAGTGAGAGAGAGGAGGGATTCTATGAGCAAGAGATAATGAGTCCATGATTGGAAAAAGTACAGAGACAACTAGCCAAACTAGTGGAAACACATGAACTATGAACCAATAGCTAAGGAGCCCCCATGGTCTAGGCCCTCTGGATAACTGAGACAGTTGCTTAGCTTGAACTGTTTAGGGGGCCCCCAGGCAGTGGGATTGGGACTTGTCCCTAGTGCATGAGCCAACATTTTGGAGCCTAGTGCCTATGGTGAGACACTATGTACAGCCTTGGTGCAGGGGGGAGGGGCTTCAAATGAATGTACCAGGCTCTGCTGACTCCTCAGGTGAGACCTTGCCTTGGAGGAGGTGGGAATGGGGTTAGGTTAGGGGGTAAGGCTGGGGGTTATGAGGAGAGAGGATAGAGGAATCTGTGGTTGGTATATAAATGAATAGAAATGTTCTTAATAAAAAATAAAATTAAAGAAAAAATAAAATTATTAAGTATCTATTCTTTAGGTGTGAAACATATCATTATTGCCATTATCGTATATTTTTTACTGATAAATTATTTTATTGAATCATTGAACAACAACCTTTATAAGGGCAAAGTTAGCACTTTCTTTCATTGTAGTACCCTTTAACCTAGTACTTGTCCAAGGAGTATTCATCCAGTATCTGTTCTATAAATACAGCATTGATTTAACTGCACTAAATATTTCCTACCACATGTACATTAATCGTTGATAGATCAGGCCCTTGAGACCTCCAGTTTCAAAAATATTCAAATGTGTTTGTTTTCAACTAAATAAATTCAAATTAGCAAGCTATTCATAGGGGTTTTTACTTTATTAATCAATTTATTTTTGTTTTTGTTATTGTAATTCATGATATAGTTTGTGCAAGACCTACCCCAACTTTATCCCCCAGAGTACTCTTGAGCAGGGAGAAGTGAGAAACATTTAGATAGAAATACAGAGGAGAGAGACAGAAACATGTGATAGCCTCAGGAGGGCCTGGGTTAAAACCCACCATCCCCTTCTATCTCTTCTAAAGGGCTATTTATAGAAATGCCAAGGGGTAGAACAAAAGGCCTCCCTCTTGCACAACCAAGTACAGCCCTTTCCAAACACCTGGTAATCATGTATGTGGTCAATCCATCCCCTTATGCAACCCTGCTGCATAAGGCAAGCTCAGATCTCACTAGGAAACTCCTGTGGACCTGAATAATCTTAATTTTTTAAAGAGCTCCTCAGGGCCCTCAGATAGTATGAGGTCTGTCTTAAGTCGTTCTCCCTGATTATTTATTCCATTACCCATCATGGAGATATGCTTTCCATCAAGCATACTCAGTCTTAGGTTGGAAGCTATGAAGAAGAAAGTTGCCTATCTTTGACAATCAGTCTCTGGCAGGAGGAGGTACTGAGCTTAGCTTTGGCCCAGGTTCCTACTGATCTTCATAGCTGTCACACCTCCCAGTACAGGAGTAGAGGATGATAAAGATGGAATCATTTTTGGAATGGGTCTTAAGATGTTTGTAACAGCCTTAGCTGTGCCAAATCCTTTTTTAACTCAATAAACTCTTGATGCAAACTGTATCAAAAAACTACATCAAACTTAAAGATTCCCTTAGCTTCACCAAACCTGGTTCATTAACATAAATATAATTCTAGTATAAACATTACTATACATATTTACAACTCTCTTAACTATTATCATGATACATATTTGCACTTTTTTCAAGTTTACATTAAACATTTAGACTTACATTCAACATTTACAGTTTTCACAAACTCACATAAAACATATACTTATTCATACTTCTTACAAACTTCTATTGAAAAGCAAACTATATAACTATTTTATAAACTTATATTCATAAGGAAACTCTCTTAACAGAACTAACTTACACTAGGAAAAAAATCTCTTAGGAGAACTTAGCAAATATCTAGAAGAGATTTCTTAATACTTAGAAGAGATCACTTAACTAACATCTAGAAAAGATTTCTTAACTAACATTTAGAAGAGATTTCTTAACTAAACTATTAACAAGACAGGAAGTATGCAAATTATTTCTAAAGTTCAGAGTTTACAGTCAGCTTTGATATCATTCTTAAAGTTCTTGAGAGTTTGAGACAAGAGTCTAATTTGGCAATGGTTCTCTCAACTTGTGGGATTTAGTGAATTCTATTGCTATGGAGTTGTACCACTTGCCACATAGGGGGTTGTAACACTCAGAACAATGCCACTCCCCCAAAGTACCCTTTTCTGCTGGCCCTTCCAGCAGAAGTGTACACAGCATGGATGGTTGCCAGTAGGTGGCTGTCCCTTCACCAAACTCATTGCACCTCTCCTGAGTGCAACAATTCAGACAAATGTTTCTGTTACAGCAGAACTTTTGGTTTGCTCTACCAAAAAGCCTCGCCTCAGAATGAGGGTGAGATTACCTTATGGAGCTGCCCTAAAGCTCTTAGGAAAAACTCCTTGTGCAGTTATTAGGCACTGTCTCAAAGGCATCAGCATTGATTTGTCAGGAGTCAAAAGCGGTGTGGCCTGAGCTTCATTTCTTTTCAGCTTTTCATTGGAGCTGATATTCCTCTGTTTCACACTCATCACCTAACTCTCACACAATTTTCCCCCTTCTTAAGTTTTTAAAGCTGCTTCTTTTAAGTTTACCTTGAGCATTTTTTAATGATATCAATGTTTCTCTCTTGAATCTTAAGCCCAACTCAATCTCACAAGCTTTTTTTCCACACCTGAAGCCATCTCCCAGCATAAGGTCCATTCTCCCTTGTTTTTTAAAGGGTTTTAGAGTAATTCGTTGATAAACAGTATTAGTGTTTTAACTATCTCCTGAGAGGCAAGCTGTTTGTTCTTAGTCTTTGGGAAGTGAAGAAAAGCTTTCTAGCACTGCTTATTAAGGAAACTTTGCTTTGAGCTTAAAAAACAGTTTTGTCGGGCAGTACCACCATTTTGATCTGAAAAACTATGTTTCCCATAGTGCCTTTCTCTATCTTGTCTCTGTTATGAATGACCTTAACGGACTGTTTCCCATGTTGCCTTTTGAGTACACCACTTCTGTTCCCTTAGCGCGGCTGAAGTCAAGTTTCTGCTTTTAGCTCAAGGGGATTCTGAGTCAAGCTTTTGCTCTTTTACCATCGGAGATCGGGAGATTTCTGTTCTCCCTGAGCTGGCATTGATAGGTGGTTTTGTTTTTGTTTTTGTTTCTTTCTTTCTTTCTTTCTTTTTTCCCCTGATATTATCCCCACAGCAAGTCAATCCTGTCTGTGTGCACTCAGACTGGTGTTTTAGTACCAGACGCAAAAACCCTCCAGGGCTTGCTTGCTCCTCCACCTTACCGAGTCAGTGAAGGAAAATGAAACTGAAGGTTTTTCAGAGATATTTTCTCCCAGATAGTTCTCCTCCCTCAGACACACAGGCCCCTAACGCAGCGGTAGCAGCAGCCACAGCCAAGGCTCAGTTTTATTGCTTCCTCCACACCAGCAGCTCCTCCTTGTCAGGGAAGAATCTGCCTAGCCAGACAGCAGAGCTCGCTGCTGCTCTCCGCCTGCACCTCAGTGTCTATGGCTAGGGTCTAGCTGCAGAGGAATTTCTGACTGCTATTTTTACTGGCTTGAAGGAAAGACTTGGAGAGAGGTTTTGCCCTGTTCCAAGAGGTGTGGGTTTGTTTTTTCTTAGAGCGAACCACAGGTGATTTTCCCATAGATGTTATTTCCTAGTGAAATAAATTTTGCTCTTAGAGAAAATCTGAGAAGCAAAGACCTGAAAACCTTTTTAGCTTTTTTTAGAGAGAGAAATTGCTAAGGTTTTCCAAGAAAGCTTTCAGTTTTTGAGAGAGACTACCAAGTTTTTCCCAAGACTTCTCTTCTCTAAACATCTGACTTCACAGTCAAAAGGTAACAGACCCTGTTTGAATGGTGTTGTACAAGTTTTCTCAGGCGCTGGCAGCAGAACAGACGGTGTTGCCTCTCCCATGTCCACCTCAGGGAAAATTCTTTCCTCTGTGGCTTGGGACTGTTCACAAGCCAAAAGCTTACATAGGAATCTTTTTCTCCCATTTTTTTCTCTTCTTTGATAGATTTTTCCCCCCCCCTCTGGTTTTTCCCCAGGATTTTGCTCTCACAATCCCATAGTTGGAAGTCAAAAACATAGTTCCTCTGTTTTGTTGCTTATCTTATCCTATGCTTTTTTTCTTGTGCTATATTCCTGCATTCTACTTTATAATTTTTTCTTTTTTATCCTAAGTTTTCTTTACAGTATATTCCTACCCTATCGTACATTTTGTCCTTAATTTTTATAGATAGAATAAGAAAGACTTTTTGATAGGGACATATATCTATGCCGCAGCCTCATGTTCCAACTTTGGCACTTTGCTGCCTAACCTTCACTCCTGAGAATAAAAACCCCTGCCTTATTTTTCACTACAAAACTGGACATGTCCAACTGCTTCTCACAGGGTCAACTCCCCAAGCGTTTGTCAAGTCCCTGGGTCCCTGTTTCTGGAGCCATCTGTGGGAGACCTGCTCCCACTTTTCCCCCCAGAGTACTCTTGAGCATGGAGAAGTAAGAAATATTTAGATAGAAATATAGAGGAGAAAGACAGATAGAAACATAGGATAGCCTCGGGAGGGCCCCAACCATCCCCTTCTGTCTCTTCTAACGGGCTATTTGTAGAAATGCCAAGGGTGGGAACAAAAGACCTCCCCCCTGCACAGGCAAGTGCAGTCCTTTCCAAATATCTGGTAATCACGCACATGGTCAATCTGTCCCTTCATGCAGCCCTGCTGTGTAAAGCAAGCTCAAATCTCAGTAGAAAACCTCTGTGGACCCTAACAATAGTTATACAGTAATGGAGATGCAAAGGAGAAAGGAGAAAGAGAGAACACTATGGTAGAGCTGAACATTTTCACTCATCCAAAATTGAAATTAAAATCGAAGTCCACAGTCAGGAAAATCAGAATGCCCTTTCATATTTTTATCTTTCTCTTCTTCTTGTCTCTAGTGGGTCACATGGCTATGGAAGAAAGCTGAGGTGAAATTGTAAATGTGTTTTGCTGTATTCTCTTTGCTTGGATTTAAGGAAATTTAGCTTTCATTCTTTTCCATTTCACAACTGTAAAATCAGCCTACAGAAGTACTGTTATTGCCAAGTAATGAAACAAATATGAGGAGATGACACTAAGACTTCTCAAAGACAAATTGAGGTGGAATAAAGATGTCCCATTATGACTGATCCAGGGTTTGAAAAGACCTGGGAGAAACAACAGCTTTAGGACATGACAGGATCACTACACTCATGAACTCATAGTAGCTGGGGCTGCTTACAGAAGACCTCTTAGTACTGTAGCATTCCCAGTAAAGCCAGGCAGGAGCTTCCAATACCACCTACTGAGAAGCTGACAGTCAATGGCTGCTGAGGGCAAGACAGTCTGTTTTCTTTAGTGGGGTGTCCCCTGGGAGGTCAACTGTACTCTACTGGATGGCCTCAAACCCACGAGTGCAAATCTGTCTTGGTGGGTTATTATATTAGTTACTTTTCTATTGCTATGATAAAACACCATAACCCAGGCAACTTATAAAGGAAGTGTTTAATTGGGATAGTGGCTCCAGAGGATAAAAGTCCGTGATGGTGAAGCCGAATCATGATGGTAGGAACATCTGAGAACTCACATCTCAAAATACAAGCAAGAAGCAGAGAGCACCCTAGGGATGACAGGAGGTTTTTGAAACTTCAAACTTACCCCCAGTGGCATGCCTCATCTAACAAGGTGTGTTAATCCTTAACTAATCCCTAATCTTTTCTTAACAGTTCTAAGAACTGTGAACCAATTATTCAAATATATCAGCCTATAGAGGCCACAATTGTTCCAACTACCACAGCTATGAAAAACAAAGTCAGAGCATATGAAATTGAGGTGGGGGTAGGGATGGATCACAAAAGGAGTGAAGGGTATAGGCAGTGGTTAATATCAAAATACAATGAATGTGTGTGTGTGTGTGTGTGTGTGTGTGTGTGTGTGTGTGTGTGTGAAATCCTCAGTTATATTAAAACTGTTACATAAAAACATTATATTAATCCCAGCATTCGGGAGGCAGAGGCAGGCAGATCTCTGTGAGTTCGAGGCCAGCCTGGACTACAGAGCAAGATCCAGGAAAGGTGCAAAGCTACCCAGAGAAACTCTGTCTTGAAAAACAAACAAAAAATATTAAATATGAAAACATGAGGGGTATCCTAACCACATATGAGGAAATCTGTATCTTAGCTAATTTTCAATAACCATTTGCAAACTTTTACCATTTACTTGTAATAAAGACAAGAGTGCTGAGTGGGGTATTAGTCTTCATCAGTCTTTTTCTTTCCATGTTCTTTAAGCGATTAGCAGTAGGCAGATTCGTCTGGTGCACTGCTGCATATGTCTTTTGGAGCCGGGGTGTACGGTCTCTTGGCCCTTCTTGAACAGGTCCTTCTCTTACTCTTATCATTAGGTAGATGTGAAATCAAATATTTTCATTAGCATGCATGCTCAACAGGAAAGAGTCTAACAAGTCAGGGACACTATCAAATATTAATTTTCACTAAAATTTTACTTTTACTTTTGTTCATGTAAAAAGATACAGGAAGAGATAGAAGGTTTTCATTAATATTTAGGCCTGGCTTGTTGTATTAAAAATGTTTTCACACTGCATTTACATCTGAGAGCGCATTTATTTTAATATGAGTACATTTGTTATATAAGACATAATTATGTAAATTAAAATGTCTAAATTATTCTAGAGACTAAATTCCTTTAGCAGATGAAAGATTACTACATTTAAAAAAGCAGCATGTATGCACATGAGTGGGTATACACACACACACACACACACACACACACACACACACACACACAGGAGCACACACATACCATAACCTTCCTTCCACTTCTCTGTCAAGGAGTACAGAGGCACTTCCTGTATTATTTGAGGAGAGCTTTACTAGACTCCTCTTTCCACCTGTATCTTTACACACATCATCCACTTGCTCCCTGCCTGCTGCCTATCCCCATTTAGTGAAGATTGTGAAAATCAAGGTTCACAGGAATCAGTCAATAATACTCTGGTTCTCTTTGTATTTACTACATGTGTGACTTCATTTCCTAGTTCTTGGAGTGTAGGAGGAGGCCCTAAAGATAGTTTCTATATGTATTTGAATCATTGCAGTTTAAGAATAAATAGCCAGGACTGATTTGCAGCCTGATACAGTAAACATACCTATCCTAGTAAAATGGGAGAAGGGGTAATGAAGGCTGAGCCCTTTTTTGCTATCTATATATCTATTCATCTATCTATCCATCTATCTATCCATCTATCTATCATCTATCTATCTATCATTTGTCTACCTACCCACTTACCTACCTATTCATTTTTTAATGTTGACTAAAAAGGAAAACCTGTACTAACTGCAGCCCTGCCCTTCACATTTACAACCTTCTCAAATCACTAAGATAATCTGGTACAAATATTGTTGTTTTTATCATCCTTCTTTAGCTGGTCAACCCCAGGGGAGAACAAACACCTCAATCCAGGCAGCAGAGTCAAGGGACAGGAGAAGGTTGCCGGTCCTGAGCTCCCTGTTGTTGCCTTCTGGCTGGACAATCGGTGCCAAATAGCGCCCAGGGAAACAAACAGCAATAGAGAACGCGATAGATGCGGTTGATGCACGTACAGAACCACAGTTTCACCGAAAAGGAGAGTGGAGGAAGGTGACAGGCTGAGAGTCAGCATCTGGGAGCCTCAGCAGTGGAACCAGCGGCGATGTGTGCACGCACAGGTGCCACAGGCCTGGCGCCCAGAGCTCTGTCTTTGCAGCCTCCCAGCTCAGCACAAGCGGCAGCTTGCTGAAACTGCAGCCGCGGCAGAGCGTGGGTATTCCCAGCCACCTCCACCCGAGGAAGAGCCAAAGGAAAGGGCGCGAAGGGGGAAGCATGGCGTGGCAGGGGGTTGGGGCAAGACCCACAGGCTCATCTCGGTGCTCCTCTGGTGAGAACCTGTACTCGGCATCTGTGCTCCTCCCTTCTCTTCCCAACTCTCAGTGATCATCTCCATCTCCCCTCGCGCATCCCTTCCCCCCCTCCTGGCTTTCTTTGCTCTCCCTCCTTGCCTCGTGCCTGCTCCCCTCCCCCTCGCCTGGCTGCTCTGGGCAGCAGCAGCCTCAGCAGCCCCGGAGATGGGCAGAGAGCGCGCGGGGCGCTGCAGCTCTGGAGCAGCGGCTCTCCCCGCCCCCGGTGCCCTGCGCCCCTGCTGCCGCTCTCGCCGCCTGGCTGTCCCCCGACTCCAGCTCTGCTTCTAGGACAGCGCCGCCACCGCCGCAAGCCCTCGTCCCGCCGGCGCGGCGCTACCCTCTCGCGCCCTGGATGGCGCTTTCCCTCGTTGGGATGGAACTGGTGAGTACCAGAGAGTCCAGGGTGTCAGGCACAGGGCTGAGCTCCCACAGAACATCCTTAGACGCGAGAGGCACCCCAACCACCTGCTGGGAGTCCTCTTGGCACAGGATCTCCAGCAGGTCTCCGGGGACGTTTGGTTTCAACTCCATCAGCCGGGAACCTGAACCCTTTCTCTTCCAGAGATAGCTGATTGTAGATCTTAGTCTCTCGTCACCCTTCGGCCCTCTGGCTGCTACCCTCACTCTCGCTGCAGACAGCCCCTGCCTGGCCTCACTTCGAACAGGGTCGTTGCTGCCCTCATCGTCCCCATGTCTTTCTGAATTCCCTCTTCTGCCGCGCGCTGTCGCGCGGACCCAGCTTTCTCCAAGAAGTCCTCCCCTGACCCGCCTCCCCTCAAAGCCTGACCACAGAGCTACCGGTCCTGCCGTCCCGTTCCTTCTCAGAGTGGGTAGTCTTAGTGAATTCTGACCTCATTCTCTCCACATGATGCTGCCTCCCAGCTTTTCTGACACTCACCTCAAGACTGACACTGACACGGGGTGATCCTCCCTTCTGTGTGTTTGTGTCTCTGCACCTGGACTGTTCAGGGGATGATCAAGCATGAAAAGGGAAGGGCAAAACCAGCAAACCTTGTGGGACTAAACTTTTGTCACTGTTTCAAAGTGCACAACTATTTATTTACCTTGTTTAGATTCCTTCTTGTCTGCGGGCTTGTTGGCTGGGTACAGGAAAGGCACCTTATTTTACCTGTTTTTCCAGAATCGGTCTTTCTTTCAGGTCTAGGGCAGAACATCCACATAGCCCAGTTGTGAATCGCCCTCAGCCACGCCGCCACCCAAAGCTCATCAACTCTTGAGGTTAAGCAGATTTTTCTTGAAAGAGGACAGGGTGGCAGCAGAGTTAGCCTTTGGAATCGTTTTCTGAAATTTCAATAAGCCAAAGCCCTATTGCTTTTTGCGTTTAGTGCCTAAGAGGGGAACGTTGTGCAGACGACCTCCACATCATGCTCTTCAGGTGTGGTGTAGTCTCTTGCCATCACTATGGGATTTCTGTATGAGCTTCCTGAGTGCAGCAGCTTTTCCTGCTAAAACCAGGTTCCTTGTGTTTGTGGTTGGCTTGAGGGAGAAGAGGCATTGTGTTCAGTGACTGAATCTGACTAAGAGGGGATAAAGGAAGGAGGGAGATAATTTAAACACTGCAATTTGTATCAAGATTTCTGTGTACTTATTATCTTAAAATAAGGCCCCATACAACTTACGATTTACATTTTAACAACTTGTAAAATATTAATTTTGAGGTGGCATTTTACTGCACAGAACTCCTGAACATAGGGTTAATGCTTGAAACCTACAGTTAGGAGTATTCAAAGAAACAGAAGAAAGTTTGAAAGGTACCCTATTTAAGCATGGGCTGTGTAAATACAAGTTTCTTGATATTTCTATAAGCAGTTTCAGGGGGAAAAGACTTGAATTGACATCCTCACCTTTGCAGCTGATGGAGAGGATGTGTCCTATCCTCTTTGTGAAGAGGCAATTCTTGCTTTACAAAAAATAGAAGGGAAAGTCAATCAATTGTATGAGGAGTTTGTTTAGCAAGGATTGCCTTAAAAAATCCCACCTTTTGCATTATTAGGCATTTTACTTCATTTTGTTTTCTTTGTACTTCCCTGCCTTGTGTGGTCTGGGTAGGAGCACAGTGACCAGCAGTGGTTGTCAGTAAATGTGTTCAGCTCTATCAAAACTCCCGGGGGCCATGAGTACTAACTTTACTCTTGGTTTTCTAAATATGGAAATTTGCTTAATTACATGTAGTGTTGAACTAAGAAGAACACTCAAAACCATGTATTTAAGTTTGCAATTGCTGCAGATGTTCATGTATAAAATGTTGTGTGGACAATAAGTGAGTTAGAAGCTGAATCAAAGGATCTCTTAATTTTCCCTCCAGAGATATTTACCTTTTGTGTAGTAATAGGGTAATTTATATGTATAGTATATCCCAAAATAACGAGTCTTCACTAAAAAAATAGATTGCAATTGGACAAAGTAAAGGAAGGAGTAATGCTGTCTGCTCTGTTTTTGTGATAAGCGTAAGTTCAAATCAGTATATTCTAACATAATTCTAATTCCTGTCACAATATTAAAATTGTCTCAGAATTATCTATGAACATGCAAATTAATTTGTCATAAAGTATGGCAAAGATTTCTAAGAATTCCTTTATTTTACTTATTTTTATTTTTCAAGAATTCTTATAAAGAACTCAAGAACCTCCCGGATTTAAAGTTCCTGTAGTTAGTAAGACTATGCAAAACAATCAAATAGAACAGGTGAAGAGACAGGTGGACTGATATTGGACTGGTACATTGTTGAGTATGTAATGTTCTTAATTATGTACCATCAAGAGGCCAGGCCTAAAGTAAATATTTGCCTTGGAAAAACATATTAACAATTGTGTAAATGACATAGGTATTTCATCAACAAGTTGTCATTAGTTGAATGCTCCATGTGAATTATTTTACTGAGAGTACAAGGTAAAAAGAGAAAAAGGCTAAGGAAAAGGAAGCATGGAGGGAAAATAAAGAAACTGGGATAGTGGCTTGAAACCATTATTAAATGAGGAAAACTGAATACAGTTCCTATTATGGTGGTGCTTTAGGTAACAGCGGTTTTCCAACTTGATTTTTTAGAAGCCTCTTAATTTCAGGAATAAAAAATGCAACATTTTTTTCTTTTTAATGAAGTGGTTATTTAATTTCTTTCTCTAAAATTTGAGGTTCAAAGGCAAATTCAGGTAAACTACCTAATTGAACTAAATTCTAGACAAATTTTAAACCAAAACTTAGGACAATGAATATATAAACTAAATGAATATATAAAACCGAAGTTTGCAATATCTTGTGCTGGTTTACAATGTTGGTGGATGTCTCTTTCAATTTTATTTATATTTGCACTTTATTTAAACACACAGTAGTCTATATATTATAACATACAAATTTTATGAGTTCAAAAAGCAACCAATATCATGAATAATAAATCATTATATAAGCATTCATAATAGTTTTTGTTTCTAGCCTCAGTCTATACAGTAATATTTAACAGCAAGCCTTCTCAGGGAACAAAATAGAAATAACTTCAAAACTAGCATAGTGATCCACCAAAGTTTGAGTTTTCTAAGATGCGTGATTAGGATTCCTATGTAAATAAGCATTTCCTTTGATCTCTTGCCACGTGCCAATAATTCCAGTATTTAGGAGGCTGAGGCAGGAAGGTCATGAGTTCAAGGTCAACTTGGTCTCACTCAAAACAACAAAACAAAGGCACGCACTGACAAAAGACATATACATTCTGTGCTATGGCTTGAGTCTGCTTGAAATATAACTTGATTCATTTAATTGCAAATGAAATGACTAGTAGAATTTAGATGGTGATTAGAGGATTTGAAGGACATTCCATTGCCATTGTTTTGATTATGATTTACCTAAGGTTCTGAAGTAATAGATTCAGAATTCGAATCCAAGTCTTCTCTCTCCATGTGGTGTCTATCTTTCTATGGCACTAGAATAAGCCCCTCATTTGTAAGGTAGGGTTATTCGGTTTCAGCATTAAAGAAAACAGGAAGCTAAACACAACGAAAGGTCCTTTCTGCTTCAGAGTCCAACTTGGTGTTTAATCTTTAATCACCACAGTTGCTGACAACCATGCCTCCTGACATGTTTTTGTCACTTTATTGTTAAACCTTGGCAAACATTTCAAAATTATACAGTAACCGAGCTACCCAAAATATTTCATTTTATTTTTCATTTTCTCATCAATTATGTACTTACACAGTATAAGTTTATTTTACAGTAGTAATATACCACAGGCATTTTCTATTTTACTTCTTAGAAACAGTTGATTAGAAGATGTTCCGAAAGCAGACACTAGCTTCTTTAAGTGAGGAACAGAACTGAATTTGTAGTTTCATCTGTGTGTTTACTTAATTTTTATTTCACCACAAAGAAAGTTTACACATCTATGTGCTTATTTTTCACTTTGATGTTTGTGTCCCATAGACTAAATGGCTTGGGTAGTCAGGGAAGAAAAATCTGTTTCACAAAGTTCAAAATCAGTTCTGATAATCCTGGCCTCCGTAAATTTCTCTTCATTGACAGGGGGCAACAGGAAAGTGAAAGAATATGTCAATAAGGTGCTGTCCTTATTACTGGCTAAATAATAAATTGTCAGATACATTCTCTCTTGGACATGGTGGATCATCTTTGCAAAGAAAAAGAATGAATATGTAGATAACTCAGTAATCACATGGAACAATATCATAGTGTCTGAATGTGGCTGGATTGGAGGTAGTTAGCAGAATCAGCATGCTGGATTGCTTGGTGGCTTGCTCAACAGATGATGAACCAGGCTTGAAGGGTCCCTTGTTAAAGGAATTTGTCTTTGAGCCCTTTAGAAGGCAAATTTGTCTAACAGAAGAATTGCATTTCTAAGGTTTCCATGACCTAATTTCTTTGCAGTGCAGTTCATCCTTCATTAACTGAGATCTTACTATACTGTAAGATCAGATGTGATGAATATAAACAGATGAAAGAACATGACATAGGCTCTGACTTCAGACATATTACAGTTTAGCTTGAGAGGCAGCTTATAAATGAGAAAGATTGATGAAATACTGACTGCCCTTAAAGTAAGGCATGCATATCTTCTTGGAAGAGATGATCCAAGAAAAATTAAAAAGAACACAACTTGAGCAAGTCTTCATTGCATTTAATTGAGGGCGAAGATATGCCATTATTAAGGCTTGATATGAAATTAATATATTTCCTTGAAAGCATATGACTTTGTTGCTGCCTATACTTAAATATAATGTCAAAAAAGTTCTGACAATACAGACATTTATTATGCTATTGTAAACAAATATATCTGCATATTTATAATCCTTACAAATAAACACGTTTTGTAATTAGGTCACAAGGTAAATTTCCAAGGGAAATGTAACTAATTTGTATACTTTCATTAGTGATTAGAATTGCCTACTTTGTCTTTTCAACAAGCATTCACAAGAAAGTGTAAGAGTAAATACAGGACAAGAAGCTATAAATAATTCCTATATTGCATCTTCAATACTTACAAGCCTAAAAATGACTTTAATAAAACATATTTAAACTTAGGTGATTAAAATCTCTGTCTTGCCGGGCGGTGGTGGCGCACGCCTTTAATCCCAGCACTCGGGAGGCAGAGCCAGGCGGATCTCTGTGAGTTCGAGGCCAGCCTGGTCTACAGAGTGAGATCCAGGAAAGGCGCAAAGCTACACAGAGAAACCCTGTCTCGAAAAACCAAAAAAAAAAAAAAAACTCTGTCTTATTTGATAAGGAACATTTATTGAATGGTAACAATTGAATGGTAGAAAAAAGATAAAACTTAGTTGGAATGTTAAAATGTATTTTTGGGAAATAGTTTAGAGAGATTTATAATGTAGACCATAGACTGAAAGATTCTTTTCATAATCATCAAAATTTATAATATTGTAGCTATAGCAAAGTAATAGTTTAATCCTAGGTTACTTGAATAGTTTTGCATGAAAAAACTATTTTATGCACATGAAGAATTCATTTCTTTTATGTTTGCTGTTGGTTGCCCAAGAGGAATTAACATGAATCTGATTTTTACATGAATCATATATGTCTATATGTATATACATACATTTATACATATACATATACATGCACTTATATGTGTGTGTGTGTGTGTGTAAACAAATTTATGAAATCTTCACAGAAAGATCTAATAATGTGGTAAAAGTATATTGGTGACCTTGTTCCATGAATGTAACTTGATCTTTTACCTTTAGCAGCCTTTAGTAGAGAAAAGATGACCTTGACAGAGACCAAGACCCATTCTAGAAGTTTAAGATGTGCAGTGTATTCAATTTCATGAGGAGCTGGGACTAAGGGACCAACAGCTGGATTCAGTGGGAGATAATCCACTCTGAGCTAATAAAGTTGATTAGCTCTCTCACTGTCTCTGGAAAGCTGCTACATTAGGATATTGCCTCGCTCACTGCCAATAGCCCCTTAAAGTCTATAATCACATCTGTGGTCTTTCCTTCTCCTATAATATTTAAGCAGTTTCTATTGGACCATATGGGAAGAAAAGAAAAAAAAATCACGCAATCTACTTATGTCTTGTTAGCACATGTGACGTGTGTTTGCCCAGTTTTGATAGTCTTTTGATACTTAAGAGATGATAAAGAATAAGCACATGAAATGTTATTTTTTACTGTACAACATTGTTAAACAGATTCACAAAACTTCACCACAAGGTGGTGGTTCCTTGCCTTTCCTGCTATGATCCTGGTATAAACTCAAGAACTGGATCTCAAATCCTTTATTTTCTACAGATACAGGTAAAAGAAGTGATCTGAGCATCTATATCCAACATACCCAACCCTTCTCCTCACTGAGAGTCCTGAACATACTTATACATGTGCACATTCACTTAAAAAATAATTTAAATTTTATTTTATGGGTTTTCCTGTATTTCCTGGAAAATACTACCTCAGTTCTCAACAATATCAGGGGCTGAAAAATGGGTTATCATAGCTACATAGTGCTAGCGATCCTAAGAATTTAAATTTCATTCATCATTCTGATTTTCCAGTGAGTCACTTTCATCTGAATTCTAGCTCAAGTGGACAAAGACAAAGAGCCCACATACTAGTACATGTGTACATGTGTCATACATCTATGATTTCCACAGATTTTTTTTTTTTGGATTTTTTTTCACTTAGGAAAATCTCCCTGAGAATACAAAAGTCATTGAATTGGAAAAGGTCCCTGAAAACACACACACACACACACACACACACACACACACACACACACACACACACACACACACACACAAAAGAGAGAGAGAGAGAGCAATCAAATAAACAAAACAACTTCTGAGAACCTTATTGTCACTTATAAAAAAATTCTACCATGGTTGCCATGATAGAATAACCTTAGGTGGGGTTTGGGCATAAAACAATGTATTGCTTGCCATTTTATTTTAGCAAACATATTTCAAAGTAATATATTGCATGGTTCTTCTCACAGGACACAATCAAGGTTCTTATGATGGACATGTTAAAGTCCCCTCTCCCACTGGATGTATGTGTTCATTTTTCTAATTACTGTCCCTAAGTCTCAGAACCCTGAGCCCACCAAGGACAAATCTCACTGCTACTATTATTAGGGCTGTACATGTGAGACTGCTCCTTCTATTGAAGAGGGCATGTTTCTGTCAATAGGAGAATTAGAAACAGTTGGGATGACATTCCGACATCTGCATTGTACTTGTTTCCTATTCATTATGCTGAAATAACTTCCTTGATTTATTATCAGTACAGGCAAAAAAATAATATAGAAGACCATTTATTGTTCACTGTGTGCTTGTTATTGACTCCTGTTGACTCACTTCAATCCCATGAGAAAACCAGCAAGGACCTCAACAATCCTCATGCAGAAAGAAAGCAGGTGATGTCACTATCAACATTTTATCTTTATCATTGTCAACATCTCTGAAGTCTGAGATTTAAACTCTTGTTGTTCCTTAGCTCAAAAACCTGTCATACTTTCACAGATGCTCACAAAAGGTTTTATTTAGATTTCTAGGTTAGAGAGAAAGGAAGGTTTGTTATTCATAGAAGTAGCAAATAGGATCAATATTTTTGTACTGGTTTCCAGAACTCAGTTTTCACTAAACATACCCTCACGTGCCTACACATTACAAGAAAGGCACAGCAACTTAAAAATGCAAATCTTTTGTAATAGATACTAAATGTGCCTCCCTTTGTTCCAGAAGGAGACTCTATTTATAACTTCCTGGAGTGCTTGATTTACAAACATCTCCTAAGAGCAGTTGAAAGTAAGCTAATCAGTGATTCATAAGAAGTGAAGAAATATGAAAGACTCATGGGAAATTATCTCTCAGTGATAGCAAAGAACTTCAATAAATGCTTATTTTAGCTGGGCTCCTTTTCTACCACATGCTATATGTGAATCCTAATGATAAGATGCTTTTGCACATGGGATCCCTGAGATTTCTGAATCACTGAGCTTTTAGAACAAGTATATTGCATTTAAATTGCAGTATTAGATTTTAGGTTATTTCCTCCCAACCACATATTGTTAAAGAGAGATTATGCCATTGAAAATTCCTGTGCTAGTAAGTACAAATTTGAGCCACAACCACACACTATAAGAAATGTATATTTTATCTGTGTAGATTATAAATAAAACTCACTAAAACATTTAATGTTTATATGCACTCATGTCCTTAAATTTCTTTAATATGTTATCCTTAGAAATTAGACTAAAGTTTCCAAATAATCAAAAGCAAATAAATTATGTCCCTTGAGAGTATTATAATTGAAACAATGCCTTGGGGGTCAAAATTACCATTTTTTTTAGTAATAGTTATTTACATATATAAATGCTTATTTCTGTTTACGACACATAATTAAGTCTTAAAGTTTTATCTGACTTTATATACTTTTAGAAATTGAGATGAGACTCACAAAGCAAATGAGTGATTGGATTGACACTATCCAAGATTGACTTCAGTTTTCGGAGATCCCAAACTGGAGTCTCCACAGTTTCAAACTTCTCTGTTTTTAAGATGAAACTGAGGATGAGGATGCTTTTCAGTCTCCCTTTGTGTCTTTCTTCATTTCTTTCTCACAATATTTTGCTCTTACACCGAAACATCTGCTGCTTGTACTACCCCATCTCCATCACTGAGGCACTAACTCTATAATCTGCAGAAGACTTCTCCTTCCTCTTATATACCATCTTCAAATTTATTCTGTTTTGAATTGGTCACTAACACTCGACAGACTGTAAAAATCATAACAAAAAAAATTCAACCTCTAAGGGATGCAGGATTTTCTTCTGTGAAGGGAAAGTGAAGGTGGTGATGTGATGATGGTCTCTGGCTCTTATTCTCTTTTGCTGGCTGCATTGGGTTGATGATGTAGTCATTTCAAGTCTCACTGTTAATTTATTTTTTTTATTCTACACTATTATGGAAAGTTAAAAATTGCAAGTTCTTGCATTTTTATTGAAAATATATTTTTCACAATGTTCATAATTAATATGTTCTTGGTAATTGTTTTGTTTCTACAATGTTTCATTCCTTTCCTGACAAGATTAGAAGCGTGCTACATAAACATGATAGAATGTGTGGTACTTAGGAGAATACAAAGGTTAGAGTGAATCAGAAGGCTAGTATGTTTCCATGAGAACCATGAAGGGTGAAGCAGTAAGTTCATTGACAGAAGACTTTGGTGAAAATCTTGTGAAAGTATGGTCAGGTGAACATAATTTTCAGTGTGATAACATCATAAAAAGTAGAGATGATAAAACCATTTACAGAATGATAAAGTCAAAAATCTGTCTAACATATACAGCTTCACAGAGACACCATACATAGAGAAAAGAGACTAAATCTGTAACTGTATACAAATGGACTCAAAATCCCATAGAATTAATAGTTGAGAGAGTAACGTCAAATTTTGTAGGATCTATAGGACTCTTATTCCCTTTATATGAAACACTTGGTTATTAAAAATGTACAATTAGATAATATTTAGAAATTTCTAAAATCCTGGGTAACACTAAAATCTCATTCAATAAATATCAAAGAAAATCATTTTATTTTTGCTTAAACAGTTAGGAAGTGATACTTAGATAATCCAGTTACATAATTAGCAAATCTAGGGCCACTAAGAAATTTGGGCTTGACTGGTGGGTGTATAATTATATAGAAAGTAGCATATAATGAGTAGTTAAAATATAACTAGAATCATATTTATGTGAAAAAAATTAAGTGAGCCTTTAAAAAAGCAGTTTTCCCTTTTAATTATAACTAAGCTGGTGTGGTACAATGTTTTTCACATTTATTAAAAGTCATTAGCTGACTGAGGTCCTCTCTTGATAAAATATTTTGGAAAGATTGTAAATCCTTCCCACACAGTGATTGCTAGAAGAAGAACAAGCGTGAACCAGTTCTTGAACCTAATAAAAACACTGAGTTCATTGGGCCTACAAATGTTCCGATTGTATAAAGGTCCTTCCATGGAGAAATGGGTCATCAGTTCCTGATATGTGTGGAAAAACTCAGAGGAGGATCTGACCACAGTAGAAATGGTCATAGAATCAGTATGGTCTATATCATCTAGTAATACATGAAGTAAAGTTTTGACAAATAATTAAAAATCAAGTATGATATATAAAGAGACAGAATGAGACCCCTGACAATCCCCAGCGAAAAGCTGCTTGAAGTGACTCACCTTGATTTTAATTGGAACTCCACAGAGTACTTGCTTGTAATAAATGTTAAAGTAGGCTGAAAGCCAGAAAGAAATGTCCATCAGACATTAGGTGCACAGTAGGTCTATCTACTAATACATGTTCTACAAAAAATCCCCTAGCCCCTCTCTGAGTCTCCTTTTTAAGTTCGAAGAAATGCAATGGGTTCTTCAGTACATAAAAGACCAACTTCTGGTTAGAATAACTCACTGCCTCAAATAAATGGCCTTAGACTATAAAGTATGTAAGCTGTGTTCAGGCATAAATAATTACTGTAAATCTCAGTTTACCCTGCATAATAAATTTAACAAACAGTTACAAAAACAGAGAGAGAAATAAAAACATTTAAAGAAATGTTTAGAAAAATTTAAAGAAATAAAAACATTGCCAAGAGTCTAAAAACATAAAATGAGTCTCAGAGATAGAATGGAAGTCAGACTGTGAGGTATATCATTAAGGTGACTGATAGACTAGAGAGAGACAGACAGACAGATAGACAGAGACAGAGGGGAAGCAGGAGCAAAAAGAAGCAGAAGAATTAGAAGAGGGGAAGAGGAAAAGGGGGATGAGGAGGAAGAAAAGACAGAGGAGGAAGAAGAGAAAGAGGAAGCAGAAGAGGAGGAGGAAGAAGAAAACAAACACATAAACAAAAATTCAAGAAGCATTTTTCAAGAACTCCAGGACAGTGTCAAACCATTACACCTGTAATTGAAGTTCCAGAGAAAGAACAGACAGAAAAAGGAAAAAACACTAAAAAGGAAGCAGAAATTTCTTTATAGAAACAGGAAATTGACTAGACTTTTTTTCAATGGGTTCTCCTAAAGAGTAATCAAGTCATAATTCTAAAGAGTCAAATGTTGTGGAATATTAGTTTAAGATGTGTTACATTTGTTTATGCTGTGCTTTATTTGTTTAGTGGTGTAAAGATGTGTTACATTCTTTTATGTTGCCTTTATTTAACTCTTTAAAGTTGAGTTACTTTACCTGCCTAAAATACTTGATTGGTCTAATAAAGAACTGAACAGCCAACAGCTAGACAAGAGAAAGCGGAGGCAGGGCTGGCATGCAGAGAGAATAGGAGGAGAAATCTAGAAAAAGAAGGAGGAGCAAAAAAAGGAGAAGGAGAGGAGGATGCCAGGGGCCAGCCACCCTGCCACACAGCCAGGTGTGGAAAAGAAGAAAATCAAGATATATAGAATAAAGAGAGGTAAAAAGCCCAGAGGCAAAATGTAGTTAAAGGGAAGTGAGATCATTTAAGTTAGAAAAGCTGGCTGGAAATAAGCCAAGCTAAGGCCAGGTATTCCTAAGTACGAGTAAGTCTTTGTGTATTTATTTGGGAGCTGGTTGGTGGGGGGTGGGGCAAAGAGTAAAAAGCAAGCAAACAACAAAAACACTAAAGACAAAAGAACTAAAAACTAAAAACATGATAACCAACCAACAAACAATTAAAATACACGTACCACTCTACACATTTGGATAAAATCAAAATCAAAAAGAAAATCTGAGAACAAGAGAGTACTATGATGTATCTATTAAGTGCTCTATTAGGAAAAAATTAGATATAGACAGAAACCTGGTTTTCCTAAAGGTAAGAAGAACTCTAGGGATAGTAAAATCAAGGTCAACATAAGGACATTTTTTAATTGTTGCTGCTCCAAATAACAGCTAATTGTTTACATATATAAATTTAGAGTATATATTAGTACATCTGGACTTTTGAAAATATATTGTAAATTTGTTGCATTTTGCCTAATGTAGCATATTACTTTGATGTAGTCTGTGATAAGTTACTTATGGTTATTGTAAAATTTAGGTCAAGTAAAAACGTTTTGAAGACATGTAACTATTATGGTAGAGAAAATGGCATAAAAAAACAGAACCAATAAAATATGAGCAGAAAAAATGGAAAAAACAGGAAGCAGTTCATGTAGCTGCTGAGTAAAGTTAGTGAGCTAAAGAGCTGAACTAAATGCAGCAACTGGTGAACCACTATTTAATCAAGGGCTTTAGAAAAGAAAGAAGCCCTTGATTTAGACTGTAAACTATTTGGTGACAAGCATGTCTCAGTGAATATTAATCAACTGTTAGCGGTGTTCTCCAAAGTAGAAAATACTGATAATGGTTACGAATTTATGGGTTGAACGGTATATAGGAAAAAAAATCTTAATTTATGTTGAACTTAACATTCCTGTAAAAACAGTCTATTAACAACATATGAAATAAAAGTTAAAGATTAGTAAAAATAATTAATTAAAATTATTAACTAAACATTATGTTCTAAGCCAAAAACTCTCTCAAGGTCTTATTATTACTTATAACAGAATAAAATTTAGAAACATAGGTTACTTGAAAATAGAAGTGTAGGAAATGATGCATCATATTATTTAATAAAAAACGAAACAGGAGTGTTTGTGTTAATATCAGTTAAGTAACACTGGACATAAAAAGTGCATATGGCCGGGTGGTAGTGGCGTACGCCTTTAATCCCAGCACTCGGGAGGCAGAGCCAGGCGGATCTCTGTGAGTTCGAGGCCAGCCTGGGCTACCAAGTGAGTCCCAGGAAAGGCGCAAAGCTACACAGAGAAACCCTGTCTCGAAAAACCAAAAAAAAAAAAAAAAAAAAAAGTGCATATGAGTGCATTTCACAACATGATTGCAAGATTCAATGGGTATCCAGTTAAAGAATTTCTTAATTCAAGAAGCAAAATGGATCAAATTAAAAGGATAAAGAGATAAATCTGAAAATCTGTATGAAGACTTTAGCTCTCTTGTCTCTGTAATCACAGATGAACAGAAATAAATAAAAATACATACAGCATCAAAAATGTCATCAATAAGCCAGGTGGTGGTGGCGCATGCTTTTAATCCCAGCAATCATCAGGCAGAGCCAGGCAGATCTCTGTGAGTTCGAGGCCACCCTGATCTACACAGGGAGATCAAGGACAGTTCCAAAACTATATAGAGAAACCCTGTCTTGAAAAATATGTCACCAATCAATTTGGCATAACTGTTAGTTAGAGAGCATATCATTCAATTGGAGTAGAGGGTATTTTTTCGATATATGATAAAGAACTAAATGCAGAATATATGAAGAACTATCACAAGACAATTATGGGGAAAAACATAATAAAACAGGGTGAGCATTTTTGAGGACTCAGTTTAACACAAAGACATATGGTTAATAAAGAAGTATGTGATAAAATGGTCAACATTTTCAGTCATTAGGAAATTTAATGCCAATTAAAATCAAAGTAATATTCCACTGTACACCTACTATAATAGAAAACAAAAACTACATGAACATTTGTCCTTATCAAGAAGGATTAGGATGATAATGCTACTTTCCCCTGGAAAACATGGAAAGATTTCTTTATAAAGCTGAAACATACACATGCATATGGCCCAGGAATACCATTTGTATAAAAAACATTTATTAATATAACATGATAATATGTGTGTGAAGACTTATAATGAATATATATATCCATAGTTTGCAAAAAGGAAAACAAACCTAAGTGCTCATAAAAATTTAAATAAGTAACAAAATCAAAGTACTCACACAATGTCATATTTTTCAGCATTAAAAAGTAATTGATTATTCTACAGTGAAAAATTTCCCTCAAAAGGATACACATTGCACAATTAAATTTACATGACTTTTTGAAAAAAATTGAAATTTAGAAACAAAACACAAAGAAGTAATTTCCTCGGGTTTCTAATGGGAAGCTGAAGCTAATTCATGATGTCAAGAGGACAACTTGGAATGAGGAAAAGTCCACTGCATCTTCACACACATGGATAGTTCAGGGACTGTTTCAAACTTGTGGTTTACCACAACTAGTATGTGAGCTATAGATCCTTCATGCATCCAAACTAAACAATTGCCTTAAGGAGACTAAGCCTATGGCTTACCACTTTGCAGTCCTCTCTTTGAACATCTAGATATTTTAATTTTTAGTTTTTGTCCTGGGTTTGCATTGTTCTAACACTGATCTAAGGAACTCTTTTGGGACATTATGTTTTGAGTCACATTGAATCTTCAAGAACACTGCTGTGTTTTAAAGGAAGAATTTATGAAAACATGTATTATGGTAATGTTCAGGAGAAATGTTTCTCAGACTTGTGTAGCCAGCAAGTTTCTCTGGTCCGGCATGGCCCCACGGTCTGGATGAATCTCTCCCACATGCATCCCACAGCCAGCCACTTGGTCCCAAGTAAATACACAGAAGCTTATATTATTTACAAACTGTATGGCCTATAGGTCAGGCTTCTTGCTAGCTAGCTCTTATAACTTAACTCAGCCCATTTCTATTCATCTGTATGTTGCCATGTGGCAGTGGCATTACCAGTCTGCTGGCATCTTGCTGCTCCTTGGGTGGCAAGCTGGAGTCCTGTCCTCTCCCTATCCTTTCTTCTCCTGTCTCTCTTGGATTTTCCTGCCTGGTCCATCCTGCCCTGCCACAGGCCAATGTAGCTTTATTTATTAGTCAATGGGAGTAACATATATTCATAGCATACAGAAATACATCCCATAACAGACTTGTTCTCCAGAACCTCAGAGCACTCATACTTGGTTTCTTATGTCATTTTGAATGAATAATTTGCTCCTTTTAAGTATAGAGAAATCAATGGCTTTCACTACATTCTACCTATGCCCTTATTTGGTTGCATTTTTAAAGGCCTATTTTATTAGTAGAGAATGTTTCTCCTTACAGAACATTCAAATCTTTAGTGAAGTAAAGAGCACTAAAGGGAAGGGCTGTAGGAAGGAAAAAATACATGCAACTCAGCGTATTGTGTGCTGTGTAGTAAAGAGCTTAGTAAATTCAGAGTATATTATTTCTTTAAGTAGTATTCTTTAAGAAAATTAAGTGAAGAAATTATATATATGTACATATATACATATATATTTAAGGTATATATTTGTTACACATAAAGTATATCTGTGTGTGAGAGAAATCATTTTAATGGTAAAAATAAGTGAAGAAATTTCATATAATTTTCTAATTATGAAAATCGACAACAAAATTTACCCATTCTTTCTACATTCAAAACCCCTATTATTAACCAGCTATGAAAACTGGGTGTTACTTCATTTCTGTCTCTGTATTCATGTGGTCTTACAGTGTTCAGGTCTGAATTTAAGGTAGGTCCTTGCTGTTGCAGACTGTGCTACCAGAGAGACAAGAACACCCCATTGAGATAATGCGTCTTTTATTTCTGTTGGCCCTGTGAGGAGGGACAAAAAGTTCACATTATTAGAGCAACTGTAGAAGAACTTCTGGTCATATTTACATGTTGTTCAACTCAGCATGACAGTATTTGACTCCCTGAAAGAAGTTTCTGTGTTGCCAGACAGGGAAAGAACCACACCTATTAAGAACAGTCATGTGTGGTTTCTTGCATTTTACATTGGGAGATGAAATTCTGTATAATTATTTAGACATTATAGAGAAAAAAAGAAAGACGGTTTAAAAACAGACTACTCTGTAAGTAAAAGTAAGACAAATATTTAAACATCACATTATCAGCCATTTCAGTAGCACTTCTAAGATTTGCTCTAAGATTTTCCAAGTTATGTTGTATTTCTCTGAAGAAAGGTAATTATACTAATTTTTAGGTAATGTACATTTATGCCTAATAATTTCTGAAAACTTTGGTCACAAGTTAAGCCTCTAAATTGTGAGCTTCTATTGAACAGTAATTATTGGCCTGATGGGATTGTCATCTCTGAAACAGGTTGTCATTATTTATAGGTAGAATAAAACCATGTAAAGGAATGACTCCTCATTCAGCTGAGGCAACAGTGTTCACAAATCCACCAGTTACAATTACTTACATAGCATGAAAATCATCCAAATCCAGCAAGACTGTGCAAGGTCTATTTCCTTCTTCTTAAATGGTTTTCCTGAAGTGTACCAAAGACTTATTGCAGTAGATCAGGAATATAAATAGAATATACCAGGAAGTATATTTTCCCAACAAATAACTATCAGCAATGCATTTACTCAACTCGCCTGACATACCAAAGTATAAGCCCTCATAAATATAGTCAAATAGACGTAAACATGTCTATGCACATGTATAAAGATCCAGAAAACTATCCAATGTATAAAAATATATACAAATAGGATTGCATTCAAATGTGCAGGAACACACACCCATATAATTATATAGAGACCTTCACATTTGTAAATATATTAAAAAATACGTATACATATACGTGTATATATACATGTATTTACATATAAACACATATAAATAGATACACTTCATGACTACATTCAGTAATACACACATATATATATAAAGTTATATACTTACATTATGCAAAAATTAAAATGTCCAAAGTTCCAAAATAAAATCTTCTAAATTTGCTGTAGATCATAACATAAAGGCTTTAACTTAGGAATGAAAACCACAGAGACAGAAAATAAAACTATACAAATCTAAACAAAAGGAATTGTCTGGCTTCCATCAGTGGCAATTATCTGGTATTCTTTTATCTGCATCCTTAGTCCTCATGAAATCACCCCATCTTTGCCCTCTCCATTACTACATCAGCCACTTCATGAGAAGGCACTAGTCAGAGGAAAGTTCTTACTAAATGGGGAAGGGGCAGCATCATATCACTGTGAGCAGTAACGGTAGATCATTATAACTGTCACACAGAGATCATTTGATTAGGCACCATTCAGCACTAATACCCACTTAGTCCCTGCTGTACAGACGAAACGATGTTCAACATGATAGTAAACCTGCACAGCAAAATGGCAGGGAAAAATAAATAATAAATCAACATGTAAATGGTCTGTAAAATACAATTTATATTAAAAAAAATGGTTGGCACTCTAACACTATTTCCTTGAATTACTGCCTCCATTCAACAAACAGCTATTAATCTGTATGTGAGCTTTCAGTTTAAGATAAACGACCTTGATTATTAAATGAATCAACTGACATGAATCAATTTGAGATACCAGGGAATGAAATGTGTTTATTAGTTACTATTACTATGGGGCAGTTTAATTCTGTGATTAGGAACTACCAAATATTTATTCATCCTGGAAATAAATATTTATTTCTACTTTCTTCACAACTGCCAAATCTTGAAGGTAGTCAAGATACCCTTTAGAGGGAATAGATGAACAAATTATAGTATGTATGGACAATGAAATACCAATCAGTAATTTTAAAAAAACACACTAACAAAGATGCAGGGGAATCTTCACTGCACATTCCTAAGAAAAATAACCTAGTGTTTAAGACTTGTACCAGACAAGTCCAACCAAATGGTTTCAGTGGTGAAATCATGGAAACAGTGAGTAGATATTTGTCTGCCTGATGTTTGAGGAAGGAAGTAGATTGTTGGGTATGGAGCACCCAGCAATCATAGAACAAGGAAACATCTTGGTGAAGACTTTAGTTTTTTAATTGAAAATAGACTTTTCATCTACTAATAAAATAAGATAAAATAAAAACAAACACACAAACAGAAACAAATAACAACAACAACAACAACAAAAACCCAGAAAAACAAAATGCCAAAGAAAAGGCACAAGAAATGTATAGAAAAAGAAACACACAGATTGGCTAACATAGAAATCCCATAAAACACAAAACTGAAAACCATAATATGTAAGCATAAGACCTTTAGAGTATGGGGGGAAATGCTGAGACAAAGCTTTATGAAAAAATAAACAAACAAACAAATAACAGCAAAAGAAGCACCTCCAAAAACTGTGATTGATTTTGTTTTGTGTTATCCATCTACCATTGGACCTGGCCTTGAAGACTGTTTGTATACCCAGTGAGATACTGTTGTAAAAACAAACAAACAAACAAACAAACATTTTGTATGCAAGTGTTTTATGTGTGTGTGTGTGTGTGTGTGTATGGGTGGGAGGGTGTGATTTTTCATTGCCCTCTCCATTACTACATCAGCCACTTCATGAGAAGTGTTTTTCTGTTGTTTATATGCAAGTCTATCACTTGGAAGCAGCTTTAAGTTTAGGGATGGGGGCATGTATCCACCTCCCCTCTTATCTCTGAGGCACAATATGGTGCAGACCTATGAAGACCCTGTGCATGCTATTAGTCTCTGAGTTCATGTGCATATCAGTTCTGCTGTATTTAGAAAGCCTTGTTTCCATAAGGTTCTCCATACTGTCTGACTCTTACAATCTTTCTGTTTCCTCTTCCTTAGGGTTCCCTGAACCTTGAGGGAAGGGACCTGATGGAGATATCCCATTAAGACTGAGTGTTCTAGGTTCTGTCATTCTCTTCACATTGTCCAGCTTTGGGTTTCTGTATTTATTTCCATTTACTGCAAGAGGGAACTTCTCTGATGATGTTTGAACAAGACACTAGTCTACAATTATAGTGGAATGTCATTAGGAGTCATTTTGTTGCTAGGTTACTTAAGCAGAACAATAGTATTTGGTTTTTTCCTAGGTCCATGGCCTATCTAGTCTCAGGTTCTTGGCCTCCTGAGCAATATCAGAGAAGGGCTCTATCTCATGAATGGGCCTTCAATCCAATCAGATGTTGGTTGGTTACTCCCACAAGTTTTATGCCACTATTGCACTAGCACATCATGCATGCAAGTCACCACTGTTGATCTGAGGGTTTGTGAGTATGTTGGTTTTATCTTTCTCCTTTTTAGTGTACAAAATACCTTCCAGTACCATGAACACTATTCAATAGGAGTGAAGGCTCTATGTAGACACCAGCTTGACTTCTCCATGTTTAACAAGTTGTGTAGGTGTCTTTAGCAATAGGGCCTTACTATTAGTTTTGTAGAGGGCAAACAATAGCCTTAGAAATTGCCTGGGCAATTTGGGTGTTCTGATGGGACCCCTTTGGCCAGTTACTTGGTTAGATATATTCCATTCCCAGGACTGGAAGAGAGATGTCCAACTCTATCAACCCCATTATTTTGCAATATCATTTAGATTACCTTCATATATGTATATATTTTAGGGAGTTTCTAATGTATCAGATTTCCACATAATCCCACAAATAGCAGTTAGTTTTAGGTGTCTCTCCCTTTTTTCCTTTCCTCACTCCCTCTACCCTTCCCTTCTTCATATGATCCTTCTGTTTGAGCCCTCCCCCCATAATTATCCATCCATAATTGTCTATTCTATTTCCTCTCCTTAGGGTGATCCATTCCTCCCTCTATTCCCTTACTCTATACCTAACCTCTGTGGTTATATGCACTGTAGCCTCTTATTAAAGACTGAACAACCAACATCCATATATAAGCAAATACATATCATATTTGTTTTTCCGGAACTGGGCTACCTCACTCAGGATGATTTTCTCTTTCTAGCTCCATCCATTTACCTGCAAATTTTATTTTTTTTAACTGCTGAGTAATAATCCATTGTATAAATGTACCAACTTTTCTTTATCCATTCATCTGTTGATGGACATACAGTCTATTTCTGATTTCTGGCTATTAGAGCAGTAATGAACATGGTTGGACAAATGTTGTGTAGTAGAAATAGACTTCTTTGAGAATATGCAAAAATAGAATGTTGTGGAATAATCTTTTTGTACACTGTGAAGATACATCTTTGCCAAGGTGCTTTCTGATTGGTTTAATAAAGAACTGAATGGCCAATAGCTAGGCAGGAAGAGGTTAGGTGGGACTTCTGGAAAGAGAAAAGGAGAGGAGGTGAATCTAGGTGTGGGAGAGACACCAGAGGACGTGGAGAGAAAACAGGAGCTGCAAGATGGAAGAGAGGCAAAAATCCATGAGGCAAAACTTAGATTAATATGAATGGGTTCATTCAAGTTATAAAAGCTAGTGGGACAAGACTAAGCTATAGGCTGAGCTTTCATAATTAATAATGTCTCCATGTCATTTTTTGTTAGCTGGCAGCCTAAATAAAAATCTGTCTACAATGATACCAGCTGGATATTGAAGAACTATTCCCATCTTCCTGAGTAACCACCACACTGATTTTCATACTGACTGTGCAAATACGCAAAGCTTTTATAATAGATGCAGAACAAGTTAGCGAAATTCTTAAATGGAAGTGAAGTAAAAGAAATCACCCATGATTTTTATATCTTTGCTCAATTCCTAAGCTTGTAAGGAAGATCTCTTCTAGAGAAAGTACTTATTATTAAAAAGCAGAAAGCATGCCATACATGGACCAGGAACTAAAAGCCACCCATAGTTTAGATAATGGAAAAATAAAACAAAATAAGAAAAACAATAAATTTAAATCAGAGAACACTGGCAAGTGAACATTTCTCTTAAAGCACAAGTTACAGAGTAATGAGTAACTATCAATTCACTTAACTCATAGAGCTTCTAAGGATAAGAAATACTTATTGAGATGAAAGCTAACTACCCTTTTTTTTCCTCTAAGGAATTCTGCTGTTTCCAGAACAGCACAATATGCTACATCTCTGACACACAAAGCAGGTGGGAAGTGAGAGGGAAGGAGGGAAAAGAGCATGAAAAAGGAAGGGAGGGAGAAAGGAAAGGGAGGATGTCCCATGAACTTTTGAAGCATTAATGAGTTACTGTTATTGTGTCAAGAAAACTCTAAGAATACTTAAAACCATGCCTTCTATTCTGTTTCTTTTACTGGAACAGTAAATGTCACCAGGCATTTTTGCCTGAAAATTCATTTCCTTCCTCCTGTCTTCATACTCTGTGCCACTCAACCTCATATATATATATATATATTATATTTATATTTATATATAGAAATATATATATATATTTCTAAATCATTTAGCTTCTTACATTTTTTTTTTTTTTTGGTTTTTCGAGACAGGGTTTCTCTGTGTAGCTTTGCGCCTTTCCTGGGACTCACTTGGTAGCCCAGGCTGGCCTCGAACTCACAGAGATCCGCCTGGCTCTGCCTCCCGAGTGCTGGGATTAAAGGCGTGCGCCACCACCGCCCGGCGCTTCTTACATTTTTAAGAGGCAATTTTAGAAATACAAGTACCATACTTTTATAGACTAATGTGATATTTATTCAGAGCTTCAAAAATTACTTTTAGGCAGATCTTATAGAAAATTTCTGTCTAATATCTGTGAATGAATAGTTACAATTCTAAATTGCTGTGGGATGTTCTGTATGGCAAATGTGTTGCTGATTAGTCAATAAATAAAACACTGATTGGCCATTGGCTATGCAGGAAGTGTAGGCGGGACAAGGAGGAGAATAAAGCTGGGAAGTGGAAAGCTGAGTCAGAGAGACACTGCCAGCTGCATGATGACAAACAGCATGTGGAGATGCCGGTAAGCCACGAGCCACGTGGCAAGGTATAGATTAATGGAAATGGATTAATTTAAGCTGTAAGAACAGTTAGCAAGAAGCCTGCCACGGCCATACAGTTTGTAACCAATATAAGTCTCTGTGTTTACTTGGTCGGGTCTGAGAGGCAGGTGAGAGAGATTTGCCCAGACTGTGGGCCAGGCAGGAAAACTCAAGCTACACTAAATTTCTTTTTTTGCATGTGTGTTTTGAGCCAGAGCATTTACACTTCAGAACAGAGATTCTAAGAACTAAGTAGCTCAATGTAGTAACCTAACTTAATCATTAGGATATCCTTTTAAAATAATATTTATCTTAATTATGAAAGGTTCTATGCAGATTCTCATACTGCAATAACAATAGATTATAAAAACTGGATATATCCTGAAACCTATTACAATAATTAAATCACATCTAGAGTAGTGCTAATTTGATATGTTGGAATTATCATGAACAGCATAATCATTATTGTGCTGCATGATTAAATAAATGCTTCACATAACTAGCTGTCATTATGCCAATGTAATTTTGGAATTTCTTTTATTTTCCTTTCCATTTCATCAATATCACCACTAATGTTGATATTTTCTGCTAATGTCATTCATAATTAATCATGGTTATGATTAGATCAAGCATAGTTCATTATAAAGAAGATCGTTTTCCTCTAGACAATGATTTTTTTCATTGTTAGGCTCATCGTTTCATTACGAAACCAGAAATGCAGCTTCACCACCTTTGCTGTGGTATGTCTGCTCCTTGGGACCTCAGGAAGGAAACAAAAGAAGAACATCTCTAAATATCACCTAATATTCTGTTCTTTCCCATGAAGTGTATTTAAATCAAACGTTATGGCTAGCCATGCTTGAGCTCTTCATTAATTATCTCAAGATATTATTAAAATGCAAATTCTAATTCATTAATCTTGTGTGGGACATGGGATTTCTGACAAATTTTGTTAACTGATGTTCTAGGGACTATGCTTTAAGTAGCAAGGATCTGCTAAACTATACCATAAAAACCACCCAGTTCAATGGCCCTTAAGCAAGGCTCTGGATCTCCAAAGCATTTAACCAGAGATTTTATGATTCTATTATTTACAGGATATTTATATGTATGTGGATATAAGTGTGTATTTCTGGAGTGTAAATTTTAATTATTAGATTGTTTGAGAAACTTATGATTTAAATTATGTGACTTCTGTTCAATTCAGTCCATTTTTGAAGAGTGAACTGAAGAACAAGGGGGCTGAGATTTCGGCAAGATTGACGGTGAGCTACAAAGCTTGGACCTGCCTTCACTTTTTGGTACCCAAGGCAGAAAATTTTGTAGTACTATTAGACTGTCTTTCAGGCTTTGATTAGAAAGAAGAAAATTTAAAATGCACTAAATAAGTGACAGTAAAGAACAAATAAGGGAATGTAAACATGTTTAGGTAACTGAGCCCTTTAAGGATGTAAGGGTATTTGGCATAGATTATATGAGAAACTGGTGAAGAGTCAGGAACATATAATGCCATGAATAAATAATGTCCTTGACAGAGAAGAATGTGGCAAAAGCAAGGGCTGTGACTGTGAAAGCAGAGGCAACAGAGCTCAAAGGTAAAGGTAATTCTGAGGTCTAGTCGTATATATTAGTGGCAGAGCATTGCATAGAATGTACAAAACAGAGTTTGGTCCCAAGTACTGAAGGAAAATGAGGATAAATATGTGAATAAGAAGGAGGAAGAGAGCTCATGATTTTACAGACCAACATGGCATTTACTTAGAAGAATTTTACGATTTATTCTAGTTTTATCTACATCTGATAGAAAAATAAAGTTTAAAATCTTTTTAATTTTCTTTTTAAATTTCATTTCAATGTTTTGAGCCAGAACATTTATGCATCAGAATAGAGGTTATATATAAAAACTCAAGTTATCTTTTTCTATCTGAATAAAAACTGTACACAAAAATACTTGTATTAAGTTAAAAATTTCACTGAATATTAAAAAATTTTAATAAGTGAAAAAAATCTTTGTATCTGCACTCCAAAAAAATGTACTTAAAGCATCATTTTGTAAACAAAACATAAAAATAGCATACATCCTTTGAAATGAAGTTTATTAACATTTAGTTGTTTAATTGATGGGTTTAGATATGGTGTTTTCATTAATATACATAATGTACAACTATTATCCTTTTGTTTTCTTCCTTCTACCCCTTGTCTCCCTCCCTTTCCGCATTCCATTTCATTGTCTTAAAAAAAAATCTAGATTATACAAATGAATGAAATCATGGAATATCTATCTTCCTAAGTATAGTTTAATTTTATTTAACATGAACATTTCAGATCCATTCTTTTGGAAGCAAATGAAAAAAACTGACCTTCTTAAGGCTTAATGACAATCCAACCCTTGGTGTATTGTAGATGAAATTCTAAATGGTCTTATTAAATAAGAAACAGCGGGGCGGTGGTGGCGCATGCCTTTAATTCCAGCACTCTGGAGGCAGAGCCAGGATCTCTGTGAGTTCGTGGCCAGGCTGGGCTACCAAGTGAGTTCCAGGAAAGGCGCAAAGCTACACAGAGAAACCCTGTCTCAATAAAAAAAGAAAAAGAAAAAAAGAAAAGAAAAAACAAGAAACACAGAAAAACCAAATACAGAGGTAAAAGCCCAAGAGATAGGAGCACTAGCGAATAGCCTTTAGCTTACCACTCGCTGCTGTCCTTCCGCTGAGAGAGAGCCCTTCTTCTGTGTGACGTCTTTTTATTGCCTTTCTGTTCTACCTTCTCATTGGCTCTAAACCCAACCACATGATGTCCTCTTTACTGCCTGTCTATACAGACCTCCAGGTCTCTATGGTTCATACTGGGTTTAAAGGTTAGGGTCACTGCTTGGCTGTGTCCTTGACTATGCAGAGACTCTGCCTGCCATGTGATCGGATTAAGGGCGTGTGCAACCACCGCTGGACTTCTGCTAAATGACTTACTTTTAGCTCTGATCCCCAGGCAACTTTATTTATTAACAGACAAATAAAACCATATTTCAGCACAAATAAAATATCACCATAGTGTATACTTGCTAGTGTAATTTGAAGACAAGCATTGTGAAACCTCCAGAATTGTGCATCTCTTGCTCTACTGTGTCTTATGTAACAGTATGTATGTTCTTAAAAGAGTTCCTGCCCTGGTTGGGGAGGTAGTTGTTTTGTCAGACTCATGAGGTATACATGTAAAAACTTCAAGCTGTGCCACAATTCCAAACACTGTTAGAAGTTTCCAGGCAACGGACATCATTAAAGATAACACAGAGCATACATCTAATCATGGATCCTCACAACAGCTGCTGCCTGGAACAGAGGGGAAAAAAAAAACATTTTAAACAGTACCAAAGTTCAGTAGGCCACAGGAAGATCTGTAAAATGTAACTAGATGCCTCATTTAAAAGAAACACAAATTTGAAATGTAAGGTATAAAGTTATAGTTTTCCATTTAATTCTAAGTTATTGAATAAAATAAGGGGACCAATGGTTTTCTGAAAGGAAATGCTGACTAAAAGGTTGCAGACATTCATTGCTGACTGTCTTTGTCATATCTAGGCCACACGAATTCAAGTTATGTTGGAATCTACTTTGTGAGTGATATCAGAGATTGCTCTATCATGATTAAAGGACATAAAGAATTCAGAAGTGATTTGAAATTGTTAAAATAAGTGTCTACTTAAATGGAAGCAGGGGAGAAAACGTCTAGTGTGTTTCCACCAGCTACCTGTGACCTATTTAAAATTCAATTCTTATGTGGTCCTATCAATTCTCAACACCCACCAATGCTATTAAAATGTCAGGATAGCATTTGATCAGCTAGCCAGAGCTTTAGTTACTCTCTAGCTCTGTTTCTTGAACAAGAAACTGGTCTCTGTTTCATACTTGAAGCTTTACTAAACTGACCAAAAATGTTTTTGCATAATCTGTATGAAATGAGTCTCCCTTTCTTCTTCCTCTTCTTCTGCTTGTGTTTTCCTTCTTCAAGGAGAACTTTTTGGTTCTCAATAGTTAACTAAGAACTCAAGTGTTTCGTCTTCTAAGAAACTCCCCAAATCACCAGCCTAGAATGTTCAGTAATCACTGCCATTTTGCAATATACTGACTTTATCATCCTTTCTTGTATTGTTCCCAAATGATGCCATTGTGGCTGGCTTTCTGCCTACATTGAATACTCTCTAAGCCATGTCCTTCATGTCTGAATCACTGAAATCTCATGGTAGGTGCCCATGAAATGTTTGTTTAATTGAAATAGTCACCGTTCAGTTATATGTGCCATTAGTGAGAAACAAGGGAAAGAAGACAAACTAATGCTGGTTGTGTGAGTTGCAGACATGAGAACTGGGAGGAACTTCTTAGGGCTTTTCCACTGACAGGTATGTCTGTGCTTACTAGCTACTCACCTGTCTAGGAATTCAAAAATCCCTCCTTTCCCTGTGTCACTGAGCTATCACTCTGTCCTAATTTTATATCATGCATTTTTCCTCATTTTCATCAATTCCATTTAAAACCAACAAAATTCTTCCTACATCAAGACTTACGTAGATGGTAGCTCTTTTTCCTAGGTTCTTTTTTACTTCTCCGATTCTAAACTCAATTATTCACCCCACTTCTTAAAGTCTTCTTCAATAATCTCGTCAATGTAGCCACATTGCTTCTGCATCATTTTCTACTAAACTATTTTGTTCTGTTTATTTTCATAATACTCCACTTCAAAGTTTATTGTAATTTTCTTGCTGTGTATGAGCCCAGCAGCATGGCTCAGCAGGCAAAAATAACTAAACCCGACCTCCTAAGTTCAATTTCTGGATCATACACACTGAGAGGAAAGAACTGACTCCCACAAGCTATCCTCTGACCTCTATGTGGGTACAGTAACACGCCCCCACACACCAATTAGTTAATTAATTAAATGGAAAAATGTAAAAGAATAAAATAGCTCTAAGTCAGAAACCATATCTATGTCACTCTGTCCTGTGTCTCCATCAGTGGAAATAGCTCAATTATGTGGTAAAATGATCAGCAAATATGTATAGATTTAATGGAATTAGGACTGTTTACCTTTTGAATTTCTATAAAATATAGTGAAAGAACTTGGGTTGAAGTTACATAAGAAAACCATATCTCACTGACTAAATTAAAGAAATCTCTCTTTTACCTTGTCATTCTAACTGACCTTCCTGCTTTCTCTCCTTCCTTTTTAGCATTGATTTGATTTCTATTACATGCTATGTGTGATATCTTACATTATATTGAGTCTATAGGCTATGACCTACACAAAAGACTTTAATTTTGCAGTGCCCAAGATATTGACTAGTGTCATGTGTTTTAGAACACAAAACTACTTGACCTTATTGTCTTGATGTTCATCAGAGTTCAAGGACACATTTGTTTAAATGGCCCATACATTGAAGAACCATTAGAAAAACTAAACAAATTACTAGAGATGTTGAAATACCCTCTGACATACTGAACACTGATGAGAAGAATTAAAATGAATGCCTTTATTTTTTTCATCAACAAGGTAGTATGCTGTGTGATCTAAAGCTTGCCCTGCCTATCAGCTAGGATTGCACAAGCAGAGATGTATAGGAATACAAAATTTGACATATTTTCAGAACTTCACGTGTTTCTGGAGAACAATGTTAGAGGTAGAGAAAGAAGGTCACATAGTAGCCACAATACCAATGGAAAGAAGATCATAAAACACTGAAGTTGATAGAGGTTGAGGTTAAATCCTATTTTGTGGATGATAATGCCTATTCTTTAGGCAACCAAGTAGAGGGTTAAAGAAAGTAAATCCAGATACAGTCATCCAAATGAAAACAATGAGGTAGGAGAGAATAGCACAGATTCTTGGAAAGAAGTCTATAACAGATACCTGTGTTGGAGTCACATTCTTAGGTCTTGAACTATAGGATATGGGAATTGAAGGCCAAGGAATATTGTAATCTGGATTGGGATTGGTAGTGACATTCACAACATATTGGAAGGTGGAAAGTTTGTTATGTCAACATTTTAGCAGCTTCTTTGTGGTAAACATGGTCACTTTTCTTGTTTGATTACTGTTTTATTACAATACTAAGAGGGAAGCAGAACAGGACTTGATCCTGAGGAAAGCCCAGGTTTGGAAGCAGTGTATGTCCTCCTTTTCTTTGACTACCCAATCTTTTCCCCACATTTAACTAACAGTTCCTTTGCCTCTTACTAATATTTCTCTAGTATGATTTCCCTCACCTTTTCAGTTTTATGTTACAAAACACAACGTAGTGAATATTATTTGTGTATGAATATCCTCTCCTTGAGAACAGGGTTTAGCTATGCATTGATTAGGAAGCATAAGTCCTACCTTATGGTAAGTATTTTATCTAAAGTGTTCTTACACTAAGAAAATCAGGATGAAGTGTCCTGTATCACTAATTTTTCCCTATTGTACTCTGTTAAAATATATGACTTGTTTTATACATATATATATAACAAGTACCTGGTGCTAATATGTCACCATCATTCACTGAATTTTATATATATATATATATATATATCTCCCATAATTCAAAATTAATATAATTGTTTAGTATTCCCTAAATGCAAATAGCCAGATGGCTACTTTAAAGGAAGCATTTTCTGTGTAGATTTCTTTTTAAACATTTTTTTTGCTACATTGCACAATTATGGCCTAGCAACACTGCAGAGGGGTTGCCAGGGTAGGGTAGGAGAAAAAGCTTGGAGTCAGCTAGACTTGTCTGAACCAGCTAGCCTTGTATGAGCCAGTTAGCCTTCCCTGAACCAACTAGCTTTGCCTGAACCAGTTAGCCTTGTATGTATGAGGCAGCTAGCCTTGCCTGGACCAGCTAGCCTTGCCTGATCCAGCTAGCCTTGCCTGAACAGCTAGCCTTGCCTGAACCAGCTAGCCTTCCCTGAACCACCTAGCCTTGCCTGAGCCAGTTAGCCTTCCCTGAGCCAGCTAGCCTTCCCTGAACCAGCTAGCCTTGCCTGAGACAGCTAGCCTTGCCTGAACCAGCTAGCCTTGCCTGAACCAGCTAGCCTTGCTTATAGCTGACCTGAAGAGTGATGACTGTTAGGACTCTTAATGTTCTCATACATTTCCAAGTACATTTGTTGAAAAAATTCTCTGATCTATACATTTTAAAATTCTAGCACACTAAAACAATCTACTGACCCATTTATAATCACCATATCTTCAGTCTTATACTCACACCAGACTATAAAGTTTTGTGGAAAAAATTAAATTACTTCTGATATTACTTTTATACAAAATAAGAATGGATATTGTTTGTATAGTCCAGAGAAAATATTTCATGAAAATATCCAGATCACTGAATATGAATTGATTTTGGCTAAAATTGATCTTTATGTTAGTATTTGTATAGGGTTGAAATGATTATATAGATTTGTTCTGTGTTTTGATTCTCTATTCAACAATTAAAATAGTTGGCATTCAGAAAAACACATAACACTAAAACAAGGCACTTTCATCAAAATTTTTTCTCTCTTTGTAAATTATAATATTCAAACATTTGAGTTAGTTTTCATTATTTCCAAAAGAAAACTAAAATTTGTTCCTGGTGCTAATATGTCATTATTATTCACTAAATTTTAATTGCACAACATCTCAAGCTCCAAATCTTCAGATATCAGTACACAGCCTGGAGTAGCTGCAGAAACCAGGAAAGCAAAATGGCATCATTGACAGGGTAGGCAGCTGTGGGCAATAGAGAGGGCAATAGCAAGATACAAGTGGTTTGATACGGGAAATAGGTAAGGAGAGTCTCTTTAGGGAGGTAGAGGAAGGTAAATACAGAAAGGGCCAGGATAGCAAAATAACAATGGGGATGTCTGAAAAGGTCTTAAGGAATCATACTATTATCTGTCTAACTAAAGAAAAACAATATAATACACATAATTCTATGAATAAATATGCATAAACTGTTTTAGAGAGCTTTTCTCATCTGGACTGGTAAGACTCCTTTTAAGAGCTAAACTCCACCTAACAAAACCCCCACTACCAGATACCAGACATGAGAGGCCCAAGTTTGAGTTGTTGACCAGCCAAAACATGCAGCCTATTGTTATTGGCCTTGGTTGCCCTCCAGAGGTAGAAGCAAGTATCTATCTCTGGAGACAACATGCACTTAAAAAGCAGAGCCCAGAGAACTCTAATCTGGAACTGACCTGAATGTCGCCTCCCTGAGCACTAGGTTTATGATACAAGAAGGCATTTGAGCTTCCAAAGGAGGGAAGCAACCTATCATCCTACTCAGCTATGACACCTGTGGATTGCATGACAGGGTAGCACTAAGTGTGCAGTAGTAGTACACATATCTTGATGGTAACCAACAGCTCAAGTCATGGATATTGGAGAAGAATCTACAACCACTGCTTACACTGAACCAGAATAATCTAAATATTTGTCCTTATACCCAATGATAAGTGTAGTCCTCATCTCTCATCAAGAAAACTCATCTTTGCAACAGCTGGAGACCACTACATGTTCAAGGCTGAGCATTTAACCACCACTTCTAAGCATGTTGAAAAGCTATGAGTCTATGTTCACTTATTCACTGAAAAGAGAAACTTTTTAATTAAGGATGAAGGGAACATTTGTCTGTTGGTATAAACATAAGTATTCAAAATGTACCATGTCAATTCAACTGAAGAACAATAGTGAGTTCTTCCTTTTCTCATTTATGGATTGTTGAACAAATTCACTGGACCAGGCATTCATTTCCTTCTCTACTACAGACCTCAAATCAATTTGATAACAATTAGGTTTTGCTACTTTTGCACTACTGGGCACATTTTGCTTGGGAATTGACACTGTAGTTCACGTTGTGCACAGCTGAGTAAAAACATAAGTGCCTCTATTACCCAGCACACTTCATAGTATCTTCCATCACTGGAAAAACTATACAGCATCCTGGGTGGTTTCTTTCTAAGTATGTTTGCCATTGGCAAATAGAAAAACTACAACTTTGTACATAAATTTTGTATCTTGCCATTTTCCTGAAAGTGTTTATCTGCCTGGCATTTTCTAATGGAATGATGAGGATCCTTTTGTATAGAATCATATCACCTGAAAATAAAGACATTTTGACTTCTTTTCTCATTTGTATCCCTTTAATTTCCTGCTTTGTCTTATTGCTGTAAGATTTCTAGCACTTAATTGAATGGGAGTGGGGAAAATGAAAACATTGTCTTATTCCTGATATTACTGGAAATGCAGAAATGCTATTTATTATGAGTTTGATTATAGGTTTCCATATATAGTCAATATACATATATACACACAAATATATATATATACACATATATATATATATATATATATATGTGTATATATTCCATCTCTAGTCTCTTCTGGTATTTTATCATGAAGAAATGCTAGATTTTGTTAGAGCCCTTCTCTTTATCTATTGTGATGGTCATGAGGTTTCTGTCCTTAAGCACATTTATGTGATAACTAATGTTAGTTGACCTGTGGTTACTGAACCTTTCTTGTGTCTTTGGATTGAAGTCAACTTGAATATAGTGAATAATTTTTTGATGTCTTTAGTTCATTTTCCAAGATTGGTAAAGAATTTAAACATCTGTGTTTGGCAGAAAGTCTGATCTGTACTTTCTTGTGGTGTTGCTTATTTTTGGTATCAGGGCAATAGTGACTTTAAAATCATTACTTCCATTTATATTTTATGGAATAGCTTGAAAAGTGTTTGTGTTTCTTAGAAGTTCTCATATACTTCTGAATGGAATTCATCCTGAGCAGGCTATTTGTAGATTGGGATACATTTTATTACTGCTTCATTTTGTTGCTTATTATATACTTGTTCACACTAATCTTTACTTAGCTGATTGACTGTAAAGTCTCTGACCTGTGTGAAAACCTAACATTCCTGAACATTCTAGTGAGGCTAGGCTGATCACCTAATACTATAAGATAGGCAGTCCTGTAACGAGATACTGTACTTTTTCTTCCGTGGATCCCCTGCTCTATTGTAGTAGCTCACCTGACTACAGCCATGTACCATCATAATTCTGCCTATGTTGCAGAAATATTTTTTGAATTATTCAGAAAAGTGTAACTTCTCCTTTTCTTCTTTTTACCTGTTTTCTAAATACACATTGCTTAACACTCTGGGTTTCCCCAGCATTCCTGGAATCCATACACTTCCTCTGAAGCCTCCCTCCCTGCCATGTGGCTGCTTGTTACTATGTATCTGATATCCATGATAGCTTAAATGGCATGTGCAGAGAGTCTGACTCCTAATTCCCAATGGGTCCAATGACCTGGGACAGATGTGTGAAGTCAAAGAAACTATGACCACCTATTTCAAACAATTGGCCCCAGATAGCCTGGGCTGTTTTTATTTATACAGTTTTAATAGTTTGCATGAACAGGTTTACAATCAAATGTATTTCCTTAAGTTTCTAAAAAAGATTCCAATAATTGTGTTTGTTCCTTTACCTCTTTCCCCTGCTGTCCCCCAGCTTTCCCACCAGTAACCATTCCCTACTTGACTCATAGCTTTAATGTCAGGCAGTGTTGCAAGTGACAAAGGAAGTTTTTCTAGCTAGGCACATCTACAGGTAGAACAGTGTGCCCAGTTGACAGCATTTGCAGTTACAGCGTCATGCAAAGTGAAAGAGGGTTTTGTCTCTGGTGGTTAATGCTTACCTCTAGGCAAATCTAAGTTCTTCCAATTCATTCATCAGTGAAGGCTGAATCAGTTCATTCTTCATTCTGTACTAGTCTATCTCTTCCAAGTTTTCCTATTTATCCTATAGGCAACATAACTTGGAAACTTACTCTTAATAGTTGGGATTGTTTATCCCTTGTTCTCATATCCTGTTCCTTAACTTCTTAGGGTATGAGAAATGAGAGAACCGTGAGTTTCTATGATTCTGCTTCATTCCCTGTCTCTAGGCTCTAACCATCAACTCCTGATACTATCTATTTATTAGCATTTCTACTAGATTCTTGTGGTTAAAATCATTCTCCCAGAACAGTTATGTAGATTTGTAATACCATGAGCTACTGTGAATCTTTCAGACTAGTCACAAGATGTATTGGAAAGGCAACATCTTGTTCTTGAGAATCCTGAGTTCATGGTCACACTTGAAACCTCACAGGCTTTAGGAGCTGAATTAGGTCCACTGTATATTTTTAACAACATCCCTTCTGGCTCACTCAGAGGAGAATCATCAGGGAGAAGTTGTCCTTGTACAAAAGCCATTTCATCAGTAGCTCTAAGAAAGCGAAACTAGAGGCAGCCAGCAATACGATTTATATACAGAAAGCAAGGAGAGCAGGCAGCACATATGCTCCTGGGGTCCTGCCCAGAATTATGCAGTGAACTCTCGGTTGGCCTTGACAAAAATGGATCAGATTCTCCATGGCCTTGCCACAAGGAGAATTTGTCTGTGTCATTCTCAGGCCTTGTCCCCCAAAGAAGTCATGTGGCTCCAGCAGGCATGACTGTTCTTCTCCTTTCCTTGATTTTCCTTAGAGGCAGCAGGTAAGATGTAAAACTTCACTTCCCTGGGAGAGAAACAACAACAATAGTTACATTTGGTTGTGTACATAACTAAGAGGCTGTACAGGAGAACACAGAAACCAATAGCATTATAATTTACTTAGTATTTGTACTTCTTCAATATCTTAAAACAATGCCTATGCTGTATACAAATAAAGCTCTAGATGCCTGAATTCCTACTGCAGGTTTTATTATCTGTAATGTGCTCCTAAATTAAAAAAAATCAATGGAAAATTACAGTATTATTTAATTAATTGTGTGTGTGTGTGTGTGTGTGTGTGTGTGTGTGTGTGTGTGTGTGTGTGTGTGTTTTACTAGATTTGGTGGTTTGAATAGGAATAGCCCACATAGACTCATGTATTTGAATGTTTGGTCCCCAGGGGGTGGATTATTAGGAGGTGTGGCCTTGTTGGAGTAGGTGTGCCCTTTTTGGAGGAAGTGTATTACTGGGGGACAGGCTTTGAGGATTCAGATGCTCAAACCAGGCCTGTGTCATTCTTCCTTCCATCTACCTAAGGATCCAGATGTAGAAGTCTTAGGCCCTCTCCAACACCATGTCTGCCTGCACTCCACTACACTTCCTGCCATGAAGATAAGGGAATAAACGTGAACTTTAAGCCAGTCCCATTGATATGTTTTCCTTTATAAGAGTGGCCCTGATCATTGTGTCTCTTCACAGCAGTGGAAACCCTGAGGATGACAGAAGTTAGTAGCACGGAATGGGGTAACACTATGATAGGCCTGACTATGCAAGTTTTGTTGGGAGGAATGTGGACTTTGGGACTTTGGATTAGAAAAGCAGTTGAATACTTAAAGCTAAAGCAGGCTTTAAGCACACAAAATAAACAGAACTCATTTTCCAACAATGTTACTGAATCCAATAGAGGACATACTTTCTTATGTTGTTTGAGATCTACGCTTACATAGAATCTCTCCACCAACAAACAAGGAATTTTTGAATTTCCTGGCTAAACACTGGAAAATTCATCAGTAGTTCTTTTTAGTGACTTAAACACAGTTAAAAATCACATTCTTTAGAGCCATAATTTCTTATTATTCTGAAAATTTTATTTATAAATATATTTAACTGTTACATCCAATGAGTCACATGGATTTTAAATCATCCCTCATCCTGGTACTAATGAAAGACTAGTTATTTACTAACAGTAAACTTAGAATCATAGTGTAGGTTCATGTATATCTATTTAAACATTTATTATTGCTATGAACACTCATAGGTTGAAACAGTCACACGATTATGCTAGAATGCATGATACCCTATGTTACTAATGTCTTTTGATGAAATACATCACAGTACCATGTACAGATGTTCAATATAAATTTGGTTGCAGTGGAGGAAGTAAATTGCATCAGTCTCATTAAAGGCATAGCACCAAAGATCAGGGAATTCAGCAAGGGAAGATGCATATATCTACAGGATGGAATCAGTCAAAGTGGTTGATTGGATACCATAGTCAGAGAGCAAAACAAGAAGGAAAAAGTGTCAAGGGATATCATGCTCAAAGAAAGTGACTGATAGACATGATGGCATGCCAGTGATGTGTTAGTGATGTCTTCAGCACTGGAACCATACTAAAAGATTGTGGAGTGTAACCAAGAGCCTTGGCAATAGCCTGTGATGTTTTGGGGGGAGGGTCTATGGGATCCCTTTGGACAAAGACTCAGGTAATCCATTCCTGGCACTGTAAGTATCAATCTGTAACACAAAATGTCAAATTTGGGCATTGTCTCCCCAGTTTTGTGGTCATTCTATTTAAATTCCTTTCATTTATGGCTATATTTTAGGAAGCTTCTAAGGTAATAAGTTTCCATGTAGTTTTAAAAAAGGCGATTAGTATTGATTGTCCCTCCTCATATTCCTTCCTTTTCCTTGCCCTCCCAACTCCTTCCCAGTTTAACCCTCCAATTTTAGTTTTCCATTGATCTTTTATATCACTATATTTTATTTCCCCTTCCTTGGAAGATCCCCTCCTCCCACCTATTCCCTTACTTTGTGATTATTCAGATTGAAGCACACATATTAAAAGCTTAGAAGCTAATATCCACATATAAAAGAAAACATATAACATTTTGGGATTCTTTAGGGATTCTTGTAGAGTTCTCTGGGTATATACAGATTGCAGTGCACATATCAAAAGCTTAAAAGCTAATATCCACATAAAAGAGAAAATATATAATATTTGTCTTTTGGGTTTCTTGTAGAGTTCCTTGTATATATGCCCAATAACATACAGATGAATCTTGTGGTAGGTCTGTATTTCAGCTTTTTGAGAAATCTCTGCACTGATTTCCACACTAGCTGTACTAGCCTATACTCCCAACAACAAAGTGTTCTTTTTCTGCATCCTCAACATAATATACTGTCATTTATTTTATTGATCTTGGCCATTCTGACTGGGGTAAGAAGAAATCTTAAAGTTGTTTTAATTTTCATTTACCTGATAACTAAAGATGTTGAACATCTATTTGTTTCTTAGCCATTTGTGTTTAATATTTAGTTCCATGGAACATTCTTTAATTGGGTTGTTTGTTTTCTTTCTTTTGTTTCTCTTCCTTCCTTCCTTTCTTCCTTTCTTTTTTTTTTTGATACAGGGTTTCTCTATGTAGCCTTGGCTGTCCTGGAACTCACTTTATAGACAAGGCTGGCCTCAAACGCAGACATTCACCTGCCTTTGCCTATGAAGTTCTGGAATTAAAGGGATGCACCACCATCATCAGGTCAGGCTGTTTGTTTTCTTGATATTCAGGGTTTTTATATTTTTATTTAGTCTAGATACTAACCCTTTATCAGAAATATAATTGGTAGATATGTTATTTGTCCCATTTTGTAGGCTTGGTCTTTGCTGTCAACAAGGTAAGCTTTACTGTGCTGCCCAGATGAGGTGCAGGGCCAGCTTTCCCCAGTATTGGGGCTCCTATGGGGAGTCAGCTCCTCACCAGCTCTAGGTGGTAGGGACGAGGAATAAATTAATTGACTGCCATAGAAACTCAGTGCAAGTATTTATAGGTGGAGAATGGGGTTTTGATGTGTACAACACTTAGTAAAAAGACAGCAAAGAAAGTAAGGAGGAGAGAGGAAAATGCTACTCAATAGAGGAATAAGTGGTAGTTGTGTTCCTGCAGATATAAGTTAGCAGAGAGATGACAGATAGTGAATTCTTACCATCATTGTGACTTACGGTTCCATTAATACTTAATGTTTCATCTGAGAGAAGATCTGTGCATTCTTGAAAAAACTAAGGTTCAAAAAAGAGCCTTGCATTGGAGCCTTTGATTCACACAGTCACTCACTCAAACATTTCTAGACCTCTGCTATGAGACAGGCATAAGAAGAAAGTAGGGTGAAGTTAACTGTGCTTTGTTGGAGATGATTCAGGGTCTGATTTTCCAGTGTAGATGAGGTGCAGATGCCTTCAAGCTAGGTGTGAGAGAAAAGAGACCTGTAAGTCTAGCAGCCTGCTCCTTCCTATTTAGGTAACCTACAGGTGATCAATCTTCCTGCCATTCAGATTTCTCTTCTATAAGACAGGCATAATCGAAGTGCAGTCCTCATACTTTTATAGCGATTTAATCCATGTGAAATGTACAGAACAGATACATAGAAAGACTTAGATAATTACTAACTGTAATGGTACAAAGACAAGAGGCAATAAGGCCAAGAATATTTGTGAAGAAAAGGTTTGGTGGTCTGAGTGAGTTGGAAATCATGTAGGAGACAAAGACTCTCAGAAAATATATTTCCTATTGTGAGGACATATAGCATTTTTGTTGTTGTTTTGTTTTGATTTGTGTGTGATCCTCTGATACCCTAGTTCCAATGCTATGTTTCTAGAATCTCTTTTTAAATTTTACATGAGTTAGTAACATGTATTCTCATGGAAGTCCAAAAACTGATGTCCAAAACTATTAATATAATTCACTCACTGTTCAAACAGATAATAATAAAAATATTTATGTACAATTTAAATATATTATCTCAATAAAGGAATTGTATATTAATCCAGACATTCTAAAAATCTTTCCTCCTGTCTTCTGAGTCTTATATAAGACTGTCTTGTTTCAAAGAAAGTGATCAGCCAAGACAAAATCTTATACAGGGAACTGAAGAAAAAAGGTGCCTTTAATTCCTTATTTTGTGAAAAACACTGAAAATAATCTCTCAAACATGTTCATGTTCATACCATCAATTTTAATTTTGGACTGAGATACTAGTTGAGTTATAATTTTGATTTTATCTTTTTGTTAACCTTTGTTGTATGTTGTATGGTTTTTATTTGCTTTTGAGTTGTTTGAACATTTCTCTATTTTTATTTTCAGAGAAGAGAGACAAGGAATTTTGATCATATCAAAACGATAATAAAGAATGAAATTCTTGACATTGTAGTCTTATAGATATGGATTAGTTGATACATATATAATAATATGGGTGTGAGTGTGTGTGTGTATAATATATATTCTCAGTAGGGTGTGATCTTCATTTCAAAAATTGGGAATCTGAGAAATAAAGGAACTTGTCAGACAGGATCTTGTTCAGTAGGATTTTGATTCCATTGGGGCACATGGAACACTACGCAAAGAGGAGTGGCCATGCTATGCAATGTTATTAAGAATTTCACAGTGAACCAGCAGAACACTTGCTAAACCCACATGAGGTGGTTCTGAGAGTGATGTTGTGAGTGACTGAAGGCACAGGTCACATACCCACCAATCTACTTCTCAGTTTAATCCACCCTAACTTAGGTAAAGGTATTTTTATCCAAATTTCATTTTTAAAAAGAAGTACTGGTTCGTTTTCCATCATTTCTCAATTACAGATGCAGATTGTTTTGTGGTACTGACTTAATGGTCTGGTCATGAACAATTGCTCTCTTCATTATCTAGCCCAGTGCCTTCAAGTTTTCTTAACAAGAGAAATTTTTTTAACCCAGTCTTTCCCTAAGTGATATTTTTTGCAAAAAAAAAATTATTTATATAGTCCTTGTTTGGTATCACTCATGTCAAATCCGAGGAAAGTATGCACCTCCTTAATGAATTCCTTTCTGGTCACTATAAGAAAAAACAGAAGCAACATGAGAGAGGAAGTTATTTTATTTTTTACATTTTAAATTCTTTGAGATAATCTCACATTGTAGCCAATGACTGTCTGAAGCTTACTGTGTAGTCTATCCCAGACTGATTTCCTCTGGCTCATCTTCCCAATGCTGAGATTCCAGCATTACATCACCACATCTAGCTAGGGGAAGAAGTGTTACTTTTGACCCAAAGCTCATAGGGATACAGTCCTTCCTGGTAGGAAAAACATGACAGCTGAGATACCTGATTCCTGGAGGTGGGAGATGTGTCAGCTGGTATTTTTTTTTTTTTCAAAATCATATCAGAGAGCTCAGGCAAGAAGCAGGCAAGCTTGTAAATTTATGCATCACTCCTGTGATCTTATGTGCTAAGAGCCCAACTAGCATCCACTAGTGAGGATGCAGTTTTCAAACTCATGTCTGTGAAGGATATTTTACCATCCAACCATAATATGCCTATTCTATATCTTTGAATTCACCTCAATAAGACATGGGGATAAAGAGTTCCACAAAAGTCTTTGACTAGTAGCTCCCACGAAAGTAAAATTCTATGTCTTCTTTTCAATATTGAAGTTGATTTTCTTCAAATGTATATATCTGTGTGACATGCATGTATATACATGCACATTTACTTTTGTGTGTAGATGTAGCGGGGAGGGGGAGTTGAAATTCATATCAAGGCCCTAGATTGACATTGAACATCTTCCTTAATCACTTTCTGCCGTGTGCATAAATACAAGGTCTTTCATTTAAACCCAGAGTTCATCATCAATCAGACTGATTTAACTAGCCAGCTTACTAAAGCAATCCCTTGTTTCTGCTTCCTAAAGTCTGGGATTACAGGTGGGCTACAATACCAAGCTGGTTTATATGAGTCTGGGAGATCTGAACTTTTATCCTTGAGTTTGTGTGATAAGCATTTACCAGTGATCCATTCACAATAAAGATGAATTTTAGTGTTATTTCCCAATAAGGAACTTATGAATATTACATGAAATTATTTTAATTCATTTATGAGTAATAGATTTATACATAGTAGCCATGTCTCTTTTAGTGTCTGAATCTTGTTGCAATAATTATATTTCTTGTTGTGATGAAATAACATATAATAAATTTTTGTTGTGACAAAAGTAACTTAAGTAATGGACAGATTTATTTTGATTAACAGTTTGAGACGTAAAACTTGTTACTGGAGAAAGCATGGAGGTAAAAACACAAGTGAACCAAACCATAGTCAAGAAACAGAGAAAGAGAGAGAGAGAGAGAGAGAGAGAGAGAGAGAGAGAGAGAGAGAGAGAGGCTTGTACTTATGTCCTTTTTTGAAATTGATAGTTTCACACATTTAAGAGAATTTTAGTCATTCCCACTCCTCATTACCTGCTCATTACCTGTCTTCTGCCACTGAACACACTTCTCAATAAGTCCCCTTCTGCTTTCATGTCTTCTTGTGTGTGTGAGAGACCCATTGAGTTTAATTTCTTTCCTACCATGGGTGAGAGGATTTTCATCAAATCAAGGGCAACTTATCAGTAACTATACATGGCACACCCTCCCCAACAATCATTACCTGCCAATCTCTCCTTTTGATTCAGTCTGGTACCACAACTCATACTCAGGGTGAGTCTGCCTTCCTCAGTTAAACCTTTCTAAAAACAACCTCATAGACGAGTACAGAGGCATGTCTCCTTGGTGTCAAGTAAACAATGAAAATTACCCACAGTCCATCTCTTGTCAGTTTAATACCCATATAAATCACTTTTCACTATAATGATTGACCTCCAGCCCCTAAAGTTCACATGATACAAAATAGGTTTAGTTCTTCTATAAAACACTCAGAAAATTTCACAGACCATCATTGTCTAAAAGCCTAAAGTCTCTTCTCAGAGTCATGACAGTTTCTTAACTGTGAGAACTTATAAAATAAGATAAAACTTAATAAATGAAACACATCACTCAGCTCTAATATACAAGAGCATACTGTCTACTTTCATGTCAACTTGATATAAACCAGTGTCATTTGGAAGAGGGAACACCAATTGAGAAAATGCCCCCATAAGTTTGGTTTGTGAGCAAGCCTGTGATGCATTTCCTTTGTTAGTGAATGATGTGGGATGTGGGATGGCCCAGCCAATTTCAGGTGAGCAGTACCACCATTGGAAAGGTGGTTCTGGAGTATAAAAGAAAGCAAACTGAAAAGGCAGTCTTTCTCCTGGAGAAGCAAGCCAGTAAGCAGAGTTCCTACAAGATATCTGCTTTAGTTCCTACCTCCAGGATCCTGCCCATTTAAACTCCTGTATTAACATCCCTCCATGATAGAATGTGATATGGAGCTGTAAGGTAAAATATACTTATTGTTACTCAATTGATTTGGGTATTTTCTCACAGCAATAGAAACCCTAAGACAAATTGCACAGAGTATGGATATGATAAGATAAAAAAGGTCAATTATTAAATCTACTTTTTAAAAGGAAATACTTGTTTTAAATAGGATAAGTAATGAAATTTTTTTGTCTGAGTTTATCAAATGTTACTGGACTGGACATTGTTAATATATATAATGAAGTTTTTGTCTGAATCTATCAAATGTTAGGGGACTAGACATTGTTAATGTAATTCTTGACTGTATATATTGTATATACTTATTGGATAGTTTTTCTTGTATTACTTATAAGCTTTTATAATTTTAGACCAAAAAAAGGGGAAAGTGTGGTGGTATTGTGTTCCCCAAAATATTGTGCACCCTAATAAACTTATCTGGGGTCAGAGAACAGAACAGCCACTAGATATAGAGGCCAGAAAATAGTGGCACACATGCCTTTAATCCTATCACTTGGGAGGTAGAGATCCATTCGGATCTCTGTGAGTTTAAAGCCACACTGGAAACAGCCAGGCATGGTGACTCACACCTTTAATCACAAGAAGTGAGCCTTTAATCCCAGGAAGTGATGTCAGAAAGCAGAAAGGTATATAAAGCATGGAAAACAGAAACTAGAAGCTTTTGGCCTGGTTAAGCTTTCAGGCTCAGCAGTTCAGCTGAGACCCATTTGGTTGAGGACTCAGAGTCTTCCAGTCTCAGAAAACAGAATCAGCTGAGGAATTGGCAAGGTGAGGTGGGTGTGGTGAAGTGTTCTGCTTCTCTGATCATTCAGCGTTCACCCCAATACCTGGTTCCAGGTTTGATTTTATTAATAAAACCTTTTAAGATTCGTGCTACAAAAAAAAAAAGAGATCTCATTAAGGAAAGAAATTAAGAATGGATGGAAAGTAAGGAAAGATTGGACCAAAACAATAACAAAATTCAGAAGGGCCAATGCCAAACCCTAAAGCTCCATGTCCAGCATCTGGGGATCCTGCTAAAACCTTCTGGGCTCCAATGACCTTTAGGTTATCCACACTCTTGTGCCTCATCTTGTGTTTTAATTCTGTTATATAATATTAGCAGTTTTTTTTTAACTTTAATTTTTGTAACTTTAGATACTGCCACATGGTGGTTTTAAAACAAAATTGTGGTAAAACCAGTTAACTGAAAAGTTGAAAATTTATCATTTATAAATGAATTTTTCTTCAAATAGTACTCTCTTAGAGAAGAACAAACATTCAGACCAACCTGATGTCTATGGAAAAGGAGTGGTGGTTTCACAGGCATGCTTATATAGGGCAGAGTTACTAAAATGAACTAGAAGATCCCATTGGTGAAATTATTAAGGCCAACTGTAATTCTTGCTTGATAACTGTTTCGTTATCTATAATTTTACTATGTAAAACTTAAAACCTTCCTTTTAAAAAAAAAAGAAAAGGGGGAGTGCTGTGGGATGGTCTGTATGTCAAATGTGTTGCTCTGATTGGTTAATTAATAAAACATTGATTGGCCAGTAGCCAGGCAGAAAGTATAGGCAAGACTAACAGAGAGGAGAATGGAGAGAACAGGAAGGCAGAGGGAGAACCTGCCAGCCGCCGCCATGACAATTGAGATGTAAGGTACCAGTAAGCCACAAGCCACATGGCAACTTATAGACTAATAGAAATGGGTTAATTTAAGATATAAGAAAAATTAACAAGAAGCCTGAGCCATTAGGCCAAATAGTTTAAATAATATAAGCATCTGTATGTTTATTTTATAAGTGGTCTGTTGGACTGCCAGGGCTTGACAGGTTCAGGAGAGAAAACTCTCAAGCTACAAGATCTGACCACTGTTGCATTTTTTCTTCAAGTGCCCTCTGTTTTCTCCACAGAGCTCCTCAGTGCTTATTTTCTCATGTTTTCCCATTGAGATTCTGGGAAAACATTACCACTTTCCAAGTTCTCAATAGTTTCCATTGTTAGTTGAACACCATTTCTTTCTGTCAACTACCAATTAGTTAAATCAAAACAGAAACAGACACACAACAACAACAAAAATGGACACCCAAATCTTACGTATGCTTCCTAACCTGGCCAGGTTGTGACTGAAAGGAAACCGGATCAAGAAGAAGATGTGAGAGATTTTCCCAGTGGAATGAAACTATTCAATGTTGGCCTCAGATGCCAAGTGTCTGATGCTGATACTCTATCTGAAGTTGTAATGTGGAAACAAATGCAGATAAAAAGAGCTTATAAATACTGAATGTGATCGAAATATAAATATAAAAACCCGTAAATAATCTTGAATCTTCACTTTACTAATTTTGTTTCTTTCTTAGTCAGGAGTTGGTCAAGAACCCTCAAAGCTACACAGTCACTGAATATAAGTCCAGAATAATGAAAGTGTAATTTTTAAAAAAATTATGTACCAAATCAGATTAACTCGCAAGGCCTTTTATAGTCTGTAAGAGAATAATTGTCTGCACGGGTCAAAAAGTTGTCAAATAATTCACTAGTTTTACATTTTCATAAAATTAATTTTACACTTAAGTCTTCAGAATTATGCTAGATTTTATACATTTTACATATGGAAAAAGAAACATTAAAGTGATGCATTTATTTTTGAGGCTATTAGGTCATTTCAATTACTTTCATATTTCAGAAAATTTAAAGCGTTCTGTCCAAAGAACCATTTAGAGCAATGACTGCACTGAGTAAAGAAAACCTTTCCATTCTCAGGAGAAACTACTCAGCGTTCATTCAAAGAGAGAGATATAATTGTGTAAACAGAAACTTCTAAAAAGCATTGCAACACCAGTCCAGAGATCATATGCTACGTGTTTCCTATTGAAGTAGTAAAGTTCTCTTGGGAAGCGATTCAGCATCTGATTGAACACACCAGTCACATCAATTGTTTGTGCTCTTAATTTCTAGTATCAGATTATTCTTCTACAAATTGTGACAATGCATTATTTGTGGATATAATATGACACAGAATATGAAATTAATAAATCAGAAAAATCAGTTTTATTTTTACCTTTTGGAAATGTTTAACAGTGTTCTGTGAAGCATAGGATATTATAGGAAATTGCAGCATGATGCTCCTGTGCTCAGCTATGCAGCTGGAAGAACTACTCAGTTAACTCTCAGAGTTGGCTTTGCACAATCATCCTCTGTGCAAACTGTTGAGGTTGTCACAAATAAGATGGGGGCAGAAATGGTCTTGACCTTCATGTCTTATACAGTCTAGCAGCTGATTAACAGTCACCATAATCCAAGAGAAAGACTATACACTGATATAAAATATGAGTCTTTCCAGCTACATTTATTAATTTTTACATTCAGCCTACTCTTCCCGAGTAATTGTATTGATCCCAACACTCTGTTAGACCCTTAGGCTACTAAAATAAAGAGAAATGTCTTCAAAGGGTTTATATTTGAAATGATAACAATAGCAAGTTCCATAAATATAATGATTGTAAACAAGGACAGCACAATACAATACAATGGATATTAGAATACAATGCAACAGATAGATTCAAAGGTGGAGTAACCAGTTGCACCTGAATATTAGAACACAAGGCAGAAACACAGAGAGCTTGTGGGCAAGTCCTAGCCACCTAGATTCTCCTGCAGTTTAGAGGGTAGTCCTTGGAACCTTTCTTAGAGTTTGGTGTTTTGAAGCAATTCCTACCTCTTATGCCCTAAAGGGGAAAAATTAGTGAAAATTAAACAACACAGAAATAAGCTTACATATATGCATAATATATAATGGATACTGGATCAAATTACTTTTATTGGTTTACTTTCACCTATCTTAACTTTTGTTTTGTTTCTCTTTTCATTAGAATTATGATTATGATCTTTTTTATTGTGTCAACAATTCATGGTACAAAATACTTTGTTTTATACTTTATATATTAAAATCTAACTTACTAAAAAGTATATTTTAACACCTTTGTTAAAATAACATAATTTTAATATAAATGATTTATAGATTATGAGTGGATTATTTAGTATATTAATTTACGTTTATTCATTAATGAAAATATTTAATGAGAAAATTCACATTTTGATATAGCTGTGATCATATCATGTACTTTTGAAATATAGGATACTTATGCTCATTACAAATGAGCTTACCAATATATGAGATTATTACACATGAGTTTATAAATATATAAGATTATGCTTGAAGCTAAGTTTTTAAGAAATTCTACTTTTTAAAAACTCAAATTTCTCAAAGAGAATTCATGTTTTGGATACATTGATTCATTCTCCTCTAATTACTACTGCTGATTGAAATCTCAAGGTTTCTTTAGTAGAGAAAAAAACCTTATTATAAGCAAAAATTTCTGATATCTGAAATCCTAAATTATAAATAACCATCTAGTTAGCCATCTAGAGCAATAGTTATATTACATACTTATAATGTGTATAGTTCTTGATTGCCCATGATATTAATTAGAATAGGTTAATTAGATAAAATAGCTGTTTAATTTCCTTTAGCAATTTATTTTCTTTTTCTTAAAAGCTTTGATAAGTGGCAAAATATTTTAGTTTCCATTTCCTTTATTTCTAGAGGCATTTTGGGATGCTAAGGAGAGTTGAATTAAACTACTCTGGAAGGCAAAGGGGGAAAAATGTTCACTAAAGCAAACACTTCATACACAGTCCCTGAAAAAAAAATAAATGAAAGAAAAATGTAAGCTGGGTACCACCAAAACATAAATGAGAAACTCGGCCATGTAAGAAGCAATAATGTACACAATTTGCAGAAGTTGATCTGATAAATTTACTTTATCTATTTTTTGATCATAAAATACAATTATATCATTTCCCCCATTTCTTCGATCCAACCCTTTCCATGTACTCCACATTGCTCTCTCAAAATGATGACCTCTTTTTTTAACTGTTATTACGTATATATTCCTAAATATGTGTGCAACCTGCTTACTTCATATAGTGTTACTTGTATGATACTTGTAATGTTACTTGTGTATGATCTCAGGCCCTACTTACTACTTAGTATTGAATGACCAATTGGTGTGCTCTTCCCTGGGGAAGACGATTTCTCCTGCTGTCAGCATTCCTTAACTGCCTCTAGTAGTTTGTCTAGAGATGGAATAGAGTAAGCTTGTCCCTTCCATATTACCTTATCTATTGCTGTCACCCTTATCAGATTCAGTTAGCCAGTCACGCTATTGAGACTTCATGGGTGTCGCATCCTTGATATTTCATAGATAAACTTAATTTTAAAAGTTCTAAATTTAGGCTAGATGATAATCTATTGCTTAAAATTGCTTAATAGGGAGAATTTTTGTTAAAATTATGCTATAGAAAATGATTATAATGGCAACACAGGATGTGGAGCCATATTTTGTATAGAGAGCTACTATAGAAAGAAGCTGAAGAAGAGACATAAACTCAGGTAATGGCGTGGACCGGCTATGTGAAGCAGTCTTGAAGAGGGTGCTGTAGATTACTGCCACCCTGTAATTCCATACTATCTGCAGGAAAATTAAACTTTAGCAAATGCCATATAACTTTGGCAATGTAAACTTTGTAAGGAGGAAGAAGGAACAAATTGGGGGGAGGGGGCAAGAGAAGAGAGAGAGGGAATACAAAATCTGCATGTACAAATAGCTAAAAGTAAATGGGAAACACCTAAAGCAAAGGGACTGTCCTCTCCAGTTTCTGCATTGGACGTGAAGTAAATACACATGAGGACAAGAATAATTTCCTCCTTTTCAAGAGCTTATAATTAGCTCATGGTTTTCTTTCCTCAAGTTGAGGGAATCTGCTTAACGAATATCTATGAAATTGATGTACTTAACATTCTAGGAGACAAGAAACTAACATTACTTTATTAGAGTTTTTAATTGATTTTTGTTCTGTATAATTAAGGTATACAACATACTGTTTTAGGATGCATATATAGAAAATTAATGTATATATCAATTTACATAGTGGCCTATTTTCCTTATCTTGCATTTGCTAAGTATGGTGCTGTGAACAACACAAAAACAAAAAAGAGATCTAGGGTCAGGTCTTCGTCCATGTGTGTAGCCATCTGTTTCCAAGATTCATCCCTAGACAGAAGGAACACTGTGTCCTCAGGTTCCAGAAAAAAGACTGGCCAGGTAACAAGCCAGCCATTGGTGCACAGACTCTTTTGTAAGTGCTGGACCCAGTACAGGGTGGCTACCCACCAACCCCACAGTTCCCCAGAGTTTTCTTGAGTGGGAGTAGCAAAAATATTAGATAGGAGGATTTAGATTGTGGAGATAAACAGAAAATGTAGGCTATCCGCGAGAGGACCTGGAACCTATTCCAATGGGCCCTGGCTGTCTCTACCCTAGGGTATTTATAGAAGCTCCAAGGGGTGGAGCAAAGGATCTCCCCACCTACCCCCACCCCACCCACCCACCCACCCCCACCCCACCCACCACCACCCCACACAGCCAAGTGCAGACCATCTCAGACATCTACACTCCAGCCTGTGGTCCAATCATCCTCTTTATGCGGACCTGCTGGATAAAGCCACTAGGAAACCTGAAAATGGGCTCCCAGAACCCAGTTAATGAGAAAGGAATTTCCCTGGTCCAGAACCTCTGAAGAGCCCTAGGTCTTGATGTCATCACACTGGTAACAATTATGCTCTGTTAGAGACAGGTTCAAACCACGGTAGATTGGTTACCGTAAATGCTTCTGTGTCTCTCTGAAAGCCCCTGTGTGTCTATTCAAACTCACACTCTATCCTGCTGTGCCTCATCTCTGTTTTCCTTTTTCTCTATTCCCTCCCTTCTTTCCCTTACTAGCTGCTAGGAGTACTGTGTGGGTCTAGATGGGGCTGAGATGGGAAAGAGAGAAGTGAAAAGCAAGCAAGATATCCACTAAGTCCAAAGTAAAGTGTCCTGGTTCAGTTGCGTCATGCGGCTCTCTCATCTGCGTCACCCAAAGAGGGAAGAATAGGGTTCTAACAAGGACCTGCTATCACACCTAAACACAAAGCCGTGGCCATGCTGGATTCATCTTCCGTTGGGGAAAAAATGCATTTCAGTTCTTTCTAAATGGTTTTTATAGCTCAAATCTTCAGAGGGACTAATGAGTAATGTGAGTGCTGGTCATAGAGAATACACGTTCAGAGTTTGTTCCAAAGCCTTCCGAAGTTTAGACATGTGAAAAGTAGTTGGAGAGAAGTGGTACAGGGTGGATAGAATCAAAATACAGTGTACATCTGTATGATGTACATTTTTTTTTTATTTTGCAATACAATTCAGTTCTACATATCAGCCACGGATTCCCTTGTTCTCCCCACTCCTGCCCCCCTCACCTTTCCCCCAGCCCACCCCCCATTCCCACCTCCTCCAGGGCAAAGCCTCCCCCACGGACTGAGATCAACCTGGTAGACTCAGTCCAGGCAGGTCCAGTCCCTTCCTCCCAGGCCAAGCCAAGCGACCCTGCATAGGCCCCAGGTTTCAAACAGCCAACTCATGCAATGAGCACAGGACCTGGTCCCACTGCCTGGATGCCTCCCAAATGAATGGGTGAGACAGTTGATTGCTTGATGTACATGTTTTTTTAATACATAAATAAATGTATTGATTTCAACAAAAATCTAAATTAACTGTTATGTACACCAGACAATTTTCTCAATATTGTGCTTTTTCTTTCTTAGAGGGTCACTGAAGTTCCATTCTCCAATTCCATTCACATCCCAGAACATTTTCTAATTCTGTAAATTAAAGACACTGACAGCACCTCACATTATTCTCTAGACTACTGCTCCATCTTATTTGATATTCTTTGCTGATTTTTTTTAAAATCATGGGTCAGAAGCAAGGAGGTTGTAACTGATCTCCTTGCTTCTGAGGTGGAAACACAAAACATTTTGGGTTGGGCACAGTTCTGTTCTGTTATGCTGCCCCCGTTTGCCAGTAGGTAAAAACTTTGCCCAGTCTCCAGAAGGCAGTACCTCTTGTGAATAGTTGCTTTAGACAAGCATTCATTGTTCAGAAAGCTTGATTTCTCACTGAGCAAAAACCACAGCATTGTAAAGATGCCAGTTTCAGGTTTTTTTTTTTTTTAAACTTGGTTGTTTTAAAGTTCTAAAGGAACTCTCACTGTTGAAGCAATCATGAAAGAAAACCTCTTTTCACTCCCCATGGAACAAGTGCCTGAAGAGAGTAAGAGTGAAAGTGTAAAGACTGGGAACCTGGCTCTTCTCCAAAGCAACAGAAAAAGCTGCAGTTAGAAGAAGTAATTGAACACTTCGGAAATCTCTTTGAAGACCTAATGCTGTGGAACTTTTTTAAATGAGTAAAATCTAAATGCATGGTAATTCCATGTAAGAAAATATAAGTGAATGTTTTAAGGACTGAGTGATGAATTTATGAATGTTTAATGTAGCGAGACCAAGCAGCAGCGGCCTTCAGTAATGCACATTGAGCATTAGCAATACTGTTACTTGGAAGAGACAAATTAAAAACCTGGCAAGGTCTTGCCTCTTAATATTTTGTTACTCATATGCTTTGTTCAGTTTATGATGATAACATTATCTCTATTGATTATGCTTGCTTAGTAGGATTCTGTGCACTTGAAAAATAAATTTGGGCATGGTAAAAATAGTGCTGATGTAAACATAAAAATTTCCCATTATTTAAATTTGTTTCTAATAATAACATTAAACAATCTTACACATAACTTAACAATAACGTTAATGGTATTTCACTTTCCTGGAAAATGTAGAAATAGATTTTAGCATATAGAGTAGGTTTTAGCACTGTATTAGTTTTTGAATACTCTTGCCAAATCAAGTCTAGGTATGAGAATCATTGGTGTTTGAAGAATTTTAATATAAAAACAAATGTGTGTAGAAGACAGGGAAGGCTGAGACCTATAATGCAGAAAGGTCTGAGTATTTATCAAGCTGAAGCAGTTTGTGTTCTCTGTTGAATGGTACATAAGCTGTTACATCAGGAGCATTCCTTTAGAAGTCCAGTAGCTATTTTGTGTCAGGTTTCTTTAGCTGTATTTCTCCATTTAATCTGTGCTGACCCCACTTGTAGGATCCAGAGGAAAATATAAGATTAGCCACATGCATACACACTTGCTTGCCTCCTACTAACAAGCTAATATTTTTTACTTTGGGCTAAGGCTTTCACCTTAGAACACACCCACCCTAAGGATGATGGTTACCCAGAATATGCTTTATCTAATGGTGAAGAATGTCTTATGTGGTGAAGCTTGATGGATGCCCGAATACATACATACATATATGTGTGCGCATATGTATGTGTGTGTGCATGTGTGTGTGTGTACACACCCATACATGCATACCCACGTGCGCGCGCACACACACACACACACACACACACACACACACACACACACATATATGGGACTACCTTAGTTGGAAAGATTTTCATAATTGTCTAAAGCAACTATTCATCTCATTCCTCCATTATCACTTTGAGTGAATTACTAACTGGTGCTGCTTTAGAACTCATTTCTAGGATATCATTTGGATTTAATTTTTAGAACAATCTCTCAGTTTTTTATGCAGTATCTTCTCTGAATGTAAAAAATTACCTCCTTTATTTCAAAGTGAGAATATAAAACAAGGAGGCTGATTTTCTTCTGAGTCATATCTTATCTCTGAAAACAGTTCTTAAATTGGCATCTCAAAAATATTTCATATTACAGCAGCATGTTTGGTGTAGACCTTTCAAAGGTGGCTGTTTTGAAGGTTTTGTGTGTCTTTTTTCCCTGTATTATTGCAGTTCTGGGTGACTGTGCCCAGAGCCTTACACATGCTAAGAACATGCTAAGAAAGCCTCTACCATTACGCTATGCCCTAGCTGAAAGATAAATAATTCAAATGGTGTTTCTGTACTCATTTAATAATCTTGTCTGTATAATCACATGTTAAGTTTAAATTTAATGCTAAAAGAATCCAAAGCAACACAACACATCTATTATTTGTATAGAGAAATAATCTAATTTCTTTCTTGGCAGATCTCATTTTATGAAAGCAGTACCTGACAGAACTTCATTTCATTGTCATTAATTATCAGTATACAAGGAAAGTGACTGATCTGAATTAACACTCTGTATTTAGTGTCAAATTGAACAATACAAACTCACATGTGAAAGGCTTTCCTACAGATATGAACATATGTACAGATGTGTGCACGCAAGCACATTTGTACCCACGAATGTGTGTCCTAAATGTGAAGATTCATGAACAATGTAGAGGCCCCAGGTACAGTGCTGGGTACATTCTTTAATTGCTCTTCCCCTTAATTTTTTTAATAATTTTTTTTTTTTTTTTTTTTTTTTTTTTTTTTTTTTTTTTTTTTTTTGGTTTTTCGAGACAGGGTCTCTCTGTGTAGCTTTGCGCCTTTCCTGGAACTCACTTGGTAGTCCAGGCTGGCCTCGAACTCACAGAGATCCGCCTGGCTCTGCCTCCCGAGTGCTAGGATTAAAGGCGTGCGCCACCACCGCCCGGCTTTTTTTAATAATAATTTTTTAATAATAATTCCCCTTAATTTTTTCCCCTTAATTTTTGATAGGGGGGTCTCTCATTAAATCTGGAGCTTATAGATTTGGTTAGATGAGCAAGGTGTCTATCTCTAGTTACCTACCTATGTCTGCCTCTCCAGATGTGAGGACTAAAGATCCATGCTGCTGCTGCATCTGACTTTTTATCTGCAGGTATTAGGCATGGCACTTGATTCCGTATACATACATGACAAACACTTTACAGGGTGAGTAATTTCTGTAACTATGGTAATAAGCTCCTAAATACAATAAATGAATACTCCAACACACTATAGATACCAAGACTACTGCTTTAAAATTGTTTCATCTTCCAAAGAACATTTAACAGCAACACATAAAATTAATTTAATTTTATTTTACAACATGTAACATTTAGAAAGACTAAATACAGAAATATTATTTTAAATTGATACTGCTAATATTATGAATATATCATTATAGCTTGAAAACAGCAATTTAAGTAAACTATTATATTTCAGCTTATAATAAAGACTACCTAGAATGTACCATATCTTTAGTATTTACAAAGCTGTAGATTTAATGCACTTAGCTAGTGCAATTCAATTTTAAAAAGTCAATGTCTAACTTCAAACCAGAGAGCTTAAGAAAATAAATGTATTGCCATTATATTTTGCTTTGCTTTTTTACTGAACAATGTTATAAATGTACACATTCATTTCCCTGTGACTACATGTTAAAATGCATTTCCAGCCTGATTTCTATTAATACTGATAATAACCCTATGAACTTTCATTAGGGGGTTGTAGGAATATAGGAGATGGCATATATTTTTATGTATGATTTTTAAATTTGCCTATTATTCTACATATATAATAATCTATTTTATAATGGTAACAATGAGTCAGATTCTATTATGTGTATAACTCTAGTATGTTACCATGTTTCATTTTCAGAATGAACTTACTGTCTATTATTCATTAAATCTCCCAAGGAATTATTTTAGATATACTTTCTCTGGAAGGAATAAATTCTGTCAATCATAGTGTTGTTAGTTTAGAATTCATTACTTATTCTCTAGATAATTTCAGCATTCCTAATTTTTTCTTATTTATATTGTTATTTGTGTTTTTACTAAAAAGGAAAAGGTAAGAAAGAATGAAGGAATGATAAGAAAGAAAGAAAGAAAGAAAGAAAGAAAGAAAGAAAGAAAGAAAGAAAGAAAGAGAAAGAAAGAAAGAAAGAGAAAGAGAGAGAGAGAGAAAGAGAGAGGAGGAAGAGAGGAAGGGAGGGAATAAAGGCCATTAAACTACTTCTTGACACTTTTAAATTTTCTGGAATTTTTATGCTATATATTTTATTGTTTTTAATAGTGATTTCTTTTATGATTCTGAGATCGGACCTTTCTGTTTCTGGAGTCATCTATGTTCTTAAGCTTTTAATTCTTCTTCATTTTAATGGAGTATTTTTAACATCATTATATCACAAATATAGTAATCTTTCACTCGCAGAAGCTGACTGCTTATTACCATTTAACCAGAGAAGGCTCTCATCTCCCCCCTTTTTTATTATATGCATCTTTCCAGCACAGTTTTTTATTGCACTCTAAGGAGAAAAAGTGAAGACATGCCCTTATTGAGCTACTGAAGCACTGCTGCATATATAGTACCCAGGGACATTATCCCATGTGGAAATGAAATTAATCTAAATCATTTTTGGACTGTCTGAGTTAAGTAACTTAATGGTTTAACACTTAACTATGCCACAGTTATGAAATAGTCATGATAGTTTCACGACAGTATCCCATATTCCATTAAGTAAAACATCTATTGTAATATTGGAATGCAATGGAATAAAAGAGAGAGAGAGAGAGAGAGAGAGAGAGAGAGAGAGAGAGAGAGAGAGAGAGAGAGAGAGAGAGAGAGAGAGAGATCTATTCCTTGTCTCTATTTGGAAACAGAAATGGAGATCTTTCTGGAATAAAAGGAAGGTGGAGCAAATAATCAGATAGAGTGTTGCAAAAATAGAAGACTACATCTACTGATAATTGCACCAATGATTAAGCAAGAAAGTGAAACCTCTTTCCTAGAATGATCTGTCATTTAACTTATGCAGTTTAGAGTTGCTTCTAGTGTACAAGCCCAGAATATGGAGAATGAAGGAACATGGTGAAATTTGTAAGCTTGCACATGATCTGGGGTATCAGTTGTTCATACATAATAAACTGGATGCCTACTGATGCTTGAGATAGTATGATAGCAACAAAACATCATGATGAAGGTTTTGGTTCCTGATTTATAGGAAGATGGGTACAACCAATTTAGTTTTGGAAAGAGAATTTTTGCAAAAATCTTGCAAATGCCACTGATGCTTTTCACCTAAGTAGATGTGCCAGTGTTTCTCATTAGTTTCATCAAAAGTATGACATAAAAGTGGTGACTATGCATTCAAATTGACAAACAACTTAATGGACAAATATCTGTACAATTAAACTTAAATACAAAGTATTATTTATAGACATTTGAAAAGCCTCCAAATGAAATAATAATGACGCAATTGGGTAGACCCGAATTTTTTGAGTATACAGTCAGGTTCTATTACGGATCTATTTAAAACCTATAATGACATAATCACTGCCAAACTGTACACATTTATGGTAAATGTCCCAGAAATACAGGCATTGGGGTGGAAACATTACCTTGGCTTTATTAACTCAGTGTCACTCCCTAGTGAAAAAAATGCTTCTCCATACTGACTGTCATGAGTCACCTATTATGCAAGTTATTGTTTTTGGTAATAGTGTCATATTTTTCCTGTTATAGCATAGCTGCATGTTACTGAGGCACAACCTGTGTGCTGGGAAGGAGTGCTGAGTCAAGTGGAAAATGTGTTTCTTTAGGTATTCATCATGATTGAAAAAATTAAAACTGATTGGCAATACCCAATAAAATGCAACAGACACGTGAGTGCATGATAAGAACAACATATACAAAGGGAGAGGTACCATTATAATCATAAGTCCTTAAGAGAATCTGTTGGCCACAGCTGTCACTTTGGAGTAACTTTTCTTTGGCTCCCAAGACACAAAATGTTCTCTTTTCTGAAACATATATCCTGCGTATAAAAATAGCTCAATTGTGAAAAACAAGCACACTTTAATTGTTTTGATTTCTTCTTGTTCTTAGCATGTTTATGAGCAAGGACCCATCTAAACGATTCCTCAGTTTTACCTTTTACCTTAACATGAATGTACATACACACACACACACACACACACACACACACACACACACACACACACACACACTTCACCCCTTTCAGTAGATCAGTGTTCTCAACCTTCCTAATGCTGTGACCCTTTAATACAGTTTCTCACATTGTGGTGACTCCCACACTATAAAATTATTTCATTGTCGCCTCATAACTGTAGTTTTGCTCCTGTTATGAATCACAATGTAAATATTTGTGTTTTCCAATGGTCTTAGACAACCCCTGTAAAAGGGTCATTTGACACCCATGTTGAGAACCACTGCACTAGATGTTCTAAAGGTGAACATCTAGTAAATCCTATTTGTGTGTTGTGATGGCCAAAGCAATTGAAAGTTTATGATTGTTTAAATGCTGTGATCCAGAACACTATTTCTCCAAGAATCACCCTAGATCTGCTCTATCAGAATCTCTTGGGTTACAATATAACAGACTCCATAATTTTACAGTAGATTTGGTCAAAGGATCTAGAAAACTGTATTTTGGTTTGCTTTGTAGCTCACTGGAAAAGCACATGCCTGGCATTCAGGTCTGCTCTGTAGATTAGTGGAAGAGCACTTGCCTGGTGTTCAAAGACCTTGGGATATTTCTACCATCATAAAACATGTATAATCTTTTTTTTACCAAATGTTTTTTGTTTTAGAATAATTACTTTAAGAAAAACCTTGCATGAGGTTTGTGCAGCACAATCACTAATGTCATATGGTTGCTTTAGTTTTTTTCTATATAACTAGTCTTGAGTGTATTATAAATATGTTACAAACCTTAGTTTCCTCATCTTCAAAGCAAAACAATAAAAATTAATTTTCATAGATATTCTAGGTCTAGTTAGTGCAATTCACTGTCCATCTGTTCTTTATAACGTACTGTCCGTGCAAACATTGGTCTCTTTGAAGATATCCTTTTTTTCCCCCTTTCCTTCTGTATATGGGGATGTCTCCAACAGTCAAAGACATGACTTAGAAAATGCAAATTGTTTAGTGAGAGGAATATCAATGGTTTCAAGTTCTAGGCAACTTGTTCAGTTCTCTAAGTAGCTGGCCATGAGATCACACCACCTCACAAAATGGGGTATGGCCAGTGTTTTCACAATGAAATTATTGCTGTGCCTTCTTTAATTTTATTATATGAAGTTTCTTGTGAAATCATTTGGATTGCAAAGAAATTTTCATTTAAAATTTCCTACATATATACTTATATACAAAATCCATGGAAATGTTATAGGTCTAGTTTTTTTCTTTTTTATTAGTTATTTGGTAATTATATACAGTATGTTTTGATCTTTTTTAGCTAACTACTCCACTGTCTTCAAAATCCTTCTCCCCTCTCTATCCCACCCAGTTTTTGCCTTTTCTTTTTAAACCCATTAACAAAATTTTGTGTGGCCCTTATACTCTTTTTTGGTATTTATTGTTTTGCTTGGATTTACATTTGGGCCAACATTTTCCCTTCTCTCCTCTTGTCCCAGGTATCACACACACACTCACACACACACACACACACACACACACACACACACACACACACACACACAAACAGGAACTTTCCTTATACTCTTAGATGTGTGGTCTTTCAATAGAATGTACCCAACCTGTGTGAAATAATACCCTGGAAGAAAAGTGTATATCCCCCTCCTAGCACCTATGATCTGCCAATAAATAGCTTCTTAGCTAGGGGTGGAACATTGAGCTCACCTCTCATTCTGAATTTCGGGAAACTGTAGGCTTGAACTTGAAGGGGTTTTGTGCATCCTGTCATAACTACTGTGAATTCAAATGTGCAACTTCTGTGCTGTGTTCAAAAAATACTTTTCTTGAAGTCACCAACCACGCATGGCTCTTATACTCCTCTGGCTTATTCCACAAAGATCCCAGAACTTTGAGAGGAGGGTGTATGTTGTCTTACTCCCTGCATTTTGATCAGCGATATATATCTGTGTTACTTGCCAGATACCAGTGGTAAAAGAAATAAAGGTAGAAAAAAAGCAAAACAGACAAACAAAAAAGCTCTTCTGATGGGGACTGAAATCTGCTGGCATGGCAATAAGTTATTAGGAACAAATTTAATAATGCACTTGTTTTGCCCAGTGATAGAAGTAGATTACCCATTAGGATCTATGACCTGTCTACCACATGTTCATGCTTGATAATGGCAGCAGTTATGAATTTCCATTTGTGTGATGGGTCTTAAATCCAATGAGAAAACGGTTGGTAATTCCTATGACATTCATGCCACTATTGCCTCACTGAGCATATCTTGTTACACAGGTTATTTGATCTTGCAGAATTCGTAGTTGGGTAAAATCGATGACTATTTATCTCCTACAGTAGCATGCACCCTACATCAGGCTCCTCTTTTCCCTCTTTTTATTTGCATACGAAATAACTCACACAAAATTTGAATAATCAGGAGCAATAGAAGAGCAATTTAAATCCTAAACAAAGAGAAGTAGTGTTGAATAGCACAGTGAAAGGTAGTCAATAAGGGATGAATCTTCAAGGTCCATACTCGGCTTGATTTTTTTTTTTTTTTAATGAGTCGACTATATGGTGTCTTTAGCATTAAGATTTTACAAACAGGTTCTAGAGTATAAACAAGAACATTGGCAATAGTCTGTAATTTTATAGGATATGTTACATCTTATTGTCAGCAATTTCAAAAGATGTAACTCATTTCTGGCACAGGTATTTGTATTTGTTAAGCTATACATATATAGGGATACATATATGTCCATACAGATATAGATACATATATAGTACTTTTGCAAACTCATAGGGAAAATCTATTTAAAATATTTTATAAAGATGTGAGTATATATTTTAGGAAGCTTCTGCTAAGAGAAAGTTAGTTTTCTAAGAGGTCTTTAGTGTTAGTTATCCGTTCCCATATTTCTTAAGATATATTCCCAGAAAGTTTGGAATTTTATAACATCACTTTCAAAATTTATAGGAAAGCCAGGGAGAAGACTCTGCAATTATGAGTTGTGAGATAAAAGAAAAGAATCAGTTGTCACAAGATAATGGCAGCTGACTGTGAGATAAATGTCAAGGCAAAGTCATTGCAAAGCCTGGCAATTTATCAAAAATAAACACTGAAGAAAAGCGGGAAGCATTTATCAAGCAAGCAACTGTTCTAAGAAAGCTTCATTTTCCCCAGCCTAGCTAATCTTTGATTTAGATGCTGTCTTTTACCTGCCAGATGTTTGTGTAGCTAAATGACCAGGGTCACTTCTGATTATTTAGAGTTTTATGAACTTGATATTTGAGTAATCGTTGTGTTTATCACAATAAAAATACTATTGCAAGAAAATAGTTAAGAAAAGTAGTTGATTTTATACAACTTTAGTTTCTTCTTTCTATTAAATTGTTATGCATTCACCACTTAATGAAAAAAGTGCCTATGCATTTTAAAGAGAGCAATGAGGTGTATATGGTATGGTTTGGAGGGAATAAAGGGGAAAATGTAATTATATGATAATATTAAAAATAAAACAACTTAAGAATTCACTCAGAATGTCTGGCATTCAATTGTATATTTAATAAAGAAATAGTGTAGAAATTGATATAAGGTTCTAGAACCAAGGGAAATTATACTTACATTACTGAAAGCTTAATGACTCTAATAAAGTACACTGATTGCTCTTTAAAATTTACACCTGGAAAATGTCATCTATTGAAATAAATTTGTAATATTTTTATTAGATACTAGCAACCCTAATTGCTCCAAGCCAATTCTAATAATCATTGATCACAATTAATTAATAATTCTGTTTTCATAACCATGTTTTCCCACCTTTCAACTATGATGATGAATTCAGAATTTATCTAATTTCTTCAAACTATAGGATTCAGGCCAGCTTCCTCAAATTTGAACTAGGCCAAGTAATCATTAAGTAGATAAAGCATATTGAAATCTTTAAAAAAAAACTCATATAAACAGTAGTGAGTGTCTACGTACTCAGATGTGTTACACCTTAGATGTGTACATAATAGTATGTACACCTTATTGTTAGAACTATAGCTTTATGACATTATTGAGGAAATGATATAGTAAAACTTTCCTACAATCTTCCCCCTGCATACTACAAGTAACTCTTTCCAAAGTCCTGAATCTTTCGTTCTGCAAACTACTTTACTTATGGGATTGGCTGACAACAATGAATAACATGCTTTCTCAAATATAATTGCCTAGAAGATTTGCATTCTTTCCTTTACTGTTCCTTCCTTTGTTCTCTCAACCAAAACAAACAAACAAAAAAGAAACACTGAAGACTGTCATGAGATATTACATATGATTATATTAAAATGCAGTCGATATGAGTTTATTTATGCAAATATATATAGATTTCTGGATAAATAGTCATATATGCATAGAGCTTCAAATACATATATACAGACATATATGCATACTTGTATACACATATGTCTTGATGTTTGGGTACAAAATAGAAGTTCAATATGATTGGCACCATATTAAACAGGATTGTGAAACAAATGGTGAACATTTGTAAATGTCATACTAATTTAGAGCATAAAAGACCTTGTGTAATATACTGAGAAGCTTGAATTTTATAGTGTAGGGAATGGGAATTTAAAGAAAGATTTTAAACAAAAGAATGATAGAATCTGGCCTGGTTATACTATAAATAGCATACAAACAAACTATTAGAATTTTTTTGCTATACTATGAAACCTGGAATTTCTGGAAAAATGAAAGTGTAGTAGATGTAATAAAATATTGAATATTTGTGAGACTGACAGCTGTTAACAAATCATTTAGTGATAAAAGATGAAGAAATGACTCAAAGATGACTCTCATTGCTTTTATCCTGGAAACACAGAGGTTTGGATTTAAGATTTTGTGGTGAGTCTAAAAAGCTAGTTTGACCGTTTTGTGTTATAAGAACAGCCTTGGGCAATGTCTTCAAATTCTAAATGGGCATGATATTTAATATTGCTTTAATTTTAATATTACTAGATACAGCAGTTAATGACTGGTAAATATGTTGTAAATGTTCTTATGAATCTTTTGATTTAATTTTATGAATAAATGTTCTCAATTCTGTTATATGTTACTGCTACCATGAAACATCATTACTGTCATTATCATTCTGGCACTACAAAAAAGATGGCTTTTAAGAAAATGAAAATCACTTTTTAAAAGGAGTTTTTAAAAATTATATTTATAAGTGTTTGCCTGCATGTGTGTATGTGTACCATGTATGGTGCCCATGGAGGCCAGAAAAGGATGTTAGATTCCCTGGTACTGGATTTTCAGATTGTTGTGAACTACTGTATGGGTGCTAGGAGACAAACCCAGGTCCTTTGCAGGAGGAACAAGTGCTTTAAACACTGAGGCTTCTATCCAGCTCCACAAATCTCTTTTTGAAATTAAACATTGCAGACAAAATCCAGATAAGACTTACAAACAAACAAGCTTTCAACAGTATAGTTTTGAGGTCTGAAGCTATTTCTTAGCAATTTAGATTGCCTATCGCTCTTGGAGAAGACCTGCTTTCTGTTCTCAGCACATACATGGAAACATAACTTCCTGTGACTCTAGTTCTGGGGGCATCAGACACCTTCTTCTGTTTTCTGGGACATGTACTCAGGTGATTTATATGCCTGAAAATAAAAACAACAAATGAATAAATCTTATAAAACTGTAGTTCTAGAGTGTATGAGTAGTACAGATATTTGGAAGTCAGCAAACTATAGGTCACATTTGAGGCTGTGGAAAATTTGAATGGGTAAAGGAAAACATAAGAAAAGAAAGAAATGAGAAACAAAATAATCCTCTAAAAAAAGCCCAGCATTTAAATATCAGATAAAAGCTTTGAGGCCTCAACTATACATAAGGAACTACAAACAACTGAAGAATTCAGGGAGTGGGAGATATGGCCTTCTCCAAGAAAAAGCACATCAACTGGGTTTCCAATGCCAAGTGGTCAGCCCTGAAAATATACAATAATAAAAGTAACAAAATACACAAAATAAAAGTAACAAAATGTGTGTGGTGTGTGTGTGTGTGTGTGTGTGTGTGTGTGTGTGTGTGTGTGTGTGTGTGTGTGTGTGTGTGTGTGTGTGTGTGTGTGTGTGGTGTGTGTGTGTGTGTGTGTGGTGTGTGTGTGTGTGTGTGTGTGTGTGTGTGTGTGTGTGTGTATCTATTCATACAATGCAATAACATTCAGTGAAAAAGAGGCTTTGAATTTCAAGGAGAGTGGGGATAGAAGAGTATGAGAGGGTATGGAAGGAGGTCAGGAGAAATATTATAATCTCAAAAAATCCATCACAGTATCTGAAAATATTTGATATGTAATGAAAGAATATGGAAATATGGATATAATAATAAAAATATAGAACTTAGTAAGAAAGATAATGATAAAAATTATATTGTTGTAGCAGGAATCCTAATTGGTCTCAATAATAAAAACCCAGAGTCAGATATCAGGCTGAAAGCTGAAAGATCAGAGAAGCAGAGCAGCGAGCCACTAGAGTTCTCACCTCTATAAAATCCTCAGTCTCAAAAGGAGCTAGATCCTGTCTCTTCCTACCTTATATTCCTCTCTCTGCCCAGCCATATCACTTCTGTCTCCACCTCCTTAGTGCTGGGATTAAATGTGTGTGCTACCACTGCCTGGCTCTGTTTCTCTTTTAGACTATATCAATCTTGTGTAGCCCAGGATGGCATTGAACCCACAGAGAACTGTCTACCTCTGATATTAAAGGCATGTGCCACCTCTGTCTGGCATTTATGGCTAACTAGTGGCTCAGCACAGCACTCTGATCTTCAAGGCAAACTTTATTTGTGAGATCACAAACAAAATATCACTACACGTTATCAACACATAGAAGTAGATGTTCATTGTAATTCAATAAATAATTGTTATGAGTGAAGTAATCATACAAGTTGATAATTAGAGATAATTGTTAACATAGGAGTACATTTTCCTCATGCTCTTATTTATCTTAATAGGAGTAAGTAGAAAATAAATGTTATGCTATTGTTTGGAGTTAAATTTATATTCCATGGCCATGCTGTCAATGGAACAGTGGCAGCGGCTCTGCTCTTTTACCAATGGAATTGTTACAGTTTTCCTTTACAATAAACTGCATGCCAAGGAAGCTTGTTCTCGTGCTTTTATCCATACCATCATGAGAAACAATTCAGGTAGTTTTGTTCATGGGCTGAAGAAAGAAAACAATGGAAAGCCTATCAAAATGAATTGTAGAAAAATGTCAAAGTTTTTAGTCAAATAAATAAACAATTTGAATGTAAGCAACTAATAACCTAGAGATTTTTGCAAACATAGATAATATCTGCTGAAGTTATAATAGAAAATTATTATATTTAAGGGAATAATAATCAACATAATATCTAAAATACTTGCTCATAAAATTAAAGAGATTATTTTACTTGGCTATGTGGAATTAATACACAAATTCATGATGAGAAAATTGGAAAATAAATTTATTTTATTTTCAATTAAAATTTGAACTTTAGGAAATTTAAAAACAATTTTAAATTTCATATAAACATCAAAATTCTGATAAGATCATGTTTAGAAAGGTGAGTGAACATAAGAAATTTTTAGAGTATTTTAAGCAACAGCAAAATAATTAAAACCTAGAAATCAATTTGAAATATCTCAACAGAGCCCATGAATAAATTATGCTTCATTAATCTAGAAATATGAAAGCTCATGAATGACAGACCATTTAACTTCATTAATTAATAAAAACATGAGAACATAAAAGTACAATGTGTGGGGATAAAAAGATGGCCCAGGGATAAAGGGCATTTGTTGTTCTTGCAGATGAGCTAGGATTGATTCCTAGAACCCACGTGATGGTCCACAACAGCTGGAATTCAGTTCCAGGGGATCCAATGCCTTCTTTTGCCCTCCAGGCGTCAAATCGACAATCCAGAGAAGACATTTATTTAAACATACTTGTGATATCAGAATATTAGAAGCAATGTAAATGTCCCATAATTGAGAAAAATTTAGTATAACAATCTATACTACATACTTTTATGCATAAAATTATAGTTTTATTTCTCCAATGGGTCAAGGTAATGTTTTCTGCAGTTATTATTTTATATAATATTTCAAGTAGCATATTTTAATATGAGATGCACAAATGTAGCCACCTAATGTTTATGATTATTTTGATTATGAGGAAAACTGTAAAACTTTCTAACATTTTGATAAATTATTACTATATTCTATACATCAGTGCTGCCACGTGAAGGTACTGCAGTTACAAACAAGCAGCTGGTACCCTTCTGAGCTGTAATGCTCTTTCTGACTCTATAGATAACTACTCCATCTCAAAACACAGAAAGGTAAATGTAGGAGCTTGCATGCAGGCACACATCATTCCTATCTGATTGTAACAGAAGGTAGAAATTGGAGGTATCGTAAAGATGTGAGTTCTGAACTGCTCTGTGAAGAAGAGATGCAAAGATGAAGGATGGTAACACAGGTGATAAACATGAAAGACCAGTAAAGTCTGAGAAGACTCTGAGTGTTCATGTATGTGTGCAAGTGTTAGTGTGTGTGTGGTTGTGTGTGTGCAGTTGTGTGTGTGGTTGTGTGTGTGTGGTTGTGTGTATGTGGTTGTGTGTGTGCAGGTGTGTGTACAGGTGTGTGTGTGTGCATGCATGTGCACATGCACACTTGCATAATGTTTGCTAGATTAAAGATAATGCAAGTTTGAATATCAAGACTGAGGTCAGATTAGAGAAACTGGTTGAACAGTATCAATATCTAGCCATTAGCTAGAATCTTGGTACAACATGACAAGCAGGGCCAGAAGAATAAAGGCTGGGAAGGATAATGGATGAAAAAGGACAGGAAGTGGTCTGAGGAAGAGGAGCTAATTAGGTGTCCCAGAGAGTGCTCTGTCAAGAAAGTAATTTATGATAAGAATAATGAAAAAATCCTTACAATTGAAAATTTTACATCAATTAGCAAAGATGGTTATGAGAGGCCCTTGATGGTCTTTGAAACCATTAGACTTTTTTGTCAATGAGTATTTTCAATACTGATTTTTAACATAAAATACATGCCATTCTGTCTCTGTGTCTGAACATACACAGAGACTGTCAACTGTATGTGACGAAACCTGTTTTCTTTGGTTTGTTAGGATGAGACTAAAATCAGAGTAATTTCTTGTAAGATATATAATGAGATTAATATTGAGTTGTGAATGTGAATTTCATCAAGAAGCTTAATTCACTAATATCTATGTGGGAGTCAAATTTTTATTTAATTATGATTCTTAGAAAAGTTAAACTTATCCCAGTAATGTATCGCCTTTCTTCTTTGTAAAATAAGTGGGATTACAATTATTTTTACATTGTGTTTCATGTAGGAACCCCAGGCAATATCATTTCTGTCCTTTTAGACACTGGGGCTTAAAATCTGGGCATTGGAAACAACCTTGTTACCAACATAGAAAACACATTCTTTCAGAAGAAATAAAATATTGATTTAATATTCAAATACTGTAATTCATAAAAGACAGACAATTGATCAATTAGAAGGATTTAGACCAGAGGTATCACATGAATAGGTCACATACATGAATTTACACATACATAGAGGTAGATATTTTGTTATAGATGACCAATTAGGGATGGGCATCCCATGGTCTGTGGTTCTCTGCATTTTGATTAGTTGTGACTTTTTGCAATAGTACCTATCTGCTCCAGAAAGAAGTTTCTTTGATGAGGGACAAGAGCTATACTTATCTGAAGGTATAAAAATGAATGTTTAGAGTGCAGACAGAGATTATAATAGTTGGGAAAGTAACAGGAGTGGGTTCTCTTCTAGATTTCTTGACCTAACTAGTCAGGGGTAGGTAGTTGGTAGTTTCACAGTATCAGACATGAATTCCCTCCTATTGAGTGGGCACTACATCCAATCAGATAGTTGCTGGTTACTGAACAGATGTAAGTGCCATTGTTGCACCTTTTCAAATGTCTTGCTAGACCAGTTACCGCTGTGATTCATAGACATCAAAGTTGGGGAGGACTTTTCTCCTTGACAGCTGCATGACACCTTCCTACACTATGAAAGCTAGTCCTCAGGGAGGAAGCTTCAGGTAAGATCCAGCTCAATCCCTCCAAGTCCTGTCCTCAAAGTACCTGTTATTTTCAGCAGTGGGAACTTGGGGGCAGCAAGCCATGGAAATGGCATTAGTCTGTATTGTTTTGGGGTCTTTTGAAATCCCTCAACGAACAACTCAAAGGGAGATTTCTTATCCCTGGTACTCCGGTTTTAATTAGCATTATTACCCCTGATGGTATGTTTGAATAACTACACACACACATATCCACACACATACACATGCACATACACACATGCATATATTTATATTTGATTTCTTAAAGCTTTTCAAACATCCTTAGTGTTATTTAATTATTTTTTTCCTCCCCTGTATTTCCCTCCCATTCTCTTCTCCCATTAAAGGCCTCCTCCTTCCATTTTCCCATGTCTTTTTTTTCGTATCCTGATAGTCCCCCCTCCAACATGGTCCCTTTTTCTTCTCATGATTGCTGCAGTTACTCCAGGTTATATATGTACTTCTAAAGACTCAGAATGAAGAACCACAAAACAGAACATTCATCTGGTTTCTTTCTGAGTCTATGTTAACAAATTCTTTATAATAATTTCCCATTTCATCCATTTTCCTGCAAATTTCAAGATTTCATTTTTCTTTACAGCTCAGTGTGGTTCCATTGTGTAGATGTATCATATTTCATTATCTATTCATCGGATGCAAGACATTTAGGTTGATTCTATTTCCTGGTGATTGCTAGCAAATGTGATGAGAAAGTGATCACGGATATACTCCTATTCATAATAGCCTCAAATCAAATGATATATCTTGGAGTAAACATAACCAAGGAGACAGAAGAATTCTTCAATTAAAATTTTAAGTCTCTGAACAAATTGAGGGAGACATTTAGAAGTGAAAAGACCTTCCATGTTCATGGGTTGTCATAATTCATATTGTCAAAATGATCATCCCACCAAAAAACATTTTCCAAATTCAATGCAATCCCAACCAAAATCCCTATAGCCTTCACAGAAACAGGAAAAAGTACTAAAATTCATACAAAACCAAAAAAGATTCTGGATAACCAAAACAATACTGAAGGAGAAAATGTTGAAGAGAGTATCTTTCTAAATTTTAAGATATACTACAAAGCCATAGTAACCAATATTTTATTAATGATGTACAGATTTCAGGAAAGGTAAAACATCTATTTGGGGTTGATCTCACTTTGAGACTAATGGTCACTAAAGGGTTAAAGAAGGGTGGTCAGGCTTCCTGGTCACACTGATGCCCTAGCAATGGGGTTTCTGAACAGAGTTTAATACTGAAAACCTGGGGAGGCTATGTAACCCAAACTCTTACAAATTTCCCTTTCATATTTTGCATTGGTAAGGAAATAATGAGAATTATCCCCTCAGAAATGAAGTCTTTTTTTCATTCTTGTTTTGTTGTTGTTTGTCTGGGTTTTTGGTTTGTTTGTTTTGTTGGTTAGTTGGTTGGTTGGTTGGTTGGTTGGTTGGTTGCTTGGTTGGTTGGTTTTTTGAAACAGAGTTTTTCTGGCTGTCCTGGAACTTGCTGTGTAGACCAGTCTGGCCTTGAACTCAGAGATCTGCCTCCCTTTGCCTTCTGAATGCTGGAATTAAAGGAGATCAAATGCTTGGATTAAAGTAAGTCACCACTTCCTTGCCTGAGGTCTATTTTTCTGACAAATAAAAATACTAGCTTTCTATCCAAAGCAGGTTTGAATTATGTAAATATTTAAGTGATGTATAATTTTTATTTTTTTAACTTTTAGTAATGTAACTGTTATAGTTGGAAAGAATTAATAGACTAGGTATTCTATACACTGATATTTTTACAATATAAATGTATAACTGAAACTAACAGTAATTAATTCACATTATAAAGTTTGTTTGAATAATTTTAACTTTTAAAGCAACAGACTTGTGCAGTCCAGGCCATCACTGGCTGGTTCCTTGAGTTTCTCTTCATCTGAGTTCTACAAAGTGATTTGACAGCAGGTCAATGAAGAAGGCCTGCAGAATTCTGATGTGTATCCCATGCCCTAAGATACATAAGAGGATAACATTGCTTTTCTCCTCCTACATGCTTTACAGTAAGTTTACTGAGTATTTATAGCCCCAAAGATCCTGCTGCTAGAGCATCCTTTGTTCTTCCCCTTCAATGTACCACTAAAGGACAGGTACACCAGCTGTGTTGCTCACAGCCTGTCACCCACCTATATATTTACTATAAATAATGGGCAAGTGGTCTGAGGGAAGCTGTGACTCAGGGCACTCAGTTTCTTGGTGGATAACAGCCTGTGAGATTCAGAAATAGAACCACAGGGTCTCCACTTCCTTTCTTTAAGAACTAAAACTACAAAAAGACTGCTTGCACGTTTGTGCTTTGCAACCCCAAATGATATGTTCTAAAATGATGTTGAGATTTCAGGAAACATCAGAAGCCTTTTTGGAGCTGAATTCCAAGGAAGCAAGTTTTAATGAGATTGTCAAGTTATCTTTACTAAACTTCAAGGACAGCAGATGCACTTGATAGATGGTTTTGTTGGTAGGGGCCAGTTGCCTGAGGGTTTGCAACTGGCACAAATTTGATCTATTCTATTTTGTGAATATAAATTACAGTCTTGCTTCATTGAAGGAGACAAATATCCACATACTTTAGGAGGTTTTACCCCAAATTTGTTAAATTTTAAAAATACTGTATTAAGCATTGCACTGTCTAGGAATAGAAGTGGAAAAGAGACTGGGTTTTTCTCCTGAGAAAATGGAGTTGTTGAGATGATCACATTAATTGGGCATTGTCCTTTTAAAAATCATTTATTTGTTTGTTTGCTTGTTTATTTATTTACTTATTATGTGCTTTGGTGTTTTGCCTACATGTATGTCTGTATGAGGGTTTCAGATTCCCTCTGTCTGTAGCTACAGACAGCTGTGAGCAGCCACATAGGTGCTGGGAATTGAACCCAGGTCGTCTAAAAGAGCAAACATCTTAACCATTCAGCCAACTCTCTAGCCCTAGGTGTTGTCTTCACAACCACAAAATAATTTATAAAAGGTCAGAGGAACATTAAAGTCTAGAATATGTTTACCATGCCACCATTTTGTCCTCATGGCATATTCCCTGCAAATGTTCCTCTCAGTAGTTAGTAAGTTCCCACACCTAGCACATGAAACACTCAGCAATAAAAATTCTTGAATTCACTTTACAAATTGAAACAAGTTCGTGATATTTTTATTTCCTAGCCATCTAGAGACTACAACAAGGAAACCTAGTCACTGTGTCATTCTCCATTACTTTATAAATTGTTTTGTTTTTCAAGACAGGGTTTCTCTGTGGAGCTACACATGTGTAGCATATCTACTACATTTTAAGTGTCCATGACTTCTTCTGGAGTGCCATCTGCAGTAGGCAGCCAAATTTTTTCCCATGTTTCCATTATTTCTCAAGTAGCTCTGTCTATATTACGTTTCTGCATCCTGAACTAAATTCTTCTTACTGAGCCACCATTCAATGACCCGAGGTTCTCTTGTAGGATCCTCTTCAAGGAGAATGAAAGCTGTTAAACATCTTTAAATATTATAGCCCTTGCCTGGGTAGGGGTGTTACATAATCCCAGCACTCAGGAAGCAGAGGCAGGTGAATCTCTGATTTCAGGAGAGTAAGTTCCAGGACAGGTAGAGCTGCATAGAGAAATTCTTCTTAAAAAAATATTATAATGCTTAAGATATGTTAAATAATCTATTCAATATTTTAGATTTTTAAATTTATCCTTTACTTTCATACATATATTCTTTGATAACTATTTCTTGAACTTTTACCATGTCAAAAGTAGAGTAAAGATAAGCATTAGTAGTTTATAAAATATTTTGCAAACATGTAATTATCTGACAATTTTCTAATCTAGGCCCTATCCAACTCATCAGTCTTTGATGGGATTTTGTCTGGCTTGATATTACACACGTCTTATGTATTCTGTCACAATTGCTGGGCACGCATAAGAGAAAATACTGTTGTGATAGCTATTCTTGGTGGTCAAATTGACTATATCTGAAATGAACTTCAATCCAGAAATGGAGAGCACACTTGTGATCCAGATCTTGAGGCAGGAAGACAACATGCCTTTGATCTGGATCTTGAGGCTGGATGACGCACACCTTTAGTCCAGGCCTTGAGGCAGGAAGGCACACCTTTAATCTGGGCCACAACTTCAGCTGGAAGCCTATATAAGGACAAGGGAAGAAGGAATGTGTTGTGTTCACTCTTCCTCTGCTTGCCCTCACCTTGCCCTCACATCCACTCCTTCACTGACATTTTTAGCCTACTTTTTCTGGATTCCAGCATATACAGAAGACCTTCTGAGACACCCAGCCTCATGTGACTGAGCAACTACTGGATTCCTATTCCTATACATAATATATATATATTATACATTTATATTATATGTAAATTACATATAATATATGTAAATTACATATATACATATATGTATATTTGTAATATACATACATACAGAGAGAGAGAGAGAGAGAGATATTCATTCTGTAAGTTCTGTGACTCTAGAGAACTTTGACTAATATAACTGTTTTGTTGTAGCCTCTGGCTCTTAAACTCTTCTGGCCCCCTCTTCCACAATGATCCCAGCACCTTGGGGGTAGGGAGATGTTTCATAAGTGTCTCTATATGTGATATAGGTGTCATCTAAAGAGATGATCACTCTACTGTCACTATTCTCTGCACTTGGCCAGAGTAGGTCTCAATATTAATTGTCATCTACTGGAAGCTTTTCAGATGAGCTTTTAGAGATACACTACTCTATGGGTACAGTGAGAATTAGTTAGGATTCAGTTTGTTCTACTGACAGAGTGATAGTAGGAGGTTCTTTCCTGGAGCCTATTCATAGGTTCATAAGCTCTAGTCATAGGTTCTTAGCCTTAAAATGGTATAAGATATAGCTTTGATTTTTGTGTAGTGGTTAGGACACTGGTAATTGATAGCTGCCAGTAGGAGGAGAATTGATTTTCTTTAAAGGTATGATCACTGGTAGATCTCACATGCTCCAGTGCCTAGTCACAAAACAAAGATCTCTATGGGACAAGATGGACACAAAGTTGAGTGAGTATGGAATGCAGATGGATCTGGGAAAGACTGGGAGGTATATGAAAATGTACAAAATACAGTGTATGAAATTCTCTAAGAATTAATACAACTATTTTAAAGACAGTCCTGTCATAAAATACCTTTAATTGAATAGGTACTCGGTAGAAATGTTCTTAATTCTAACCACAGAGTTAGAGTCAGGGCTGTTTCTATAAAAACAAGTGCTGAGCATCCTTACTTTTAAAAATAACACACTAAAGTTTAATTTCACTAAAATTTTGAAGCTTGGAAGATGGCATCTCTCTATTTCCTCTTAACAGGCAAAGTAATTTTGAGTTGATTTGCCAAAGAATTTTGTGAAAAAGAAAGTTTTTCCTAACTTTCCTGGAAAGACCATCTGGCATATCTCAGTCGTGTTATGTGTTATTTCAAGCTACAGACATTGGTCTCTGACTAGGAGGAAGAGATTTGGGGTAAAGAACCAAATCCCAAAAGAGTTCTTCCAACTTTTACTTTTGAATTTTGCTCCAACTCATTCTTTTGTTTTCATTATTTTTATTATTTGAGATCATAATTAGATTATTTCACCCTTCCCTTTCCTTCCTCCAAGCCCTCGCGTTTAACCCCCTTGCTGCTCTCTTTCAGATTAACGACTTCTTTTTCATTAATTGTTGTCATACACACAAACACACACTACCACATTCCTGAATACATAAAAAAAAAAATCCCGTTCAGTTGATATAACATTACTTGTATTACGTTTTCAGAGCTGGCCATTTGACATTGTAGAACCAGTTGGTGAGCTTATCACTGGGGAAGAGGATTTCTCTTATTTTCAATGTTCCTTTGCTGACTATAGTTCTTTGTGTAAGCTTGAGGGCCTATGAGATTTCTCCCTTCTGTGGTTAGTATGTCTATTGGTTTTATTCTTCTGCAGGTCAGTTTTTACTAGCAATGTTGTTTAGAATTCATAGGTGTGGCTTCTGACAATTGTAGAACACAGACTCTCACAGCAAACTTCCTGTTCCTTTGGTTTTCATACATTTTCTAACCCTTCTTCTGCAATGATTCCTGAGTCTTGGATGCTAGACTTATATTGCAGATTCATCAGTTAGCACTGGGCTTCACCGTTCTTACACATTTACAGATTCAAAACTAAATTGATCAAAGCTGTAAGGTGATGATTTACCTTATAGTTTAATAAGTTTTTCAGAATACAAAATTAATTTTATTGTATATCTATTTGTGACAAATCACTCTAATATACAACTAATAACAAATTGGAGACACTTGTGAATAAATGGTCTAGGAAGTTTTAAAGGAAACATCAAACTCATAATTGTATGCTCAGTGGATATGATTTACACAGTGTATCAGAAAAATTATTTTAAAATCTCAGGTAAAATCTAGGAGTTCTATCCAATCAGAAAAGTTTTTTGAGAGAATCCCATTGCATACTTCTGTTTTCCATTGACATTTTCTCTGATGTTTAATATATATGTCCCTACATGCATATTTATCCTTGCAAAATTTGCTATGTGGTGTTTGTGCCTAAATTTTAGTTTATACTGGGGTATCATGATGAATAAAATATTATCTTGTTCAGTTGTCTCTGTTTTACCAAATGTTTGCTACCCAGGCCGTTACTATATGAATCATTTTCCCAAAATGGTTGATTAAGAGGATATTCAGACCCCACAGAGGACACTCCTCGAATCTTTCTTTTTTTTTTCCACATGTACCTGTACATACTTTAGGAAGTTTCTACAGTATTAGGTTTCCATAAGACATTTTCAAAGGGCTTTAATGTTAGCCATCTTTCCCCATAATCCTTCCTGTACCCAAATCTTTTATTTAAATGTAATGTATAAAATATAACAAAAGAAACAGCACAGGAAGTATGAAAAGTCCCAGTGGTATTTCAAATTTGATGAACCATAATTTAGAAAAACATAAAGGTACTCATATGAAAGAGTAGCTGGCTACTTCTCCATGGTCCCTTATAAAGCCCCTAGTTCCTTTTGTGGGGGCCCTAGTTACTGCCCCAAATCTTTGTTTTCTAATACTATTATTACCTTAGAGGTTAGGATTTCAACATGGACTGTGAGGGAAACAAACTTTAAAGCCATATATACCAGAACACAAGTTTAAAAGAAGTCTTTTGGAACAAATAAATAAGCTAGGTCTGCCAAATGCCAGTGGATGAAGTGAATTCACCAAGAAAGACTCTACTGCATTGTAAATTCTACTGCAGCTAGCTAGTTGAGTCACAGTGGAACTCCAAGTTCTTAAAAACCAAAACAGAGTTTACTAGTATTTAACTCTATTTCATATGTACAGACACATGAGAATGAGTTGATTGTTTTGAAGTACTTTATGTCAACTCATGATTGTGTTCATTCATTATTTAATTTATCTCCTAGAGATGGATGTTGATGTTACATCCAGTGTCTAACTAGCACAATCTGTACTGTGATGCACACATGGATATCTTCATGGCCTGAATGGGTTTCTTAAACAATGTGTATGTGTGATCTGTAGAACAAATATGTAATTTATCATCCATATTCAACTTATCTGAGAATGATGTGGACTTAATAACTGTTATAGTAAAACAACTCCAACCTGAATAAATAAAAGTATATGTTTGTTTGAATTACACACATACTTTTGGCATCATAAAACAGTCACAAATTATGTAGAGACCCATTTCTCTACATTGCTAAAGACATTTGCATCTTTAAATTTCTAGATTTGCACCTTGACAAAAGCAACATTCTCTGCACTTCTATGCCTGTCCACTTATTGGTCTACTTTTTAATTTGTGATTTGAAGCTTTAGTTCATTTTTCTATTGTAAACATCGATTGGTCTTCAGGTTTATATAAAAAGAATTCCCTCTCATGATCAGATCTTTATTAAATTGCTTTGTAAATAAAAAATTCATGATTTTGATGTAATGAATTAACTAGTTTTCATCTTTTAGGTTGAACTGTATGTAACTTATCTAAGAACTGTTTCCCAGGCTTAAAGTAACAAGACATTCTTTTGTTCCCTCATGAGTTGTATGTTTTACTTTTATATAACATAGAATATAATCCTCCTGGAACTTAATGTTATGATTAAGAGTAAATAGGAACCCAATATTATTTTTTTCCATATCAAAGGCCTCATTTGAGCAGAGAATCCTGAGAGTTCTCTGCCAAGTATTTTTTCATTCTTTTGGTTAGTTTCCTCCTACTTGTACTCTCTTTCAGCCCTTACTGAATAAGAATCAATTACAGTAAGATATTAGGAGGCATGTGATGATCTGAAAACCATGCTGTGGGTGGGACTAGGTCTCTGAAGTTCAGGAGTGTGCCACCTGACAGGTTTTGGCTTTTGTCTGTGCCTCCTGAATAATTGCCGGAGGAACACACATTGGAGCACACAAGGATAAAAATTAAAGAAAATAAAAAGGTGAAAAAAGAAAGAATCATTTCTATTATTAGTTGATTGACAAAATTCGTGCTTGTTTTGTTATTTCATGACTTAGTGCTTATTATTGAAACAGTGCAGTCAACCTTCAAGTGATACTATACCACTTTACGTATGGTATCAAAACTGCAATAGTGGATTTGATTTCTCATGTTAACTTTCAAGCTATTGTCATATATTCTACTTATAAATATGTTATAACTCAACAGTATTTGTTTTTATTTTTATCTAAACATTACATTTGTTGGACTGGCATCATAATTAAGAGATAATTATGACAGTTCTACTCAATGTTCATAGTGTTCATTCTTTGATATAAGTATATACTTCCTCCCAGGACCATTCTCTTCTGCAAGTCTCCCTTTAGTGTATCTGCTGCTGCTGTTCTGTGTCTGAGATGTCTTCTTTTTGTCTTTACTGCTCAGTATGCTTTCACTGGGTAAAGCATTTTGGTTTCAGTACAGTGAAGGCATCCCCCACTGTTAGCTGCTTCCTTGCTTCTGGTTAGACATATGTCACTTTTTAAATAATAATTGTTTTCTGTCCATAATATGTTTTTTTTTTCTTGGCTGATTTTTCAATGTTATTGTTTCATTTTCAAACAAGTTAATTATTGTATGTTATGATATATTTTACTTTAATATGTTATCTATATGCCTTTTTGAACTTACTCTATACATTTATAACTGTCACCATATATATAAAAAAATTCAACCAGGTGGTGGTGGCACACCCTTTTAATTTCAGCACTCAGGAGGCAGAGGCAGGTGGATCTCTGTGAGTTTGAGGCCAGCCTGGTCTACAAAGTGAGTTCCAAGAAAGGCGCAAAACTACACAGAGAAACCCTGTCTAAAAAAAAGAAAAAAAAAGAAAAAAGAAAAAGAAAAAAAAGAAATCTGGTCTAAAAAAGAAAAAAACATCATTGCTTATTCAAATGTTTCTCCCTCCTTTCTTTCGCCTGCTTCTGTAGGAACTTCTAATATATATGTGTCAAATGGCTTGAAATTTTTCCAGAGCTATATGATGCATAGTTTATTGTTTCTCTTTGTGTTTCAAATCAGATCATTGATGTTGCCATATATTCAATTTTCTTTATTGTCTTTGGCATTGTCTGGTACATGACTAATCTCATGTATTATATTTTTATTTTAGAAATGGCAGTTTTTGTCTCTAAAAATCAAAAAGAGTACTTAAAAATGTCCTCCATGTTTTGGTCCCTCGTCTATCCATTCTCCTGAGTACTTGCATGAATATCTATTTTTGTTAGATACTATATTTTGTAGATTTTAAATCTATTGGATGCAGATATTTGTATATCTCTGTAAATGCTTTCTTTAGTCTTGTTCAATTACAAACATTCTGATCCTTTGCTTTTGACAGCCTTTATTTAAGGACTAGTACTACCTCCTATGATATTGTGGCTATCTTTTCAATGTTTCGTGACCTATGGGATTTTTCTTCTTTGTCTGACTGTAACACTCACAATTCATGGCTACACTGATATCTGGAGATGTATTTTTGCTACTTTTGCATGATTCTTTCCTCTGTCTTCAGTATTTTCCTCACCCATGTGTACTAATAATACTCAACAGACTATAAGGTGATCTTTTGGATGTATTAAGAGACTTTCTGTGCATTTTTCCCATCTAGATTATTCTTTTCTGTGATTTGTAGCCAGAATCCCTAGAGTTCTTGTGTGTGATATATATTCTTTCCGAGTTTTTGGGTATTCTTTACTTTGCGAACTAAACAATGCTGTCTAATGCACATATTAGAAGATAAACTCATTCTATTTCCTGCACAGTGGTTAAAAGTACAATAGCAGTCTAAATTCTTTGATTACATTTATTTAATTGATTATATTTATTTTATTGGAGTTTTAGACCTATCCATGGAATTTTAAGTGTACCACAGAATGGCTTCCACATTTGTAAAATTTAAAAATAAACAAAAATGTTGTATCTTATTTCTGGTCACATATTTATAGGAAAAATACAAGGTGTGGATGTTGAGACTATCTCCTTCTGCCTGTAGTTCAAATGATCAGTATCTGTCTTTATGCTGCCCTTGCATCTCTCTCGACTTAATCACAAATCAAGAGCACTAGTGTTTTGCCTACCAACCTGTTCCCAGTAGCTCAAAGTTCACACAGTCAGGACACATGTGAAATATTTATGAAATTTGTAAAAAAAAAAAAATTGGCAAAGTTACCTTCTTTCATTGGTATCTTTTATTTTGATCATGTTCCTTCTGAGATGGTTTTCTCTTGTATCTTCTACACCCATATTTATTTTTCCCACATCACTAGTGCAGTCAAATATGACTTAAGCATCTCTCTGTGGTTAAGATGGGATGGGCTTTATGACTGATAGTACCTTCAAAGGCCATGGAGATTGAATGGATCATGTCCAAGGAGGAAGAATATGCTGATCTTGATAATATATGTAGGTGTATCTTAGGAACTTGCATAGAGAGCTAATAAATTATGCTGCCTGTGAAATACAATAGATCTCTGAAACACAAAGCAGAACTAAATTGGCTATCCTCATGGCTATATTATTTCTGAGTATGGAGTCACTTTTCCTGAAAAGAAAGTAATGTGGTTTGAAAGATGTGGAGTAAATAATAATCCACAAAAGTTAAGTTTGACAGTATTTATTTTAACAACTTTTAACACAAAGTGAGCTAAAAAAAACTTTGCTGGTTTTTTATGTCAGCATTTTTGATTATCTGTGCAATGACTGTTTCTTGAGCATCAAGTATGTAGATACTGTGACACATGCTGCTTTTGGAGTTTTTGTTTTGTTTTGTTTTGTTTTGTTTTCTAAAGGAAGGCAGCCTTGCCAGAGAAGCTCCATGGCTATGACTTCTACCTCCATGGTTGCATCTGGGACTCTGCCTTCTTATGTGAGAGTTCTAGAGTTAGCTTTACATTGCCAGCCCAGAGTTTACAAAAATGAATTGTGAAAACCAAAAAAAAAACAAGGCCGGGCGGTGGTGGTGCACGCCTTTAATCCCAGCACTCGGGAGGCAGAGCCAGGCGGATCTCTGTGAGTTCGAGGCCAGCCTGGGCTACCAAGTGAGTCCCAGGAAAGGCGCAAAGCTACACAGAGAAACCCTGTCTCAAAAACCAAAAAAAAAAAAAATGAATTGTGGGTCAAAAGGGTTTAGACATTTCTTTGACATTACCTAATGACAGGGGCACAATGAAAACACATTTTTGTATGATGCAAAAGCCCTGGTCTTGTGTGATACAGTCAAATTGATGAACATCTTGAGGAAGCTAGTTGAGTCTTCCTATTCTAACCCAATGTTCCTTCAGAAATAGTTCTCTGCTCTGAAAACTACAAGGTCAATGCGTTTTGGAAATGGTGGTGCCATGTACTCATCAAGTTCTCAGGCAACCTTTAGAAAAGAAGCCTTCCCATTGCTTAACTTAGCACTTCCCGAATGACATTTAAGCAAGCTTTTTTTTAAAATGTAGCATATTCTTGGAAACTGTTCCTTTCAAGAGAGAGCTATAAATGTTCCTAATCTTTACTTTTCATTGTAATCTCTTATTTTTCTTCCTTTCTTTTTTTTCTTTTTCCTTTTCCTTTTTTTCATGTTTCTGTCTAATGTAGATTTGTATTTCAGGAAGATATTTCTAAAAGGGCCACATTTCCTTTCTTTATGTTCTAGTTATTTTCTTTGCTAGAACATACAAGTACTTTTTTATAACATATAGTGAATTAATATTTATATAACAATTGAAATATATCATCTGTGGAACATCCTGGCTCCTACCAGTCAGTATATATTCATATGCATACAGCCAAATAATTGAATAATATTGTAAACAATGTTATCATTGATATGTATCATTAATGAGCACTAACTACATGTAATCCCATCTTAAAGCATCAGAAATCCAGGCTGGAGAGATGCGGGTCTTTCAGAGGACCTAAGTTGAGTTCCCAGAATCTATATTAGGTGAGAACCATGTGCTTCTCCATTTCAGGAGATCCTATACCCTCTTTTGAATTCTATAGGCATCTGCACTAATGTACACCACATATGAGTGTGTGCATGTGTGCGTATTCATAATAATAAATATTTTTAATTAAAAATCTCATTTAATGCTTACAATGATCAATGTTATTATTAACTCTTGTTTTCCTTGATAGAACATAGTATTGCTGTGAACTCCTCAAAGAGCAATCTTCCAAACAGATGTCTACACATGCTGATTGAGTCCTTTCCTCAATCTCTCTTTAACAGATTCTAGTCAGGCTCACCCCACCACTCACCACAGTTTTTTTTTTCTTCTCTAGGCATTTCTAACCTGATGATGCCAAGAAAAGGAAAGGCTCAGTTTCTAGTTTCCTTGAAGTTTCTTCTGCATTTGGGGGAGTCAATCCTCTTTTGGAAATTCAAACTCTTTTCTTCTCTTGCTTTCTAAGACTTTGTACTTTTTAATGTTTTCTTTGCATGCCACCAGAACCTATTTTAGACCACTTTTCTAGTTTGTTCAATTCTCTGAGTCTCCACAGCTTCTGAAGCATAACCCTTCCTGGTCTTTTGTGATTATCACATTGATAATTCATGTTGATCATGTGTTTTAGTCCATTGACCCCTGCACCAGCTTACCTGGCTTTAAATGGCAGCTTAATTATTTTCTGGTGATAGGCAGTTGGGGTGGGGTGTAGTGATCATCTCTGCTTACTTCTATCTCAACTTCTTCAGTGGAAACAACTGGGAATTGGACCAGTACCCATGCAATAAAACTTTAGAAACTTCAATGACTGAATATCTGTAAAAGGGCAAAGCTAAGGTCTGACACTGTATGCAGGTATGTGGTTTATTATCTATACCCCAAATATTTATAAAATCTACTAGCATGGATTTTTGCAATGAAACTGTGTACTATATGTGTAACTACTTGTACTTGGAGTCTGTGCTCTACTTCAAATTTCAATGTGCATCTCAAACTTTTATGCATAAAATGTAAAAATATTAATCCAGAAAACTTACCAAATGAAAACCACAACTGATTGCAAAGGCTAAGAGAATTGGGAGCATATTTAACTTCTTTTTTTTTAGGCCAGTCAAGTAAAAATCAAATGTAAAGTTGTTTTGACTTTAGGTTTTTGCTTGTTTGTTTTTTAATTTACCTCAACCATTTTCTTCCATGGTCCAAACCATCAAAATACTTAACCTCGTTTATTGCCTAAGCCTCCGTGTTCCTATCTCAACATGTTTGTATGGAAGATAAATTCAATTCAATATTTCCTCTGCTTACAAAATTCTATGACTTCCTATCACAAAGATTCAGACCTGGATTCGTTATTCTCGCTAATAAGACTATAATTTATTATTGCTAAGAGAAAAATGTAAAGTAGTAGAACAGTTATGTAAAAGAAGTGTGAAAGCTCTTAAAAACAAATAACACCAAAGGAGCTTAAACTAGATATTTCAGCCCATTCCTGAGTTTATGTCCTAAGGAAATAAAGACAAAAAGTTCTCCATTTTTAGGGAAGCACTATTCACAATAGCTAAGACACAGAATCAAAATAGGTCCTCATTAACAGATTAATGTATCAAGAAAAATGTGTTCTCCCATTCAAGTACTAACCAGGGCCGACCTTGCATGGCTTCAGAGATCACACAGGCTCGTTCAGGGTGGTATGGCAAAGGAGAAATTGATGAGTATCCCTGAGCAAACTGGGGGTAAGAGGGGCAATGGAGGGTAGGAAATGGGGGATGAGAACATAAGGGAATGGGATATTCAAGCTGGAACAGGGACAGAGTGGGAGAGCAAGGAAAGAGGTACCATGATAAATGGAGACATCATGGGAATAGTGAGAAACAGGGTGCTAGGGAAGTCCCCAGGAATCCACAAGGATGATCCCACCTTAGACAACCAGCAATAGTAGAGATTGTGCCTGAACTGGCCTACTCAGGTAATCAGATTGGTGAATACCATACCTGTCATCATAGAGCCTTCATCCAGTGACTGATGGAAGCAGATGCAGAGATTCAAGTCCAGGCGCCAGATGGAACTCCAGGGGTCCAGTTGATGAGAGAGAGGAAGGATTCTATGAGCAAGGGACAGTGAGATCATAATGGGGAAACATACAGAGAAGACCAGGCCAAACTAGTGGGAACTCATGAACTGTGGACCAATAGCTGTGGAGCCCCCATGAGTATAGGCGAGACAGCTGTTTAGCTTAAACTGTTTAGTGGCCCCACTGGCAGTGGGATCCAGATCAGTCTCTGGTGCATGAGTGTGCTTACACAGCGTTGGTTCAAGGGGCAGGCTCTTGGACCTGCCTCAACTGAATGTACCAGGCTCTGCTGACTCCCCATGGGAGGCCTAGCCTTGGAGGAGGTGGGAATGGGGGAGGTGGGCTCGGGGGAAGGCTGGGGAGGGAGGAGGAAGGAGAGGGAGATCTGTGGTTGGTATATAAAATGAATAGAAAATTTCCTAATAATGAAAAAAATGTGGTCTGTCTATAAATGGAATGCTTGTCAATAAAAAATAATACAATCTTCCCACCTGTAGAAAAATGAATGCAACAAAAGACATTATAGTTCATAAAATATGCCAAATATAGGAAGACAGCTATCTTGTTCCTTCACTCAAATGTAGAAACTAAAGCAAACTATATATACCCAGGAGTAGTGATGCACATGTTTAATCCCAGCACTTGGGAGGCAGAGGCAGCCAGATCTCTGTGAGTTCAATGTCTGAGGGCTAGGACAGCCAGAGCTACATAGTGAAACCCTGTGTTGAAACAAAATGACAACAAATGTGTGTGTGTGTGTGTGTGTGTGTGTGTGTATCCCAAAATAGTAAAAGCATTATTAAAGAAGGGTGAGCAGATTGTGAGGAGGAGAGAGAGGTGAAATTTAAAGTGCCATTGGTTAGGTGGATGTATAAAAATGTCACACTGTAACCCATTAATACATACAATTAATATGTATTAGTTATAATAAAAATAGCATTTAAGAGAATCACATCCAGGTAAAGACACAAAAATGCACAAAAGTATAGAGGACTATTCCCGACATTCCAGAACTTCCAAGCAACTTCTCAGGTTAAAGAGCTGTATATGAGAATGAGAGTAGCTTGAAGACATTTGTCAAATTATTTAAGACGGAAAATGAAGATAAGAGTTGAAACTGATTAACTAAGTGGAATAAATAACTAGTAGATCCCGCTTACTGCACCTGAGCTCTTTCCCTTTGCTAAGTATCAATATTCTCCATATGTTTTTAAAGCACAGCTTCAAAGTCCACACATTCTAGTCACCCTCTTCTGGTAGGCAGTGTTTTGGAAAAGACACATGGATGGCTTTGCCACACTCACTACAAAATACGTAGTTCTTTTTGTAGTTTAAAATTCCGCTAATGTTCTAGGGGAAAAAAATCTCTCATGATTCACAACAATCTTCCATTTTGCTAAAACTCTAGATTGTTTTTACTTCAAAAAATGGTAACCTGAACCTTTTAATTTTTCTATTTTCTTAGTGGATTTCAAATGTATCTCTGTATAACTATTCACATCCATTATCTATTTTGACTAATTGCTATAGTCTTTCAGAATCATTGAAAATTGAGTTACATAGTAGCTAAAGGCATTACAAGATTAGTTGGCATGTCTTGTATGTGACCACATCATTGACTTTTAAATGGCATAAAGACAAGTTCCTTGGTAGGTATCTGTGACTTTCTGATGTCTGACCTAGAGCCATTAATCACTTTCCTTTGGTAGCAAGTATCCCAGGTCAGTATTAAATAAACTACTGAATTTTCCTTTCCATGTACATTTAGCTCTTCTACAGCAATTATCTTAGGGTTTACTTCAAAGACCTTGTTGAAATCTCGATGGTTCAGATAAAGCACAGACTCTTCTGTGGAACATTTTCTCAGAGATTCAGTTGCATGTCTTTCTGCTATAGCCCACAAATTCCATTACAAACTCCTGACATTGTCTTGACTACAATGTACCTTGATATACCGTTGTGTCTGTCTCATCTGAATCAAGTGTTGAAATGTCCTTTATGAATGAGTCTAGGATTCGTTTATCTCTATTATCAGAATATGTGCATAGAAGTTATTGGAGAAATGCTTACTAAATTAATGAGTAACAAAGATTCCCATAGTTTCACCTTAAATATGGAGTTCTGTAAAAAAAAGTTTGCAGCTTTCTCTGAAATTATTGTAGGAAGCAAATTGCTAAAAATGACTCACAACAGTCTGGGGGAAGAGGAAAGCACGCGCCTCATTTAAAATACAATTTTAGCTTCATGAACATATGGGCGCTGTCAGTTTTGTAACCAAAAGAAAATTTCATCCTCACAAACAAAACTGCACGTTGTTGTGATTTCTCTTCTTTTCTTCCTTTGACAAAACACCTTTGCATTTCTTTATGAAATGTCAGGAACAGTATCTCATTAACTCTCATAAGTGAGAACTAATACTTGGAGTACCTCCTCTAAAGTCATATGAAACGACAAACTGCAGTAAAATCATGCTGTTTTTGAATATCTGAGTATTCTCACATGAGAACTCTACATGGAAGCTGTCTATGCCTGACACTCACACATGTTTTCAAGTATAAATGTCTTGAGGTCATTCATGTGTCCCTTTTCAGAGACAAAGACCGATTCAATGGTTGTTGTAGTTATTTTTGTTAAGCAAAGTTCCTACAAGGAAAGGATCATCAATAAATATCCAGTGTCCCTGAACATAGAATGAGTAATTAGTTTCAAAGGCAAACTGAAAAATTCAATGGAATGAGAATTCAATGACCTTGAATTTTATATAGAATTTTTATTAATTAAACTCTAAGCTTGCCCTTGAGATTCTTATTCAGAAAGGTCAATGGAATACCAATAAATCCTATTGAATTTGTGAATTAGTTTTCAAAAGGCTAATGTCAAGTGAAAATGGATTGAATTTATTTATAATCCAATAGAAAAGGAAAAATTACTTGTTCTTACTCAACCATTTATATTTACAGGGAAAACATTTGTAAGGAAAATTGCAAGAATGTTTATGACACATTGGAAGTTGAACATGTTTCTCATGTTTTATCATAAAATATCCTGAATATTTGTTAACTAAAATTATGAAAACGATTATTGCATTTAACTCTACTATGCTTTTAAAAACACTTTTGTTGCAGTGGTGAAACATAATATTGAGAATGCATTATAGTACAAGCTAAATTACAAAAAATCCTTTGGCTAATATAAAATTATGGGAGAAGGGAGGATTTAGGGATGAAATTTAATAAGCAATTTAAGGTTTGAATTCTATATTAGGAGGTTACCAGAATTCCATAAGCTTTCAAGTAAATACTGAGGGCAAAAATACAGACAAAAATTCTAAAGATGTCTGAAGATATGATGTGAAAGAGTAGACAGACTTTTGTAACTGAGATGTGGTTGTAGTAAGGACGACAAGACGAAACGGATGGATGCAGGTGGAATTTGAAGATTGTCCTCTTCTTTCCACACTCAGCTGTGCAACGTTTAGCCCCAGGATTGAGGAACCACATGATGGCCTGTGTTTATAAAGAGGGGCTGAGTTTTGGGAAACACCAGTGACAGGAGAGAAGGTGTAAAACATGGTGATTGTCCCAGTGGAAGTGACAGTGTGAGCCTGTCCAAGCGGGATTGAAAGGAACAATGGGACTTATTATAAATCAGAATTGAGATTTAGTCTTTAGATGAAAGTTGAAGTGGTTTGGTCTTAATCTTTTCCCTTGGCAACTTCTCCTTGATCCTCTCCTTCCCACGCAACTTCCGATCCCCCCTCTTTCTCTCTCTCTCTCTCTCCCTCCCTCCTTCAGAGCAAAGAAATAAAAAAAGAAAACCAACTAACAAAAACAGAAAAAAGCAAACATCAAAGGTTAAAACAAACATAAAACTCCAAAATCATACATCTGAACTATATGGATTGAGCAAATTACATTTAGAAATATGTGTATTAACATATAATCAGGCAACAGAAATTAATGGAAAAAGAAGACATGTATTTGAAAGAGTAAAGAGGGGCATATGGAAGGGTTTGGAAGGAGAAAAGGCAAATAAGAAATTATTTCATTTTATTATAATATCAAAAAGAAGAAAAACTTAAAAAAAAAAAAAGAAATACCCGAACAAAACAAAACAAAAACTATGAAGTCAGTTTTGTGTCCACCAACGACTCCTAGGTATGGGGCCTGCCTTGGAGAGTCATTGATGTACCAAGTGATACACCATTGGAGAATCTTGCTTTTCTTTTTCCCAGGAATCAACTGCAACTAGTTTCTTGGTTATGGATGGAAATTTTTGTCCCAAAATCTCAGTACTGGGATTGTCTCTGGTTTGAACCTGTACAGGCCTTTTGGGTGCTGTCACAGTCTCTGCAAGCTCATATGTGTATCAATCCTGTTATGTCTGGAAAAGTCTGTTTCCTTAGCATCATCCACCTATATTTCTGTGCCTCTGCAGCATAGATCCCTGAGCCTAGAGGGTATAGGTTTGATAAAATGTCTTGGTCACAAAAGCTAGGCTCACAATGAAAAAGATAAATCATATTAGATTTTAACCTGAACATTCTAAGTCCTGAAAAATGATGCTAAACACACACACACACACACACACACACACACACACACACACACACACACACCTTCAAGAATAAATTTTAGGGAAAATATTAAGAAAATAAATAGCGACATTTATTATAAGTCCAGTTACATTACTGTAATGACCATTTTTCTCACTGGAGAGAAAAGAAACATTTGTCATTCACAATTTCCCTTCTTATCTAATCACCATCTCAAGAACTCATGCATCTTTCTAGTCTACAATGAACTTGAAAGGAGTAGCTTGCAGTTTCCTTGCAAGGATCAGTTTTTAATTTGCGTGCATGAGCAAAGGGTAACACATATAACCTTATTCACTGGAATGGCAAAGTAATACCTACGCATCAGGAATTTTGCACTAACCAATTTCACTTTAATTAAAAAATAAAGCTTGATACTAGGTCTTAGCCATTCATTAACCAGAACAAGAAAATAGGACACTTTATTTCTTATTGAGGAAATTGCCTGATGCTTATTCTTTTCCCTTTTATTGAAATCTTAAGATCTGCCATTGCCTTCAGATATTTTGTAAAGTCAGAATTTAGTGCTCAGGCACTTCTCTTCAAAATGTGCAATTTAGAGGACTGGAAGATTGCTCTGTAGTTCAAAGTGTTCTTCCAGAGGGAATCTTAGTTTGGTTCCCAACACACAGATCAAGCAGTTCACAACTGCTGAAAACTCCAGTCTGAGAGGATCTGATGGCCACTTCTACCTTCCACATGCAACTGTACACACACACACACACACACACACACACACACACACACACACACACACGAATTAAAAATAGAATTTTTAAAAGAAAGAAGTGCTATTTAAATTCTTTTTCTCAAGGTTCCTGAGATGGTTCGTGAATCTCCTTTATAGATATGCTGATGCTATAACCATCTTTAATTTAAAATAGTGTTAAGATTTCACTTGCCATAATCACATATGACTTTGAATTTGAGTTCCAGGCCAATTCATCATATGCTATAGATAGATAGAGTTGGATCTGTCACCCACAAAAGAATACCAAAAAATATAGTTAAGTTTACATTCTTCTCATCCATGAAGCTGCACTAAAATGTGTGCCTCATCACATAAGCTAGTGAACATCCATATGGGAACACACTTTAAGACAAATGACAGTTGAGTTTGATGGCGAAAACAGTGAGCATTGCCAAGAGAATAGAGGGCAGGACCTCAGTTTCCTCTCAAAAAGTAACAGGAGGAGATGTGTAAGTTACCCATGTTTAGCCTGGCAACCTATGCTATCAGTTAGTAAGACCAGCCTGAAAGCTTGAAAGGTACAAGAGGAGACCAGAATGTTTGAGAAATGCTACACAGGTGATGATGTACTTGATGACTTTATGTTCAGTCACAACAAATTTTATTTATATCTACATCTATGTTCTATCATCTATCTACCTTCTATCATCCGTCTGTCTATCATCTATTATCTACCAATCATCTATCTATCCTCATCTACCTACCTACCTGTCTGTCTGTCTCTGTCTACCTATCTGTGTATCCATCCATCTATTTATCATCGATCAGGTATCTGCATGAGGGTAGATGTAGAGGTCTTACTTAAATATATCCTTCCTTCCTGTTTACCAGATTCCATATTCTAGGCAAACATAATTCTTACATTGCTTTTTTCATATACAGGAACTCAACTTTACAGAATCCCATTATTTCAAGAGTGACCTCCTTATTCAAATCCTTATTAAATTCAAGAGGGGTCCATTAATTTTCCAGGTCTGCATCAATAAATTAGAACAGAATATAGTGGATTAAAAGAACCCTCAATTCTTCAGGTCAGAAGCAGCCCATAGGAACACTCTGTTTTGCCATTCCTGGGCCTCTAAAGGTTGCCAGCGATCCTTGAGACGTTGCATACCTCCTGCCTCTTTCCTATCTTCTTGTATCATTTTTCTATGTCTCCAAATCTCTTTCTTTACAACAACATTAGTTAGTGAATTTAGGCACCATAATAATCCAGTATTACCTCGTCATCATTTTCTTAGCTTTACTGAAGCTGTTTTGTTTTCCTTTATTTTGCTGTTGTGAGGATAACACCAGGGCCCTAATCATGCTAGCCAAACACTGTACCACTGAGCTGCATCTTCTGCCACATTGAAGGATTCTTGGTAAAAAAAAAAAAAAAAAAAAAAAACCTTGTATAGATTTAAGGTATATAGACTGATGTTTTGTAAAATGCTTATCATAATCAAGCTAATTAACCTAGCCATATTAACTGTATTACATGTGCAAAATCCTTATTTCCAAAAAACTTTAATGCCCACTTAACAACACCTAGGAACAAAGACTTCAATATGATTTTTGTAGGAGACATAATTTAACCCCCAATAGCATACTCATGGTATGCAGATATTTAGCAGAAAAATAAGTTACTATCAGTTTTCCATTTACATTTAATTTGACAAAACTTTAGTGTTCATTACATATCTAAGGATCTTGTATGGCATAGCACATAATTAGTATGGTACAGGGACCAAGATATTCTTTCTATCTTCTTACTTAGGCTTTCTTTTTCATTGATAAATAAATATGTGCATTTTACAGTATAATTTGATGTTTTCATCTATGCAAAAATTGTAGAAACAAACTATTCACAAAACCATCATCTTACCAGTATTGTTTTTGTGATAATGATTGAAAATATGAAAAAGTTGAACCATACAGTGTATTAGAGCAGCTAAAGTCCTCGCTCAGATCCCACACTATATGTGCTATGGTATACAGCTTTCCTTATGCACTTCAGACCTCTGGTAATGCCTGTGTGTTTCTATGAGACTACTTTTTTAATGTTTCACAAATATAAGGCATCACATAGTACTTGTCTCTCAGTGCCCAGCATTTTGCACTTAATATGATGTCTTTGGATTATATGCATGCACACATGTATATATGTATATGTATATATGTTTGATGCATCACATGATCCCCCTTTTCACTCTGTATTATATTTCATTGTGATTGCATACCACATTTTATATCCGTTTGCTAGCTGGCAGTCGCCTAAGATGCTTACCTTTCTTAGTCATTGTTAACCCTGATGCAGTAATTGTAACTGTGCAAATATCGCTTTGATACCACTTAACTTCTTTGAATGCATACCCAGTGTTGTGGTTGCCAGACAAGGCACAAGAAATTAGACTATGTATTGTGTTTTCGTTTATTTCTGTCCCATTTTCACTTTTGTCAGAAATGTTGGATTTTGACCCAATTACATAAAGAATGCCTATATATTACATTTTAACTTTCCTGTATTAACATGGATTTATGTCTTTGTATTTCATATGTGAGGACCATACTTGAAAGATATTTATAAAACCATGGACAATGATGCATTGACTTGAATAACAGAAAGCTACAAACATGCAAGTGCTTAGGGTTAGGTTTGATTTTTTTCCTGAATATTTCTTACATATGAATTATAAAAATAAATTAGACTTTTAAAATTTATACCAGATAATCAGTGCTCCTCTGTGCTTGGTTACTAGTCAATATCCATTAACAGTTGTGGCACACTGAGCCTTAGAAAAATTAAGGCCAGAATAATGTGTAATTTTGCTTCTACAATTAAAATCCTGAAGTTCAGCTTTCAAAATGTTTCAAAGGCATATAAATCTATGTAAAAACATTGCTTTTCCTCATGTTCAATGAGATAGAATTCACCTCTGTATTAAGCTTGTCCAACATTATAAACAATAGGACACTTTAGGTTCTTGAAAATTTTCTGTAAATTATGTATTATCAACACCGAGCTCAAAACACCAATATTTAATGCATAAATTGCACCTAGAATTGAAATGGACTTTTTTCCCCTCCCACAATGTTCATTGTTTAGAATCTAGAATTCAATAAGAAATTCCAATTTTTAAAATTATTTGTCAGTGAAAAACAACTGTACAAGAGAAGAAACATTAATTAAAATTAAGTTGGCTTAGTGGTTACAGAGCATATAATTAAAGTTTCTGTTAAGATTAGTATATATTTTTATAAATAACAAAAACATACTATATTAGATTGGATTTTATTTCCTTAGTTTTTAGTGTTAGATATTGAATCCAAAGCCCTATAAGCATTATACACACTATACCTCAGACATTAAATATTATTTTGAAACGATTCTCCATATTTTGTTCTAAGTGAGGATACTATAATGTAATATATAAACTTTTTTATCTAATTTTATTTCACGTAAAGTATACAAAAATAAGCATTTTAACTATTAAAACAAATCTTTCATCCAACTATTCTTCAACTGTCCATTTAGTCAACCAATATTATCAACACTCTAGAACTAATCTACTGTTTTTTAGTAGTATGGTCCCCAAATTATCTTCAATGAAGTCTCCTGGGAGATTGATGGATTATTAGGTATGGGTATTATGGATCATACATCCTTCTTAATTATCAGATACTCCTTAAATATACTCTATGAATGGGTAGTTTTAATAAGCCATGCTAATGATTCTTATGCATAGTACAAATTTGATGAATCAGTATTAATGGAAAAAAACCACTAGGTATTAATCTTTCAGCAATGGTACTCTCTAGGTTCTGCTTTATACTGCTAAAACCTGCTCACTATTGTCAGTGTTCAAAGAAAATTGTTCAAGACCGATCTTTGTGTTACAGAAAACTGTCCAAAGATGACAACAGGTAGCATAAGTCAGCCGCAACAGGGAACCCCATTACTCTGCTCTCCTCCCAGTTCGCTTGCGTTTCCTTCTTCCTTCTCTTTCCTTCCTTAGATAATTTCTCCTTTCTTCTTCCTTTCTTTCCCTTCCCAATAGCTTCCCCATTGTTGAAAAATAGGGAGGAAGTAATCTTTCAAAAATAACCATAATTAATAAAAAACTAAACAAAAACAAAACCTCCCCTTTCCCTCTCCCTGTTTAATATCATAAAACATTCCAAAAAGCAGGTGGTTTTAGAATGAAAGTCTTTAATTATTTATACAGAATGAAAATGCTCCCCCATAAGAGCAAAAGCTATCCAACAAAATCCCTAATGTCAAGCATAGGAATCCTCTCGTCTACTTGTTGGTCAAGAAAGAGAAAGAGAGGCCTATTACCATTGCTTTTGGGTGCTTCCCAGAATTTGAAGGTAAAATTCTATTGCTAAAGACATCACACACAGGACTTGGAAGAATTGAGCTGGAACTTAAATCCTCCATCCCTGAAGACTAACTTTCATAGCATGTAAGCTGCCAAAATAGAAAATCAACAGTCCTACAAAGTTGTTAAACGTATAAAACACAACAATGACCAGCTTGCAAATAATCTCCAATAGTAGCACTTTTATCTTGGGCGTGACCAACAACTGTCTAATTGGACCTAATTTCTGCTCAATCAGAGTGAATTCATGCTTGATACTGTAAGCCTAGGCAACCACCAGTGACTCAAGGGATCAACACCTTAGACGAGAACTTACCACTAGCATTTCCTTGAACCAATATAATTTCTGACTTTTTTTGAAAGAACTTTGTATCCACACACTAGTGAGGCTATCTCCCCCTCACCAAAGAAGTTTCTTTTCATACCTGCTGAGGAACATTACAACAATTCACAATAGATACAAATTGAAAGAGTAAGTGACTGAGGGGTGCCTAGCTACAATGACATCTACAGCTCTTAGGCTCAGGGAACATCACAGAATCATAAGGACCAGACCACTTGCTGCAAGATAGTGTCTTTTAGATTCCACAGAAAAGCAGTACCCCTGATATTCCAACAATATTGTTGCCTAGGTATAGCCCACATAATGAAAAACATCACTTGACATGCTAATATGGATGGTGAAAATTTCACGAGGCCACTACCCTATACAAAGCAAGTCAATGGGTGCTGGAGAGAGAGAGAGAGAGAGAGAGAGAGAGAGATGAATGGGTAACATTGATGGGGGTAATGACCTTTATTGGTAGACAAGACAGCTGAAATTTGATCCCAAAAACTCACATGGTAGGAGAAAACAGATGACCCTGGGTAGTTCCTTAATTTGAACATGTGTGTCATGTCACATGAGTACCCAACACATAGAGAATAAATAAACAAACAAACAAATATATAATCAAATATTGTTCTTAAAAGGACACAGAAGGGTTATTTTATATACTTGTGCACATAAATATGTGCATATATACATACATAAACAATTTTTATCTAGCAATAAAAGAAAAAGTCTACTCATTTGAGAGTGGGGTTGGCATGATAGAATTTGGAGAAAAGGTACCCGAGAGGGGCTAGAGAGAGATAAAGGAGAGGTAAAAGTGATACAATTCCTTTTTTTAAAAAAAGAAAATACTTATTTATTTATTGTTTCTTTCTTTGTTTTGCATCCTGGCTGCAGTTTCCATTCCCTCCTCTGCTCCCAGTCTCTCTTTCCACCACCTTTCTATTCTCACCCTCTCAATCCACTTCTCCTCCATTTCTATTGAGGAAACAGTAGATCTCCATTGAGTATCAACAAAACATGGCATATCAAGTTACAGTAAGTCTAAGCATTTCACCATGTATTAAGACTGGACAAGGCAACCCAGTATGAGGAGTACGGTCCCAAAAGCCAGCAAAAGAGTTGGAGACAGCCCATGTACCAACTGTTAGGAGTCCCACAAGAGGGTCAAGCTACACAACTCTAATAAGTATACAGAATGCCTAGCTCAGTCCAATGCAGGTTCCTTGGTTGTAGGTTCAGTCTCTGTGAGCCCCTATAAGCCCAGGTTAGTCAATTCTGTGGGTTTTCTTGTATCCATGACACCTCTAGCTCCTTCAATCCTTTCTCCTTTCTTTTAGGAGATTCCCTGAGCTCTGACTAATGTTTGGCTGTGAGTCTGTATCTGTTTCCATCAGTTGCTGGATGAGGCCTCTGATGAGAACTGGATTAGGCAACAACATATGTGTATAGCAGGATATTGTTAGGCATCAATACATTGACTTTTTTTTTTTCATCTAGTCATATTTAGTTCTATCCTAGGTCTCTGGATCATGCAGCCTCTGGATCCTGGTGCTCCAGGCAGTCTCAGAGTTGTGCTTATTCTCCTGGAATGGGTTGTAAAGCTAGACCAGTCACAAGTTGGCCACTCCCTCAATCTCTAGGCCACACTTACCCCAGCACATCCCATAGGTAGGACAGACTGTGGATCAAAGGTTATGTCACTGGGTTGGTTTTCAACTCTCTCCTTTTGAAGTCTTGCCTGGTCACAGGAGATCACCAGTTCAGGCTACATCCACTATTGCTAGAAGTCTTAGCTGGGGTCATCTTTGTAGACTTCCAGGCAAGTCCCTTGTGCCAGGCTTTTACATGATTCAAAATGCCCCCCTCTTTTCAGTAGATTAGTAGACTCTTTCAATACTATCCTCCCTTTGCCCTCTCTCAAACTGATCCTTCATGTTCCCATCCCAACCCATACACAGTCCACTCACAAAAGCTCTTCTATTTCATCTTCCCAGGGAGAATCAGTTGTCCACCTTTGAACCATCCTTGTCACCTACATCCTCTGAGGCTGGGTATTATAGCTTGGTTAGCTTTTATTTTACAGATAATATCCACTTATGTGTGAGTACATGCCATGTTTGTGTTTCTGGGTATGAGTTACCTCACTCAGGATGATTTCTTTTTCTATTTCTGTCTAGTTGCCTGCAAATTTCATGATGTCCCTGTTTTTACTAGCTGAGTAATACTCCATTGTGTAAATACACCATATTTTCTTTATCCATTCTTTATTTGACAGACATCTAGGTTGTTTCCAGGTTCTGGCTATTACAAATAAAGCTACTATGAACATAGTTGAGCAAGTGTCCTTGTGGTATGATTGAGCATCTTTGCATATATGCCCAAGAGTGGTATAGCTGGGTCTTGTGGTGGATTGATTCTCAGTTTTCTGAGAAACAGCCATATTGATTTCCAAAGTGACTACAAGTTTTCACTCCCACCAGCAGTGGAGGAGTGTTCCTCTTACTCCACATCCTGTCTAACAGGAACTGTCACTTGTATTTTAGATCTTTTCCATTTTGACAGGTGTAAGGTGGAATCTCAGAGTCATTTTTATTTGCATTTCCTTGATGGCTAAGGCATGTTAAGTTTTTCTTGGCCAGTTGAGATTTTTCTGTGGATAATTCTCTGTTTAGATTTGTTCCTTATTTTTAACTGGGTTATTTGGTTTATTGATGTCTACTTTCTTGAGTTCTTTATATATTTTGGAAATCATCTTTCTATGGGCTTGGTGAAGATCTTTTTCCAAGTTAAGTGTGAGTTAAGCTTTAGTAGAGTTTCCTTTATAAATGTGGATGCCCTGGCATTTGGGGAATAGAGGTTAAGAATTGATGCGTCATCTCAGGGATCTTTCTTTGATGAGTATGAAGTGTCTTTCTCTGTCTCTTCTGGTTAATTTTTGCTTGAAGTACATTTTGTTAGATATTAGAATGGCTATACCAGACTGCTGCTTGGGACCATTTGCTTGGAAATTCTTTTTCCAACTCTTTACTCTGAGGTAATGTCTATCTTTGATGTTGAGGTGCGTTTCTTATATGCAGCAGAAGGATGGATATTGTTTAAGAATCCTTTCTATTGGCCTGTGTCTTCTTTGGGGAGATTGATTTCATTGATATTGAGAGATATTAATGACCAATGATTGTTACTCCCTGTTGTTTTGTTGCTGTTATTGTTGGTTTTGTGTGTGTGTGTGTGTGTGTGTGTGTGTGTGTGTGTGTGTGTGTGTGTGTGCGTGTGTTTCCCTTATTTTGCTTTTGCTTGTATGAGATTATTTACTTCCTGTGTTTTCATGGATATAGTTAACCTTGTTGAGTTCAAGTTCTTCTTGTATGTTCAGTTTTCCTGAATTTCTGGATATACATTGTTTCAATTTGACTTTCTCATTCAATATTTTGTTTTCTCAATCTATGGTGTTCAAAAGTTTTGCTGGGTATACTAATCTAGGCTGATAACTGGTATCTCTTAGAGTTTGCAGGGCATCTGCCTAGGCTCTTCTGGTTTAAGAGTCTCTGCTGAGAAAATAAATTTTAATAGGTCTGCCTTTATATGTTACTTGTCCTTTTTCCCTTTAGGGAAAACTAGGTGTGCTCTCAGAGACTTTTGGTGGTCCTTAACTTGTTTATAAGGCTTAAATGGATCAACCAAGTCCACTAGACAATGGGGAAGGGAAAAGGAAATCCCACTTTTGAGAGGTTCCAATTCTAAGTAACAAAAATTATTTTAGAAGCTATCAGAATTCAGAAACTCCTCCCATGATCATATCTTCTATAACCTGTCATCAAGAAATGTACCAATTGAGATGATCTTTAGAATATGCATCTCAAAATATGTTGCAAAGTAGAAAGCTGAAGAAACATACACACTCCTTCCTCATCACCTGTTTTTGTGCTATTATGGCCAGGATTCTTAGTCATATATGCTTAGTAGAAAGGGAAGACCAACATTTATCTATTATGAGGATGTTTTTGTTTGTTTCTTTTTCCATGTTCATTATACAGAAGAAACCCTTTAAGACAGTGGTTCACAACCTTCCTAATACTACAGCCCTTTAATACAAGTCCTCATATTCTTGTAACCCCCAACCATAAAATTATTTTTGTTGCTTCCTAACTGTAATTTTGCTACTGTTATGAATTGTAATGTAAATATCTGTTTGCTGATGGTCTTAGGTACCCCTGTGAAAAGGCCATTTGATCCCACTGGAGGACAACTCACAGGTTGAGAACCACTGCTTTAGGGCATCACATGTTGATCCTGAGGCAGACCTGCAGGTAAAGAGTGGGGCTCTGGAATAAGCTTACTGGATTACAGTGTAGCTATGCTGCTTATTTTGCTGAACTTGGTGTGGTGGTTTGAATAAGAATAGCTCCTATAAATTATATTGGAATGCTTAGGGAGTGCCATTAGGAGGTGTGGCCATGTTGGAGGAAGTGTGTCACTGGAGTGGGTTTTGGAGTTTCAGATGCCTAAGCCAAACCCAGTGGCTCTTTCTCTTTCTGCTGTCTGACAATCTAATTTAGAACTCTTGACTCCTTTTCTAGCATCATGTCTGCCTGCACACCACCAAGCTTCCTACCATGAAAATAATGGACTAAACCTCTAATCCTGTAAGCCAGCCCCAATTAAATGTTTTCCTTTATAAGAGTGGCTGTTGTCGTCCTGTCTCCTCATAGCAATAGAAATGCTAACTAAGACACCTTTCAATGCTACTTAGTGTCTGAACACGTAATGTTCTTTATATGGGAATAACATTGATGCACAGAATTGTTTACAGGACTGGGAAATAATATAGACCATAGACTCTGTTTTCCTCTCTCTCTCTCTCTCTCTCTCTCTCTCTCTCTCTCTCTCTCTCTCTCTCTCTCTCTCTCTCTCGCACACACACACACACACACAACTTAAAACTGCCTATATATTATAAATATTGTTTAATTACTTACTGCTGTTAGTGTTAATAGGTTCAAGCTCTCTAGTAGCTGGGCTCATGTTCACTTTCTTGCCTCTTGAGTGTCTTCTGTTGCACTTTCTATGTCTCTGCTCCTCTAACGTCAAATGATATTTTAGTCCCATACTCTATTATTCTTCCTTCTTGTCTCTGAGCATGCTGCACTGTGGGTCACCACGGAACATTCACCAGGCACAGTGTATTTTCTATTAAGTCCCTGCCAGGGAAAATGGAGCACTGCTCCATTTGTGTCCCCAGACAAACATTTTGTACAAAGTTCTTCATTATTCTTCCTCTCTCTCTTTCCCTAGATATGAACCTTTCAAGGGCAAGGAGAATGTGTTAGCAACCCTGATATTCATAGCACCCAGCCACCCTCGGTTATATAGAAGGCATTTAGAAGAGTGGATGCTGAATTAATGTGGGCTTAAAGACCCAGTTGAGTAATTGTGAAACCATAAAATTCTATTTGAAGTACGGCCACAGGAATTGACTCTGTGACCTCTTCTGGAAGCAAATCTCATTTATTACCATAGATGGCATAAAGTAATTGTCACTATTTGTTCAAAAGTCATTGTCTTTTAATCACATCTAGTGATTTAAATCACGGGGTATGATTCTGTTAAGAGAATGGAGTCTTGAATATACCAAAGATGGTACCAGAAATATCACTTAATGTCCTCTAAAGTTTTTTTTTCAATGTAATATTTCCTTTCCTATTCTTTTGATATATATATATATATAATGTAGTGCTATGATTAATGGTTTTCTGTCTCTTTGGTCAACTATGTGAACATTAATTGAAAAAATGTAAAACTAATAGGTATTTTTGTCCTTTGGTAAATTTTACTCAAATGTGCTTTAGTGTCCTGTGTAAATATTCAAGCATTTATACATAGAAAAGAAGTAACGTATTTTACTGTATCGATATTTTGACCCATGAAGTGTCCTGGATGGTAAAAGGGCTTTGCCACAAACCCAATGACCTGACTTTGAGGCCCAGAAACCAAATAGTGGAAGCAATGCACCAAGTCACATGAATTGTTCTTTGACCTCCACATACATGCTGTGGTACATGCACTCTCACATCTACAGATATGAATGCGTGCACACACACACACACACACACACACACACACACACACACACACACACATTCACACACACTAAATAAATCTAAACATTGAGGAAATAGTAAAATTGATTCTGGAAAGATGGCTCAGTAGTTAATAGTACTGGCTGATCTTCCAATGACGACTCATATTTAATTTTCAGCTTCCATATGGCTGCTCAGAATCCCCTGTAACTCTAGTTCCAGGGAATCTGAACCTGGAATCTAAACACTTTTATCCTCAATAGGCAACAGACACACAATAAGTACACAGATATGCTTGCAGGCAAAATATCCATACACATAAAATGAAAAAAATTAAAGATTAAAGGAAATGATAAAATTAACCAAATTTACATTATCTCACAAATCCAAACATCTTCTCTGATTGAAATATCAATAATTTAACTGCCTCCATTCAACAATTACAATGGACTTTTGTCTGGTCATGGTTTCCATTTTAATCAAATCATGTTAGTCCTCTAGTCCACCTCCCTCTATCCCACAGTGCTTTGAGAAAAATCTGAGCTCTTAGAATGAAATTTGAGGCTCCATGATATGATGCAACCTGCCCATCTAGCCCCACTTCCCGTCTCTGCAGAAGGTACAGATACAGTGACTTTTTTTCTTGTGTTTGAATATGCATTATTTTTTTCTGACCTGCGGTCTTTGATAGTGTCTGCTTTTCAACTTAGAGGTTCTAAAATGTGAGATCAGATCCTTTAAGTTCAAACAGGACTTGCTCCATGAGACTAGCATTCCCAGACTGAAAACTCTGTATTAGTAACCTTTATGTCAAGAGTTACAAGCATCACATTGCATGCTTTATGAAAATAAAATATTGATTTGTGCTTTTACCCTTTCAGCAGCCCAAAACACAAGGTAACACACTTCTAAAGAAGAAATTCTACCCACTACAGCACTTTCATTATTCTTTTGTAATTTGAGGCATTAACAATACTGAAAGTAGATACCTAAGCAGAATAATCTCTAAAATGATTCCCAGGGAGCCATGTGCAATTGAAGTCTACAATTAACAAACAAGGCTTTGTGATGTCAGGTCTGCATTTGTCCATGAGCTTCAGGACTTCCCAATTCCTAATACACATGAGAGGATTGAATTATCATGACTGTGAAAATTGGAGAAAACAAAACTTCCCTATAACAGCCTCTTAGAATGTGGCTCCCACAACACCCTGAATAAATGTTGCAAACTATGAAGCAACACATCTCTGTTCTCTGATATATTTGAGAAAAAAAGAACATTTAGGTGAGATTTCATTTTTATAATCAGACAGAACACTTCTTCATATTGTACTTTTACAAAATGTGTTTGAACTTAGATTAAAGGGTATACCTTCAGAGAGTGAGCACTAAATTTGACAGAAATTTAAGCTATCTTTATCTTCAGTATACATAACCAAAGACCTTGTATAACTCCTCACTAAGATCAGAAGAAATTTTTTCTTTAAGTACACTAATTTCCTGGATGCCAAGTTTAAGGTTTTGTTAAACATGGCATTGGAACATGTTATATGTGTGTGTATGTAAAATGTGTATATGTATGTGTATGCATGTGTGAATTATCTATATGTGTATATGTATGTGTGTGTGATGTGTATATGCATGTAATGTATGTATTTATTTGTGTATATATGTGTGTGTCTGTATAAGTGTGCAAGGCATCTAAAAATAGCATTAGTGGCCTCTAAGGATAAACAACTTATTGATTCTATAAAAAAATTCACATTTTAGATATGACATAAATCTATGCAGTGCAATTTAAGGAGGTATTATCTTAAGTTGAGATTTGAATTGTTTCCTAATTTAACTTGTATTCTGTTAGATGAAGATGTGTGTTCTGATGAATTGGTGGCACATACCAGTAATCCCAAAGCGGCGGCAAAAGAGGAATCTTGAAGCAGAATTACATTTGAAGCTCTTTGTAGCTACACTGGCAAACTTCTTTAAATTTTAAGATATTTGTTGCTGTCTAGTGTGATTGAATTCAAGGGAGTCAACTTCCCGTCTTTTAATTAATTGTAGTCTTATTCATAATAAAATGACTAATTCAAGAAAATGTGAAAACAGTTCCCTTTATTTATATGAACCATATAGGATGGCTGACAAATATAAGCTTGAAAATGAAGGGTACTTATGTAAGTCATCCAGAAATTTGACCTTTATTTTACTAACCATCCATACAATGAAAACATTCAGACAATTTATTAACTTTATTTTATTTTATTTTTTCCTGTGGACACAATTTATACTATTATTAATGGACACAATGAAAGGGTATTTTGTGAAATGTATGCATTTGATTATCAAGATTTACTCAATCCCTTGTACTTAGAGAGATTCATTCCTTAAAAAATATATAAATACCAGTTACTCCTGGTATTTTTATATGTGTTTTGATAGCATTTGTTTGCCTAAGAACTAAAGAAAAAACAGTGAGTAGGTGAAAAATTATTAATGTATGAAAAGGTATATATTTATAAGTTGAGGTAACTGATCCTTTACCATTTTTGGGTTATGTCCGTGTAGCACACTCAGGCCATTTAACTAATCTCCTTGATTATTTACCTTTCAACAGATTTAGAATGTGACAAGTCAAGCATCTGATAACACAGTGGAGTAGTTCAACATCCATCTCTGCTTCCCATGCTGGTCTCAACAGTGTAAGTATGTGTTCACCTTTTCTGGTCAGCTTGGTGGTGTGGAAAATGGATTCGGTTTGAAATTAGAGATATTGCATATTGTTCTGGAAAATCATAAGCTAAAACTCATTCAAAATATAATGAATTTAGATTATCTGATCTAAGAAAATGTTTTGTAAATTTAGACTTAATACTATTTCAAAGTTATAGCATGAAGTAATTGTTATTGGAAAGTAATATACTGGCATTCAATGACATGTGATATCTTTAAATTTTTAAACTCTTTAAGTATCTTTGTTCCTAGAAAGAAAGCCATAAACATTACTTTTAGAAGATGTTTTGTTATGTTCTAAAAGGTTCCTGAAATGTCTCTGGTAGATGTAATTTGCAGTGGAATTTTAAGGTCAAGTCAGTTTCTTTTTTTTTTCTATTTTGTTCTCTAGTAGCTCTCAATTGAAAATGTGTTTAATAATATTTACTAAGTGATAGTTATATCAAAAAGTCATTTTCGGCTTAGTAAGTTCAATTAAAAGAAGAAGAAAAGTAGTCAATACAGAGATAAATAGTTTTTACTGTTCATTTCTCAGGACTGAAAAATAAAAGTCTGGTGTAATGTTGGTTTATTTTTTTTGAAGAAGTATTAAGCTTATGCAATGATAAAATGATATTAATATTTAACAAAAACCTAAAAAATAGAATTCTGAATGTTTATTCATAAGGAAATGATAAATGTTTGAGGCAATACACATGCTTAAACTACTTTGAACACAACAAAAGTTATACTAATATAAAAATAAAATAATATCAATTAAATGTGTTTTATTTTATGTGCTGATTAGAAATATAAAATATTTTCAAAGTAAAGAAACAAAAGCCAAGAAAGTCTAAGAGGACATTAACTTACTCGCAGGAGTGGGGAGAATGAGCATCCCAATCCTTTCTCCCAGAAAAATGTAAGCCCAGGACTATAGCACTTCCATTATTCTAATACAAACTTACACCATCCTCAAGGTACCAGGAAAGGCTCTCTTCCAACAAGCTTTCTGGAATCCACATTCTGAGCCTTGCTAACTTGTTCTCCCAGACCTTTTCTGGGCAGCTCCTGTGTGCGGTAATAACTGTTCACTCATAGAGTAGAAGATCCTGAGACTTGTTCCTTCTGCATGGAAGCAAGCCTGGATACATGAGTAGATTTCAAGTGTTGGCAATGGTAATAGAATTGAATTTTTCTTGTGACTACATTAAAATTATAAAATGAGGCAAGTGAGCTATATTTTAACATTGTGTTTTATTTCATCCACTATAATCAAAATAGAGGTTTTTTTTTTTTTTTTTTTTTTTTTTTTTTTTTTTTTTTTTTTGGTTTTTTCGAGACAGGGTTTCTCTGTGTAGCTTTGCGCCTTTCCTGGAACTCGCTTTGGAGACCAGGCTGGCCTCGAACTCACAGAGATCCGCCTGGCTCTGCCTCCCGAGTGCTGGGATTAAAGGCGTGCGCCACCACCGCCCGGCTAGGTAGCATTAGGTTCATGTTAAAGATTTTCAGAGAGTTTAAAAAATTCTTCACACTAACTTTTTGAAATCTAGTGTGTACTTATAGCACATCTCAATTAAGATATTACTTTTCATAATTTAGTATGTATGTCCTTGAGTGTGTGTGTGCATGTTAATGCATGCATGCATGTACACATATATGCCCTTGCACCCTTGTTTAGCATATAGAGGCCTAAGAACAACCTTCAGGAGTTTGTTTGTCCATTCCTCCTTGTTGAGGCAGGATTGTTGCTGCTGTGTGTTCCTAATTCCAGCATAGCTGGCCTGCATCTTCCAATCTTGTGTGAGAGTACTAGGTGTAAAGATCTATGCTATCTCATCAGAGTTATTTTGTTTGTTTATTTGTTTGTTTGGGCTGGACGTCTGGGATCAGAATCAAGTATAAGGCTTTAGAAGTAAGTGCTCTTACTTCCGAGCCATCTAACTTGCCTTCAGGTACCTTTTTTTCTTTCTCCTTTCTTTCTTTCTTTCTTTCTTTCTTTCTTTCTTTCTTTCTTTCTTTCTTTCTTTCTTTTTCTTTCCTTTCTTCCTTCCTTCCTTCCTCCCTCCCTTCCTCCCTTTCTTTCTTTCTTTCTTTCTTTCTTTCTTTCTTTCTTTCTTTCTTTCCTTTCTTCCTTCCTTCCTTCCTTCCTTCCTCCCTCCCTTCTTCCCTCTCTTTCTTTCTTTCTTTCTTTCTTTCTTTCTTTCTTTCTTTCTTTCTTCCTTCCTTCCTTCCTTCCTTTGTACATTCTTAATCAATCTGGGGAAATAAAAAATTATAATAAAAAGTAGATTAATAAACAATTAATAAACACAATAAACACATATTGAAAATGCTTTAGAAAATAAAGTATAATTTTTGAAATTAACTTGTTCAATCCTACCAATCATATTTCACTTAAATTTCAGTCCCGCTAATCACATTTTACTACTTAACAGTAGCATGTGGCTAATAGCTACAGTCCAGCACAGCTCTGCCTCATAAGACTGTTGCTCCAAGGCTGACTTCAAAAACACCCAGAAGGAGCAAATAATCTTAGTGTTTCTATGAGTTTAAAAAAGTTAAATCTTAAATCTCTGACTTAAAACAAGGATTACTAGATTTACATAGTTTATGAGAAAGTCAGCCTAAGAAGTTATACCTTTTCAAGCATGGTGAAATTGGAGGGGGGGTTAAATTTTGACTTGGTGTATATACTCTGATACTCTGATATTATAAAGAAATTGGCCTTAAATATGAAATATAATATTTTAAAATGTTTCCAAAGATTCATAGAAGGATTAAATAAGTAAGCTGAAGATTTATAGATCACATCTCTATTAAAAGAATTGATAAAGAACTTGTAACACAATAGAATATGAATTTCTCAATTTAAAAGTGCATAAAATGTCAGAATTTTACCTTGTATTTATATCTGGCTAATAAGTACCCTGAAATACTGTTATACAAATACTGAAATGAAAATCTGGCACTATGGAATATTAATAAGCATTTATAGCTGTGAAGACTTTCATTCATTGTTATTGAAATTCAAACTGGGACAGCACTCTAGAAAAGGGTACTTCCTTTTCTTATGTAGGTAAATACAGATGCTGGAGCTATAGCAACAGTCCAGTGAACCCACTGTAAGTGAAACATGAGCAGCTGAGAAGCAGAGAATAGAAAAACACATCATCATGAGGGTATCATAACCTCTACATCAGTGGTTCTCAACCTTCCTAACACTGTGACCCTGTAATACAGTTCCTCATCTTGTGGTGATCCCCAACCATAAAATTAATTTCATTGGGACTTCATAACTGTAATTTTGCTACTATTATGAATCATAATGTAAGTATCTGTTTTTCAATGGTCTTTGGTGATCCCTGTGAGTGTTCTTTGACCCCCCTCAAAGGGGTCATATTCCACAGGTTGAGAACTGCTACTCTCCACTAAAACATGGTCAAAATTTGGAATACAGTTTCTTATACTGATATTTTGTATGTGCTCTAACAAATAAAGCTTGTCTGAAGATCAGAGGGCAGAGCCAGCCACAGAGAAAACAACTCACAGCCATTAGCCATAGAGGTTGGGCAATGATGGAACACACCTTTAATCCTAGCACTCAGAGGCAGAGGCAGACAGATCTCTGTGAGTTCAAGGCCACCCTGGACTACAGGAGATTAATCCAGACTAAAAGAGAAATAGTGTCAGGCACTGATGGCTCACGCCTTCAATCCCAGTACTTGGGAGTCACACGCCTTTATTCCCATCACTAGGAAGGCTGAGATGGGAAGTGATATGGCTGAGCAGAGAAAGGAATATAAGGCAGGTGGAGACAGGACTCAGGGGCATTCAGTTTCAGGATTTGTGGATACAGAATCTTCTCCTTTCAGCTGAGGATTTCGTAGAGGTAAGAACTAGTGACTGACTTCTTTCCTCTGGTCTTTCAGTATTGTCCCCGATATCTGGCTCCAGGTTTTTATTAAGAAGACCAATTAGGATTTGTGCAACAGTTTCCACCACCTGGACATTACTTTTAAAGTGCTCTAAACTGTCTAAGATCACAAATGGAACTATTATAATTAGAAATAATTTATATACCTCATTACATGACCCAATAATTCCATTTCTATGTAATTACCCTACTGAAAAGAATACTCATTTTACTAGAAATGTGTGTAAATATTTATAGCAACTTAGTATTTATTCATAAAAATTTGGAAATAACCAAATGTTGTTAGGTGCAGTAACACATGCCTGTAACTCTTGTACTCAAGAGTCTAAGGCAAGAGAAAATGTCAGATTTTTACCTTGTATTTATAGAGGGCAGTGTGGAAAGTTCAAATCCAGCTTGGACCCATACAGTGTACCTTTGTTTCCAACAAACAAACAAACAAATAAACGCTGTATTTAACTGCTAAACTGAAGAACAAACTGGAATATCAATAGCATATTATTCAACTATAGAAAAGAGCTATTGATTTCATGTCTATAATAAACATTTCTATTTTCTTTTCAATACTGAGAAATGAATCAAGGGCTTTGTGCTTGCTCTGCCACTGAGCTGTCTACAAAGGGTCCATATATAAATCCCAAATCCATCTCTGCAAGTAAAACAGGGAATCCCCAAATGTCTAAGTACTGTGTGATATCAAGTGTCTAAATTCAGAAAAAAAAGGCAAAGCTGAGACAGAAAGAATCATTATATATTTGAATGTTTAGAGCTGTTAGTATTTTGTTTTTACTCATCCACACCCCTGTTTCCATCATAAACCCTATTTCATTTTGTTCATGACTTTGTAATGGTTTCATTAAGAGGTTATTCAAAAGTTTATTTGTGTGTGTGCTGTGCATTTCTGCTCTGCTGTCTGGTGAATAATATGCACTTACAATGCTTGTGTTGAATTTCTAAGCACATTTCCATGAGGCACACTTTGTTTTCAATTAAGAAAAACCAGAGTTTCTTAAGAAGATAGCAATTTCAGGAGTAATTGGAAACCTGGGAAAGACTGTGGGGGAGGGCTCTGCTGTCCCATGGTAGATACTGTGTGTCCTTCATATATCAGGACATAATTTCTGTTGTAAAAGTAGGTGGATATACAGACAGATCCATAGGGTATAACAAGGAGGAGGGACTGGACAGATAACATATAACACGTTCTTTCCATTATACCACACATATCACAAACAAGTCATAGCAACACACAGAAAGTGTTTTTAAAGGAGCTGAGGAACAAAGCTCAAGATACAGAGTGAAATGGAACCTAGAATATTTAGCAGACAACTAAGATTATATTTATGTTTTGACTCCTGAAGAAATTACTGGTTCATTTTATTTATGCCAAAAAAATGTAGAGAAAACATCAGTGGCTGTGAAGGATTGCTTATTGTACTATCTTATTTTGTTTACTCATTGTGTATTCAAATGATATTTTATTATTTTAATAGACAGCTATAATTACCTTAACATCTATGCTTTATAATATATGTCAAGGGAAACAAAGGCTTAGTCAACAAAATGTTCAAAAAATTTATTTAATTACTTTCAAATTGGTCTTAAATTTTTACAGAAGCCTGTGGCTTCCCTGTAGCTACCATTATAAAGAGACAAAAAACACACTTCATAGTCATAAAACCCTCCTGTGGAAAACGATGTGAGTGAGTATTTATATTGGCAGTTTTTTGAATGAGTAGAAGCAGATAAAAAAACTACTCTCTACTTTTCCTTAAAACCATATTTACTTAAAACTATATAGTTGTCATGTGGATTTTCTAGCTACTTATTAAATGAATCATCATTCAGGATTTTCAGTTTCTTTTAATCATTTTCTTCTGTCTTTGTTTAGGTTTCATATATTTGTTATTTAATGTTTATAGTTCTTTGAGAGTTTCATGCAATGGGCTTTGATCATATTCTCCTTCCCCCAGCAGCTAACATATCAATAGCTCTATGGCCAGGGATGGGAATGTTTGCTAAACTTCCCTCTCCATGCTGGTATTTGGTTTGCTTTGGGCTTGCCCAGGAGTTTTGTAAGCTGTCACAGCCACGGTGGGGGCATGTGTGCACATGCCCTGCTACATCCACAAGGCGCTTCTTCTTTGTAATCATCTACCATCTCTGGATCTTCTGTTCTTTCTACACTGTCTTTCACAACGATCTCTGAGTCTTGGGAGGGCAGTGTTGTATAGAGATAGTCCACTAAGTGCTGAACACCCTGCGGTCGCTTACTCTCTTCACCTTTGGCAAGTTGTGAGTCCTCTGGATCAATAACCACCTATTTGTAAACAGAAAGCTCTCAGATGGGAATTCAGAAATGTATTCATCTATGGTTATAACTAAAAGTCATTAGGAGTCAGTTTAATACTATGTCCATTTGGCTGAAAAATAGAAATGGATCCTCTTCTAGGGCCTATATCCTGCCTAGTCATAGCTTTTTGGGCCAAAAATGGTATCTGGGTATGGGTTTAATCTTGTAGAGCAGGGCCTTAAATCTAGTTGGGAAGCAATTGGTTACTCCCCTGATATTCATTGCCACTATTTCACCACTGAGCATGTCCTGCTAGGTCAGTTGTAGATGAATTTCTGAGCCAGATATAGGGGGTGAAAGCCTTAGAGAGATCAAGGAAGTAAAGGAAAGCCACCAGTCAACCTTACCTCACCAACTCTGCAGCTTCCAAATGCTGCAACTTCCTGTTTACCCCATGCCCTATATGCCTTGCTGTTCTGCCATCTGATTTCCTCTCTCCATTCAGTTACATCACTTCCTGTCTTTTTGTACAGACCTCCAGACCTCCATGGTTAACTAGTTTTGGAATTTAAACGTGTGTGCCACCACACCTGGCTCTGTTTCCAGTGTGGCCCTGAACACACAGAGATCCTGCCTGCCAAGTGATAAGATTAAGGGCATGTCCTACTGTTACCTGACTTCTCTGTTTACTTAAAATGGCTTGCTATTTCCTCTGATCTCCAGGCAAGCTTTGTTTATTAAATCACAAATAAAATACCACCACATTTTCCTTTTTTGTCTAATAAAAAATAAAAAATAGTTATAACTAATATAAGAAAAACTATATACAAAAAGTACAATAAATATATATAATATATACAAGCAATAAACACATCAACAGTCAGTCATTACTGTACCCAATTGTGAACCCTCTGAGATACAATGATGATTACTTTTATTCTCTGTTACCCATGCATAGTACTTCTATGCAGGATCGCTTGACTCGGCCTGGGAGGAGGGGACTGGACCTACCTAGACTGAGTCTACCAGGTTGATCTCAGTCCACGGGGGAGGCTTTGCCCTGGAGAAGGTGGGAATGGGGGCTGGGCTGGGGGGAAGGTGAGGGGGGCCAGAGGGGGGAGAACAAGGGAATCCGTGGCTGATATGTAGAACTGAATTGTATTGCAAAATAAAAATAAAAAAATTTTAAAAAAAGCTAGCCAATAGTGATGAAGTTTTCATGTCCATACCAGTTTTAATTTACCCTTGTTCTATGATTCAAATATCTTCAGCAATAGGGTCTTACTGTCAAGTTCTGTAGGATAACAGAGTAATGACAATAGCCTGGAATGTTTGTGGAGGTATGAGACTTTACTAAGCAATGATGCAAAAAGAAGTCACCCATTCCTGACACCTGGCCTTATTTGTTAGTCACTGGCACCTAGTAGGGGCATCTTTGCCTTGTTATAGGGATATATATATATATATATATATATATATATATATATATATATATATATATGTGTGTGTGTGTGTGTGTGTGTGTGTGTGTGTGTAGAAAAAAATTAAAAAGGAGGCAATGAATTTGAGAGTGAGTAATGGGGTTCATGGAAGGAGCAGAGGAAGAAAAAGGGGACATGACATGGTGTAATTATATTACAATTTCAAAATAATAAATTGTTTTATGTATATATATATTATATATACCCACTTATATATATAAAGAACTTGCATACTTTTTAGGAATCTTCTACAGTAGTAGGTTTTCATATATTTTTCTCAAAAGTTTTAGCTACTCTAGTAGACTTGCTAGGGTTAAAAATTGAAAAAAAATGATAATAAATGCTGTTTTGATCATGGGGATAGAGGAACAATTATTTACTGAGGTTGGTAATGGCAATTGATACAGTTACTACAAAAATCAATGTGGATGTCCCTCAAAATGCTGAAAATAGATCTACCATATGATCTAGCTATATCACTCCTACATATTACTCAAAAGACTGCATATCCTACTGCCCAACTCTAGTGATATCTGATGAATTTGTCTCATTATTCTTTATCAATAAAAACTCAGGAGTCAGATATTGGGATAAGAACCTGAATGATCAGAGAAGCAACCAGTGACCTCCTATCTCTTCTGTTCCTCCATCTAAAAGCGCTGAGATCCTCTCTAATGCCCTGCCTTACTACTTCCTGTCTCTCTATCTGCCCTCAGTCCTACAAACCTCTATGGTTAATTTTGGTCAGCTAGTGAGTGACTAGCTCTATACTCTGATTCAAAGCAAACTTTATCATCACAATGTGATCAAAATACCACACAATAGATACCTGCTTATCTCTGTTCTTTGCTGGTGTACTCACAACAGCCAGGAAATGGGAATAGCCTCGATATCTATCAACTAATGAATGGATATTGAAAACATGGTATATTTACATACTTGAATATTATTTAGCTACTACAAAAATGAAATTATGAAAGTTGCAGGTACATTGATAGAGATAGAAATAATCATTCTGGGCAAAGTAATTCTGACTCAGAAAATACAAATGTTGCATGTTTTCACTCATCTGTAGATGCTAGTATTGAAACTTCAGAAATGTGTGTCTCATTTAGAATGCCCATAGATCTTAGGAAATTACCACCAAGCCACGGGGAAGGGATTTCAAGGAGGGGAGATAGAACACCCTGATGTAAAATGTTAAAGAATGATGAAACAGTGAGGTTTAAACTAAGGTTGGTACACAGACTGCAGGGTAGAGGAGGGAGTAGGAGAAGGGATAAACAACATTGCATTGGTTTCCCCGTAATCTCTTTTAAAAATAACTTTCATTTTCACTATTCTTTATACTATGACTTTTAAAACTCACTTTATTTTTATACTTCAAAGATAACAGGATGCTAATCTATATTATATAACTTTAAATTAATGTTATTAACTCACTCCCCTCATAAAACCTTACATGGTGTATTTTACATGCCTGGGGTGTGGAAGTACTGCTTTCAAAGTCAACCACAATGTTGCTTTAGGATGATGGAACACTGTGCCAAGCTTTGCTTATGCTCAGAGCCTACACTGAAGTCAGAGTGCTATCTTAGGAAATAGAGTGAGAACATGTGCTGTCTTCAGCAGGAAATGAGAGATGCTAGTGAGGCAAGAAGAGTTTTAGGAACATGATGGTCTGTGTTCCATAGTAGCTTCTCTGCTTATGATGTGAGATCTTCTGCTCTAAAACTTTAGGACCATCTGTTAACCTTGCATGTGTCTTATGTGAATGTTCAGGGTAAAATGAAGAGAAAGGTTCTGAGGTAATTTCCATGTCAGGTCTAAGCAACCAGAGAGAAGGGAATACTTATGTTGGAGAAGGCAAGTTTGAAGTTTAGAAATAAATTTTCAGGGTAGAGACAAGAACCCTAAATAATAAGGAATCATAACATCCCTGTAATCCTCCAAAGTTTTGTAGGAAATTAGAATTTTTATGGAATTTGAGATGGTTGATTAGAATTATCTAATGCCAAATATCACAATTTATACTCAAGTTTCTCTTGCTACAACAAAAAGCATTATAGAGTTACTAAAAACCAATCCAAATATATTTCATTCAGAACCCTGCTATGCCAGAATTTACAGTTATCTGACCATGTTTTCTTTGCTTTTACTCCATGATTACACGTAATTACTATCCACAGAATTCTTACTTGCCAAAAGGATAAAAAACAACCTTCAATTTTAAGCAAAAGCATAAAGCTGAAGTTTTTGCTTATTTAGAAATGGGAAGAATATACCAATCATGAAGATTATCAGAGAAAACAGGGTTGTTAAAATTATTCAGACTCCTGAGAAAGAGTAACATGCAGTGATTGTCAGACTTTGGGAGACTCAATTCTATGAACTTCCCTTGTTCCTGCGATGAGAATGTCATTGATTGATGAACTCTCAGAAGTGCGCTCTTTGGAACAACTGACAGTTGAAGTTTGTGTTGTTCCTATCTGGTTGACTTGCAAATGTGCATTCACTGAGGTGTACCACCATCCATCCTTCATATGCATGAGAAATCTATTCTGACATCTTACAGAACTGTCATTGCTTAAGTAAGCGTTTTAAAAAACACTGCAGGTGACTATTTGCTACCACAGCTATAGAAAAAAAATCAATTGTCTTGTAGGAACATGAAGGCATTCTATTCTCAGGCTATTTGAAACAACCATATTAGACAAAACTTGAGAGGCAATGATGAAGAGTACCGAGGAGCCATCTCCACTAAGGAAAGTAGGGAGTTACAGAGGGAGGCTTTCCTTAAGTCGTCTGATGTGAAATGCTATGGCAGGTATCAAACAGTGAAATGAATGCAGAAAGTTACTACCCAGAAAACAGTACAAACACGATGGAAAAGTAAACATATTACACAAATTAGTAAAGTTATACAAGAAAACTTATTACTATTTTAGTATAAATATTAATAACATTGTGTACGTTTATGGAGTCATATGTTTTTTAGATAAGGTTTCACTATATAGCCCAAAGTGGCTTTGATTTCTTGAAATTGATTCTTCTCTTCTCAGCCTCCCAATAATCAGGGATTATCACTGTGACCATTACTGTAATAAAAATGTTAACCATTTTTCATCTCAGTTCCTAGGGCTGGTTTTCTCTAAAAATGTACTCTATTGGGGTATTTGATGGTCTTTGTTTCATGCTGATATTTTTGTTATTTCGCCATCTCTTTCTCTTTTACAAATTTTACTCTTCATCTGTTCTAAAATGATCTAAAATCCTTTCCTGGTTCTCATTCTTCCCTGTTTTCTTATCCACTGTAGTTTCAATTTGAACCTCCTCCTCCTCCTCCTCCTCCTCCTCCTCCTCCTCCTCCTCATCATCATCATCATCATCATCATCATCATCCTCTTCTTTTTTTAAATAGAATTTTCTTGCTTCAATGTTGGCTTTTTTCCCTCTGCTTTCAGGCTTCTGTTATTTCATAATGCAAACAATAACAGCATTCTTCTCTTCTCATTCCATTTTCCCAAAAGGGCTCTGCCTTTTCTTCTTGAGAAATATGCCAGTGAAATGGGCCCTGGTTAGCTCACATGATGTTGTGTGTCCCATTCTGTCACTCTTGGAGAACTAATTGCTGCACTCTCAACAGATGACTCGCTCCAATGTTACCCTTGAGAGAAAACTTGAATTTCAAGATTAGATAATTTCAAAATAATAAATGATTCCCATCTCTTCCATTTACTGGCTGACTTTACATTTCCTGCCTAATTCACACTTCATAAGAACCCTATTTTAGAAGATAGCTAGGTCACAGTGAAATTATATATGGAGAATATATAACACACCCTTCATACACAGGAGAAACCACAAAAAGATAAATCTTGTTTGTGTTATTTCCTATTTTCTATTACCACATTTCATCATTAGAGGAATTATGCAACTCAGTATCAAACATTCATTGCTTCTACCTGGCTCTTTATCACTTAAGCCAGGTTAACTAATTTTTCTCATTTGAGAATAATAATAGTAAGCCAAACTGAAAGGCAACAATGGTAAAACAATGCATCATAGTTCAACCAAAAAACACTGTTAACGTGCATGCTAGGCCTGTGCGGCAAGTTAGTAACTAGAATCAGGCTTTAAAAACACAACTTAAAGCTAATATTCTCATGATGTGAGTCAAAGATATGCAGCTTGGGAAGGGAAGAGCTAGAATTGCAGTCCTGTAACTTATCATCTTTAAGTCCAGAGCTCTGAGCAGGACTAACAATCACAGTTCATTTTGTTCATTTCCTGTTTATTATAAATGATGCTTGGGAGTTACTGGAACCAAATTCCCTCAACACTAAGTTCTTTTTCAGAGGCTTCTATTAAATCTCTTCAGAGTGTTATGAAGTTACATCCTGCTTGCCCTCACCTGAGATTACAGTAGGTTGCTTTCCTATATAAACTATTTACATTTTTGTAGTTTTTTTTTTAAAGATTTATTTATTTATCATGTATACAGTGAGTGTTCAGCCTGCAGGCCAGAAGAGGGCACCAGATCTCATTGTAGATGGCTGTGAGCCACCATGTGGTTGCTGGGAATTGAACTCAGGACCTCTGGAAGAACAGCCAGTGCTCTTAACCTCTGAGCCATCTCTCCAGCCCCCATTTTTGTAGTTTTATGTCAAAGTCCATATTAACAACACCAACACAGGTTGGAGAAATGACTCAGTGGTTGTTAAGAGTCCTTGCTACTTTTGCAGAGGACCTGAGTTCCACATCCACAAGGCAGCACACATGATTAACATTTAGAAGAAAAGAAAAGCAATTTATGACTCCAAAAGATCCTAACTTCTCAGCAACAAAATTCAAAGACAATGCAGTAGGCAAAATGCTCTGTGAAGATTTCAAAAGTTTACAAGTAAAAATGATCAATGATCACAAAGAGAACACAGACAGGCAGATAGATTCATTCTGGGAGCATAAGGGGAAAGTCAGCAACATAGAGAAAAACCATCAACAAAATGGATGAGGACATCAGCAAAACAAACAAACAAAACAACATTTAGAAATCTAAACATACATGACAAGAGAAAAACAAGTCATGATATGTGATAGTCAATGTGTCAAAAATACAAAGCAAAGAAATATTATCAAGGGTCTCAAAAAGACCAAGTGTGATGGCTCATGGCTTTAATTCCAGCCCTTTGGAAGCATAAGCAGGCAGATCTGAGTTTGAGGCCAGTCTGGTCTACAGAGAGAGTTCCAGGACAGCCAGGACTACATAGAGAAACCCTATCTCCAAAAGCCAAAAGAAAAGAAAAATCCCAATGCACCAACAACCACAAGTGCATAAATGTATCATATCTCTCATTAGCAACACTTGAAGCAGGAGAAGCATGGGTCAATCCATTTCAAGCCCTGAAAACATATAAATGCCAACCAAAATTGCCTTATCTAGGAAAACTATAAGGATATTTCAAGACAAGCACAAACTAAGGCAGTTCATGAGTAAAGTAGCTGTATACATAACAGAGGAAAAAAACGTTCTCAATCACAAGAGCAGAGGGAAAAAAATTCATTAGAGTACTTATGAACAGTGAAGATTCAGAAGGAGTCCATTTTCCCCATCTTAGAAAGCCAGTCATCCTCCTAATACTTATAGAGATACTTAATGCTTGCTGTCAACCTGATTAAATATGAATCAAATAAGAGACATACCTTTGGGTGGGTCTGTAAAAGTGTTTCCTGGAAAGAACAGTTAAAGGAGTGATGCTCTTTCCCAGAGTGAATGACACTTTTCAAAAATAGTTTACATAGTAAGAGGTCCTGGGGAATAGCTGATGCTTATCACCTACCTGCTTTTGCCCCTTGTTGTAAGTACAGCTAATTTGTTGATGCTACTGATTTTTCCATCCTTTCCTGACATTGAAATCCAGCTTCTTTGTCCTCCTAAGATGTCTACTAGCAAAATCTTCTAGGCCTTTAGCACAAAATTAAATCTGCTGAGACATTCAATTCTTGTTATTGAGAAGCTACTAGATTTTCATTCTTTGCAGTGTGCAGTGACTGTTGGAACACCCAGTATGTATCATATAAGACTGTCAAATACTCTTTTAATATGAATTTGTTCTATCAATTTTGTTCCTCTAGAGCAGTGGTTCTCAATCTGTGGATTGTAACCCTTTTAGGTATATTTACATTATGATTCATTCATAACAGTAGCAAAATTACAGCTATGAAGCAGCAACAAAATAATTTTATGATTGAGGGTCACCACAACATTAAGAACTGTATTAAAGGGTCACAGCGTTAGGAAGGTTGAGAACTACTACTCTAACAAGTCATGTGTGTGTGTGTGTGTGTGTGTGTGTGTGTGTGTGTGTGTGTGTGTATAAAATAATAATCCAACTAACCAAGAAAGTGGCCAATAAATTAGCAGCAATTAATGAACCATCCTCAATAATAATCTTAAATGTAAAGGACCCTAACTCACACAAAAAGATACACTCTAGACTCTTCTCCAGGGTCTAGCCTAGGAAATGGATGGAATTAGAAAAGATCATATTGAGTGAGGTATCTCTCATTTGAGGTTCCAAGCACCAGATTTTCAGATGTAAGTGCAGTTCTCAATCCCATCTAAGAAATGTCTCTTTGCAACAGAGATCATTACAGAAAATCACAACAAATCAAGATGCAGAGTTGTGGAACCCAGTCCTAACTGCTAAGTCTAGAAAACAACTCCTGCATCCAAGGCTCACAAAACATTGAGTAAGTGGGCTTGGAAAGATTTTAAGATTTTATTCAAGAAGTTTACTATGAGACTGTTTCTCCTAGTAATGTCAAAAACTACCTTCTCACCAATATGACTGACTAAACATGAGCTGAACGAAGATGATAACAGTAGACATGCCAAAGTAAGTGGGGAAAATCTCCAAAAAGAACTACATATAACTAAGGAATGCTAGGAAAAATAGTCTTCCCCAGAGAAAAGCTCACCAATTGGTTATGTTATAGCAGTGGTCAACTCTGAAAATATAGAGATATGTAACATTATACAAACTAAGCACATTGTATTTAGGGATATATGTGTATGTATATATGCCTATATGCATGTAACAGCAATTAGTCAAAAAAGAGGACATGAATTTGAAAGAAAGCAAGGACAGATACATGAGCATGTTTAAAGGAAGAGGAAGAAAAGGGAAGGGGAGACTGATGTAAATCTGATCTCAAAAATAAAAGAAATAATTTTTTAAAAGGAAAGATACATTCTAACTGTATTAAAAAAACAACTGAATTTAATGGTTTTCTTATCTCCAAAAAATAGACTTCATGGGTAAAAATTACCTATTAACTGAAAGTGGGAAGATGGAAGTCAATTTACCAAGTGAATGGATGCCAAAGACAAGCTAGTATTGACATTCTAATATCTGATATAATGATAGCTTACATATTGATATGGAGGGTAATTCATCAAGAAGATGTGATATCTGTAAATATATTTGAGTGAAATTGGTGAGTTCCCAATTTCATGAAATAAGTATTAGTGAATATAAAAAGTTAGCTAGGTCCAGATACAATTCTAGTGGATACTTCAATATTCCATTTTCAATTTAGATAAATGATTCAAAGTAATCAAAAAAAGAAACATCAGAAGTAAAACTTATCATAGGTCAAATAGATTTGTAGCCTATCTATAGAATACTACATGCAACAGAAACAGAATACACACTCTTCCCAATAGTCCATGGGATTTTCTGTGAAAGATATCTTGGCTCTAAAGTAAGTTTTTAAAAAGGTAAAAGAACTGAAATTATTTCTGTTAAATGGTTGGATCATAGTGAAGTAAAACTAGAAATAAACAGCAAAACAATCCACACATACAACAGGAGACTGAAAAATACATTCTTAAATGACCATTGTAGACATCAGAAAGAATTTTTTTATAAGTTCCTGTAATCAAAAACCAACAACAGCAAAAAAGGAAGAAAAAAGAAAACCAGAATCAAAGTTCATATAATCAAATGAAAATAAAAACACAACTTATTAAAACTTTGGGATACAGTCAAGACAACTCAAAAGAAGACAGTATATAGCTATAAGCAATTACATTTAAACATCAGAGAAATCTCAAATCAATGATCTATTGATGTACCTCAAGATCTTGGAAAATCAAGCACAAACTAAATCCAAAGCAATGGCTGATAAGAAATACTATCAAGGCAGAAATTAATGTGATGTAGACTAAGAATAACACAATGAAGCAACCAACTTCTAGGCAAACTAACAAGGACCGAAACAAGCCAAATTAGACATGGAAAAGACGGTCACGACAAATTCGAGGGATATCCTAAAGAACATTAGGAATATTTCAAAATGTATTTTCCTCATAAGTGGAAAATCAGGAAAAAAGTGGATAAATGTCTGGACACATATATCCTACCAAGGTTGAATCAATGAGATTGAAGCAGTAATAAGAAGTCTCCTGATAAAGAGGAACCCCACACCAAAGAGTTTCACTCTCTAATGAAAGCAAACTTTCGTAGATGAGCTAATGACAAAGCACCTAAAATTTACAAAAACAAAAAAAACCAAAACATAAGTAACCCTACCCATCAAATGGTATAAAATAAGAACTAAACTGACACCTAAAGGGTATAAGGACATACTAGGTAGGGGTGGGGATGAGAGCACACTACAGACCAACTTTTCTGATGGAAATACACGTAATTTTTTTTCAGTAAATTTCTTACAATCTGAATTCAAGAACATATAATAACACCTACCATGATCATATTGGTTTCATTACAGAGATGCAACCATGTTTCAACATAGACAAATCAATAATTCAAAATTCAAGGTAGCACTTCAGCAGATTTAATGACAGAAATCACAGGATCTTTTCAATAAATGCAGAAAATAGCTTTGACAGAGTTCATCCTTTCTGATAAAAGTCCTGAATAAATTAGGAATAAGAAGTAACATTTCAGCATAACAAAGGCTGCACACCATACAGCAAAAGAGTGATCACTGCCACTGAATAGGGAGAAACTAATAGCATTGCCTCTAATATCAGAAATGAGACAAGGGTGCCTATTTTTTCTACTCTCGCTCAACACAAAGTTCGAAGTCTTAGCAAGAGTAATAGGACCTGAATCTGACTTTGTCACATGTGCTTGGCTTCATGACTTTCTGGAACCTTGGTAAAAACCTCCATAGCTCCTGAAGTCTTATTTATCATAATCTCTACAAGATCCATGGCATGCAGATGATGTTGCCTAGTGCTTCTGTGAACTCAATGTATGGTCTGTCCCCTTTCTTTCAAAGCTGTGATGACTTATCTGCCTTAGTGATTGAATCTGAGAAAACGCTTTCCAAAGCAGTTGTTTTCAAGCAGACCTTTAGGCTCAAGAGACCTTGCAGGTTCCTTCCATTCAAGTGCCTTCAGATATGAGAATCTTTGGCAGCTAGGGTCTTGCCCACAGGGCACCCTCCCTATAAACCTAGCACAGTGCAGCAAATTTCTAGGCCCTTTTAAATTGCACCTGCTGCCTTTACATCCATATTGTCTGCAATTTTAAACTCAGCCACATATTGTTACTCATCAAACTGTACATTTTTTCATATCATTCTGCTACCTGTCTGTCTGTCTGTCTATCTATTCATCTATCTCCCTCCCTCACTGTAGGCCTTGATAGGAGAAATGAGCAGTAACTAAGCCTCAGCCTAAATGCTCTCGTCTTGAACTTTCCATTTCTTCTCTCAAGCAAAATTGTTCATTACCCGTGAATTTATCCCTACTCAGGTTATCAGGAGAGGAACAAAATGAGGGTAGATTATTTGCTAAATCTAACATGAATGAATTTTAGCAGAATTTCCAGCAGAGTCTTTGTTTCCCCCTGAAATCTAGTGAATTGGGACTTTAACGCCTGCATTTCACTCAACACTCTGGTCTTACACATGCAGGCATTTGATAAAAATGGCATTTATCTCTACTTACAGCACTTATATTAAATAAGATGGATATCTGTGACTGGTATAAAAGGTCATAATGTTTTTTCTATTTTAGAATGTTATATGGGCACACTTTTAAAACGTCATTGTGGCTGAGGGTGAATAGGAGCTGAGAGAGAAAGAACGACATGGGACGGATGACAGCTGTGGCAGGCAGTCGCTAAGAGAGCCCTCAACTATCCTTGGCTCTAGTATTTAGTGTAGTGTGCCTTCTCCTCCCCTATATGTTACTTGCTTCTAATCAGTAAGATATAGGGAAAATAAGGAGGTGCCTCCCCTACCCCATGATTCTATCAGAGGGCAAAGGGAGGCCATTACTCCATCTTGGTAGCTGAGTCCCTGAAGGGATTGACCGTCAGCATCTGAGCAACTCAGTAGCATGCTGGAGAGTACTTACAGCAAGAGTCATCAGGAGTTCTTAGGTTACTAAGTTTGGACTTTTAATAAGTGAGCAGCATGAGGGCACTTGGCTGGAAACCCTTCTCAAGTCAGTCTCAGATGAGATTGTGCTAGTAAAGACATTACCTGGACTTGAAACTGAAGAAGTGAAACTGGGAGGCAGATGATCCAGTAAAACTATCCCCAGATCTGGGATCTTAACAGCAAGATGAATGTATATGCTCTAAAATAACAGTTTAAAAAGTGGAGGAGAATGATGAAGTGGAGGAGCAGGAAGAGGAGGAGGCACATTATTGCAGCATTAGGGAAAATGAGGTAGAAGGAAAGTAGGTGTAAGGAAATCAGTAGAAACACAGTAGTTTCCTGCCTCTAAAAATCATAACAGAATAGAAGGAAGAAGAGGAGGAGAAATGGAGGAAGAGGCTTTTATAAGCACTTTAAATAACAGCTATTGCCTTACATATGTTGGCCAGCTGGAAGAGAATATACAGGGAGAGAAACCTCACCAATGAGAAGTAAAGGCATAAAATGGAAAGTGATTTTTCACTCTCCTTTATGAATCCCAAGTTATGATTTATGGCCACTGAGACTGCTTGTGTGATTATTTATAGCTATTCTCCAAACCGTGGGAAAGAAATAAAATATAAATTATTTCATAGACAGCACTGTCAGTCACAAGCTTTCTATAACGATAGGTGATTGAAGCAAATGCGTATGCCTGCGGCACTTAGAGAATACAAGTGGAGTCAAGTTGCCCAAATCATGTAAAAAGTGAGATGTTTCTAAATAAATAAGATGGAAGAACCATCAAACCTGATGGGAAAATTAAAGTTTCATTATTTTTACCAACGGCTGTCTTTGCCTGCCCACCGTTCATCTTGACTGTCTCAATAACACAAAGTCTATGTATCTAGAATTGCTTCTAAAAATCAAATAGACATCTATTCCCTTATTTAAACACCCTCAGGAGGTGTTAGTTGTTAGACACTAATGTAATGTAGAATCAATGTAATCAATAAGCCCAGGTGAAGCCCAGGCACTTCAGCTCATACAATAATCAATATCTAACCCACCTTTTACACATTTTTCTTAAGCACTTTATACAATTTTAGTTAAACACCATAAGTATGTGCTTTCAAATGAACTGTGAGAGCAGAAGTAATATCCTGTCATTCTAGCTTTGTCTCTGACACTGTGTGTGTGTGTGTGTGTGTGTGTGTGTGTGTGTGTGTGTGTGTGTGTGTGTGAAGGATCCCTCTTTGTAAATCAAGTGAAGAATATCATCAGCCTGAAATGTGTTGGTTTGATGACTCCAACATACTATTACACATGTGTTAGTGTTGTGCGTAGTCCCTGATTATGCACAGTCCTTAGTAAATTTGAGTCTGTGAATCACTATGTGTCTTTTCTTCAAATGTATTACTGCAACTCCCTCTTTTGATTTCAATTCTATGCCATTTATCCAAAAATGTGATAAAGAAAAGCAAAGGAAACATTATAAGTAACTTTCAAAACTTCAGCTGCCTAATATTCATCCAGTTACCTTGCAGAGGAGGGTCTTGGTTTTCCTTCTTCTCGTCTTTCCTTCTTGGTCTGTACATACATTTTAAGTGGCTCTAACATTAAAGGAAAGCTATACAGACTGCAGGATCAGTGACATCACATGCTTATTCCCACACACAGCCCTCATTCTCAAATCCTTGCAGATCTTAATCATTATTATTCAACTATAATGTAGATTCCCACATTTGCTGCAAGTTTCTCTTTCTGAGGAAGTTTGCAGAGGCTGTTTCTATCCTGCCACTTCTAGACTCACGGGCATGTGCAGAAGATGTTTCTGGATGCTTGACATAGTCCAGCTTTTCCCAGGATCACCCACTGATTCCTAAGAATCTCCTAAGAAATAAAGGTTGAAAAAGTTGTCCTATTGCTTTGAAGATATTACAGAAACAGAGAGCAGTCATTTTTCTTCTCCATTATACAGATGACTCATTCCCTATCCCACTCTGGAGAAGAATTGAAGAAGTGGGTGCATGTGTGGGGGGAGAGGGGTAGGAGTGATCCAAATGTGGTGGATTGATTCTAAAACAGGTCACTAAATCACTGGACTTATTTTTACTATTACCATGCTTTTATGAAGAGGTATTATAATCTATTCCCCATATGAATAAGTCTTTAAAGTTAAAGATTTGCCCATGTCTTTATCTGAAACCGTGAGACAAAAGGAGCCATAAGCAATGCTATCTCCTTCTGGCATCCCCACCAAATCCATTCTCTCTGACACATTTTCCCACCCTAACATTGCATCAATTGATTTCAGAACAAATATAAAAATCTTTTCCGTTATGTACTAAATATTTTTGATAACCATCAATACTTTCTGTATTAGAGAAATTTACCCTAGATAAAACTCTAGATTTTGAAATATTTTATCAATTCACCACATGTAAAAGTAGCAGGGCATGGTGGTATGTGCCTGTAAAGTTAGCAATTCCAATGTATAAGTAGAAGGATCTTCAGATCCTGAGTTCCATAGTGAGACCCTATCAGAAAAACAGAAATGGCATGGGCCAGAGATATAACAAACTGGTAGTGCATTTGCTTGACACACACAATGTTCTGGTTTTGTTTTACAGTATTGGGGGAAAAAATCAAAAATGCATACAAATGTTTATATATATCAGCATGATTTCAAACATTGAGTAATTCATAAAAGTTTTAAGAAGTTACATCTCAGCTGCCCTTCTCCTAACCAGCCTTCCCTCTACCTGTCTCTGGTTTTGTTGGTGGAAAAGTGTTCATTTCATCAGAATCTACTGTAGAGAATACATAATATATAGTGTGTCTTCAGTGTTTGTTCACAGAAAAGTTGTACAGATGGAGGGACATAGCTTGGCAGCTTGGCAACACAAGGACCTTTGTGAGCCATTTGAACTTTTATTTTGTATATCTTAGTGATTTGAACATAACCATTTCTTTCATATTAAACATCTTATGGTATGTCTTAATGGTACTGTAATTTTTGCTAAAACTTAAAAAGTCTTTATTAATTTCCATGAGCAATCTCAAAAACATTGTTAATTAGAATTGCTCTGAGAAAAATTCTATTTTCAGATTCTTATTATGAAAGCCAAAGAAAATACAGAATGATCCTTTTCCTTGGTTCAGGGTGCTTTTATTAAAAATTTTGTTTATATGTGTATGTGTGGTCTTCTTTATTTTTGTGTGTACACATTCTGTAAATTTATATAAAATGCATTTCTCAATGTGGATCATAGTAAAAGTCAAACATGATTGTCAAGAAAAAACAGAGAATTAGAAAGAAACCCTTTTCATACCTAAATAATTAACTTTTTGCTTCTGTGGTAGCTGATTTAAAACAGCTCAGAATACAAAGATTCAGCAAAGGAAAGTAGGATTGTCTAGAACCACTGAAAACATCTAAGCAGGCAAGGGTTGGGGTTTTCTGTTGTTAACGTCATTAATAGTATGAGCATTTCTTAAACCACAACTAATAAATGTTAGATTGAGATCTTAGCTATAAAAAGTTGCTGATGAGGAATGCTGAACAAAGTTATTAATCAACTACCTGCTCATCTTCATGTCTAAGATAAATATGAAATTAAGCCACCTAATTTCCTTAGTTAATGAGCAGAATTAAGAGACATAATTCAGACAGTGGGCTTAATGCCTCATGCATAGCAAATTTTCAGTAACTGCCAACAGTTGGCTTAATATCTTCTACAGCTGACCTACAATTGTCTTGCTCCAGTTTCCCTGGTTTTGTATGCTTGCATGGCTAATACTTTGTTAAAACTATTTTCAAAATCAGCAGCTTACCAAGTAGAAAGTAAGTTTGCTATATGGTCAATGAGATGACATTTGCAAGAAATTCTGTTTTCCTGGCTTTTTGCTAGAAATAATCTCTTTAATAAATATTTGTTATAGAATATTAATAGCTGAAGAAAATAAGATTAAAATGATGTTTCAGACTAACAAGCTTGCCTTACTTTTTCTGCCTCCTATAAAAGGAAATCAAGAAAATAGAGAATTGGCAATATTGTAGCCTCAGACAATATTCCATTGGGATTAGAAATGAATGAGTACCACTTATATTGTTCCAGGGAAGAGTTTTAATAAAAGAATATTGGAGGCTATACATTAACTCCAAAACTTAGACAGTCTGAAGTTAGAGACACCAGCTGCAGCCAATCTAATTAATTTGCTTATCATTCAACATTAAAAGAAATACTGACCATTGGTGATATAAAAAATTATGGATGCTAACTATAATGTATAAGGATGTGCCCCCAAAAGGTAAAATTCTGTTCTTTATTGTCCTTGGTACTGAAAGGAAAGGCCCCGGGTGGAGGGAAAGGAGTGCCAGCATTTAATAACTATGATTTTGAGTTCTAAGATCAGCCTACACATACTTATAATGAACTTATTAATTCAAAGCTGTGAGGTAATACAAGGAATGGGAACCATGATATTTGATATCTTTCTTCAAATTTTTAAAGATAAGTTTTTATTTTTCTCTAATGTACAACTCCTAAATCCTTCCTTACACATGTGCTTTTCTTTGGAAGACTTCCATGACCTTTCTGTATGACCTTTCTATATTTCACTACAATCAGAAGACACAAAAAGCATCTCCTTCCATGACTAGCCAAGGCTAATAGCACTTGTAATCTGAGGGTGTAAACACAAATGCTCAGAATTCAATTTGATACATACTTAGCATCCATTTGATAAACAACTGGTGTGTGTGTTTGTGGGTTTGTGGGTTTGTGGGTTTGTGTGTGTGTGTGTGTGTGTGTGTGTGTGTGTGTGTGTGTGTGTGTGTGTGTGTACCAGGGCCTCCGAAATATTAAGTAATGTAGCTGAAGTTTTCTCTGGTCCTGCCCAGTCCCATGAACCCCGCAGCCACTTATAAAATAATCACTCAGAAGCGTATATTAATTACAAACTGTATGGCCTATTGGCTCAGGCTTCTCACTAGCTAGATCTTACATCTTAAATTAACCCATTTCTATAAATCTATATTTTGCCATGTGACTCATGGCTTACCGGTACCTTTACATTTTGCTTCACATGGTGGTGGCTGGCAGCATCTTCTCTGTTCTACCTTTCAATTTCCTCCTCTCTAGTTAGAATGTCCCACCTAACCCTACTCTGCCTCACCATTGGCCAAACAGATTTATTTATCAACCAATCAGAGCAACACAAACTCACAGCCTACAGAAAGACATTTCCCCATCAAAGTAAGCATTCTACCACTGAATAATATCCCCATCTATCCTTTACGCTTTCAATGGGAAAGTTATTGCTTAAATACCAAGAAATTAAAGTGATTCTAGGATTAATTTCAGTAAATATAATTGGCTAAAATATATGTTCATAGGTAAATTATCTGTCTGAAAACTGCAGTAGAATACAGAAAGGTCACTGAAGTCTGCACATTCTAAACAAAGCCCCATTGGTTGGTTGATGGTCTATCTCCTTGGTGAAAGAAGTCCTACCCAGAAAGTCCTTACTTAAGCATATATCCAAATGTGTATTCCCTCCTCTTGTTTACAGAACTTTCAAGTTTTCAAGTCCAACTTTGAGGTCTTCGATCTATTTGTAATTGATATGTATACAGGGTAAGAAATAAGGATAGAGTTTCATTTTTTTTCTACATGTAAATATCCAGCTTTCCCCACACTTTGTTAAAGACACTGTGTTTCCTTCCATGTAAATTTTTGGCATCTTTATAAAAAACCAAGTTGGCTGTAGGTATCTAGACTCTTAGTTCTATACCATTGATCAACTTGTATGTTTTTATGTCACTTCCCTTCAGTTTGTACTATTGTGACTTTATAGAATAGCTTGAAATCAGGTATGGTGATCCCCTGGAAGTGTTTTTATTGTTTAGAATCAATTTGGCGAGCGGGAACTTTTCTACTTCCCTATGAATTTAAAATTTGTTAAAATTCATTTCCAATTTCTGTGAAGAATTGTGTGAGAATATTGGTGGGAATTCCATTGAAATAGACTGTTTTTAGTAGGATGATCATTTTCACAATATTAATCCTACCAGATGGGAACCATCTGGAATCTTCTTCAATTTGCTTTTTCAGTGTCTCAAAGTTTTAGCTGTAGAAGTTTTCCACCTCATTGGTTAGATTTATTCCTAGGTACTTCCTTTTTGAGGCTATTGTGAATGGGATTGTTTCCCTTATATCTTTCTCTATATGTAAGAAGTTATTGAGCTTTATGTGTTAATTTTATATCCTGCTAATTTCCTGAAGGTGTTTATCATCTTTGGAAGATTTCTAATGGAGTAGAAATTTGTGCTTCTACTCCACTAGAAGTACAAATTTGTATACATTTTTATATCTTTGAATAAGAATACTTCTAACTTCTTCCTCTCCAGTTTGTATCCCATTTACCTCAGTCCCTTGTCTTATTTCTCTACACTTCAACCACTATGTTGAACAGAAGTAGAAAGAATGGATATATATTTTTCTTGCTACCAGTTTTAGTGGACATGTTTTGAGTTTTTCATCATTTAGCATAATGTTAGCTGTGGTCTTGCCGTATTTTGCCTGTATGATGTTGAGGTATATTCCTTGTATCACGAGATCCTATAGAACTTATAACATAAACGGAAACTGGATTTTGTCAAAGGCCCTTTCTGCATCTAACATGATGACTCTGTCCTTTCTGCCCAAGTTTGCTTATGTGGTGGGTTACATTTAATCATTTATGTGTGTTCAATCATCCCTATATCCCTGGGATGACTCTGACTTCATCATAGTGGATGATCTTCTAGAGGTTTTTTTGTATTTGGTTTGCAAGTATTTAACTGAAAATTCTCACATCTATATTCATTAGATTGGTCTATAATTTTCCTTTGTTTGTGTCTTGTTATTGTTATACACTTATATGTACATGTATTGAAAGTTTTTTGTGTAAGTACTTAGTACCGTAAAGTTTCTTTTTAGGACTAACTTCATTATGTCCCAAAGAGTCTTAGTATGTTATGTTTTCATTTTTACTCAATACAACATGCCACCTAAGCTGTATTTGTGTATATACATATATATATATATATATATATATATATATATATATGTATGTGTGTGTGTGTGTGTGTGTGTGTGTGTGTGTGTGTATGTATGTATGTATGTAAGTCTGATCTATAGTATACTGGGCATTATGGAAATTGAAGAAGAAACATATGAAGACTATATTCGAAATATGAGTGGAGTTCATTTTAGAAAGAGTGGTCCAAGAAACTCACTGAAAAGAACTTCAAGTAGATTTGAATGATACGAAAGAGAGGACCTTGTAGAATCTGCAGAAACCTTTACCGGATTTGCTAATGTCCTGAAGCAGTAGAGGTAACAATGAGAAAGCTGGAATTAAAAATGTAAAACACGAGAAAGAAAGGGGTAGGACTCAGGGACGCTGTAGGCCAGGGTCATAGAAAGAATTCTGAATTCAAATCAAACTTAGAAAGGCAGCACTTTTTGGCTTTCAGCAGAGGAATGAATGGTCTGGCCAGCACCATTAGCTAGGAGCTTATAAGTGGTATGAGCTGTTCTGAACCATGTAGCTCTGTGTATTTTCCTTTGCTATGTGTTCTTACCCAGCACCTCTCACGTGGGGTTGGGGAAGAGTGCTTGAATAGCAATTCTAAAAGCAACTATGATTTTCTTTCTTATTTGTAGTTATCATTTGTATTTATAAACCATTCTTGTTACATATTTCATATGCCAAATCTAACATAAATATTAAATGTACATTTGACATACAAATTTTTAAATCGAAAAGGATACCATGAAGGATATCTTTGTAGTCCAATATAAACACCCGTATTTCCCCAAAACAAACAATACATGAAGTCCACTTGTGTTGGCTAACTATCATGTGACCTTCCCCAGAGTATAGTTGATGCAATGTCATCTCATTGAAGAATACTAATCCCCACCCCAGCAAGGGAAGAAGGTGGGGGAGGGAAAGAATATGACTAAATATATTCCATGAAAAAAATTATACAAAATTTTTAAAAGATACAAAACAAAGAGTAACAATCATAAACATATATAAACACCTGTATTTCCTGAGAATTGACACCAGTTAAACTTTATTCAAGTATCCTATATATGTTTTCTTTTTTCTCCTTTTCAAAAAATTAAATTTATAGAGAACAAAATAGTTGTAAGCTATGACTTTACTAAAGATACAAGCCAAAGAAATGTCTCTAGTTTTGCATTATATGTACCTTTTTATTCTTTTCCATTTTAGTATAAAACAGCATTACAGCTTGGTAAAAGTTTTACTGTGCAATACTAAAACATAAGTTAAGTTTATTTCAGAGTGCATCCAAAGCCAGCTAAATATGTTGACAGGTCTGCTCTGGCCACGTTTTTATTGCTGTTAATTGACAATCCTAATTGTACAACACTAAATTTGGAGCTGAAATTTTACTGTCTTTGAATAGCAGAAATGTAATTAGGCTTACTTTAGCTCCCTTATTATTTCATAATGAAATATAAAGAATCTTACAACCAAATGCCTTTCTTCCAGACGCTAAATAGAAAGCAAACCATTCACAGCCCAGAATAATAGCCAGTGCAAACACAATTACCACATAAAAAGGAAAGCAATGCTGCCCTCTTCAAAATCCTGTACTATAACAGCACCATCCTTTTCCTAACTTGCATGCATGTGTAGTATCATCAGGCTTACTCTAAAGAAAAGGAAAAAAAGATGGGACACCATAGGATACAAAATATTAAAGGTATTAGTGTTTATCCACTTTAAGCCTAAAGACAGACATATGCCTTCTCACGTTACAGATCAGTGTGAAGCTTGCCATGTGTAGCAGCTACAGTAAAGATTCCTGATCTTTTTACTTCCTTGCTAATTGAAATGAGGAAGATACCAGTTGGCTCATCCAGTGTCTTAGTCAGTGTTATATTGCTGTGAAGAGATGCCATGACCACACAACCCATTAAAAAAAAAAAGCATTTAATTGGGGCTTGCTTATATTAAGAGGTTTAGTCCATTATTGTTATAATGGGAAGTATGGCAACATGCAGGTAGACATGGTGCTGGATAGGTAGCTGAGAGTTCTACAGCCATGGTCAGGCAACAAGAAGAGAGAGAGAGACCCTGGGCCTGGCTTAAGCATTTGAAACCCAGAAGCCCACCCAAAGTGGCACACTTCCTTCATCAAAGCCACACCTACTCCATCAAGGTCACCCCTCCTAATCCCTGTCAAGAATGGCCACTCCCTAATGACAAAGCATTTAATGTATGAGCATATGGGGGCCATTCCTATTCAAACCACCACATCTAGCAATCATTGTCTTATGCAGAATGCAGTATCACCTGGGGATGGCTAGTCAGCTAGTCAGGTTGGAATCTGCCTGTCTAACCCTCAAAAGTTCTTTGAAGATAACAGGGGCATGTTGATAAAAGATATGCAGGGTCCAAGATGTAGTCAACATTTTTGAAGAAAGTGCATTTAATATTGTTCCACACAAAGATAAAGGTACAGAAGCACTGTGGATGGGATAAAGAGCATTGGAGGCAAAAGTAGTTTTAAACCCTACTGTATAAAGAACACCTTAAAAGAAACATTTGTGTTTCAAAAAATAAATAAATAAAGTAGTCAGGCATAGTTAATTGAAGGCCAGCCATGCATTAGAAACTGTTTTCAACATTCCAAATGTCTCACAAACTGCAATAATTATAATTATTTTCTAACTGCTAATTGCAGCAAACTATTCACTGAGCTAGGGATGTAAAACTCTCAGTCATACAATAAATGATTAAATGACCTTGAACTCAAGCCATTCAAGGACTCAGATTCTTATCCACAGAATGGGAAGTGGGGTCAAGGTGAACCACTAGAGACCCTTCTGTTCCAACAGTCTTTGGCTTTGTGAACTTCATAGAGCTCTGGGTGATTTGGATGATAGAAGCTAGCCAACAGCTGTCATTAATACCAGACCAAACATAAGCAAATAATCATCAGAGTCCCTCTGTTGGGGAGAGAGTGTGAATGAGTACTCTACAGGGCATCAAGCCAACTCAAACTGCCCAAACTTTCAAACTTGATAGTTTTGCTTCAGTTAAAATTACACAGTAGGATGAGTATTGGAAATGTATAATGAAGGCTATTTATTCCCGGGTTTTCTCCATTTATATTGGCCTTATGAATTCAGTTAAATATTCCAAAGCATGTAGTTGGAGAGTTTAAGTTGCAAAAATTTTATATTGGTCAATGTATATGATGTTCCAGGCATATATTTTTAAAAGGATTGAGACTATATAAAAATAAGAAATAAGTAAGTCACCACTTAAATATTAATATAAATAAATGAAAATTTAAACATGTGTTTTTTATTGAGTCTAAATACACACAAATTACTAATAAAATGTTCATTCTTTGCTCTTAAATTATTGTAGTTTAAACCATGGACCACTAGATTTTGAAAGACTAGATTATATAATTCCCTAACAGCATCTTATAGGACCAGTACTCCAAAAGCTTTTGCTAAATTAATGTAATTCCTTATGATTAGAGTACATTCATTTTAGTGATGAACTAATTTAGATGACATGTAGCAAAGTTTTAAAATGAAAAAAAAATGAATATAAGAGCCCTCAATGAAACATCTTGGGAATACAATACAATTTTGTTTTAAAACACATTCCACCATTCTTTTAACCCAAGGCAGGTAATTTTTTTTTAATATTTAAAGCAAGTATTTGTTTTTCTTCACTCTCATTTCACTGCTACTCAGAAACTAGGCTGTGTGAAACCAAATGTAACATTGTTAGAAAAAAATATCACTTCGGATTCCACCACAAGTAAGCAATTTTTTGCCTGAGTTTTTAATAAACACATGTCTCATGCAAAAATATATTTTTTCCACATGAACCTTATTTCACTGGAGAGATAAATCCAAGAAACAGAAAAAGGGAAATGGTATCAATGAAAGACTGGGTCAAGTCCTTGAGAACTGACCAGGTTATAATTTTACACAGTGCCAGGATTATGGAAGTCATCATAGAGAAGCGATGCTATGATGCCTGGCATTTAAAAAGGTGGTGGCACACGCCTTTAATCCCAGCACTCGGGAAGCAGAGGCAGGCAGATCTTTGTGAGTTTGAGGCCAGCCTGGTCTAGAGAGCGAGATCCAGGAAAGGTGCAAAGCTACACAGAGAAACCCTGTCTCGAAAAACCAAAAAAAAATAAAAACCATGGAAGTTAAGGGTAGTGAATGAAGAGTTTCACGTTTCGGGAAGAGTGAGCAGTGTGCATAGGTAAGAGAGGCTTTCAATGTGTACAAGGGAATACCGATCAGTAGGCATTAGAGAGCCACAGCTTTGGGTGCCTGATGTGGACTTTAATCTGTAGACATGGAGAAGGCATGGGGGGCTTTCTACAGGAATACAAGAGCAAGGGCTGTGTTTTAGATTGTTTTGGCAGCCCTGTTTATACATGGACTGAAAGAGATGCTGCTGTTTAAACAACTCCTTGAAGTAGAGAAAAGTTACAGCGGCAAATAAATAAGCCACTGTAAGTGGACTAACTATTCAGTTTCAGTACAGCACAGGAAGACCACTCCTTCCTTCTAGGGGAGCTTCCTTCTGGGAAGAGTTAAAATGTCTGGAAACAAGAACTGGATAGAGCTGGCCTGCTTCGGGGAACTATAAGGAAAACACGAGAGTCCAACATAGTGCCAAATACCACTCCCAAATTCTCATTGTGTTCTCTTTTACATTTTACAAAGCTGCTTAATTCATACTGAGGTTTGAACTATGTCACTCAAATGCAGAAAGGGAAAATTATAAAAAATGCCATTCCATAATTAAGTTTGCAGTTAAACAATAGACTGGTAACTTATATCTTGGAGGTATGATTTCCTAAGTTGTTAGACTTTGTAACTGCTAAAAAAAAATTACCATAAAATCATTTTGGAATGTTAAATTTAAGCTATAAAGAAAAGTGAGGAGAATTCTGCTTGTGGCTAAAATACATTGATTAAACTTGATAGTGTTGTTAGCCTTAGGGTAACTTCTATTTCATTGGCTAGATCTTTATAATTACATATAATAGAAACCCCTCAATACATTTATGTTGTCCAAAACAGATAATCTTATTTTGACAAAGAAAAAAATCAAAGAGAATGTAAGAAATCCTACTTTATGCTCTTTTTTTTTTTCACGTTGTTGCCCAATGTGAATTGAAATTGTTTGCTTGTTGTCAGATCAAGTGCATATACCTTGTGGAGACTAGCTTTCCCATCAGCCCTGTCTTCCTACTTCCTTCACTGATCTGTACATGGCCTGAGAGCACATTCATACAGTTGGAAGAATCATTCCCCTCCATTAGGCAGAACAATGCTCCCCTAAATTCTCAAGAGACAGAAAGCTCTGAGCAGAGCTGTATTCTGTAGAGATTCATAGTCCACATCTCTCATGGGCTTTGAATTCCAGCTGGGATAATTTGAGCCTAAGGAATATATTATCTTTTCTCTTTCTCCAGAGGGCAACCTTCCAATATAAATGATATAAATATAAAAAGAGTTATGTAATAAAGACATAGCTGTGAGCTTAGAGTATATTTTAAATCACCAGCATCGGCTTCTTTTCATAAGACAGTCTCTCAATCTCCACAATTGGGGATGGAAAAAAAACGGGGAACTTTAGGTAATATAAGGAAGAACTTTAGAGAAGTGATATTAAGAAATATTAAAAGGAGGAAAAAGTAGACACTTTATTCACATGTCCAATTAAATGTCAGGGCCTGTGAGGGGAAGAAAAAAAAAAACAGAATAAAAAAAGAAAAAGGAAAAAATTTACCGCCAGTGAAACTATTCCCGTGATCACGTGGGGGAGATCATTGTCACATTGTGAATCACCACAGGGAAGGAGCCTGCAGTTAAGCCCAGCACGACCCATTATTCATCCATGCCATTGGCTTTTCCAGTGGCTCATCCACTGGGTTGCTTAGCTAGATGCTGGAAATGCAAAACAAGACAACAGATTCAGCCAAGACATCCTTGCAGTTCAGACTTGAATAATGACCTAGATTTTACAGATGGGCATCCCTCCTGCAGGCATCTGGCACTAACCCTGGCTTCCAGAGTGCTTTGTCCCACTTGCAGCATTGAGTGTGTGCCTCTCTCCTTTCTCTCACTGGTCTAAAAGCTCTGGGAGGCCATGTCCATTTTGTCCTTTGCATGCCCTAATTTTGATACAAAGCAAATTTTCAATAAATAAACTTTAATAAGAAAATCAGTAGTGTATCTTAAATAATTCCAGGGAATTATATTTCATAAAATGTCCTTCTCTAGCAATCTTCTTTCTAGACACCATGTTTAAGATGAAGAGACTATATTAGGACTGGCCTAAAGGCCTGTCTGCCAAGATTCACAGTGTTAAAATCAACCTTGTGGAGTCATTTTGCATAACTTGCTATATTACTTGCATGATTTGCATATTTTGCTAAGTATAAAGTAATTTAGTATTACTGGCCATCCCATTGGTGGAGTTATAAATATAAATGCTACAAAAGAGTGTTGCTAAGAATGCATGTACCTTCAAAACCTGAAAAGCATAATATACAGTGTGTTTTTATTTCCACACATGAAAGCTGAGCTTTACCACACAAAGTACATGCAAAGCACATCTCGGAAGCAGCAGAGAGGGTACTGTAGAAATCTATTTGAGAGCAGCACTAATGAGCACAACATTTCTAGGTAAGAAAAGAGAAGCCATTATTGTCAGAAAAGGAAGCAGGGTACCATCAAACAAGCCCACCTTTTTCTTACTTTTTTATACATGGATTCTAAACTGAGCCACGTGCAAAAAGTTCTTAACTATCATAGGTAATTGACAGGATACATTTTCAGTTCTGGAGTGTAACACATGTGAACAACTTCTGACCAAAAATGAATCAGACCATTCAAAGTGTGATCATGTGATTTTTTTCCTTTCAGTTGGTTTATCTGGTAGATTTCATTTACTAATTGTCATCATATATTAAATCATCTCTGAAGCTCTGGGATGAAGCCTACCTGATCATGGTGGAGATTTTTGATATGTTTCTCCATTCGTTTTGCAAGCATTGTATTGAGTTTTTGTTGTTGTTTTTTGCTTTTGTTGTTGTTTGTTTGTTTGTTTTTGGTTTTTCGAGACAGGGTTTCTCTGTATAGCTTTGTGCCTTTCCTGGATCTCACTCTGTAGACCAGGCTGACCTCAAACTCACAAAGATCTGCCTGCCTCTGCCTCCCAAGTGCTGGGATTAAAGGCATGTGCCACCACCACCCGGCAGTATTGAGTATTTTTGCATCTATGTTCCTGAGGAAAATTGGTCTGTAATGTTCTTTCTTTTTTGCATCTTTACATGATTTGGACATCAGGGTAATTGTGGACTCATAAATTGAATTAGGTAATGTTTCTTCTGTTTCTAATTTATGTAGTGTTTTGGGTATTTGTGTTAACTCTTCTTTAAAAGTCTGGTAAATTCTGCCCTAAAACCAATTGGCCCTGAGCTTATTTTGGTTGGGAGACTTTTAATGAATGATTCTATTTAAATTATTTATCTGATCTGGTTTGACTTTGTTAAGTGGCACCTATTGAGAAAATTGCACATTTCTTTTAGATGTTCCAGTTTAGTTTTAGTGGAGTACAGATTTTATAGTATTTATTCCCTTATGATTGCTAGATTTCCTAAGTGTCTATTATGTCCACCTTGTCATTTCTGTTTTTTTTTTTTTAATTTGGATATTTTCTCTGTGTCTTTTAGTTAGTGTGGATAAGGGCGTGTCTATCTTGTTGATTTTCTCAAAGAACCAACTCTTCGTTTCACTGTTTCTTAGTTTTTGCTCTCTTTGTTTCTATTTTATTGATTTCAGCCCTCAGTTTGACTATTTCTTGCCATCTACTACTCTTGCGTGTGCTTACTCCTTTGTTCTAGAACATCTTTAATTTCTTTATTTCTGTCTTGACCCATTTTTCATTCAGTAGAGAGTTATTCAGTTTCCATGAATTTGGAAGCTTTCTATTTTTTCTGTTGTTGTTGATATCCAGCTTTAATCCATGGAGGTCTGATAGAATGTAGGGAGTTACTTCAATTTTCTTGTATCTGTTGAGATTGGCTTTCTGAGTACATGATCAATTTTGTGGTAAAATCTATGATATGCAGAGAAGAAGATATATTCTTTTGTGTTTGGGTTAAATATTCTGTAAATATTTGTTAGATCCATTTGGTTTATTAAGTCTGTTAGCTCGAGTATTTCTGCTTAGTTTTTGTCTGGATGACTTGTTCATTGTTGAGAGAGGGGGATTGAAGTCAGTATGTATGTAATTTCAGTTGTAGTATTATTTTTTGTATAAATTTGGAGGCATAGATGTTAAAATTGGGATGTCATTTTGTTGAATTTTTCCATTGATAGTACACTTTCCTATCTCTTTTGATTAGTTTTAGTTTGGAGTCTATTTTGTTAGACATAAAAATGGCTACACTAGTTTTCTGCTTGGGACCATTTGCTTGGAATTACTTTTTCCAATCCTTTACCTGAGGTAATGTCAATCCTTATGTTGAGTTGTGTTTTTCGGGTTCAGAGGAAGGATGAAACCTGTTCTCACATCCATTCTGTTAATCTGTGTCCTTTTGGGGGAAATTGAGACCAATAATAATGAGAGATATCAATGACCAATGTGCACCCTAATAAACTTATCTGGGGTCAAAGAACACAACAGCCATAATATTAAACATAGAGGTTAGTCAGTGGTAGCGCACGCCTTTAATCCTAGCCTTCTGGAGGCAGAGATCCATCTGGATCTCTGTGAGTTTAAAGCCACACTGGAAACAACCAGGCATGGTGACTCACGCCTTTAATCCCAGGAAGAGATGGCAGGAGGCAGAAAGGTATATAAGGAGTGAGGACCAGGAACTAGAGCTGGTTAAGCTTTTAGGCTTTTGAGCAGCAGTTTGGCTGAGAGTCAGAGGCTTCCAGTCTGAGGAAACAGGGTCAGCTGAGGAATTGGCGAGGTGAGGAAGCTGTGGCGTGTTCTGTTTCTCTGATCTCCAGCATTCACCTGAATACCCAGCTCCAGGTTTGTTTTTATTAATAAGACTTTCTAACAATTTGTGCTACACCAATGGTTGTTTCCTGCTTTTGTTGTTGTTGTTGTTGTTGTTGTTGCTGTTGGTGGTGGTGGTGGTACTGGTGGTGGTGGTGGTGGTGGTACTGGTGGTGGTGGTGGTGGTGGTGGTACTGGTGGTGGTGGTGGGGTGTGTGTGTGTGTGTATGTGTGTGTGTGTGTGTGTGTGTGTGTGTGTGTGTGTGTGTGTGTGTTTGTATTTCCCTTCTTTTGACTTTACTAGTGTGAGATTATTTATTTCTGTGTTTCCATGGGTATAGTTAACCTTTTTACTTTGGAGTTTTCTTTCTAAGACTTCTGTAGGACTGCCTTTGCAGATAGATATTGTTTAAAGTTAACTTTATCATGGAATATCTTATTTTCCCTATTTATGGTGATTGAAACTTTGCAGGGTTTAATAGTCTGGAATGGCATCTGTGGTCTCTTAGACTCTGCTGCACATCTATTCAGGCCCCTTTGGCTTTTGGAATCTCCACTGAGAAGTCAGGTATAATTCTAATAGGTCTGCGTTTTTATGTTACTTGGTCTTTCTCCCTTGCGGGTTTTAATATTCTCTCTTTGTTCTGTATGTTTAGTGTTATGATTATTATATGATAAGAAGCTTTTCTTTTCTGGTCCAGTCTATTTGGTGTTCTGTATACTTCTTGTACCTAGATAGGCATATCCTTTTTTAAGTAGAGAAATTTTGTTCTATGATTTTATTTCAAAATAATTTCTGGCCTGGCTGCTCTGTGATGATGCAAGCCTTCAATTACAACACTTGGGAGGCAGAGGCAATTGTATCTCTGAGTTACAGGCCAGCTTGTTCTGTATAGTGAGTTCTAGGACAGCCAGGGTTACACAGAGCAACCCTGTCTCAGAAAAAAAAAAAAGAAGAAGAAGAAAGAAAGAAAGAAAGAAAGAAAGAAAGAAAGAAAGAAAGAAAGAAAGAAAGAATATTTTCTGAGCTTTTGAGCTGGGATTCTTCTCCTTCCTCTGTTCTTATTATTCTTAGTTTTGGTTTTTTCATCATGTCCTGGATTTCCTGAATTTTCAGTCAGGAGATTTTTAGATTTAGCATTTTTTTTTTGACAAATGGATTAATTTCTTCTATTATATCTTCAATGCCTGAGTTTCTTTCTTCCATCTGTTTTATTCTGTTTATGAAGCTTTCCTCAGTAGTTCCTGTTTTAATTCCTAAATTTTCCATCTCCAGAACTCCCTTGGTTTATGCTTTTTTTATTGATTCTATTTCAAGTTTTAGGTCTTGACTCTTTAAATCTATCATCTTCATATAGTAGTTGGTTTTAAGATCTATTTCTTCTTCTTCTTCTTCTTCTTCTTCTTCTTCTTCTTCTTCTTCTTCTTCTTCTTCTTCTTCTTCTTCTTCTTCTTCTTCTTCTTCTATCCTGGAATGTTCAGGGCCTGTTGTGGTAATATTGCTGGACTGTTATTGATTGTGTTTTTATGCTGGCATCTACGCATCTAGGATTGGGTTGATTATAGTCTAGGTGGTGATTTCTGGGTTTGTCTTGGGTTGGGTGGTCTGGTGATAGTTTGTATATGCTCTAACAAATAAAGCTTGTCTGAAGATCAGAGGGCAGAGCCAGCCACAGAGTTAGCCATAGAGACTGGGTAGTGATGGCACACACCTTTAATCCTAGCACTCAAGAAACAGAGACAGACAGATCTCTGTGAGTTCAAGACCACCCTGAACTATACAAGATTAATCCAAACTAAAAGAGAAATAGAGCCAGGCAGTGATGGCTCACACCTTTAATCCCAGTCCCTGAGAGTCATACACCTTTAATCCCAGCACTAGGAAAGTTGAGACAGGAAGTGATATGGCTGGGCAGAGAAAGGAATATAAGGCGGGTGGAGACAGGATCTGGGAGCATTCAGTCTGATCATTCTTGGAGATAGGATCTCCCCCTTAAGCCTGAGGACTTAGGGTCATTCAGTCTGAGGTTTCGTGGAAACAAGATCCTCCAGTTTTGCTCAGGAGTTGGTGAGGTGAGAAGTGGCTGTGGCTTGTTTACTCTGATCTTTCAGCATTTACCCTGATATCTACTCTAGGTTTTTACTATAAGAACAATTAAGATTCATGCAACAGGGTGGGTGTTTTGTTCCTTGGTTTCTGTTTTCCTCTGGATATTCAGTGTGAAAGCTTTGTGTTGCCAGTTTCCCTGGCCTGCTCAGCTGGTGTATCCAGGGGGAATGCGTGATGGTGTTGAATGCTAGGATACTGGGATGAATTAGGGGAAGGAACTTCTGAGGACAATGTCTTTGTGATCTCTGTGTGATGCGATCAGAGAGGAAAGGGAGACCACAGCAGATTTCCTGCTACAGAGCTGGGGATGAAATGGTTGAGGGAATGGTATTTCAGGGGCAATAGGAGAGGTGTGGGTCTACCTTCAGCCTACTCATTGTCCTAGGAGGAGTGGCCTTTGGATTAGTGGGGGAGTGTCTGCTAAGGTTGCAATCTGTAATAGAACAACAGTGTGAGAAAGAAGACTAGAAGGGGAAGATCTGTGGGATCCACAGGGGAGGTTGCTAATGGCGTTCTGCTCTAGAGCTGGGGATGAGACTCGGGGATTGGGTCTGGTGAAACAGAACGCTTCATTACTTTCTAAGAGTGTGATCGTCTTAAACAGTACTTTGTAAAAGGAAAAGAAATGGATATTTTACAAGTATTTTCCTAACCAGGAAATTGAGAAATAAGTCAGTGAAGTCGGGCCCAATTCAGGTAAGAAAGTACAATGGGTCAGCTCTGCTAGAATCTTCTCGGCATCACGGCTAGAGAGATGTCTCAGTGAGTGATGGCATTGCTGCTCATCAATTCCTGGCGTTGGCTCCCCTGTACCCACATAAAACGCTGGTTATGGTCATGTGCATGTATGTGTAAGCCAGCCCTGTGGGGAGGAAGGGGGATCAGACACAGGAAGATTGCTGGAGCTTTCTTGTCACCAGCCTAGTTCCAGGTTATATAGAGTGATGGATTACAACTCTTCCTATTACCTCACTGATTGCCCACAGATACACACATGCATGTACATGTATGTACACACACACACCTTGCATACACATGTTTGCATAATCTTTCTGCATTACCCTTTCAGAACCATGGCTAAGAAATGCTAAAATAGTAGCGTGTTATAGCAGTATACAGGAATCACCGCATACTTCTTCAGATCTCTCATTGTTGGCATATTTGAAACTTTTCCAGGGCCTTACCAGTTTAGATTACGAATACCAGAATCACTGCTCTCATTTCATTTTTTTAAAGTTATTTCTATCTGCATTTGTATTTTCGTTTGTTGTCCCTTTAAGAAATATTTCTTTTGCTAAGTTGTGGCTGGGATCCTACCTGAACAGAGGGGACAATTGATTAAATCTCTAACTCAACAGATAACTCATCCAAGATGGGGAGACACTATATGTTTCTTTCCTCAGCATTTATCAGTGTGTTTCTGCTGGGTTAACCCACCTCAGCACCAGCTTCCAGTTTAGCAATGGCAAAACATGGTTAAATAAAGCTAAGTATTTTACTGTAAGACTAATATTTATCATGCTTCATAGAGTCAGTTATTAGTGAAGATGAAAGAAATGCAAGGGTGTGAAGCAATGAGCACTTCCCACCTGCTGATCCATTGCTAATGCCTATATATATATATATATATATATATATATATATATATATATATATATATAGTATAGTCACCATTGTTCATTTTGATTTTTTTTAAAAACTATCTTTTTTGTCTGTAAGTCCAATGATAATAAAAGTAACATGTACACTTCAAACTTTTATAAAGAAAAAGACATTTATTAACTTTTTTATATTTAAAGAGTTCAGACATCAGTGGGCTTTGAGTACATTTGTGATTGAATCTTATGGTCTATAATTTAATCAAGTCCATTTTTATTCAGTGAAAAGATTTATTCATTATCAACTTTTTACAATGGTTGTAGCATTCAAATCCATTTACTACGAAAAGTGAACATCTTGGTCTAAGTGAGAAGATACTCTTCCCCTTATTAAAAATCTGCACTTCATGTAAGTTGAACAGTGTTATTTCACATACACACTTGTCAGTGGGTAAAACTGGACTGTTCCCCTGTCTGCAGAAAGAAGTAAGCACTAGGTGAGGCCTCACGGAGAGCCTGTCATGGGAGAACCTTTCCTCAAGGTGCTTGACCCAGTATGATGAGCAGGCAATGATAGTCTTCATAGTTACCCAAACTTTATTAACATTTCAATAGCTTGATTCTTAAACATAAATCCTCTCTGTTCTATTTAAAAATGCCCTACAATATTCAGAGAAAAGAATTTGTCTTTTGAATCTATTAAAGTACATTTTAATTAAAATTTAATTAAATCACCCCCTGTCCTCCCTCCAGTCCCTCTCAAGTCCCCTCCTTCAACACCTCCATGCCCTTCATATTAAAAAAAAAAAGAATTTCTAAACTCTGTGGCAATTAAAGCATACTTCCCAATAGTACCTACTTTTATTAAATTTAACTTGAATATTAAATTTAACTCTGAAATGTAAAAAATTCTTCGAAGGGAAGAAAACATGAGTCTCAGCAATTGATTTATTTCACAAGGTTTGTCTTGTCTTTTAGAAGAGGCCATATAATAGTTTGAGTTGTATCTCCCTGATTCTCCCTTTGTATGTTAACGTCCCATTCTCCAGTACACAGTCCAATTAAAAGATGATCAAGTAAAAACAATTTTAGTAAGGAGCTCTAATATAATTTGACTAGTAATCTTTCAAGAAGAGACTTTGTGGTTAAAACTAGAGGAAGGTATGACTATGTGAGAAGTTAGCAAGCCATCGCAAGACCAGCAGAAATGGTGCAGAGAATGTCTACCCTGAACACACCTTAGTTTTTACCTGACAAACCATAGAACATGAGCAAAATTATATTTTGTAGATGACTCAACCTAATCTCTGGTATTTTTTTTATGGATAGCCTTTCAAACAAATGTAGGTTTTTATCCTTTTTTATATTATGAAATATCTGAATATTGAGACAATTCATTTCTGATTTTATTTAATTTAGAACTTTATTAGGATGTTTTTATATATGCATATGATTATACTTTGCTCATGTTCACCCCCATTACTCTCTTGCCTCACTCTTTCTTCCTCCTTGCAGCTCTCTTTACCCTGGGTAACCCCTTTCTATTTTCATGTCATTTCTATTTTCTTATCACGACATCAAGAGAAAAAAATGGGGCACTTTTCTTTCTTTTTGTATTTTGCCTAACATGATGATTTCTAGTGTCATCTATTTCCTCCAAGTAACATAAATCTGTTCATTATGTCTGATTAAAACTCCAAGGTGTACATACCACATATGCTATCCCTTTGTTGGTTGTTAGATATTTTATTTTTAACATGTCTCTAGCAAGTACATTTTATTTCAGATCTAGAACTTCTCCTATAAGAGATTACATTTTTATGACATTTATTATTTTTTAAAAAATGTTCATATAATAAACATTGATCATATTCTGTCCTCTCCCCCATCTTCTCTCAGATGCTCCCCAACTCGCACCCCCACTCAATTTTTTTTTTTTTTTTTTTTTGGTTTTTCGAGACAGGGTTTCTCTGTGTAGCTTTGCGCCTTTCCTGGAACTCACTTGGTAGCCCAGGCTGGCCTCGAACTCACAGAGATCCGCCTGGCTCTGCCTCCCGAGTGCTGGGATTAAAGGCGTGCACCACCACCGCCCAGCTTAATTTTATGTTCTTTTTACCCCACAAAAACAAACAAAATGAAAATAAAAACAAACATCCAAAAAGACAAAAAATACCAAAAAAAAAAACAAAAAGTAGACAAGAAATGTGTAGTCCATTTTGTGTTGGCCAACTTAGCCCTGGATATGAGGCCTGACCTGGAATGTGGTTGATACAACCAGTGACATTCCATTGTAGAAAAAGGAGCTTGCCTCTGCCAGCAGGTATCAATTGCAAATATTTACTAAGTTAGGAGTGGGCACCTGTGTCCCTTCTCCTTCTCTTTCTCCTTCTCTGTAAAGGATTTCTTTGTCTGGTTTAAATTTAGATAGGTCCTAAGAATGGTACCACACTCTTTCTGAGTTTGGATGTTTATCAGCTCTGTTGTACCTGGAAAACATTATCTCCTTGGAGTTATTCACTACATCCAGTTCTTAAAAACCTTTCCACTTCCTCTTCTCAACATGAATCTCTGAACACTTAGGGTGAGGGGTTTGATAAAAGACATCTCATTTGGGGCTGAGTGCTCCAAAATCCCTCACTCCCTTCACATTACCCAGTTAGTACAAGTGATATGTCATTAGGAGTCATTTTATTATTATGTTCAGTAAACAGAATGGTAGGAGTAGGTTTTCTCCTAAAACACATGAACTATCTAGTTCTAGGTTTTTGATGACTTTATCAGCGGCAGGCATACATTCCATCTCATGGAGTGGGTCTTAAATCCAATCAGTGAGTTGTGGGTTATCTACATAACGTTTGTAGCATCATTGCACCGGTAAATCTTGAAGGCAGGTTGTTGTTTTAGGCTACAGTGTTCATGGCTGGGTCATATGAATGATTACTGTTTTCTGGCAGGAACTTGCACAGTACCTTCCAGAACCATGAATGTTAGTCAGTATATATGAAGCTTCTGGTTGGGCACCAGATCAATTTCTTCACGTTCAAGGACATAGATAAACGGTGTATTATTCAACAGTGCCTTACCAGAGCATTGTGAAGAGTAAACAATAGCTTTGGCAATAGCCTGTGGTGTGTGAGGTACTCTATGGGTTTCCTTTGGCCAATGAGGAATTATCAAAATATAATGCCTAGTATTAGAAATTTTATTTGGTGGCATAAAGTATATAATTGGGACATTTTGGCCTCCATTACATAGTGACTGTTTACATTATATATATATATATATATATATATATATATATATATATATATATATATATATATATTCCCTATGGTAAAAGGTTTCCATGTGGCCTTTCAAAAGGTCTTTAGTGTTAATTGCACTTCCCATATTCTCTTCTTTACTCTGCCCTTCCATCCCCCTCCTCATGCAATCCCTCTATTCTGCTTTCTCCTCCATCTCTTTATAACACAATATTCCATTTTTCCTCCTTGGAAGATCCCTTCCCCCTTCCTGGTCCCTTACTAGCTATCTAACTTCTGTGACTGTTCTAACTGAAACACACACATCTAAAGATTAAAACCTAACATCCATATATAAAAGAAAATAAGATAAGACTTTCTGAGCAGGACATAAATAGCATAGGCATTGAGATAATCCATTAATAAGTAGAAGCTCATTAAGCTAAAAAGCTTCTGTACAGCAAAGAAGACCACCTTTCAAGAAAAGTAGAAGCACTCAGACTGTGGAAAAAGCTTTAATATGTATACATACAGCAGAAGAGTTGTATCAGAATACATGAACAATAATGACGACAAAAAAGCCCTAAACAATAAGAAAACAAGTATCCTAATTAAAAATGGGATATAGAAGGAAACAGGATTCTCAAAAACATGGAAAACAAACAGATGAGGAACACTTTTTAAAGAGTTCAACAGCCTTAGCCTTCACGGAAATGCAGATTAAGATAAATTTGTGTTGTTGTTTTTATTTAATCCAGTCAAAATGGCCATGATTGATATAACAAATGATATCACATGCTGGTGAAGATGTAGGGAAAGGGGAACATTAATTCATTGAATGTAGAAGAGCCAGCTGGTATAGATACTATGGAAGGTGGTGTGGAGTTTCCTTAAAAATCTGAAAATAGATCTACCACAATAACTAGTTATGCTATTCTTGGCTTATAACCAAAGGACATTACACCTTACTACAGAGATGCTTGTTTATCCATATTCATTGCGTCTCTATGCATAATAGCCCAAAATAGGGAACCTTCTAAATGCCAATAAACTGATGAATAGATAATGAAATGCATGTTTACACACTGAAATATTATTCAGCTGTTAAGAAAAATAATATCTACAGGTAAATGAATGGAGCTATACATAGTCATTCTGAGTGAGGCAGCCAAGTCCAAGAAAAACAAATTTAATATATTTTTCTCTGTAGCTGGTTATATTTTATTTCATTTTTCTCAATTGGGCAAAAATCAAACTTTCTCTTTCAGACTTAATTCAAGATTTTGTGATTACAATAGTAACTGATTTTACAGAAGAAAATAATTATTTGCCAGTTGTACTGGCTTGTTTTGTGGGTCAACTTGACAGAAGCTAGAGTCATCAGAAACGAAGGAGACTCGGCTGAGGAAATGCCTCCATGAGATCCTTGTAAGGCATTTTCTCAATTAGTGATCCATCGGGGAAGGCTCACCCAGCCTATGGTAGGTGGTGCCATCTCTGGGCTGCTGGTCCTGGGTTCTATAAGAAAGCAAGCTGAGCAAGCCTTGAGGAGCAAGCTGGTAAGCAGCTCTCCTTCATGACCTCTGCATCAGCATCTGCCTCCAGAATCCTGTCCTTGTGGTGATATTGTGTTCACCAATAAATTGTGCATGCTAATAAACTTATCTGGGGTCAGAGAACAGAATAGCCACTAGATATAGAGGCCAGAAAATGGTGGCACACACACACCTTTAATTTTAGCATTCCAAAGGCAGAGAGAGATCCATCCATCTGAATCTCTATGAGTTCAAAGCCACACTGGAAACAGCCAGGTATGGTGACACACGCCTTTAATCCCAGGAAGTGATGGCAAGAAGCAGAAAGGTATATAAGGCGTGAGGACCAGGAACTAGAGCCTGGTTAAGCTTTTAGGCTTTTGAGCAGTAGTTCAGCTGAGATCCATTTGGATGAGGACACAGGCTTCCAGTTTGAGGAAAGGAGATCAGCTGAGGAATTGGCGACGTGAGGTTAGCTGTGGCTTGTGTTCTGTCTCTCTGATCTTCCAGAGTTCACCCCCAATACCTGGCTTCGGATTTGTTTTTATTAATAAGACCTTCTAACAATTCATGCTACATATCCTGTTTGATTTCCTGTCCTTATTTCTTTCAATAATGAGTATCTATAAGGAAATGTAAGCCACATAAACCCTTTCCTCCCAGCTTGTCTTTTAGGTCATGGTGTTTCATAGCAGCAACAGAAACCCTAACTAAGACACAGGTGTTTGAAGTATGTTGCCTATACTAAGTGAGAGTGATCTAGTTCTTATCTCATTACATAACACAGTAAAGAAGAGTATGAATTTTTACATAATTTTAGGCCAAACAACTTTCTTTCAACCTCTAAAAAACTCTGAGGATCATATAAACAAGCCAGAGCCCATATCACAATGATTCATTCCAATACTTTTGTTATTTATTAGTATCATGTCATCTTTTCCACTTGTGTCTTCAGGACATTCCTGTGTCTTTTTTTTTTTTCAAACCCTTCACAAACCCAGTTTATAGGACATAAATGAAACTGCTCTTTTTTCAGGTGCACCAAGAGTTGGAACTTGAGTGTGTAAATTTCACTATCTGTATCTAAAGAACTGATGTATGATCCCTTTAAATAAAATAACTGTTAGAGAACATTGGTTTGAAACGTTCTTTATTCCCTCTGTCCCCATTCCATTTCTTTGTTAGAACAAAAGCAAAGGAAGTATAAGTCAAAGATTTTAACTAAATTTTGTCCCCAAAGGATCTGAGTGAGCAATACCCTCCCCTAAAAAGATGTTATGAAACCATGACTGGTTGAAAAAGCTAAACTACATCCAGTTTCTTATAAGATTCCTGTTATATGTTATTTGATTCTATATTATTTGATCCTATATAATATGATCAATCTTTACCTTGGATTTCTCTTGTGCTTGTGAAATATGATATTTTTAACTACTGTGTTTCCAAATCAATTACCAAAATCACTGAAAACATTGCAGCACCTTAAGCTCCTCAGAATATATTGAATAAACACTAAATAAACAAGTTAACATGCTGGATCTTTTCATGAACTTTATACTAATTTGGGAAGTATCTTTTGTTCATATTTTAGAAGAAAACACACACACACACACACACACACACACACACACACACCCCTCATGGGATATGTACATTAGGTCAGAGAAAGCAATACTTCAGGATTTTTAGGTGTTTATATTTGATATTTTAAAAGTTCTAGCTAGGAATTTGAAGCAGGAATGCTAGGATCTCCCACTGCAAGAATGGATGTATCTGTTTTCCCTGTATCTCTAGCAATTATTGCCTTATGGATTTTAATGATCTGTTGTCATTTACATGTGTGATAAATCTTTCTCTGTAAGTTGAGAGTTGATCCCTGTATTTTTGTGTAATGTTAACATTCTGCTTCATATACTTTTGTTTCATATACTTTTGTTTTTTTAAGCATATTGCATCTAACATAAAGATAGCTGCTGTGGCCTCATATTATTCACAATGAATATATCATGTCTTTCTCTATATCTTTAATTTTAAACCACTGTCATATTTATATTTAAATAAGGATTTTTAAAAAATTATTCTACTATTTTATAAGAACTCAGTACATGAGAATTGTAACTACATTGTTTCTGCTCACTCCCTCCAACTATTCCTATGCCTCCCAACTCCCTCTCAAGTCGTGACCTCTTCTATAATTGTTATTGTTATGCACACATGCACACACAGTATGCTTTTTATGAAATTGGGTGCACTGGAGTTTAATGCATATATATTTAGGATTGCAATTCCTTCTTGGTTAATTGTTCTACTAATTAGAATGAAGTGTCTTTCTTTATCTGTTCTAATTAATTTTAAATTGAAACAAATCCCTTTTTCAGATGTTATGATAGTGGAACCTGGTTGTTTTATGGTCCCAATTGCTTAGACTATGTTTTTCCCCATCCTTTCATGATAAAGTGTTTCCTGTCCTTGAAAGTAAGATGACTTTCACTTAGGGAACAAAAATATGAATTTTATTTCTAAATCTATTCAAGTAACTTGCGTCTTTTGATTAGCTGAAGCCATTAATATTAAAATTACTATTGAAAGGAAGAATTGATTGCTATATATTTTATTATGCTTGTAGTCACAATTTGTGTTTTAGTACTATAGCTTCATTTATTTTCTTTCTGTGGCCTATTTGATATTCTTAGATTAGATATAAAAAATTCTTCTCTTTAGTCTGAAGTATTACTTCCAAAGTTCTCTGTAATATGATTTTCTGGAAATGATTATTTTAGCTTGTTTACATGATGGAAAGATTTTCTCTCTACAGCCATGGTAGATAGCTTTGCTGGGTAAAAGTAATCTTGATTGGGTCTGTGGTCCTTTTGGTCTTGGAAAACAGTGCTTCAGGCTCTTCTGGTTTGTAAAGTTTCTGTGTGAAGTTAGCTGTTATTTGTGACTGTGGTTTTTCTTTCACAACTTAAAAACCCCTTATTTGATCTGTATATTTTGTTTTATAGCTATAATATGATGTGTCTATTTGGTATTCTGTGTTCTTTTCATAACTGTATGGCAATGTTTCTTCTTAATTTGTGGAGGTTTTCTTCTTTGGTCCTGTTAAAGATATGTTCTGTACCATAGACATGATAATCTTTGCTTCCTTTTTCTATGATGATAATTTAGATTTGGTCTTTTCATGGTGTCCAAAAGTTCCTACATATTCCTTTCATGTGTTTCTGTTTGTTTGCTTTTTTTTAATTTATCACTTTCTCTCACTGACTAATTTAATTTCTCTAATTTATTTCAAGTTCTAATATTCTTTATTCAAGTCATGATCATTCTACTGATAAGACTTTCCCCTGATTTTCCAATTGGGTCTTTTAATTTTTCAATTTATCTTCATTTTAGCTTGATTTTGTTTGGCATTCCTTTTCATTAAAATCTTGGGTTGTCCTTGGAATTCTGTTCAACCATTTGTTTGTGTTTTCTTGCACTTAAATTAGTTAATCCTCTTTAATTCTTCCAGATATTTGCATGTGTCTTCTTTGAATTCTTTGATTATAATTATTCTTTTAAATTCTATGTTGTGAATAAGTTTCATCTATGTAACTGTGTTGGTTTGAATGAGAATGGTCCCTATAAGTTCAAATATTTGAGTACTTGGTACCCTGTTGGTGGAACTGTTTGGGAAGGATTAAGCCGGTGTGGCCTTATTGAAGGAGATGTTTCACTGAGTCTGGACTTGAGTTTAAAAAAGCATCCCACAATTACCAGTGAACTCTCTCTGCTTCCTGTTTGCACTTAGAAATGTGCACTCTCAGCTGTTCCTGCCACCATACCTTTGCTTCACCATTATGGACTCTAACCCACTGGAACCATAAGCCCAATTAAATTCTTTCTTTTATAGATTTCCTTGGGTCAAGGTGTTTTATCACAACAATAGAAAAGAAACTAATACACTAATTACATTGGAGAGCATTTCCAGTAGCCCTTGGGGAAGGAACATATTGTCTTGGTCTTTCATAATGTTTATTGTTTTGTGACATAACATGGGTATGTGAGTTTATTTCTTTGGTTGTGTTTCTGATGTGAGATTCTAGCCTGCTTCTGTTGAATCAAAGTTTGCTTCTTTTTTTATTATTTATTTATTTATTTATTTATTTATTTATTTGCTATCTGAACTCTGTTGATTTCCTGTCAAGTCAGTCTTCCAGAAGCCAATTCTTGATTATTGATTAGAGAAAGAGGGGTGATTCCCACTCACTGGTTATGAATGTGATGTGTGGTTCTTAAGTTTTGTGTGTGATTTCTTTGGTTAAAAAATCCAAGACCTCTGGTACAGTTTCCAGTTGGGCTTGAGACTGGAGAAACAGCATGGAGTAAAGAATCAGGAAGAACCTCTGGAAAAAAATACTCAAATGTTGCACTCACGTATGCCAGGATCAGGAGGGCAACCTATGTCCGGGGACCTGGGTTAGATTCAACAAGGAAGTGTTCAAATTTGGATCCTAGCTGGGCCTGAGATAAGAGAGATCAATGATGCAGATTTAATTTATGCCTGGAAGGATGCATGGATGGGCACCAGAAGTTAACGGTTCACAAATGTAGCACCTAGCTAGGCCTGGCCCTGGAAAGGGAAGATTTGGGAGGAAGGAACAGAGTGAAACTCACCAAAAGAGCCTACAGATTCAGCTTTGACCTAAGTCTAAATAGGTGGCCTGGATGGATAGATAGCACAGGGAAGGTCCTGCATCATACTAGACATAGACTGTAAATGCAGCCCCTGCTCAGATATCTGCCTGCAGGTTCGAAGTGGAGAGGGCAAACTTAGGAAATGTTAAGGTACTTTCTGCATCCTTTAACTTGTTTCAAGTCATTTCTCTCTGTAATTGATTTTTCTATACTTTAGAAGTAATGCACTTAGATGCCATTTTTTGTTGTTGTTGTTTATCTTACTTGGGTGTTCTCTGGACTTAGACCTTTGGTTTTATTTTTTCATTCATTTAGTAAATTATTTTTTATTACTTGAATTTGTTTTATTATTAAATTGTTTATCTTATATATTTCTTAATTTACCTCATATTCCAAATAATGATATGTTACTCCTGAAACTGCTCCCTAATTCTTGAAATTCTGGGGTTTTTTCTTTACTTTTTTTCTTTGTGTTTCAATTTAGGAAAATTTTCTTTGTGTATTCACGTGTATATGTGTTGGTTATTTGAGGATGTTCTGCCTCCTAGTCCTGAAATTTCCTTTCTTATTGGCTCAGCCTCCTAAGTACCATAATTGCAGATAAGCACCATGACACTAACTCCTCAACTTCAGAAATTACTTTTTGTTTTTGAGATGAGATCTCATATTGCCCAGAATGACTGTGAACTTGTTCTGTATCTGTGATGATTAATCTTGTCTATTTGATGGGACTTAGAATCACCATGGGAACTAGCCTCTGTTCAGGTCATATTTCTAGACTAGGTTCATGGAGATGAGAAGACCCAGCACAAGTGCGAATAGCATGATTCTGTGGACTAAGCCTAAGACTACGTGAATGGGGAAAGTGCATTGAGCACTGGCATGCATCTCTCTCTATTTTCTAACTGTATTTGCATGGTCAGCAATTGCCTCAAGCTCTTGATACCCTGGATTCACCTCCATCAGGAACTGTACCTAAGAGCTGGAAACAAATATAAACACTTTCTTCAAAAAAGAGTTACATTTATTAATCTATTTGTTTATTTGTTTGCTTATTTATTTATTTTGTATTAATGTATTTTTCTCCATTTTTATGCACGTGTGTCCAGTGCCTGCAGAGATGGACAGAGGAGGTCAGATCCCCTGAAACTTGTATCTGAAATTAGAGATGGTTGTGAGACGCCATGTTGGTGTTGGGAAGTGAATCAAGGGTCTCTACAATGGCAATATGTGCTCTTAGCTGCTGACACACCTCTCCAGTCTCAACTCTTCCTTTCTAAGTTACTTTTGTCAGACATTTTATTGCAGCAACAAGAAAAGTCAGTACGACAGTAGCTGAGATTGGCCTCAGATTCCTCATCCGTACATCTCTGCTTTCCACTGCTGTGATTATAACTTTGACCCTGAGGTCAGGCTCTAATTTGAGACTGTCCTAGCATTTTCCAAGTTAACAAAAAATTGATAATGCCTAGCAAACTTGATGCCTGTCAGCTTGGCTCCGCGATACACCACTGTAAAGCACAACCTTCCCTTCTTGTTTGTCCTCAAGATCTTGTTAACATCACAATATAAAACATAGTATAACTTTAAAAAGCTTCACAGTCTTTAAATTTTCAAACATGTTTAAAGTTTAGTCTCTTTAAAGTATCCAATGTCACTTTCAAAGTTTGAAACCTCTGTAAAATGAAAAATAAGTCACATACTTATTATTCCAAGAGGGATGAATCAGGACACAGATATGATAAAATCAAAGCAAAACAAAACTCAAGCAGTATAAATTCAACTCTGCAACAAAATGTCTGGCATCTTGGATTCATGGTGTTTTAGACTTCAAGGGGCTTAGGCAGCTCCATTTCTCTTGCTTTGTCATCCACAATACACATAGCCTACTTTCTATCACAGGATTCCTCGATTCTACACCTGCTACCCTCCTTGGCATCTTCAGTCTACTGAGTCTTTACTGCAATTGAGGCTGCACTTTCACCAGCAGCCTCTCCTGACCTTTCATGGTGCCAGGCCTCAGCTTCTATCCACAACCTGTTCAGCCATACAGCTTTCTTGCAGTTAAATCCACTGCCACCTGGGAGACTCCTACACATAATCACGATTGGATACCAGATTGATGTAAAACAGTCTCAGTTTCAATCTGAACTACAGGGTCTGTGTGCTGACCCTGAGGAAACCCTTTGCAGAAGATTTTGTCTCTTCCTAATTACAGATCCAAACCAACATTTTGTTGTGGCTTTAAATTTGCAAATAATTTCCACAATTCTTCCAAAATGTATACGGCCAAGTTTCCCCTAGCAGTAGTCACTTTGGTGTGAATCTTTGTCCCAGTTTGTTTTCTGTTGCTGCAAGAAGGACAATCGCCAAAGCAACTTGGGAAGAAAGCATTTATTTTATTTTTCATTTTGCAGTTCATTTTGAAGGGAAGTCAGGATAGGGACTCAGGGCAGGGAAATGTAGGCTGGAACTGAAGGAGAGGTCCTGGAGGAATGATGTCTGCTTGCTTGTTCTCCATGGCCTACTCAACCTGCTTTCTTATATTATCCATTGATGGAACCACCTGCATTGGACCAGGCCCTCCCACGCCAATCATTAATTAAGAAAATGAGGCCAGGCACAACTTTCTTTGTAGTTCAAGGTCTACACTATATAAAGCATTAGAAGACATTTAGTTAAAGCATTACTATATGCCCACCAAGTAGTCTCCGAGGCTTGGTAATGTTGCTATTGTCAAATGAGTTAACTTGCAAGGCAGTGTAATAGGCATCAGAATAAGGGTAAGTGCCTAGGTTAAAGGTTTGGGATATTAGATACGTTCCAGCCCCTTGTAAGTGTTCTAACATTAATTTGGGCTGCCCCTAGTGACAATTAATTTTGTCAGTGGATTGGATAACACTGGTTATGAAGTACTGTGACTGGGAGCATAGGGGCAGAGGGAAAGATTCTTCCGGATGAAGATAATGGTTTTTGTAATGTATGAAGGAGCGAGTACTACTGTGAGAAGGTTAGTACTTGGGATTCACTATGGTATTAAACAAAACAAAACAAAGGGAACTGGGAACGAGTAGGGAGAGTGGAGGATATAAGGTTCTAGAAATCATTGAAGTATCATATACATAAAGACCCAACAAGAGTTTGTGGTGAATTGGGTATTTGTGAGAGGTAAACAGTATAACTTCTACTTGTCTGAAAGGATGTGACTGTCATACAGTAAGATGGAAGGGTGGCAGGTAGAGTAGATTTAGTACATGAGGAATTCAAATTTTCTTTCATCTCTAAGCAAAGTCAGTAATTGACTCATTTTTTTTCTTAATTTTTTTTTTTTTAGTTTTTCAAGAAAGGATTTCTCTTTGTAGTTTTAGAGCTCACTTTGTACACCAGGCTGGCCTTGAACTCACAGAGATCTGCCTGCCTCTGTCTCCAAGAGTTCTGGGATTAAAGGCGTGCACACCACTGCCCATCTTGACATTTATTGATGCATTCTTATTGATCTTAAAAAGGATTTGAGCTATGTCTGTGGAAAAGATAAATGGAAAGACCAAATATGACTTATCTTGATACCTGAGATTAAATAGCATTCAGGAATGATCTGATTTGGAGATATGAAAATTATTACTGTTCAATATTGATTTAACAAAAGAAACTGTAAATATTAGGCACTAGTTTGGGGATACTTGAGCCTTGCGATCTTAAGGATAGGCAGAACAGGAGTGATTAGTGAAGAAAAAAACAGTAATAAAATATGGTTTCTTGAAGGAAAGTTTATGCTGGAGGTAAGAAGCAAATATACCAACTGCTTCATATAAATCAAGTAAATGAAATATGATTAATGATCACTGGGTTTAGCAAAGGATAGAAGAGTTTTTATGAAGCAGCAAAGGTAAATGCAAGATTATAACAGATTTACTAGAATTAGGAGCAAAAAGGGTGAAGGATATGAAAATGGAAAATAGTGCTGATTTGACTGCAATTTGCATTACAGGAATGAATCAGCAAACAGGACAGGCATGTTGGACTACTGCAAATGGGAGATCTCTTTGTATTTTGATGATAATATAGAAAATTTTAAAAAATGAGTGACATTAGCAATGAGATCAATGAAAGGCAAGGGAAATCCCTCTTTAACTCTAGAATTGGTCTTCACAAGAGTAATGTTCACTTAGGAAAACATGCAACAAGGCAGAATACGCTAGCATGCTGCTGTGTTGACTTCTCCATGTGTCTTTTTCATCCAGCATTGTGGCTGTTTCCTCTAACTGAAACATTCACCTGTGGGCAGACTAGAGATTCATCAAACTCTGGAAGTAAATGAGATTTATAAGGCTCTGAGAGCCTGATGAACTTTACAAGATGTGAGCAGCCCCGTCCAAGATCGTAAAAACAGCAAACAATAGCTGTAGAGAGAGATGGACTAAACAAACTGCCTGCAGCTGGTATAGGAAGTTTGAAAAAAATACCACTTGGGTGAGTCATCAGCCATGTAGGAGTGATGCAGCTGCCTTTGAGTCACTCATGCTCTTATAAGTAACCACACTGGACATATTCATTCACCAAGCTACATGTGGGTGGAATTATGTCTTTGGTCTCTCATCAGTACCCGGTCTAAAGTGTCTCCCTAGGAAAAGCTACATGGTACAGTTAGTACCCAAACTCCAACCTATAGAACTAATGATTAATTGGAAGTTGTAGTTGAATGTCACCTATGTGAGTTACAAGACCTGCAACTGAAGATGTCTGAGTACAGAGCTTCCTGTAAAGGCAATCCTAAAATGTAATGATGCAGTGATGGTGCATGCTCCCTTCAATAGGTGCTAAGATATGGAGTCAAGGCCGATGTATCTGAAATTGTAGTGTCTTTGAAGGGAATCACAGGGTTGGCCATCTTTCTCTATGTAGTGGTGGTCGAGAGGCATATATTCCTGGAGAATGAGATAGGCACCATAGCTGATGGCTTGAAAGTATATATTGCTAGCACTGAAAGTTACATGTTTAGGACCAGATTATAAGCATGCTGTAGAATCAATTGCATTGTTTTTGTTGAGGACAATATGATAAGAAATTTAGGCTCAGGCATCTTCCAATAAAGAAAATGCCCATATGTGTGGTGATAAATTGTGTCCCCCAAAATACTGTGCACCCTAATAAACTTATCTCAGGTCAGAGAACAGAACAGCCGCTAGATAGCCATATAGGCTAGAAAATGGTGGCACACACACCTTTAATCCTAGCATTCTGGAGGCAAAGATCCATCTGGATCTCAGTGAGTTCAAAGCCACACTGAAAACAGCCAGGCATGGTGACACACACCTTTAATCCCAGGAAGTGATGGCAAGAAGCAGAAAGGTATATAAGGCATGAGGACCAGGAACTAGAGCCTGGTTAAGCTTTTAGGCTTTTGAGCAGCAGTTCAGCTGAGATCGATTTGGATGAGACTCAGAGGCTTCCAGTCTGAGGAAACAGGATCAGCTGAGGAACTGGCAAGGTGAGGTGGCTGTGGCTTGTTCTGTTTCTCTAATCATTCAGCGTTCACCCCAATACCTGGCTCTGGGTTTGTTTTTATCAATAACACCTTCTAAGATTCGTGCTACACAATGAGGTGGGGAAAATCAGGAAAAGAATTCCAGTTTCCCTCCACTGTGTTATCCTCTGGTTCAGCAGAACAAGTGAACAAAAGAATAGAATAAAAGTGTTGGAGTATGTTTCTGAATGTTAGCTGTATTCAAGTGAAAGAGAGCGTAAAATAGGAATCAAGTGAAGACCCTTTCATGGGAACCCAAATCTTAGAATCCTTGGAGCAGATAGCCCAGGTAATGAGGAGATAAAAAACTAATAGTAGTGATAGAAGATATCCCTCAAGTCTGACCTCTGATACAGAGAAAGCAAGAATCCATGAGTGAGAGTAAGTGTGGTGGTGTAGGGGTCTTTAATAATGACTCAGTACAGAAAACTATGACACCCAAGGAATACTACACATCTTATCTGATTCTGTTGGGAAAGATGTTTAATTAGGCAATAAAAGAGGTTGTCGTCAGACGGTGGTGGTGTACACCTTTAATCCCAGCACTCAGGAGGCAGAACTAGGCGGATCTCTGTGAGTTCAAGGCCAGCCTGGGCTACAGTGTGAGTTCTAGGAAAGGCTCAAAGCTACACAGAAAAACTCTGTCTCGAAAAAGACCCTGTCACAGAATGGCTCCAGAAGCTATGGGACTTGGGAGCAAGAGGTTTGTGAAAGTTGGAAAACTGGATAATAAAACTTCTGATCTCTTTTTGAGGTAAAGGTTGAAAAACTTGAAGGAATATAAGAGAAAATATTCCTAATGGACTGATTCATATGAGAAATTAAGAGCACTTGTTCGTCACTGACTAAGGTTGGTCCTTGTGAATACTCTTCTGGGAAACAACAGAGGAGAGCCAGGCATTTTTTAGGGAATGGGCATAAGAGAGGTTACTGGAACTGTGTTCACAGAACTCAAAATGAAGTTGGTTCAGCAGAACCCACGGGACTGATATAGGTTTTGATGGCTTTTCTGAGCCTCATGGTGGGATACAATCTATGAGAGGTTAGGGAGGTCTACATAATTTTGAACAACATGTACATTATCTTCCTGAATTGCTAAAGTAAGCAAGGAAGAGCCCGAAAGAAACAGAACAGACAGAGACAGTGGTCTGCCCAAGTCATTCAAAGGCAAATGGGATAAAATTTGTGTAGATGTGGAGTTCTTAGGGAATATTTTAATGGAAACTCAAATATTGAACTGATGAGCCCAGAGAGCTGTAAGTGATAAAGCTGTTCAACTCCAAAAACTTAAGTTTGTAGTAGGTATGGCCCACTATCCAGACTTCATTGTTGACATATCCTGTAATCCCCCTACACAAACTCACACACATGAGAAAGTACATCATGTGTGGAGATTATCCATACAGCCTGAAGCCTTTCGGTTGACAGGTACGGCCAGTAAAAGCTAAACTTTTCTGAACTGGAGAGTCATCTCCAGTACAAGCATGGAAGGCTTGATCACAACCCTGTCCTCCCTGGGACCTGAGTTGGGCCAAGCTGTGCCAAGACCATTGGGGTTGCAAAGATGCACAGTTGTGCTAAAGAACATTAGCATTCAAAATGAGGAAGCAGAATGGATCATGGGAAATAACTCTGGATAATGAAATAACCCTTGGAGTAATACCACCTATCCATGTTAATATGTCAACATAGTTCTTTTGATAAAATAAGTGACATAAGTGAGAAGATCCTTTCCCACTGTGTTGGGCCTTGCTAACATGTCTTTTAGAGTATCTTCTTAGCTACAAAAATCATTGGCATTTATTTAGAGTGGACAATAGGGTACCTTCAGAGATTCTCTGAAATGTATGTAATGTCAAGCCTTGAATGTTTTACAGATCTGTAAAAGCTTAAAGGAAAGCTTCCCATGAGAGTGAGAAATACAACTCTCTGGAGCCATTAGATTGTTGATTGAATATTCTGGTACCAGGATTGAAAATCTTTCCTAATATTTTATGGCCAGGGTCCCTCCCAGTACCTCACAAACCATATAGATAAAGCCTTGATACTGGTTGCATGCCAGAGCTAGATGGTAACACTCTGTTGTAAAATATTTTGTTTGTGTTCTGACAAATAAAGCTTGCTTGGAGATCAGAGGGTGGAACTATCAACTAGTTAACCATAGAGGCTAGACAGTAGTGGCACACACCTTTAATCTCAGCACTCTGGAGGAAGAAGCAAGATCATGAGTTCAAGGCCACCCTGGGTTACACAAGATTGAACCAGTCTAAAAGAGAAACAGAGCTAGGCAGTGGTGGCACACGCCTTTAATCCCAGAACTGAGGAGGTGGAGACAGGCTCTCCCCTCCATTCAGTGGGAGGATCCTGGAGAGGTAAGAAGTCACTAGTGGCTGCTCCTCTGCTTCTCTGATCTGTCAGGTTATTACCCTGGTACTTGACTCCTGGTTTTTATTGCTAAGACTAATTAGGATCACGTTTCAATACTCTGTTACTAAGGACATGACCTCTTTGGCAATAGGACATGGAAAAACCAAGAAGGGGATGCACTGGAAGGTAGATCCCTCTTGTGTGGTTTTCCTAGTACTGGTATGCAATATACAGTCTGCTGGAGAAGATTTGCCACTGACAGCTCTGCTAGTTTTTAGATTCTAAATGCTATAGCACCAACATGCCAGGTGTGGTTAGAGAAATGCTGCTCATAGGTTTGGGCTTTTGAGTACTTGGTTTCCAGTTGGTAATACAGTTTGGAGACGCTTAGGAGGTACAGCCTTGTTAGAAGTATGCGTTGAGAGTATGTAGGCTAACCTAGTTTCAGTTTGTGCTCTCTGCTTCATGCTTGCAGTTAAAGATGTGACCTCTCAGTTTTCCAATGATTCGGCTTTTAGCCATCCATGCTCCTGTAAGGAATTCCTGAAAGCTCATTGCTTCACCACGCTAGACTTCTTACATGGGATGGTTTCTTCGGTTTCTAATCTGGGATAAATAGCCAGCTTTCAAATCTCCACAGGGAAACTTTCATAATCAACTGCAATGGAGAAACAAATGGCTCCTACAATCACAGCAGAGGCACCTGTGTGGTGTCCCTATTGTGTCTTCTGTAGACTCACCAAATAATAACCCACTAATGTGATTATGGAAACTATGAAGACCAGGAAGGGAATACAGAAATTTCAATTTATTTTTATCTCTATGTATGTGTGTAGTATATATGTAAGTGTGCATGAGTGTGTGGAGGCCAGAGGTTAATACTGAGTATCTTCTTCAGTCATCTTCTTATTTTTGTGAAGCAGGGTCTCTCATTTCACATGGTGCTCATTAATATGGTGCTCATTCATTTATCATTGCTTCCTAATCAGCATGTTCCAGGCGCTTGCCTGGCTCTGCCTCATCATCACTGGGATCACAAACAAATACTACTGTGCTTGGTTTTATGTATGCATTGGGGATCTGATCTCAGGTTCTCATGGCTTATATATTTAGCTTCAAATTGAGTTCCTTGATGATTTCAGTTGGAAATCCATCCTCAGTAAAACAGACTAGCATAATCTCATTATCATGGAAGACAGTTACTTGAGTATTCAATGAAATAATGCTAATGATGTCCATATAGGTAATCATTATATTATTCGGTATATTACCAGTGATTGTCAGCTCCAGTTATGAGCTAAATGAAACTAAATCATAGCTCCTTTTCAGTGGGCTTATCAAGGGTCATTTTGTTGTGAATTTACTTTTATTTCTACATTTTGCTTCAGATTTTCTATTCAAAATAAGAACTAGGATTCGTTATTTCACTACATCTACTTGTTGCAGATATGCACAATCATTTTAAACTCAGACAATTTATTCCTTCTTTGGAGTGTTTAACTGAAGAACTTTCCTAAAGTGTCTTGGTATTATAAACCAGACTTTGCACTCTCCTATTCACATCTCTTCTGAAATATAATGTGTTCTCTACTATTTCTCCTTTGGTTTTCAAAACTGTTTTTAATTTATCTCATATATGGAAATTCAAATCAAATTTTTATTGTAGTAGAAATGGAAAATAATATCATAGAGTAACAATGAGTGAAAGATCGTTTTCCTGACAACCAAATACCTTGAAAACAAGTTTCAATATTTTAGCATCAGCCTGTGAAAGGCTATTTACTTCTGCATATGATCATAAAACAAATACGCTTGACTTAATGAGATAAAACCAATCCTGAAAACAAATAGGACTCATTTGCAGTTCAAACTAAGTTTGATACTGAAAAATGCTTACATTCAGATAGGTTTTGGAGTGTCTAATGGGGTTACAAAGTGTTTCAGAGGGAAAAAATGCATGTCTACAGCATAACAAACTCACTTTGCACTTGAAGTTTCTCTTATTCATAAGTCAGTGATGTGAAATCATGCAGGATAATCGAGTTTACACCCAAATCTTACAGAATTAATAAGTTTCAAGGGAATTGAATATAAATAGCTTACAATGCGCACTGAAGATCAAATAGATATTATGATCCGAGAGTGGAATGTTTTTACTTGACAAATGTAGAAACTCAGTTTTAAATGTCAGAATTTTAAAAGATGTTCTATGTAATATTTAGCATTAACAGCATTTATTTGTACTAGCCACAGAACTGAAAAAAATCCACCTTAACACTTCAAGATCAGAGCTACAATGTACAAATCAAACTGTCTTCTTTGTTGTTTTTGAGAGAACAGTTTATACAGAAGTCAAACTTTCAAACTATAGCCAAATGTTTTCACACATTTGTGTGAAATAATATTCATATGTATATTAATTTTTCTAGTTGTCTAGTCATATAATACATTTAAAACACTGGGATGATTGTTCAAAGTCAAATGAAAGTAGAAAGAAAATTCCAGTGATATGAAAAGTTTGTGACCATCTCTATCACTCAAAGGAGTTTGAACACAGAAATGAAGTAACTTTTCTATTTGCGAGGGAAGGAGTGTTGTGGGATGGTCTGTATGTCAAATGTGTTGCTGATTGGTCAATAAATAAATCACTGATTGGTCAGTGGCCAGGCAGGAAGTATAGGCGGGACAAGGAGAAAAAACTGGGAAGTGGAAGGCTGAGAGGGGGAGACACTGCCAGCCGCCATCAGGACAAGGAAGATGTAAAGTACCAGTAAGCCACAAGCCACGTGGCAAGGTATAGATTAATAGAAATGGATTAATTTAAGCTGTAAGAACAGTTAGCAAGAAGCCTGCCATGGCCATACAGTTTGTAACCAATATAAGTCTCTGTGTTTACTTGGTCGGGTCTGAGTGGCTGTGGGACTGGCGGGTGAGAGAGATCTGTCCTGACTGTGGGCCAGGCAGGAAAACTCTAGCTACAGAGGAGGTATTAAATGTGGTTCATTTCTCTGGGCATTTTCTTTCTTTAAATCCTTCCTGCTTTGGCTTCAGTTGGGGTGGCAGTGGATAGAATCCTATAAAGGAAAAGGGAAAGGGGGGATAGCTGCTTCTAGAATGAACTATTAATCTGGCCAACACACAGTTAAGTAGCATTTAAGCCTGTAGTACTTTCCAGGAGGCCTTAAGAAACGGGATCAAAGACAAAAGCTGTCTGTTCCGAGATGCATTTAGACAAAGCTAAGGAAGCAGGTATTATCTGCCCAGCACTTTTTCTTTGCTCTTGAATATAAATACTTGGGAGGATTCTAAGACTAGCCCATATTCACCAGTCAGAGAAGACTCCAGAGAGTTAATAGGTGGCATGTCGCCCAAAGAAATTCACCCTGGAGTACATAGACAGAGCCTGCCAACTTACTAAGTCAGGAGTTAGGGTTGGAGGTAGGGTTCTTACAGAGTCAATTACACATCTTTCCCATATAGTCTTGGCATATAACCATAACTGAAGTTCACCAGTGCCATAGTTATGCCTTGTTCAGAAGACATCATTTTGCCATACATCTCCTCATCCTCTAACTGTTGTATTTTTTTCACCCTCCTCTTCTACATGTTTTCTGAGCCTTGGTGGGGGTGGGGGTGAAATACCTGACCCATTTATGGCAGAGCACTCTCTTATCTCTGTAGTTCTGCCAGTCTCCACATTGGCAGAACTCCACATTCACTGCCCACTAAAGTAAGAAACTTCCCTGTGAAAGCTTGCACAACACTGATCTATGGACATAAACATGAGTGTTTAGAAGGCAGTTTGAAAACATGACTATTTATCAAAAACAGTAGCAGCAGGTCCCTACCTATAGCCTATGACCTCCCCTCTGCAGAGCTAAAGGCTCTTCCTCAGGTGTGCAGAACCAGGTCTGAATTTTGTCTTATAGAGTTAGCTTCACATTCAGCCAGAACATTTGTATCTGTTTTACTCCTTCTGAAATGGCTGCTAATTATTGCATATGAATCTAAGAACCATTTTAGGTGACTTTTTGCTCTCTTTTTCTGACATTCAGTACACCATCACATCACTAATCAGGTACGTAGGCCTATAAACAGTTTTTGTTCCTTTTCTTGAAGATAACCCTTAGTACTGTGCTTCTACAATAACTCCACCAATGTCCACAGATGCCTCTCAGAGATAAGGAAAACAGTCCTGTTTGAATAAAACTAAATAATCGCTGAATGTTTACGGTGAATAATCGTTGAATGCTTAAGGCTGAGAACTAACCCAAAACATACAGGCTACTCATCCAAATGAAAGAGTAAAATGACTCTATCCAATGAGAAGCATATTGCCCTAGCAAGTTTGAGTCACCCAAGAGAGTGTCTCAACTGAGGGGTTTCCGAGATCAGGTTAGACTGTGGGTATATTTGTAGGGAGCTGCCACATTAACTGATGTAGGAGGGTCCAGCCCACTGTGTGGGTCACCATTCTCTGGCCAGGTGCTACTGGACTGTATAAGGAAATTAGCTAAGCAAGAGCCTGTGAGACAGAAAGCAGTTGTTCCTCTATGTTTCTACTTCAAGAAACATTGCTTACATCCTGCAGTGACTTCCCTCAGTGATAGACTATAACCTGTAAACCAAAATTAATACTCTCTTCCCCCAATTTTTTTTTCATCACAGCAGACAAGTGAAGCTAGAACTCAGTTACTTCACCCTTTTTGATTTTGGTTTTCCAAGACAAAGTCTCACCATCTACCTTTCACTGACCTCATGCTTTCTGTAGTCAAAACTGACCTCAAGATTGCAATCTTCCAGTTCCAGCCTCCACAGAATACTGAGATTACAGGCATGCACCACCATACCCAGATGGGTTCCATCATTTTGTTTGTTTCTTATCTTTTACCATTATTTTTCAAGGCATTTCAGTTATAAATCTCAACTTCCTTCCTTTTCATGAAACCCCCTTTCAGGTGTAGAAAATCTGAATCAGTTCATAGTCATTATGCTGCCAGGGTGATGCTGTTTAGTGTTGCAGGAAGGGATTCTTTTTCTCTGCCCTTTTAATGAATAAAAAGTCAGGAAAAGTAAGGTTTCTGCACTCAGCCAAGTTTTATTAAAAGTGAAACACACACACACACACACACAAACACAAGAGGGAGAGAGAGAGAGAGAGAGAGAGAGAGAGAGAGAGAGAGAGAGAGAGAGAGAGAGAGAGAGCAAATAGATTCCAGGGTTGACAGGGGACTCAGGGATGGTGTCTGAGAGTCTGCCTGAGCAGTCAGCCTTTTTATATGCTTGGCATAGGGATAAATTCCCTTTCTCCCTCAGAACTGGCTACTGTGGGCTATAGAAGGTTTTAGAGAACCAGACAAAGAGCTGATTGGTTGCCTCCACAGGAGGTTTCTAGTGGGAGATTTGAAAGTCTAGCCTAAGAGTTCTCTGGGGGTTGGGAGGGAAAAAAGTCTTTTTCTTAAAGAATAAAAACCTGGAACTCCTCTTCTTAAAAGTTTAAGTGAAAAAGACATTAATCTTCCTAGATGCTCTTTTCCCTATTTGCCTATCAGAGAGCTTTCTGATTCCAGTCTTTTTTAAGGCTTAAGATTCCTACTTTGTTGATATTATTTGTCTGACATGATGGAAAGCAAAATAAAGAACACAATCCTCATTTTAGAATAGAAGATTCATAAACATAATTAGATGTGAAAATTCCTCGTGCTGTTGAAATATTCTTTTTAATTGAAAGAGTCTAGCTTAATGAACTCATGTTAAAATGAATGACAGGATTTAGAGAAGGACTTGCAGAATGTGGGAAGTTTGACTTTGACTTGAGTTGTAGAAAAGAGGGTTAGGAAAAGTATCGTTTGTTGGTAAAAAAAAAAAAAATATGGACAAAGATTTGCACGTGTATACACAACTGTTTCTCATTTTCTTCACTTTCTCTCTGTTGCTTCTTCCTTAGATGTTATGAAGAAGACTCAAAATCTTGACTTAACTATCCGCTACCATGTTATTTATGTTAAAAGAGCTCTCTCTCTCTCTCTCTCTCTCTCTCTCTCTCTCTCTCTCTCTCTCTCTCTCTCTCTCACACACACACACACACACACACACACACACACAGAGTCTTATTTTCTTAGTAGAACTTGCCTGAGTTGATGCTGTTTCATCTACACACTTACCTTCTTTACATTTTTTTGACATTCCCCACTAAGAAATTAGCTGTGTGAGATATGAGGACTGTTTTTTCTTCTTTGCTTGCTGCATTGGCAGCAATCTATAAAGTGTCTGAAATGATGGTGGTAGCCAATGACTTATTGAACATACTGACAGATTGCCGTGCATGACTTTGGCTGTCCTTTCATGGGACTTTAGACTTTGGCTTGTTCTGCTCTCACTTCATTAGTGCTTTTTTTCTTGGTTCATATTCTTGCTTCATTTAAAGTCTATTGTTTAAAAAAAAAGATAAAATTTCTGACTGCCTCTTGAGATAGAATAGTCTTGCATCTCTCTTATAAATTTGGCAAATGGTGACCCTGGACTTTTTTTATATGCACAATATAATTTAACATGTATTATGGATGTTTAAAGAAAACTTCTACAGATTTTCTTTTGTATTCTTTAGTATTTCAAAATAGTCACTATCTTGTTATAACACTGGTAGGAGTTTTCAAATGAATGTGATTACCAGATGGTTGTGATTAACTTTTTTTTCCTTTTTTTTAATTAAGAGATTTTCTATTCATTTTACATTTCAACCACAGATTCCCCAATCCTCCCTCCTCCCACCCCCATTTTTCCCACCCACCACCATTCCCACCTCCTCCAAGGCAAGGTCTCCCATGGGGAGTCAGCAGAGCCCAGTACACTCCTTTGAGGCAGGTCCAAGCCCCTCTGCCCCTGCACCAAGGCTGCACAAAGTGTCTCACCATAGGCACCAGGCTCCAAAAAGCCAGCTCATGCACCAGGGACAGGTCTGGGTCCACTGCATGAGGGCCTCCCAAACAGTTCAAGCCAAACCACTGTCTCACTTATCCAAATTGCCTAGTCCAAAGAATGGATAAAGAAAACATGGTACATATACATAATGGAGTCCTATTCAGCATAGAAAAACAATGACATCATGAGGTTTGCAGGCAAATGGATGGAACTAGAAAATATCATCCTGAGTGAGATAACACAGAATTAGAAAGACAAACATGGTATGTCCTCATTCATAAGTAGATACTAGATGTAAAGCAAAGGATAACCAGACTACAACCCACACCTCCAGGGAGACTAGATAGTAAGGAGGACCCTAGGAAAGACACAGGGATCGCCCAGTGATGGAGAAATGGATAAGATCTACATGAGTGAGCTGGGGGTAAGAGGGTGGTAATGGAGGGTAAGGGACAGGGAAATGAGAGCTTAGGGGAGTGGGAGGTTCGAACTGGATCAGGAACAGAGTAGGAGAACAAGGAAAGAGATACCACAATAAATGAAGGCACCATGAGAAAAGGGAGAAGCATAGATTCAACATTTTTTAAGAAATCTTTTACACAGCAAAATGGTTAATATGTCCTGGATTTAGATGTTGTTTCGTAAACACAGATGTGAAATTTTACTCTTTGAACTAAGATTAAGAGAAATCAGTACCTAACGGGAATTCTAAAGTAAGAATATTTTATACAGGTTAAAATAGAAAACACAAAGTTTCAAAGGCCCAGTGATTCCCTCATGCATATGTGCAAATACATAACAACATTCACCACTTTGAAATCTACAAATAGCACACAGCAGATGTAAGTAACAGAGATGTGACTGAGGGAAATCTCTTCACTGGTTCCAAAAAGGCAAAATTACTATCCTAATAATCACAGCTTTGTATTTAAAGGGCAGCCCATTATCAGAAACAGGTTAAAGCCACTTAAACTGCTAATAAAGAAAGGACAGCGGAGAGCTGCTTATGATTGTTTATAAGCATACAAAATGCTCTTTTTAGAGGTGACCAGATGTCTTCATCTACGTGGGGCAGAATAAAAACAAATGGCAGCATATTACAATATAAATGGTGCATATTAAGAAAGTAAAGACAAAAAAAGCCAGTTGTGGCTAGAGAAGGAGTTTGGGGTCAGTGACAGCTGCAAGGTAAGACTTTGTCTTGGAGAAGCAAAACCAAAACTAAAAATCAAAGGAAAAGAAAAGAGACCTTTTTTTTCTCCATCATGGTGCTTTTATTTGGAACCACGTGGTAAAAAAACAAGTAAACACAAGAGTATTTAGAGCAATGGGGGTGAGGAAAATGGAAATAAGTAGAAAATACAGAAGAACTCACAGGGGATTAGTTGCTTCCCTGTTCTAATGTCCAAAAGGAATGACCTAGAACACCCCCAAACAAAGTCCTCTAAAATTAATGCAAACTATTTCATATATGTGCATTTTTTATTATCAGATTCTAAATCATTCACCTATTCTAAAAGGATAGCTGCCCGAGTAACGTTTCTGGATGGTAGGCTGCTATGGATCACTGAATTGCCAAACATGGTCTTGCCTCCCCAAATGGAGTTTGAAAGGTGTCTTTGTTGCTGGAACCACACTTAGAAATTGTCCTTGTTTGGGGACTATTTAGAACTAAAGAATGCCCCTTTGGCTCTTAGACACTATAGTGAAGGTAATAAATCCTGGAGTTCATCAAAGAGAAAGACAGTGTGTCTCTTCAAAATGACCACACCACTTTGTCCTCCCATCCATCTAGCCCATTTGGCTCTGCTTTTTTTTTTTTGCATGAAAAAGTTGCAAGGTAACTTTTCTTTTCTCTTCTATGCCATTTCCACTTTTTATTTCAACTGAATGTGTTGCCATTTTGTTGTCTATTAATCAATGTATGGTAAATATAATCTTTTTAAAATAAACAGAGAAAAATTAATGGTCCACTTAATAAACCTACAAATCCAGTCATCAAATATTGTAATTATCCCACATCTACATGTGACAGTCATTTGCAAGCAAATACTTTAGAACACCTAACTTAGATGTATATTTAACTTCCATAGGAAGATAAAATATTGAGTGTGTTTTTTAAAACTACTCTCACCTTATATATTAGTGGTTAACCAGCCAGAATAAGGAGATAAATAAATAAAAAAGAATTAACTTTAAAATTAAATTCAACTTGATGTTTTAAACCCTAGACTTGGATACAATTTAATCTGGTGATTAAATTTAGCTATCAACTTGATAGGATGAAATAATATGCACATCATTGGGAAAGCATCATTTTTTAAATATCTGTGCTCATGCATCTATCTGGAAGAGAGTAGAATTTAGATGAAGTGAGAAGTGAATCTACCATCACTCAATGGGCAGAGTACCATATTATCTGCTGAGGGTCCTCTTCTTCTACCCTTGGCCCTCCAAGATGGAGACAATCCTTAGTTATATTATCAGACTTTTTCCCAAATCAAGACCCTCTCAAAATAGCCTTGTTGGAGATCAAATATTCAGCACAGGAGTATGTAAGGCACACAATTTGACAAAATTGAAGAACTCTTTTCATTCCTTCCCTAAGCCCATAAATTGGAAATAGCCTAGATATCCACCACTGATGAATTGACAATCAAAATATGGTACATTCACATATTGGAATATTATTCAACTGTTAAAAATGTAATTCTGAAATTTTCAGGTAAATGGATGGAGCTAAAAACAGTTAGTCATCCCTAGTGAGGTAACTTAGACCCCAAAAGTTAAATATTAAATGTTTTGTCTTCTATATGGATGTTAGCTTTTAAGCTTTCGATACATGAGTTTCAATTTGAATAACCACAGACATTAGGTAGCTAGTAAGGGACCAGGAGGAGGAGGAGATCTTCCAAGGAAGGGAGAATAGAATATAGCATCATTAAGAGGAACATTTGTAAATGAATGAGTTGTTCACCAGAATTTGTATATTTACTACCTGTATTAGTTTTGTTTATGAATTCTTTAAGGAAATTTTCTTACAGCAAGTGTCATAGTCATTCATAATACTAGATCATGAGCATGTGATTTTAAAAGAACTAATAACATTTCTCATATGCAAAGCCTTACTGTGCTAGCTTGTTGGGTGAAAAAGAAAAAAAATAGAATTTAAGTGTTTAAGAACACTTAAAATTAAGAGCGTAAAAATAAGTGGAAGATTACTTACTCCCAAAGAGAACATCTAAAAAGATATGTTTGCATAAATTGGAAGTCCAAGCTGAGCAAACCACATCAGTAGAAATTAGGTTCTTAATCTCATGGAGCCAGATTTGCCTATTGAGTACACAGTTTGTGACAAAATAATTGCCCAGTAATGATTCTAAAAGATGAAACAAAATCAAATTCAAATTGAGCAAATTAGATTTTGAGTGTGGCCAAAGACACTTTAATGATGCAAGTAGCATTTTCTTTTTGTGAGAGGTTACCTATTACTGCATAGTGAAGTGACAAGGTTAACCATTGTAAAATTTCTTGTAGCTCTGTCTCAGGAGAGGTGCATTTTTAAATTGCTACTACTATATGTGGCAATTTCACATTCAAGAATGAAATACTGTTATTTTTAAGCTCTACACACATATGTGTAACTCTGGTTAATGTTCATATTTACTGAATACTTGCCTTGTGCTGGGAACTGTCCAAGACAAATTATTGTACACTTTATATACACAAGTCTAGCAGGTACATATTTGTTTCAAATTTTCCATGAACAATTGATATTGGAGTGGTTAAAAACCCATTTCTATTGAATCAGAGCTCCATCATAGGGCCTCGTTTAACCTTAATTACTTCCTTCAAAGCCAATCCACAAATACAGCTATTGATGGAATTTAATTTTCAGTGTATGAATGGGTGAAAAGCACTCATCCTCTGTAATGATAGAAAGTAAGGCTGAACCTGATGTCTTTAAGAATAACATATAAATTTGTATGTGGGTTAAGCAACGTATGAACAAAGTCAAGCAGAGCATTGATGTTGGTTTTTGCTGTTACTTTTTTATGATGTACTATACACAAGCAAATATAAAAACTTATGAAATTTTAAAACATTGATAATATGAATAATTACCAGAAAGAAAAGTTGTTAAAGTCCACTCAAGGACTTTATTTATATACAACATAAATAAAATATATTAGAAATGTTATTAAATGTATTAGAAACAGGAGAACTGGTCCAATCAAGATTGTGCTAAAGGAAAGGTGATCCTTGTGCAACAAAAATTTCTTGGAAATACTACCTAATACATAAAATGGATAATAAAAATAATGTCAGCACTTATGTTATGTTATACTTCCAGTTTGTTCGGACCATTGTGATGCCTTCACTATTTCATATACTTTTTTATGTAGGTATCTTAGCAGTAATAGAAAAAACTAAGGGAGCTTCTACAGTAAATTACATATGTATATCACTCTGGGCATGTATGTAAAAATTCCTATACCTAAATTAATAATTGGTACTAATTTGTCCAGAAAGTATTTTCATGTTCACACTTCAAGAAAAGTCTAGGAGTCTACCCTTGCCATTTCTACCACAACCCCCAGACCTAGATCTCTCTAATCACACAGCTCACCTACCAACTTATTTGTTTCCTCACCAGCCCAGCCTTGGGTAGATTAGAATCCCACTTCAGATACACAACCAAGGTAAGAAGTTGACATGCTTAGTTCACACTGAAAAAAAAAACACAAATAATATGAAAGAGTATGCCACACACACACACCCAAAAAAGAAACCTATTCCTCATACTGAATTGCCTTGGCCAGCCTTAATGTAAGGGGAGGTTCATTGTCTTAGTGCAACTTGGTGCCACGCATTGTTGATATCCATGGGATGCCTTGTCTTTTCTGAGCAGAAACAGAGGAGGAGTGGATTGAGGAGGGTAAGGCAAGGGAATGGGGGAGCAGAGGGAAGGGAAAATGCAACTGGGATATAAAATAAGTGAATTAATTAAAAATTAAAAAACCCTACTAGTCCTATAGAAATATTCTCCAATGGAAATTACTTTGACAAATGCCAGGACACAGAATTTAAAAGAACAATCATAAGTATAGTCAAAAAGTCGAAGGAGCCGGGCGGTGGTGGCGCACGCCTTTAATCCCAGCACTCGGGAGGCAGAGGCCGGCGGATCTCTGTGAGTTCGAGGCCAGCCTGGGCTACCAAGTGAGTCCCAGGAAAGGCGCAAAGCTACACAGAGAAACCCTGTCTCGAAAAACGAAAAAAAAAAAAAAAAAAAAAAAAAAAAAAAGTCGAAGGAGTTTAAAAAAGTAATAAACAAAAAGCTCAATGAACTTAAAGGGAACAGCAATAAATGCCTGAGCAAGAGCCAAGGAAAGACAAATATGTGGCTGAATGAAACGACAGACATTTCAGGATTAGGGAACTGAATTCAGTAAAAAGAGAGAAAGGCTGAAGAGAACTCAAGCTAAAATTAAGATGCAGTTGAAAAACTCAACAACCCAACTAGAAAAATTGTGCATAAATTGCATTTGTGGTTAACATTTATATTAGGAAGAAATTGAAAATAACCATCATAATGGCCGTTGAGAATAGCAACAGAAAATATGCAATGTCACATCACTTCAGTCAGAAATTGGGCTCTAACAGTTTAAAGAGACAGAAAGAAGCAAAAAAGAGAACAAGACATAGAGGATAAGCACAGATTCTGACCCAGAAAAACAAAAATACCCATGAAATTTTTACATCCATCCAAACCTTCCAGGAAGCCACAGCTCATTAATCTATGGAACTTCGACTTTATTTTTAGTAAACAGCCACAAATCAAGAATTACCTCAAAGCATTTCATAGATAAGAAGTCTCCTTCCAATAAACTTTATTAGTCTGTTTGCCTGGAACTCCATATGTTATTGTGTTTACAGGTAGATTAGACCATTTCCACAAATTTCCTTCACTGTTCTCCAGAACTTTCCTCTTAGTAACCAGGAAAAATCAAAGAGAAGACTGTTTAGCTCCTATCTGTACTTCATGATCTTTTAAAGCAAGTCATGTGTGGTAGTGCATGCTTTCAACCCTAGCATTTGGGGGCTGAGTTGGAAGAATCACAAAGTCTAGGCCCTTCTGTCCTACATAGCAAGTAGCTATTCAAAACAGGAAGAGAAAGGAGAGAGGGATGTGGTGGTATTTTGTTCCCCAAAATATTGTGAATGCTAAAAACTTATCTGGGGTCAGAGAAGAGAACAGCCACAATATTAAACATAGAGGATAAGCAGTGGTAGCGCAGGCCTTTAATCGTAGCATTCCAGAGGCAGAAATCCCTCTGGATCTCTGAGTTCAAGGCCACATTGGAAACAGCCAGGCATGATGACTCACGCCTTTAATCCCAGAAAGTGAGCCTTTAATCCTAGGGAGTGATGGCAGAAAGCAAAAAGATATATAAGGCATGCGGACCAGAAATTAGAAGCTTTTAGCTGGTTAAGCTTCAGGCTTTCGAGCAGCAGTTCAGCTGAGAGCCATTGGGAGGAGGACTCAGAAGCTTCCAGTCTGAGGAAAAAGGACCAGCTGAGGAACTGTGGAGGTGAGGAAGCTGTGACTTGTTCTGCTTCTCTGATCTTCCAGCATTCACCCCAACAACTGGCCTCAGGTTTGATTTTATTAATAAGACCTTCTAAGATTCCTGCTCCTGAGGGAGGAGGAAGAATAGGAGTATCAAGCAGTTGGTTTCTTGTGGTTTCACTTCTATCCAATATAAACTGGGGCAAAGCTTCTAATTATCAGTGGACAGAGGATGAGAAATTAAGGGGGAAAGTCTGAGAGAAATGTGATCATTTCAGCAAACTCAGAGCTGCTTTGTCAATGACACATTTAACTTAGGTGTCTGGTTCTGCAAGAGCAACAGAAACCTAGAAACTAGCAACCAGCAGGGTAGAGTTCAGGGGACAGCTGGATTTAAGGTTCCGCACATTCAGAGGAGGTGGGCAGGAATGAAGTTGAAGATAAGGATTCACAAATCAATGGCAGCCAAGTGATAAGCAAGGCAACAAGGAACATACAGGAAAACTCCAATCAGCCAGCCTGCTGAGGATTGAGACACCATGATATTTTCTTTTAAAGTATACGAATTTATATGGTAAGATCCAGGTGAAAACCAAGAAACTTAATAGAGTTTGGTTTTTGGTTTTTGTTTTAAGAAAGGTGTTTTTTTTTTCTCTAAGTATTGATTGGAATCTATACTTGTAAATCTTTTAAATATTAACTGATGGAATTGTGTGGAAAACTGACATATAACTGAATTTTTTATTTGACCTCTTTCTTTTTGGTACATATATGTACAGGCAATCTGAAATCAGTTAATATTTAAAGCTGCTTGAAGACGGTGGTAGGTAAAGGGTTGTCAGAAAAAGAGTGTGGCCAGCAGAGAAGTATGGTAGAGGCTTGGAATCAACAGCTGTCCATGGGTCGTGAACATGCCCTGTTCTTAATTGCTTCAGAAATAACCAGACAATAACACAAACCTAGGCTTCTTCCCTACTTTAATTATGTGCAATGCACGTGACCCCCACTATTCCTACTTCTAGCTCCCAGAATGAGAGCAGAGGGTAACATTCATATATGGTGTCTATCCTAATGAGCAATGGTCCAGAGTAGCATGCTGTAGAATCTTTTCTTTCATATGATTCCTAACATAAAGTCTCTGGAACTGTAAACTACGGTCTCCATTCTCACTGTCTATTTTTAAATGCAACACGTTCAGTCACTTTAGCCATGGACATAAGATCTTAGGCAATCAGTTGCATGTCAGTCTCCTCACCTGCAAAACAAGATATAGTTATAGCATTTATGTCATCTGACTGCTGTATGATTTTTTTTTCAATTCACATGTTCTAAGAGATTAACTATTAATGATTCCTACAAAATACTATGAGTATCCACATCTCCCGGGGTTCAGAGTTCAAGCGCCCTACAAGATGAGACACACACTTCCCTTTCCTTGGCCTCTTCTGCTTACACAACCACTACTCTACAAGAGGTTGCCTCTGGTTCCCGGAACACAGTGGGATGTTTCTCAGTTGGAGTAATTGTGCATGGGATCTTCTTTCCACTTCTTCCAGCTTGGTCCCAAGCAGCTTAGGAGTTCCAGGGCAGGGACCTTTTCCTGTGAGAATTTGTTTCTGGTGTCCTTGAGTTGGGTGAGGTGCTCCTTGCAAATGAACTCCCTCACTGGATGGACTACACCAGTCAGGTCACAGACTTCTAAAGGATGATCATTTTGCCCAATAAGTAGTAGGACATTAAAAACAAGTGAAATAAATAAAGTATCTACTTGATGACATTAAATTCCAGAAAGCAAAGGTTGAACACCAATGATCCCCACTCCCCTTTCTCTCTTTCCTGACAAAAGAGTCATTAATCACTCCCTGCTGTATGATTTAAAAGAATTCATATTTCTAAAATGTTTCATACTGTGGTACTTAGGAAGTAACATTTTTATAATTAAATATTTTTTATAATTTCTGGAGATTATAATATAATTACATCATTTCTTTCCCCTTCCATCCCTGAAAAACCTTCCATGCATTCCCTTGATCACTTTCAAATTCATGGCCTCATTTTCTTTCATTGTCTTGTATTACATATCTCTGTGTGTGTGTGTGTGTGTGTGTGTGTGTGTGTGTGTGTGTGTGTGTGTGTGTGTGCATGTTTGTGTATTCCTAGATATATAAATATGGCATGCTCAGTCTGCATAATGTTACTTGCATGTGTGTTTTCGGGTCTGACCATTTGATATTGGACAACCATTTGGTGTGCTCCCCTCTGTAGAAGACGATATGTCCTGCTCCTAGCATTCTTTAGTTTCCTATAGTTCTGATTAGGGTTGAGACCTCATGATCTTTATTTTTTAACAAAAAGAAAATTAAATTTCCTGGCAATCAGATGATGACATCATAAAAAGTCTTAGCCTGCGACCTTTCACAGTATAAAGGCTCTGAATAGTTAATAGCTATTTGGTGACCCATGAAATATAATGTTAAGAGAAAGACTATGCTTTGTGATTTAGATGCTAGGATTTAAATCTGAGTAATAAAGGGACATCTCTGCCCTTGTTCTTTCAGTTGAACAAGGGCAGCAACATCAAATACACAAATGTGTGGACTAGCTCCTATAAAGCAGTGCAAACGTAACATGTACTACAAGAAAGCATGTGCTTAAGAGCTCTGATGCAGTATGTTGGGAAAGGTCATTAGCAGTCCCTTCCACAAGGACCTCTGAGTGGAACTGAGAATTGAAACGTGAAAAGCAGTAACTGAGAAGCAGAGGAGGGAAAGCTTCCCAGGCAAAACTGAGCGCCAGTGTGACATAGGGAGAAGCAAGGACACACAATGGACGCAACATTGGCAAGAATGTGGTTAGAGCTGCAGTGGTCCATCATCGGGAACATATGGCCACTTTAAATTTCATCTAAAAAGCCATTAGAATGAAAAGCCTGAACCAAAATGTATCCTTGACTAGAGGTTTGAGATGTCACTCTACTGCAGGATTCCTTGAACTTTATTGTTCACCAGGACTGTCTGAAGGGGGATCTTAAGATGACTATTCCTCACTCAAGCTGCTAATTGCATTTGTTTGGGCTTTGTTGGGAAAATATACATTTCTAACTGTATACCAAGTGATACTGTAGAGATAGACATCATGAAGGATGATGGTGAACAGTGAAGTTTATAACTTCATGGGCAATGATGACCATATAAGGCAAGGGAATCCTAAAAATGAGTATATAAACATCTATTATGTATCTATTTTATCTATAAATTTAATGAAGCATGGGCGTCATCAGAGAAATGATTGGACCAGAAATTATGATCTAATACCTAGACTACACAGGAAGCCTGCATGGCCAGTGCATTCAGATTCTTTTTAGCCTCTGCAGCATGCATTCTTCTTTACTATAAAACAGGACTCCTTCTGAAATTAGGATCTTCTGACCCACTAAATGACAAGGTATATCAAAGAATTTCTTCACCACCAGTTCCAAGACAGAAGGCCATGAATTATTAGAGCATAATTGGGGGGGGGTTGGTTTGAAGAAGGGATTTCCAGTTTGTATGTCTTATATCCAGAAAAAGAAATTGAAGTTTATATACTTTGTCTTGAAGGGAGAAGAAAGGTGGTAAAGGAGACAGGAAGCAATTGGGAAATCAGAAAGAATATTTCTTTCTGAGATTGATTTGATTTTTCTCATTGGTGTGTTATTTTCTGGATGTCAAAATGCTGGAGGTGAATTTTCTGGTCTAGGGACCAGGTCTTACAGACCATAGGTACTCAATACCATGAACGAATTCAAAAGAGCAAAGTAAGTCCCAGCAGAAAGACAGGTAATATGTGTTCTACTCATATGCAGAAAGACAGGTAATGTGTGCTCTTACTCATATGTAGATGACAGAAACATCTACATCCTAGAAGGAGACAGGAGCATGGTGGCTACCAAGAGGCAGGAGGGAGGAGGAGAGGAAAAAATGGACAAAGACTTGTTCACAGCTAAGAAGTTACTGCAAAATATATAGAAGAATATCGGGGACTACTGGGGTCCAGTCCCTCCATAGTCCCCTCCCAGGGTCCAGGAAAAATCTACAACGAGCTAATAATTAATCTTTGAAGAAAAGAAATGAATCTATGTACACAAAATTCCTTAGTCCATACATTTTACTATTCCATCAGTTCTCTCTCTACAAGCTTATACTCTGCTCTCATTTTTAGCTCCTTTCTTACCCAATTTCTCTTTACATTTATCTGTTGTCCCCTCCAGGTTCTATCTTAATTCCTTCATCTAGTTCTGCCCCTACTAGTTTCTCATCCATCTAGTTCTTTCCCATATCAGCTCCTCTCCCATCTTCTTCTCTCTCATCTTGTTCTTCCCCATCTGGCTCTTCCTCATCTTCCATCTCGTTCCTCTAGTACTCTCTTCTAGCCCTTCAATCTAGTTCTTACCCATCTCAGTTTGTTCCTCTCAAGTTCTTACCCATCTAGTTCTTACATTCTCTTTTCTCTTCTCCATCCTCCTGTGCCCTGGAAGTCCTGGTATATATACACTTACAAGCACTATTCCCTTAGCAGTGCAATGCTAGGCTTCCAGGGTCAAATGGAGGGGTGATAAGAATCACATAGAGAGGCTAACCATTAATTATCATTTGCAACCCCAAAGGGAAGTGACCAATGGGGAAATGAATTAACTAAAGGTTAAATTCGGGTAATATCTAAGAAGAGGGATCTTATGTGCTCAACTATAGTCTTAAATGTGATTAGTAGAAAATGTTAAGAATCTACAAGTTGCTAGGTCAATGGGAGAAAATAAAACTGTCTTCTTTTTTCCTGTGGCTCCTATCTGTCCAAGCTATCTGCCATTTTTCTGCAGAGTAGGGGAAAGTGTGTACAGCTAGATGCCTCTGGTGATAGTTATAGGGAGATCTGGAACTGGAGGTAAGGTTTGGGAAAGGAGGAAGTAAAGCTTAATTGGCACATCCTCCAGGCCTTCTCAAAAAGGTAGCCTGGATGCTTAAGTCTGTTCTTAGAGAGTACAGAGGTATCTCTGATAAGGTGCTTTCCTCCATCTGGGGATGGTCCTGGCCGGATGCTGCCAATGATGATAATTACAGGAAGGCTTGAACTGGGGTTCGGGCTGAGCATAGCTGTCAGCACAGAAGGTTATCTAAATATTCCTAGAAGTGGTTAGATAAGGAGTTAGAGGTCTATAAAGTTAGTAAGGCTGTAAGAAAGGAGGGTCCAAGCTAAATTGTATAAAGCTATTATTTTACATCCACCTGACCTAGGTGGTGTCTCCTTGTGGAATTTATCTTAAATCCGGAGACTTACATGTGGACTGTTATTACTGTTAGTCCTTGAAAGTGGCTAAGGGAGATATCTGATTCCAGAGAAAGCCTTTCCTGAGGCTGTTTTCCAAATACCTGGAATGTGTATGTCCAGAGAGTGACCAGTCTACAGTTAGTCTTTCTTAGGGAAAAGTCAATTGGGAAAACTATGAAGACACACATGATTTTCATAACAGAAGACATCTGATATATAACAAGCCAAATAACACCAAAAGCTCCTTGGAATTTGGCTTCCTCTGGAGGAATTCCGTGATCCCTCCAGGTAGTGGCTTTGCCATAACCAGCTGAGTTCTTATGATATATTCCTGCGGCCTGCAGCAGAAGAAGTTGCTAAAAGCCATTACCTTATTGTACAATATAGTGATATGTACAGGTACTGTACCATAAGGTACAGTAAGGTGATACACACAGGTATGCCAATAATGTAGTAGACATTTCAAAATAAGAAGAAAAGACTTTGAAAGCCTTCACCATGAAGAAATGTTTAATGTTTACAGTTATAAATATTTTGATCTGATTGAAACATTGCATGATTTATTGAACAGTACATGATAGGTATTCCATTACCATATACAATTTAATGTTTTTACAAATCATTCAAAATGAAATTTTAAAAAGTCAATGCCAAATGGGTAACTTAGAAGTAATGCTAGTATTCCATGAAAGAAATGACAGGTGTTTTACTTAGATAAATGAAAAATAATCAAATAATGCAACAAATACCTAGAAGATAACATTTAGTGTGGGATTGGTGTAGATATAAGGGATGCAGGACCACCAAAGAGAATTGACTGAGTTAGTTGTTCTGTCTTATCATTTGGATAAAATGGAATTTCATTTTTAAAATAAGAAGAAATATGAATATCCCAAAGCAAAATGAGGGGGTTTGTGTGTGTTTGTGTGTGTGTTCATGAACTATATTATCTGATCAGGTTTTAGACCAGATAATATAGTTCATGAGCATAGTAAATGTTGGTACTAACTGCCAAGTTCTGAGGAACTGCTAGCCTCCAGGGCCACTGGAAAGCATGTTCTAGGGGATAAAAGTGTCATGAAGGAACCCCTGGTCTTGTCTACAGCATCCCCTAGGGAGTATGAGCCAGACTACACTTGGGCTCTCTGTCAAATCTGATTGCCATGCCTGTAGCTCAAGCTGGTAAGTAGAGATTGTTATTGAATAAAGACAGCGATTAAGAACTAGTGATAGAGGAGAGAGAGCCGATGAAAGAGCAGAAGAAAAGAGGTTAATCCCTGAATTGAAAAAGAAATTCAAAGGGAATGAATATAGAAAGGACTGAAAATAAAGGGGTTGATAGTGCACGAAAAATGGCATCTGGTAGCACATTCACTAACAGCAACAAATATCTGAAGACACAAAGGAAAGGGGCAGGGTAAAAGAAAGCCATTCATTAGGCTGCCTAAACACAAAACTATGGGAACCATTCTGAAGAAGACTCAGGAAAAGCACTGGTGACCCTGGGGAAAGCAGGTGACCCCATCCTTACTGGAGCATTTTAGTGGAAAGTTCCCCAGAGTCCAAGGAAGCAAAACAAAGGTTTTCCCAGGGAAACACCAGAGATTATCTTTAAGGATATTTGACAGAGGTTCAGAGACACAAATTTGAGAGCATTCTAGAAATCAACCAGTGTCATGTTGCTAAAAAGTAAACAGCATCTCTCCCAAGACAGGAGGTATGCAGCTCCATATCAAATATAGAGAACTGTGGGAACTAAAAATCAATAATGCCCATGAGAAAGGCTCAACACAATTTGAAGTTCCACAGAACCTTGAAAGAGAAGTGATGAATATATACAGCTTTATAGTATAAGGGAGAATATAATATAATTTGGTATACAATGAAAGAATGATATTTTATTTTTTAAAGTGTTCTTAGTGTAAAAAAAAGATGTAGGATAAGCAAAATAAGGAAAGACAAAACAAAAAAAATCCTGAAAACTTGTATTATTTGGACTTTGGGTAACCTCAAACTAATATGATGCTATTAGCAAATCACATTAATATTGAAAGAGAAATGTTCTCTGAGTTCATCATACACATAATAGTTTCATTATACATAGCACAACCAAATCCCTAAGCTTTACCTGGAGTCAGTATGCGTATTTATGCAAAGTGATGTGATTTATTCCTGCTTCAACAATGTATATATTTTTTGAAGGGTTCAAAATATATACTTTGTATCTCGAGTGGAAAATAAGAGAATTGGTGTAGAGACTATATTATATAAATTGGTCTTCTGATTGTTTAGAGTGGAGATTGTTTTGTTCATTTGTCTGTTCTAGTTTGTCTATTTCAACTAATAAAACAATTATAATGAATATAACACAAGTAAAACTGTTAGATGGTTATGGTATAACTCTTGGGACTAAAGATTAACAAAGAAATGTGAGCCCAGAGTAGCTCCATTAATCCAGAACTCACCAGAGATCCTCATTGTGATCCTCAGACCCAGACATCTTCATTCTCAACCTGACTCCCAATCTGATCAGCACTGCCTGTGAAAAGAGAAGATTTTTTTTCTGTAGTCTCTACAAGTTTGCCCAGCAGAAGTAATTGTCCAATAGGAAACCAGGATGCAACTGAGGGAGTGATCACTTCTATAGCATGCATAAGCATGAGGGCTTGCATTGTTCAACGTATTGTACCACAGAGGAGGTAGCGGGGAGATGAGATCTATCCACATAGCTAAAATCAACAAATATTTAGAATAATGTCCCTTAAAGAAGTTTCCATAAACAATAAAAGACCCTAAAGATATTCAGAAACTTCATATACTAGGAACGTATTATATAATTTATCTAGATATTATTAATCATAATAATCAGTTATATTTGAACTTACAAAAGAATTTTGTGTGAATGTGTAGCTAATTAGAAATGACAATAATCTAAATAAATATCATAAAAGATCTACTATTGTACAACATTTGGCTAAGAACTCTAATTTCCGATTTGTTACCATAGAATAATAAAAATATAAAAACAAACATGTAATTTTCACACTTTACAAGCTTTATTTCAGAAAGAATAAGTTAAAGGGTCATCTTATGACAATCATTTTTTAAAACTATTTTTAACTTAGCCCCTGTTTTAGTTGGGGTTTCTATTACTATGAAGAGAAACCAGGACCACAGCAACTAATATAAAGGAAAACATTTAATTGGGGGTGGCTTACAATTTCTGAGGTTTAGTCCATTATCATCATGGTGGGACATGACAGTGTACAGGCAAACATGGTGCTGGAGAAGGAGCTGAGAGTTCTAAATCTCAATCTGCAGGCAGCAGCAGGTGTCTATGTCATACTGGCAAAAGTTGAGCTTACGGGACCTCAAAGCCTACCTTCACAATGACAAGCTTTCTCCTACAAGACCACACCTACTCTAACAAAGCCAAACTTCCTATGATGCCACTCCCTATGGACCAAGCATTCAAATACATGAGTCTGTGGGGGCTATCTATACCTACTCAAACCACTACCACTACCTCAAACCTCTATCAATTGTCTAGTAATTTACTCCTGGTTTTTGGATTTGGTATGCATTGATGAACTTTTTTCTTTTGACCAAGGATAAAAGATGTGTCACACAGATACACACACACACACACACACACACACACACACACACACACACACACACACGATCTAAAGTAACTATGACTACACAATGATGATAAAATATGTTGACTGAATAACTCCTACTGATATGAGTGGTGATCTCTTCCAACTTTATATCATTATGTATAATGTGGGCAAGACAACAAAATGCAGTAGCCATCACCTGGGGATAATGCCCAAGTGGTAAGCTCCAAGCCGAAAAGTTGATTCTATCATACAGTTTTTGGCAGTTGTTGAATTCTGTGCTACATTTTAGTCCGTGCCCTTTCCATTTTGGAATAAGGGTGAATATTGGCTGAAAAAATCTCAAACAACAACTCACACACAGATGCTTTCTATAGAATCACCAGGGTCTGAAGAAGCTTCACATCTTCTTTACCTTCTCATTTCTCCCCCCAATATCTGCACATGTATCTACCATTTGCAAATCACAATGTTTTGTATTTTAAATTTCTTTCCATTTTTTTAAAAAGTCTTTCATTAGAGCAGTATTGGAAAATAGGATTAGTTTCTCAATGGACAATGTTTTCCTATACCAAATCTTAGCAAGCATGATTTTTACCAAAGATTCTGTTCTTTTCTTTAAAGTTTAAGTCTTTGTCGTCTCTCACACTCTCTGAGGCCATTGAGAATAACTGAAAAGTTTCAATTGTCTGATTTATGGCTACAGTTTCCCTTATTCTACACATTCATTGCTGTTGCTGGAGAGAGCTATATGGCCACTCTGCTTAGAGGCTTTAAAAAATAGGTTGGCTTGACTGATAAATCAAAATGTGTTGTGTTTTCACCTGAATTTCAGTTATGAGGAGTAAGTAAAACTGCTCCTGTCAAAGGGATGTCAACTTGGCTCTAGGAAGCAAACTTTTCTGACAGTCTCTGTGCACGGTATGAGCTACTGAATGACTGCCCCGTTGTTTAGTAATTGACCCTGACATCAGCGAAAAATTAGAGGTAGAGGGTCTAAAGAGATGAACAAGTGATACAAAAAACCAAACAGGGAAATCGAAGAACACAGAGCAAACACAGTGTTGTTTTCTGCCTAGTGACCAAGTCATTTTCATTTAACATCAACTGCATGCATGCTAATTTTGAAATAGGAGAAAATCCAAAACAAGATTTTGTTCAGATACTTCTTCTGTCAGCTTCAGTGGTTTTCGCTGTCTATATGAGCATATACTACATTCATAGAGAAAACAGGTAAACACAAATTCACACTCGTTCATAGTTTGTGTTTGCAGTTCCTGACATGGCATCTTACACTAGTGTGAAGCTCTGTAGTTCACTCATTCATTCGCATAACATGAGGAGCACTTATTAAGCACCTACTCTGCCCAGATGGTAATGGTTTGTCAGTGAAGAAAGCAAAGCCTCTCAAGGGGCTGACTCTGATATCACTACAATGATTGCAAATTCTGCCTTCAGTGAGCAAAACTCTAGATCATCAAACGTGGTCTTCAGGTGTTTATAACCTGCAGCCAGCAGCCTGCCCTAGAAAGTGTGTTCTGCACCTTCTTGGCTGACTAACCTTGGGCAAGCTGCTTATTAGTCATTTTGTGCCTCAGTTTATTTCTTAATAAAATGGTAATATGAGATGATAGATGTGCTGATGTATGTGAGTTAGTGTAAGTTCTTAGATCAGTCTCTACAGTAATAAGCACAATGTAAGTATGAGATATTGCTTGATAAGAGGAATTGATCCACATTTCACCTATTAACAAATAGCCCTAAGTCAAAAGGGGTAGATAATGAAACCCAAGGTACAATATGAATGGATTATTGATGTATTGTTTTGCTTGGTGTGGATTATAGAAAGTAACTCAGTGGTTAAACTAGTTATTTCTAATATGTATCTCTGCCCCATTTGCTCATGTGTAAAGAAGAGACAACAATGGCCTTCTCCACAGTAGTTCTGTGAGGAGTGGTCCATGTAAACCCATAGCAGTCCCTGCTGAATAGACAGTTATTAAACTGTGGTCACTGTAACCTGATAGTATAGAATGAGCAGCTCTGATTAGATTATATCACAGGAGAGCATGTTAGTACAGGATAGCATGTTAGTGCAGGAGAGCATGTTAGTGCAGGATAGCATGTTAGTGCAGGAGAGCATGTTACTACAGGATAGCATGTTAGTGCAAGACAGCATGTTAGTACAGGATAGCATGTTAGTGTAGGAGAGCATGTTAGTACAGGAGAGCATGTTAGTGCAGGAGAGCATGTTAGTGCAGGAGAGCATGTTAGTGCAGGAGAGCATGACTTTCATGAAGAGTTCTTCAAACAGTTAAATGTATGTTGACTCCATGACTCCAGGAGCCCATGTATATGGATTTCCATAAACTTATTCTGCAATGGTGTTCCCTTACATTTACAAATCTCTTTTTGCTAAATTTTGTCTGGATTTTTTAACTGAAATTGACCTTTGAAAATATCTTCTCTGATATATTTTGTTAGTAAGATTGTAACTGAATTAATATAATGATGGAATCACTTATCCTTAATTTTATGTTTTCTAAAATGATTCCTTTTTTAAAAATATGATACCAATCCCTGTTTAATGAATTACTGGCTTCAGTCTTTTTGTGCTGTCTAGGTCTATTGCTTGCTCTCAGTTGTTATTCATAAAGTCTATTCTTTAACAAATTCCATCTTCAATGGAATTTTTTCTTATGTCAATATTTGTTCTTTTCACCTGGCTCAAACCACAATCATTTATTTTATCAAGTCCTTTAAATGTATTAGTATATAATAACTGAATAGCAATTTTTAATTTTAATCTACATTAAGTCAGTCATTATTTATCCTGTTGATATTTAACCTAGATTTCTTATTTTCTGTCTTGGATAACCTTTCTATTGATATTTCAGATATGGTAATATTACTAATCACCTGAAATTTAAGCTCTTAACATCAATGAGTTTTGTCTTTCCTATTTATTTTCTTCATTTTCTTTTTTGGTGTTACTGTTTTTTTTTTTTCTTTAGCTTTGCTCCATGGTTCTGTCAGGCTTCTTGTGTTGTCAAATAATCAATTCCCTGGAAACTGTCAAACCTGTAAATTTCTTCTAAGCATTATTTTTTTCACATACCATAAACTTTGGAAAATAATACCTACAATATCCCTTTATTATAAATGTTGAGATTTCCTTTATAATTCCTCCCCAATTTTCTCTGTAAACTAAAATTGAACTAATAGGTCTTAGATATATATTATATATATTATATATATTTATTATATATTATACATATAATTATATTATATATAATTATATTATATATAAATTTTGTGAATTTCTTTGATTACTGACTTTGATACTGAATCTAGCTTTGAGAGAAAATTGTAATGTAATTTTTCTAGTAATTCTGTACAGGGAATGCTCTAGAACTCAATATCCACAATTTTTATACTCATATGATCAAGCTTAATAACTCACACAACATCATATTCTTTAAAAAGTTGTGAATAAAATGTATATGTGTATGTGGTTTTTCAAATGTTCACCTAAATTTAGGTAAGAGTATTCTATATATAACACCCTATACTTGATTAAGATTTCAAGATATGTCATATTTCTGAAATGTGGTTGATACATATTGTACCCCAATAAACTTATCTGTGGGTCAGAGAACAGAACAGCCACTATATTAAACATAGGTTTAGGCAGTGGTAGCACACACCTTTAATCCTAGCATTCCAGAGGCAAAGATCCGTCTGAATCTCTGAGTTCAAAGTAACACTGGAAACAGCCAGGCATGGTGACACATGCCTTTAATCCCAGGAAGTGATGGCAGGAAGCAGAAAGGTATACAAGGCGTGAGGACCAGGAACTAGAGCCATTAAGCTTTTAGCAGCAGTTCAGCTGAGATCCATTCGGATGAGGATTCAGAGGCTTTCAGTCTGAGGAAACACGATCAGCTGAGAAGTTGGCAAGTTGAGGTTGGGTGTGGCTTGTTCTGTTTTCTCTGATCACTCAGCGTTCAACCGAATACCTGGCTCCCAAGTTTTTTTATTAATAAGACCTTTTAAGATTCGTGTTACCCTGAAATTGATGTTATATCATTTTAGAAAAAAAAAACTATGAATTTCAGGGGTCTTACAAGAACGCTATTAAGAAATAATCTTGGGAGCCAGGTGGTGGTGGCACACGCCTTTAATCCCAGCACTTGAGAGGCAGAGCCAGGTGGATCTCTATGAGTTCAAGGCCAGCCTGGTCTACAGAGCAAGATCCAGGACAGGCACCAAAGCTACACAGAGAAACCCTGTCTCAAAAAAACAAAACAAAACAAAAAACAAAAAAGAGAAGAAGAAATAATCTTGTAATAATCTTGTAAATATATTACATGTGACATTCATATGTCCATATTCATAAAGAGACTTAAATGTAAAAGAAAAACTTTCAGTATACACACACACAAAAGACAAATGGCTCACTGATTTAACCGCAAGCTAAATTCAGTCAATTAATGTTTTTCTCCATGATGTATATCTTTATTTTAAGAATCTTATTTATGATAATATACAAAGGATAAGCTTGAAGCCCTAACACCTGACAAATGAGTTTGTTCTAATGACAACAGAGTGCTTGATTATTAAATACTGCTAACTACTTAGTTTACTACAAGGGTATTGACACAAAAATGTCAGATAAATGTGAAATGTATAAATAAAAAGAGAAAAACAACAGTAGATTTATTAATGTGCTTATTTACCAAAAGAAGATATCAAGGACACATTTCATCACATGACTATCTTGATGCATTTCTATATAAAGAGTAAAAATAAACTTTTACCCAGAAGGAAATATGAACTTTTCAAAAACTTTAATAGTCTCCTAACTTTACTCTGATTGTAAAAGTATGTTACGATCTTATTTATTTTTTTATTTGTTCTTTGAGAATTTCATACACAGTACTGTAACGTATTCTTTTCCATCCTCCAACCCCTTCTAGATCTCCGTCCTTACCCTTTCAACTTCATGTCATTTCTCTTCCTTAAAAAGGAAGTTTTCAAAGCATAGTTGTGAACAAGCAAATCTGCCACTGGGAAATGTTTGCAAATCTTACTGAGTGACACTAATAAGCTCGTCTGTGGTTTTAATAATGGTGATCAGTTTTGTCAGGTTTTTTTTTTTAGAAACAAAACCAGAACAGGTATAGAGATCACTGAAGCAGTGGTTAACCTGACTTCAAGATGGGTGCTGAGAGTGAATTCTGATTTATGCTTTCTAGGCTGGAGTTTCTGGGAAACTTCCACTTAAGAGCAGTTTTCTGCCTAAATGAAACCTATTTCTCACAGTGGTTGTTAATACTGAAAGAAATTACAGTTGATTTCATGATTACGACAGTCTTAATATTTCTCTTAAATTATATTTATAATTTCATTTTTTTGTTCCTATCTTTACCTTCCCTTGTCTTTCTCTTTTCCGCAGGAAAAAAGTATGACCTCAACATCCAAAGGCATTCTCCGTCCATTTCTAATTGTCTGCATTATCCTGGCCTGCTTCATGGCGTGTCTGCTCATTTACATCAAACCCACCAACAGCTGGGTCTTCAGTCCAATGGAGTCTGCCAGTTCTGTGCTGAAAATGAAAAATTTCTTTTCCACCAAAACTGATTATTTTAATGAAACCACTATTCTGGTGTGGGTGTGGCCATTTGGGCAGACCTTTGACCTTACATCCTGCCAAGCGATGTTTAACATCCAAGGGTGCCATCTCACGACAGACCGCTCACTGTACAACAAATCCCACGCGGTCCTGATTCACCACAGAGACATCAGCTGGGATCTGACTAATTTACCTCAGCAGGCTAGGCCACCCTTTCAGAAATGGATTTGGATGAACCTAGAGTCTCCGACTCACACTCCCCAGAAGAGTGGCATCGAACACTTGTTCAACCTGACTCTAACTTACCGCCGTGATTCCGATATTCAAGTGCCTTACGGCTTCTTGACGGTGAGCACAAACCCCTTTGTGTTCGAAGTGCCAAGCAAGGAGAAGTTGGTGTGCTGGGTCGTGAGTAACTGGAACCCTGAGCATGCCAGGGTCAAGTATTATAACGAGCTCAGCAAGAGTATTGAAATCCACACCTATGGGCAAGCATTTGGAGAATACGTGAATGATAAAAACCTGATTCCCACCATATCTACTTGCAAATTTTATCTTTCTTTTGAAAACTCAATTCACAAAGATTACATCACAGAAAAGCTCTATAATGCATTTTTAGCCGGCTCAGTACCTGTTGTCCTGGGACCATCTAGGGAAAACTATGAGAATTATATTCCAGCTGATTCATTCATTCATGTGGAAGATTATAACTCGCCCAGTGAGCTGGCAAGGTATCTGAAGGAAGTTGACAAAAACAATAAGTTGTACCTTAGCTACTTTAACTGGAGGAAGGATTTCACTGTAAACCTCCCACGATTTTGGGAGTCACATGCATGCCTGGCTTGTGATCATGTAAAAAGGCATCAAGAGTATAAGTCTGTTGGTAATTTAGAGAAATGGTTTTGGAATTAAAGTTTCCATCATTTTCACATTTAATGAATTGTAATAATGTAACATCATTCAAGTTGTGAGGCTAAGAAGAGAAACAATTTGCTTTGTGTCACAGTTTATTTTTATCACCCTCTCTTGAACAACATGTATATTTTGATGGAAATTTTTAAGAGCTCAAAATTAGCAATCACTCCATTTGGTTTTAAATTATCCTGTATATATGTGATAATGAACACTGAAAATAATTTATTCTTCATTCTCATTTGTAAACATTCTTTTTCACATTTTATAGTTGCCTGTAAAGTAAATTTATGATTCAATTGTTTCTGCATCAATAAGATCTTTAAACTGTTTGGGAAATGGAAATGTATATCCTAAAATATGAAAGATTTTTACCAAGTATTATAATGTCTAGATTCTAGCTCACGAAATGTTAACAAAGAAGGATCAAAGTATCACTTCATTCTTAACCTCCTTGACTTAACTGATGTAGTTTTTACCTGTTTACCATATTTGTGAAGGCAGACTTACTCATGTAGTAAATAAGAAAGATATGAAGCAGAAATGTTATTAGACTTCACACTCATTTTCATTAAGTTGTTTTGCAAATGCAGACTCTCAACATCTTAAGTTAAAGTATCCAAGAATTTTGGGGCATACAATTTTTGTGATATTTTTAATGCCTAATAACAGCTAAGAGAAGCTTTGATTGTCCCCTTTCAAATCCTGAGCATAGTCATTGTTGTAAAAATAAACAATTTCCTCCTATAACAAGGAAAATAATATCTGCAAATACAAATAGACTATATAAATGGTAGCATTTACATAATTTTAATTATTCTCCATTTGAATATTTTCCCAAGCATCCATATTTAAAATTTTATTTTTCCATATTTGGTAATGAATAGATATAAAACTTGAAAGGTCTATCCTTATTTAAAAAAAACCTAAGCAAAATTATTACCAATGGGTCTAATATATCATAAAATATAATAAAGTACAAACTTTCAAAGGATAGACAGTACTGACACAGAGTATGATTTCAATATGTATTTGTTAAATAAATTAATTAACAGCATTGAAAAGTCATGGGTAATTTTTGCTTGTTTCAATAAAGGAACAGATCTAGCCTATGACTATTAATTGAAAATGATCTTTTTTATTCCATTTTAAAAATTATTCCTACATAGCATATGTTGCTATGATATTCAGGGCTTTGCAGAACCAATATAAACTTAGTATTGCACTGAATTTGGGGGGGTCATGCTATTCATGAACTTTCACCTGCCTGCAGAAATTCTCTTCTGTAAGTTTAGCTGAGGTAGATGGACATATGCAGATGCAGTGGATTAGAGGAAAAAAAAAAAACAGATACTGAGACTCTTACAGAAAATTATTCTCTAAAGGATTCCTAATGCTTGTGTTCTACTCTGGTCAAAATCTACAGAAAATGTAATGTTCTGATGACATCCAATTGGATCTTTTGTGGCTCATTTATAATTTTCCTATTACCTGTTACAATCAACAGAATTTACACTCACCCTCTACATAGATTACTGGGGAAGATAAATTTCAGTTCAGTAAGCAAGAACTGTGTGTCCTGTGAAAGAATGAACTTCCCTGGCAAGGGAAGTATTTAAGCAAAGAAAGACTCCAGAATTAAATAGAGACATTGATCATGCATTCATTTTTTTAGACATAATTACACAGGTAATGTTGTCAGCCCCAAACCAATACAGAAATGAAATAAAAACGAAAACATGTTTTCACTACCATAAAGGGACTGTGACACCAAGCTTCCTATAAGTTCTATCTTGTATGACTCTCAATGGAGATTGTATGAGTCATTGTTTATTTAATGAAAAAAAAAACACTACTAGTAACTTTACCCAGTTGTTTAGCTATTCAACATGTGTTGGAATTGCAAGTTCTTTCTACTCATTTGACCCAACATAGATTTTATTTCTTCTGTCCACACATTGTTTCATATATATATATATATAAAGAAAGGGTCTGTATACATGGATATTGTCCTAAAGACTCTATCATATATTTATTTGTTTAAAAGTCAATTTCATATGTGTACATCTATTCAGTATGTTTTTGATCCATAAAATGTAGGTACTTAAATATGCAAAGAGAAGCTTAGAAAGTGTTTTCTCTGAAATCTGGAAAGCATTCAATATTGTTTCCACCCACCATTGCTAAACTGAATGCTAAGAGCCTTGAAGGCAGTTGTCTCTTCTGTTGACAGTGAATCTGAGCTCATTCTTGAACTAAAACTACAACTAAATGCCAGTAATATAAGCCAAGCCAAGGCAACAAGTATTTCGCTAGTGCATCTGTACAATGAAAGCCTAATACCAAGTCATGGAAATGAGTGTATGAACTTCAAGTAAACAGTGAATGGGCCAGCTATTTAACCAGAAGAAATGACAGCAATATTCGTAAGTTAAACTCTTCTGATCTATGAGTTAATTAGATATAAAGACATTATTTACCCCTGACATATGTTGAAAGACGGGGATGTGAACATGGTGATAATAGAGATTAGAATTTAAGGGTCCTATGGTTATTAATCTCATGCTTGCCTTCACCTCATCTACACCTTATTGTTCAAATATGTCCCAATTTCTATAATGTAAATATAACATTGTCACATAGGATGATATGTTCTGGGACTTCAACTTTTAAATATATAGTAAAAAAAAACTTTAAATGTTGACACTCTTTCTGATTTAATGTTTCTGCAGTTGAACTTTAGCAGAAAGAATGAGCTTTTCTATGTGTAAGTGAGAAATAACCATTGAAAAGATATTCCAGTGACCACTTTTTTAATAAATCCTGTGATTTACAGTTTTTTAAGGATATCCCATGTGAAAGATAGATTGAGTCAACCAATCTGGCTTGCTGTTGGTTATAATAAAGACAGATAATATGCCTGATAATAAATGATGGCTCTAAAGACCATGAACAAGTTTTCATTCCAAGTGCAGAAAGTCATTACCACCAGTGTTCTGAATATTTATTCGTTAATTATTGCAGACCTTATTAGTAAGAATATGTAAATAATTATTTTAAGCCTTACTGATGAGAACATGTACTGAATTATCCATATCCATATTTAAAGAAGGAAAACATGACAGCCATATCTTGTAGGACAGCTATATGACTTGATATAAAGTAGAAACTATAAAAAAAATCTTAGTAGCAAAGTAGCAACAGTTTACAAGGTTCATATTTACTGTGAAAAGCATAGCCCTAGAATATGTGGAGCTTAGACCAAAAACCTTGAGGTATAAAATGATAGATTACTTAAGGAACTATTTGCTGAGCCTTTAAATTCTTTCTTCTAATGAAAGATTAAATAAGAGAGGAACAAAAGCAAAAAATAAATTACTGAGATTTTTTTTCACTTGTCTATTTTCAGACTAGATTCCATGGCTGTTACTCACCCAGCAAGTGTTTGATGTGAATTAATGTTTCATAAAGTTTAGTTCTCCATGTTTACTTTGTGTTTGATCATATCTGCCGCCTCTCCTGAACTCTAATCTCAAGGGAAGCGGGTGTTAAAAATTGTAATCAAGCTACTGAATACAATAAACTTTAGAAGCTAAAGGATAAGTAGTTTCTGATGAAGGAGGGGTTATTAACACATGCCTAATAAATGGTTACATCAATAAAATTAGTGGGCATGAAAAATACTTTTAATGTCAAAATACCAGCTTCTTCTGGCTAAATGAAGATAATTTTTATATTAACTTTACTGTTCCCTTTGCTCCCTGGATAGAGAGGGCAGACAGTATAAGTTCTTATCATGCTTTAAGAACCCAAAAGAGAGCCTGGAGAGATGGCTCAGAGGTTCAATTCCCAGCAACCTTCTGGGTGGCTCACAAACATCTATAATAGAATCTGATGACCTCTTCTGGCATGCAGGTATACATGCAGAGCACTCATACATAAAATACAAGTATATTAATTTTTTTAAAAGAACCCAAAAGAAACAGAATGTTAAGAAATATTAAACTACATTTGGAATTTGTTGGTATTCTACTCATCAGCTGTTTCTAGTAGAAAAGAAATTATTATGTAAAGAAGATACAAAATGAAGCACCATGATAAGCAAATATATATTATCAAACTGTGAGGAGAGAAAACAGTTATACTCTTCATCCTTTGCTAATTGCACTTGTTGCATTTTGAAGATACTGCAAACATCAGTCAGTCAGGTGATTTCTGATTGTGGCCATCTCTCCTCCAGAAATTTTATGGTACTTTGAAAATGGGTAAACTCTGCTACTATCCAAAGTGTGGTCCCTCTTTGTAATTCATATTCAATCCATCCATATTCATAAACAGTTAATAGAGTCTAAATGAGAGACACACTATTAAACTAAAAATATAAGTAATTCTAACCTAGGCTATCATTGCAACAAATTGTAGCATTGAAAAAGTAACTTAACCTCTATGGATGACTATGTCTGTAAAGATTCCTTCAGCACCACTGCTCTTTAATATAAGGCCTAAATTGATATGTGCATAAATTTGAATTTCAAATTTCCTTGACCATCTAGAAATATTTTTGAAAGTTAATACTCTAAATAGAATTTCTTCTTATTTCTCTACAAAAATATATAAATATTTAAAACGTGAAACTGGTTACTCTAATAATGGAAAGAACATAATCTTGCTTCTTTACTGAAGCTTACAATGTAGCAAGTGCTCAATTAACTAATCTTTCTCCTTTATATTCTTCTTCTTAGGTCTTTTGTAACACACTTTTTTGAGAACTTGATTTCCTGTAGAAAATCAATCATATACTGAACCCTGTTCTAAAACATTTCAGGTTTTTCTGTACTATTAAAATTCTTACTATAGTAATCAAAACTATTTATTGATGCAAAACTCAGGAAGTCAGTGGAAATATGTCAGGCAGTTCTTCAACAACAAGAATATATAGTTTGAGTGTATAAGATTGTGAGTGTGTATTTAGAAATTTTATTCTTTTAACCCATGACTAATGTTCATTCATTTAACATACTTGTATTTTAATGTATTTTAATTTAAAATGAAATTCCCTACCAATAATTTTTAAAGCATTACACTTTTCCCAAGCAATGTGATCTAGAGTTTGTAAGAGAATTTACTCATAACTAACAACTGATTCCTGTTCCATGCAAGTGGAACCACTCCAACTAAGAATCAAAAAGAAGGAAGAAGGAAGAAGCCATGCTATTAACACAAAATTATCCTGTGCCTGCCAGGGGTTCTCAGACTCACATCTGCCTTGGGGACTCCCTATATCAATGGTATAAGAATCATTTACATGATTTGAAATATCATTATGATATATGACATTGATGCCCTAGGTCCATAATTTTAATAACTCCCTTGACAATTCTGACATGTTGCTAGTGTTGATAGTCTCTGTCCTGCTTATTAAATAGAAATCATTCTATATTGAATCAATACAGGCATAAGATACTGCCATCTTTAGCTAACTTGGAATCTTAGATATATTGATAGGTATTATTGTATTTCATAACTCATGATGTTCCACATGGTTAATTATGTCTTGCACAGTTGTACTGTTCTTCAGCTAATCCTATGATTTAGGACAAACTATTTACCATTTCTAGCTGTTTACCTGGAGAAATTTTCTTTTACTCTTTCCCTTAGTTTTTAAATGCATTTTTTTTTAAATTTTTCAGCATAAAAACAAGGGTAGACAGTTATAAGGATCTCTTGCAGCCATCAAACCATTGAACATGCTTGACCCATTGCTTTTCTGGGTCTCAGAAGCCTGTGTGATAGCTAGGATATGGCAACAAGTTATAACACTGTAGATTGTCCACAATGATGAATTCAAAATTAAATGTGAGCTATGCAATCCACTAGCTGTTCATCTCTGTTAGTATCAGGTTCTCTGTATGTATGATAGGGGTAGCCTATTTTAAAAACAAATGAATGCCTCCCTAAAAAAAATAGACAATGATATATACATATATTTATGTGTATATGTGTGAGTGTTCCACCACTAAGATACACTCTCAGTTATAAAAGAAAATAAGAAAAATCTAGAACATATCCAAATTTCAGCTCTAACATCTGTTGGTGTTAAGCTGGAAGCTCACAAAAATTGCTGAAAATTTAAACAATCAAAGGGCGAATACTGAATAGAAGGGATATGCACACTCACAGTGTGGAAACATGCAGTAACAGCTACTGGAGTTAGAAAGTACTGGGCGGGCTTCTGGGTGGTGGATAGACAGCTTGCCTCACTAAGCACATATAGCATCTCCTAAAATAAGCAGGCCTTCTTTTCTTCACTGTTTTGAGAAATCAGTAAATTAATATTAATTTAGCACGTTAGCAGTCCATAGAGCTAAAGTCCAAGGACGGAATAGCAGATACATTCTCAGAGATCATTTTCTGGTGAGGAAATTTAGAAATATCCAACAACCTGACTGAATACTTCACATCAACTGCTGGCTTAGGCACAGAACCAGCTAAGGGTAATTTACAAGAGAACCCTGCCTCCCTTTACCTTTCCTAAAGATTACAGAAAATGAAAGAGTCAAAATGTTAAGATATAAACTCATTAAACAGAAATTAATTTGTTCAGTCGTGCAGAAATTAAATAATTTATCCAGGCTGTGATTAAGACTCTTCTAACTGCATGATAAATGGGGCTTTGACACGAACAATCTCAGCTGTGTGTGTGTATATATATATATAATTTTTGAGTTGAATGGCCCAAAAAGATAGATTTAAGGAATATTCTCACATGTAAAAAAGAGTGATATTTAAAATAATATATTAATTATTTTGATTTTGTTTCTTTAAAGATATTAGAAATGTTATATCTTATTAGAAAACCTCAAAAATTGATTGTTTACTGAATTCTCAGGCAACTGAATATTTTTGAATTAACTGAACATGTAATGGACATTAAATAAGAGGCTAGAGTTTTAATTGTGAAAAACAAACACAGTGAAAAAAAGTGTTGCAGGTGATTTCTATAGAATCTAAAATTGGAGAAGCATGTTAACTTTTTTACTCTTGCCTGAATGCCATTTTGATTAATGAGGGTGTAGCAGCTAGATAATCAGGCTTGGCAAAAATGGTTCACAAAGACTCAATTAACATCCAAGACCCAAGACTACTTATTCTGTAAGAAATACACACACGTTAAAATGTATCCCCTGTCTCAAACTGGCCTCATTAGCTCCCTTTAACCCATAGTTGAGACAACCCTAGAGATGACATCATTGTCAATGTAAGATCACCAAAGGAGTGCTCTTGTGGGTTAGGATATTATGTATCTCCATGGACTATGTTGAGACCAGAGTCCAGACTACTTAATTGTCTACAGAAAACTAGAAGCCATCAATTTCATAAGAAAACATGATTTATCACAGATTCTAATGCATTGTTTTAAAAAAATTAATCAAGGGACAATATTATGTTTTTCTTCCTTTTCTTTTGCTGTGTCTTAAAATCATGTGGATAATAGAGTGTGACAATATAAAAAATGTTTAATAGAGTTCCTAAAAATCAAAGGAGGTATAGGGGGAGGTAAAAGGCAACATACCCCCTTTCATAAATACACTGATCACACTTTTAAAATTCAATTATCTTTTCAGTAATAATGTGGTTTATTCCCTGTCTGTACCAGCATGGGATAAAGAAGTGCTTTTAAAACACAAGATAAAGAGATAACAAGTCTAAATTCAGACCCAGGTTTACATCATACAGAAAGAAGAAATCATCAAGAAGAAACAAGAAAATGTGAAGTAAATTCATGATCAAGTCCATTTTAGCTTTTAGCACCTATGGTGTAGTTTGCTAGCATTTCTGAGCCACAGATTTCTCATCTGTTATCCAAAGGTGATAGACTGTCATTAGAGTCACCTAAGAAACTCATAAGTATGGAAATTGATCAGAAATATGGGCTATCATATACTCTAGACTTTTCCTCCATGCTTTTTGCCGGGTGGCTATGTTCTATGACTGGTAAGGAGGTCAGACCCTTCCATATAAAGCTTGGAATAAAGTGCTGCTAAAAAAGAAAACTATAGTGAAGATCCACAAAGGAAGAACAGAGAATGTGCCTATCACCTTGACTCTGTTCAAGGTTGCCATATAGACCATAGCCAACACTTGAGTAGTTCATGTAATTTTCATAAGGGGACTTATACTCAAGGAATGGAGGGCAAAGCAATCACACTAAAACAAAATGTGCCAATTCTTCCAGTATGTAAATTTTAAGAATCAGTAATGCATAAACTACTTTGAAAGCAACTGTATGTTTTATTATTGTAATGTAATTTGCACTATGATATTGTCATGTTCAAGCAAACTTAAAATACTCTGATATCTAATGCCAAATGTACAGTTCATAGGTTCATGTTATTTCTTATAAGAATTACATTGCATTGTGCCAGTTGATTAATGCTATTAACTTGCCCTGGGTGTGTTATGATGCAGATCCAACAGGGTTGTTGTAAGCACACTAATTAGTCATCTAGGGTTTTATAGATAAAATCACACATTGATCAGAAATCACTTTTCTACTTATTTTTTTGTAGAGTATTTTTTCACACCTGAGAAAACATGATTATTTTATATCAAACATCAGTTTTTCTTTAAAATCTTATTTTAGTAGCCAATGCATGTTTGAAATAAGATGTTAAATATTATATGATAATATTAAGGTTGTGTTTGTAAGTGAAAATATGCATGCTGTAATGAATCATGCAGGTTTGAGGGTGCGTTTTTCCACTGCCATCTTCCACAAAAGCTTTGTCTTAATCTGTGCATGATTTACATCCTTTCAAGAGTCCTATTTCAGTATTTATAAAGTGATATGTGAGTCTTAGTGCTGATGAGCCCCTGAGACAAGGTGCAATACTGTTCTGCTTTAGTTTTTCTTCTAATTTTGCATTATAGTGTTGTAAATTTTCCCAGAAAACTTTCTCTTGGAGTTGTTGGCAATTAACTACAAAAAATAAAACAATTTCCTGGTAAATCTTACCACTGACTGCATAGCAACTTAATGTGTCAGAGCATGAAGATGTGAAAAAGTCATTTTTACAAGTTCCATTATATGAATACAATATTCTGGCAGCTTTTTGTACAATCAAGAAAAAGCTTATCATTGTTTGAAACACTGCCAAATCAGTACTACTGCCAAAAGGGAGAACCATTAAGTCAGACCTGCATTACACTAACTTGAGCAATAAGAGACTATCCAGACCACAGCCAACTGGTACAGCAGAGATGGGGGAATGGTAGACCAAAACTTTTGTTTCTTAGTAATTTGAAAAATGTAAGAGTATGAATTTTGGCAATAGAGACATGCCTTTACATGCTGATAATTCACAACGATCTTTGAAAATAAAACTGATCCCATTCTGTAAAGGATGTGTCCAGGCATTTTGTTTCTTTGGTCTGATTTATTTTTTGAAAAGCCTAATTTCAAGCAGGTACTATCTGAAGACCAACCTCTCCCTCTCCATATGAAAAGTCATTTTTCATAACACATAATGGGTAGAACATAGCTTTTCAATTCAAATCACCAGTATAAACATTTACAATGTTGGAAGGTGATTTCACTGTTATGTTATCAAAGCGATGGAAATCCTAGTTATCTGTTTATTTGTTTATTTATCTACAGAATATTGCTTCTTTGAGGTCTAATTTTATCAGCAACAATGAAGTTAATATAACGCTAAAAAAATTGACTCTAGTTACTATTTCAAGTCAAAATCCTGAAGCTGAATCCTGTTGTAGTCCAAAAGAAAAACATTGATTTACATAATGATCAGCCAGTCTGTCCAGGCTCAGAAAGGATGACTACAGCAGTTATGTTATCATAAGTGTGAGCAGTCCAGTCTGCCACAGAATGGATGACTGCATTGTATCATTCATTCATGATATTGCAAGTGTGGGAAAGAATAACTATGCCATTCATGACACTGTAGGGGTGTAACACTCAGCAAGCATCTGATCTGGTCTCCTAGTTTGATACTGCATGCATCCCTTCATTGAGTTTACCTGTAAGTAACAACACTTTGTGGCAGCTAAGCAAATATTTTAATAAGCCATGAAAGGCAAGATGTCATAGGAAATCTGTACTTTCTGCTATTTGGAGAAATTGTACTTTCCATAACTTAAACTGGAATTGCCATTTGAAATTTCCTTCCCTTAAAAATATGCCATTGCAATGTATGTTCCTGTTCATTGATGCCTTTTCAAGCTTATAACTATATGATGTGACTGCTACAATTTTGTGAAATTTTGTTTAGCAATTAATGGTTTTTATAACCTGCACAAAGATTCCAATGCAGAAGTAAATGTGTAAAGAATTTGAGCCTGTATGTAAGATGTCTCTTCCTTATGTGACATTTACTATATTCAATGTAAATACCTCACTGATTTCACACTGGAGTTATTAGATGTGTAAATAATGATGTTCTACTTGGGCCTAATGAATTCCTGTAACGTGAATATTTAAAATAAAAGGTTTCAATTTAAATGTACAATAGTTTTGGTTATTTAAAATGGTGACGTTCAATGAATTCCCTTGGAATCTATTCACTCACATGCAAATCTAGAATTGCTGATATTGAATTAAAATACATTTATCAGATTACACATTCATCATAGATATCAAACCAAACGTCAACAACCAGTGTACACATGGAGATTATTTAAGCATTGGTTTAATGGGTTCAATACTGCAACTAGACCCATTAATAATTGGACTTCACTGTATGGGGATCAAGACAACCTCATTCTGTCCTGATTCTAACCTTAAAGAATTTGTTTTCTGTTTTCTCTAGTCTCTGATTCTATACATCCCCACCTCAGTCTTCTAATTCAGGCCTGCAGAGTCAACAATGTGTGTATATGTATACACACACACACACACACACACACACACACACACACACACACACACACACACTGTGGATATCTCCTTTCAACCACCTGCTTCTTCTGATTGCCATCAGTCATCTAATAACATAAAGACAACTGTGGAAGAATTTCAACACATCAACACATCGCCCTTCTCCCATCCTTTATGTAATGGTATTGGTGTAAATTGCAAGCCTGATTCTTTTTCTTTTCATTGAATTGATCACTTTTTCTTCTGAATTGTTGCCATGGCTTCATTAAGTTGACATAATTTGAAAGAATATCTACCTGCACTGACCAACTCTTCAAAGTTTCAGAATCCATGTTTGACATTATCTCTAATAATGGAAATAAATAATTAATAAAATATGACAGAGGAAAAGTTCTACTAGAGTGAACCAGTGATCCCAATTGCTCTACCCCTTCCCCAAAACTCAGACACTTATTAGGATCCTTCATGGATTTGTCCATTTTTAGATAAACTCCTCACTTCATAGCAGGTTATTTTGTTCTTTTATATTTGACTACCTCACAAATTTTATAGACTCTTCTTTGCTTCTAACTCACCCTCCATTGACAACTCCCACATCACTCACTTCCCAGGCAGTCCTGCCATTGGCATGTTCCATGTGATCCACTTCCCAGGAAATTTCTATCCCTGGTAAAGTCCTAGCATCCTTAATATTACATTCTAAGAAATATATGCTATGACTCAAAATATATTCCAGATATTTCAAAATATTCTAAAGCAAAAGGAAGCAGAAAAGGTGGTTATTATTTTTGTAGAAGTGAGAATTTAGTTAGCAAATTAGATAAGCCCTTCAATGGGGATATGAGCAAAGTCTCAGGGACAGAATAAAGTAAACAAGCTTTGTAATTTTAATGACACATTCATGAAAATAGGCATAGGGGTATTTGTAATATATGAGAATATGAAGAGCTTGACATACAAAGTAATAAATGTATAGTAGGTTAGATGATTGGAGCTGGTTTACCTTGATTTGATTTATACGGCAGCATCAAAAGTTCTTCAAAATTTATCAGCAGATGTGCAGTAAGTGGAAACCACAAAATACATAATTATGATAATGTAAATTGTTTAAAAATAACCAGTATTAAGTGACATATCAATTCTTGTGTCTAAATGCAAGGTATGTTAAGATACAGTATATGTATTTAGCTAAAAGAGAAGAATGATATGGAAGGCCAAAATATCTGAGTCCTGGAGATAGACTGCTCATGTTCCATTCTCAGATCTCCCTCTTCTAACTGTAAAACTCATGAGCACCATTTCACTATTTCTTCATCTTAAAAACTAGAAGCTCCCATTAGTTTGGGTTGGTTATCTCTGTACATTTCCCCATCATGATCTTGATTCCCCTTGTTCATAGAATTCCTCTTCTCTCTCTTCAACTGGATTCCTGGAGCTCAGCATGGTGCTTGGCTATGGATCTCTGCATTTGCTTCCATCAGTTACTGGATGAAGGCTCTGTAATGACAATCAGGGTATTCACCAGTCTGATTACTGGGGTAGGCCAGTTCAGGCACCCTCTCCACTATTGCTATTAGTCTAAGCTGGGGTCATCCTTGTGGATTTCTGGGAACTTCCCTAGCACCTGGTTTCTCCTTATCCCCACAATGTCTTCATGAACTTTAGACCAACAGCTGTGGAGCCAAATGGGACTGGACTAGGCCCTCTGCATAGGTGAGACAGTTGTGTAGCTTGACCTGCTTAAGGAGACCCCTGGCAGTGAGATCAGGATTTATCCTTGGTGCATGAACAGGATTTTGGAGCCCAGTGCCTAAAGTGGGACACCTTACACAGCCTTGGTGTAGGGGAAGGGGCTTGGATCTGCTTCAACTGAATGTACCAGGCTCTGCTGACTCCCCATGGGAGGCCTTGCCTTGAAGGAGGTAGGAATAGGGGGCTGGGTTGGGATTGGGAAGGCTGGGGGGTGGGAGGAAGGAAGAGAGGGGGATTTGTCATTAGTATGTAAAATGAATAGAAAATCTTTTAATAATAAAAACGAAGAAGAAAAACAAAACTAGGATCATAGCTCAATCTTAAAGTACTTGGCTAGCATATATGAGGATCCTAGTTGATCCCAAGCACCATAAAAAAGGCACATTAAGTAAACTAATACACCAAATAGATTTACAAGAGGACCGGACTAAGTAGTAGTGCAAGTATTTTCCACATCTTCAGTCCTTCCAAACATTTTTAAACCATTTCTTCTAAAATATACTGTGTTATTAATTCAATTACTATTACATTATGTGGGAAGACAGTGAAAATGCTTTCATCACAAAGAATGTAGCTTGATGTTTCAGAGAGTCAAGAAAAATGTTGAATATTTGAAAACCTACAGTCAATGATCAAATACCCTGAAACAAACAAACAAACAAACAAACAAAAAACCTGTAATCACATCTGAAACTCTGGGAGTCACCAAATATAAAGCAAACTGGTAACAGTGGTAACTATTATTTTACAAGCATTTTGACAACCTTTTGGGGACACAGTCTCCGTTTGAGAAAAGCTGAGAACTGTTTATCAGGTAGGTAATGGCCTTTATTTCTCCTCTATCTTATACTATGAAATCATTTTAGAAATGGGAATATATTCAAAAGTGATATGTTGCCAAAGTTATCAGGGTTATGAGTCTGATTTCCAGAAGCCTGGTGGACAGAAAGAATGACAGCAGAGTCTGGAAAACGAAGACATAGATTATTATTAGAGGGTCAGCATTTCTTTCACATTGCCAGATTCTTCCAGAATGCAAAATTTAAAGCCCCAAATCTATAAGCAGCTTTACACGTCCAGATTTTCATTATTCAAACTGTAAGTTCTTTAACCACAAATACATGTGTAATCTATTACTTTAGAAACATAAACATTTATATGGCTGTTGCTGTATGATCTACACCTGCTGTTTATTTAGAAATCGACAAATTATAAATTGTCATTCTTAGTAAATATTGTTTCAAATAGTGTCTGTTGAATCTGTTTCTCATGTTAGTCAAGTGTTACACTCTTGTGCTTGTTACTCAGGGTGTGTGTGTGTGTGTGTGTGTGTGTGTGTGTGTGAGTGAGTGGTCAAAAACAGTTACAAAAGTGATTTAAAAAACATTGCTTTTTAAGAAGGTCAGCTTACATTTCAGAAACTAAGATAACAAGTCAGGTCCTTTGAGCCATTCTCCTCTAAAGTCCATTGCTGTTTCTTCTCTGGTTTCAGTCATCGTCCAATGCCTGTCTTTCCCAGAGGACTGTGGCGTACACTAATTGTTCTAGACCTAAGAAGTCACAATGATTCTAGAAAATATTCTATGCCCAATATGGAAATCAGCACACTCTTCTTTTTAATAATACATACGGTTTTTCTGAAAATGGTCAAGTATCTGTGTTCATGGATTCTAAATTCTGCCGGGCGGTGGTGGCGCACGCCTTTAATCCCAGCACCTGGGAGGCAGAGCTAGGCAGATCTCTGTGAGTTCGAGGCCAGCCTGGTCTACAGAGATCCAGGACAGGCACTAAAACAACATGGAGAAACCCTGTCTAGAAAAAAACTAAAAAACAAAACCAAAAAAATAATAATAATAAACATTTGTAATATGTTTTGTTCATTTCTACCCCCATCACTCTCTTACTAACCCTTTTATTCCTCCTGAATTCCTCTTCAAAAGTCCCCCTCCTATTTCCACATCTAGCTTGCTTTTTTGCTTTATATTTATTTTAATCACTGTGTTTAATTATGTTTGTTTTTATTAATAAGTATAAATGAGGAGTTATTTGCTTGAGCATGGACTGTTCATCAGTGAAGAAATTGATAATACCCTCCAGTAATTAATAGCTACCCATTGTCATTGGGCAGGGATGGAGCCTCAGGGCCCTCTCCTCTGTTTGATGGAGGGTTGATGGTCCCCATTTGTGTAGGTCTTTTTCAGGTAACCATAACTGGTATAGGCTCATTAATGGAAGAGCCATGTCATGTCTGAAAGATAACATTTCATACCACTTCTTCCTATCCTCCAGCTCTTAGATTCTTTCCACCCCCTCTTCCATACTCACTGAGCCTTTGAGGGCATAAAAAATGTTATGTTTAGGGCTGAACACTTGACATCTGCTTATTCTCTGCACTTTTTCCTCATACATAGTTACCCACTGCAAATAGACAATTCTCTGAACAAGGCTGAAAGAAACACTAATTTATGGGGTTAAATGTAAATATTTAGAAGGCATTTCAAACAATAAATCAACGTAACTATTAGGAGGGAACTCCAGCAGGCTGTAAAACGACATCCAATCTGTTTCACACTTTCTAGTCTAGACACTCAACTAAGATGAAGCCAAAACTTTTGAATATAAAAAAGGAGGGGTTGTGGCATGTGTACATGAGTGATGTATGTTTCAGCATGCGTACGTGAGTGGTATACGTTCATGTTTTGGCATTTATACGTGAATGGAGTAGGTTTATGTTTGGTATGTATATGTGAGTGGTGTAAAGGGAAGGGATGGGAAGAGGGGATCAGAGTGGACACATACCACCCTGCCATGTGGTTTTTTCCACTAAGCATAATGCAACAAGAACTCTCACTGAATGCCTACCAAATGCCAGTGCCAGACTCTGATACTTCTATATACTATTAAGCATGAGACAAAAGGAACTACATTCTTCAATAAATTTCTAATCCCAATCATGCAGTTATAGCAAAAGAAAATGGACTAAAACAATGGTTTATATTTCATAATATAGATTGTAAAAGGAATAAATAAATCAACATCAGTATACAAATCAAATTTCATGCATGAAACCAAATTCCTCCAATAATTTTTAAAATGTCAGAAATGCATATGGAAACAGCATTCAGAAAAATATGTGAAAGCAAAATATAAAGTAGTCTGTTTTAAAATGAGGTATAGTGCTCTAAGAATTCATCAAAAAGTAAAAGTTGCTTTAAATGGATTTAATTTACTTTACTTTTTGGTTAAAAAATATTATTAATGAATTCAAAAAGAATCCAGGGAAGCAGTTTCTTTTTCAACTCCAAGTGGTGATCAGTATTCCCCCTACCCTGCACCGCCACCAGATACACCCACTTAGTTCTGCTGCATTTTTAGAAGATGGTGGATTGAGATGCAAATCTGTCCTCACATCTTTCAAGGTTTTATTCTCAAACAGATTTTTAGACAGAGAAGAACCCTATTTCAGCGGGGGAGAAATTCACTAGATACAACTAGAAACAGTCACAGAAAGGGCATTCTTTGACTTAGGAATCAGGTAAGAGGAGATGAATTCTAAAAGGTGTAGAAATGAGAGAATATAGAGAAGAAAATATAATTTAGTTCTATGTTGCATCTGAACAAGGAGGAATAAGCATTTTAATGTAGCATTTAATATTATAGTAACTTAAAAGTGTACAGTAGCACTACACTTAAGATTTAAGAATAACATCACTGTTACAGTGCACTGCTTATTAACAGATTCAGGGAAAATACTGTGATCTCTGATTCTGAAATCATGGACTAAATATTATACCAAAAATTTCTTCTGAGGAGAGTTAAAAATCTGAATAAACTATGAAGATCATTTAAAAATCATTAGCTGGTTCATAATACAATTTTTAGAGTTAAGATAAGATAAAAAGGAGCTGAATCTAGTGCTTTTAACATGATTTGGAAATTCTGCTGAGGAATTACACAGTTATTAAAGTACCTGTCACCAAAAGCAAAACCAATTTGTATCTTATACACTTTGAAAGTCTTCAAAATTTTGGGGTGAAAAAAATTAATTCTAAGCAGCAATTAACAGTGAAAATGCTACATACTTTACTGTTCATTTTAGGCAGGAATCTATAAAGTCAGATATGCAGATGATGGAATCATAAAGAATGGTGTGCAAGGACTGCCATCAGACCACCTGATCATCCTACTTCATATCAAAGACCAGTTTCAAGTTCTACAGATAAGAAACATCAAGGATCAGCAGGAACAACAGAAATAATTAGAAGCTACATCATCATGCATTACCCATCATTCATTCAATAATCTTCCTGATAGAATGGCCATAACACAAAAATAAATAGGCAAACCACTAGAATAATCGTAAATGAAAAGTAAATCATAACCATGTTCAAAAGGAAATAGAAACAGATACTGAAGATCCTAGAGCTGAGAGGATAGAGTTTTTTGTCTGGAAAAGCAACAAAGATAAACTGTATTTCAGACAGAAAGCCAAATCACAGGAGGTAGAAAGGAAGGGGAGAAAGAAGGGTAAAGGAGAAGACAATAAAAGAAGAGAAATGGAAAGAGAGAGAGAGACAGAGAGACAGAAGACAGAGAAAGACAGAAAGAGAGAATCTTAAAATAACTACTACACTAATCAGAGAAGACAGAAAAAAGAGAAGAAACAAGTTGTCAAGAGATCAGGGAAATACTCATTAAAACTGCCTGAGGATTTGATCCCACCCCAGAAAGAGCAGACAAGACCAAGGAAATAAGTGACAGCAACTGATGTTGAAAATATGGGCAAGGGGGGACCTTTCTTCATTCTTGATGAGATCGCAAGTTGATGTGGCCCCTATGGAAATCAATTTGAAAGTTTCTTAGAAAGCTGAAAGTACATCTACCATTTGACCAGCTATACCACTTGGCATATGCTCAAAAGTCTCAACATTCTATACCACAAATAACTTTTCTCAGCCATGTTCACTGCCACTTTATTCAGAAAGGCTAAGATACAGACACAACCTAAATATTCTTCAACTGTTGAGTGGATAATGAAAATGTGATGCATATACACAATGAAATGCTATTTGGTTGTAAAGTGAAATAAATTAATAAAATTTTTAGGTAAACGGTTCAAACCAGGAAAGTAATATACAAAGTGAGGTAACCCAGATTCAGAGGACAAACACTGAATATTCTGCTGTTTGGGGATCCTAGCTATGAATCTTTGTATAGCAGAATCTTAAAAGGTCTTATTAATAAAATCAAACCTGATGCCAGGTATTGTGGTCAGCGCTGGAAGATCAGAAAAGCAGAACAAGCCACAGCCACTCCACCTTGCCAATTCCTCAGCTGATCCTGTTTCCTTAGATTGGAAGCTTCTGTGTCCTCATCTGAATGGTTCTCAGTTGAACTACTGCTAAAAGCCTAAAAGCTTAACCAGGTAGTTCCTGGTTTTCATGCCTTTTATACCTTTCTGCTTCTTGCCATCACTTCCTGCAATTAAAGGCTCTTGTTACCACGCCTGGCTGTTTCCAGTGTGGCCTTGAACTCACAGATGGATCTCTGCCTCTGGAATGCAAGGATTAAAGGCATGTGTGCCACCATTTTCTGGCCTCTATATCTAGTGGCTGTTCTGTTCTCTGACCCCAGATAAGTTTATTATTGTGCACAACATTTTGGGGAACACAATATCACCACATCTTTGGATGTGTATATGTAACCTAGAGTAAAAACAGAAACCAGAAAAGTAAAAAGAGAACACTGGGGTGTGCAAGGAGGCTCTCTAGAGATGGGGAATAATAGGATACAGTTGATATGAAAGGGAACCTGAACAAACTATGTTGGGGATAACTGGAGAGAGGGAGAGAGGACAACACTAAGGGAGAGGAAGGAAATGGGGGCAAAGAACACCAACATGACCAACGCGACTGAAGAAACTGTACGAAAACATGGTATTTAAGCTTTATTTAGATAGATAGATAGATAGATAGATAGATAGATAGATAGATAGATAGATAGATAGATAGATAGACAGAGATATTTAGGGGTGATGGTTTGAAAGAAAATGCCCCCTAAAGGGAATGACACTATTAGGAGTTGTGGCTTTGTTAGAGCAGGTATGGCCTTGTTGGAGGAAGTGTGTCACTGTGGAGGTAAGGTTTTGAAATCTCACATAGACTCAAGCCATACTCAGTGACCACTTCCTGTTGTCTGCAGGTTAATATGTAAGAACCCTCAGCTCCTTTTCCAGTACCATATTTGCCTGCACGCTACCTTGATTCCCACCATGATGATAATGAACTAAACCTCTGAACTGTAAGCAAGCCACCACAATTAAATGTTTTCCTTTATAAGAGATTTTCATGATCATGGTGTCTTTTCACATATACTATGTATATGTACATATGTACAGAGTTTAAATAGCATTACACCAGTTGTAGTGATAATGCTGCCCACAAGAACAACAGACTACCTTACAAGAAACCTAGAATTAGGCATGGGAAGCCTCCCTTCAAGCTATTGGTCAGTAAAATCCTGAAGAATCCCAAAATAATATAGGTTATTGCACTTGCTCTTTGTTGAAGATTTCATTCCCAAAGACACTTCATGCACAGAACATGGAGGAATCAAGCCGGAACTAAACCAAAAGCCTCCTTCCTACGCTAGTTCATACTATCTGAAGGTGCTATACAAACTACTATAGTGAATAGTCCTAACCAGCTATAAGCCTTACAAACCACAAGAATAACCAGCATCGCATGATTTGCCTGAGTTTTCCACAGTGGCACATACATCTTATGAGTCACCAACAGCTATTTGTACATATGGCCTACTCAGTAGGAGAGAATTAGTACTTGGTAACTAATACCTAATTGACTTCCCATGGCTTGTGATATTATGGACCTAGAGCAGACCCTACTATTGTCACTTTCCTGAATCAGTATAATTTCTAACTGCATTCTATATGTGTATTCTTATATGAAAAGGTAAGTCATCTTACATGTAAAGATGACTTATCTCAGTCATCACCAAATAAATTTTATTTTGCAGCAGACAGACACTATTACAGAAATCCACAAGTGGTCAAAATGCAGAAAATAATGAACTACATGATTCCAATCCCCAGTTGATAGTTCTGCAACACAACACCTCAACCTAAAGCTCAGAAAACCATGTGGATGAGGAGACAGAGGATTCTAAAGGCCAGAAACCAAGACATCTGCTGTGATATATTGTCTTCCGTACTGTCACCTACACAAGACCTCCACAGTGAAATTTCATTTAATATCCAAATGTGGATGGAGTAGGTATGTTCACAAAGGCCCATCCCTAGTTGAATGGCTATAGACAAGTAATGCCTGCTAAATAAAAGAATTTTCTACGGGGATGAGCCCCCGATAGGACACCCAATCCCAAGTGATTAGCCCTCAACATATATTTAAAAAATGCAACACTAAATGTACTTAGCAAGGTATGTAATTATTGCTTGTGTATATATAGTTACATATAAACTAATGATAATAATTAAATAATAAGAAGTCATAAGTTTGAGAGGGAGTTGGAAGGTCACAGAAAGAGCTTGTGACAGCAGAGAGTGGTGTGAGGTGAAAATGATATAATTACAGTATTCATGGATAAAATCTAAAAAAAGTGAAACTTGGAAATAAGGGAAGTTAGATAACAGACTCCAGAGGCATCAGTAAACTGCTGAGGGGATATTATAAACAAATTTATATCAATCAAGTTTGTATTTAGATGAAATAGATTAATTTCTTGAAAGGTGCATATAACAAAAATTCTTTCCAAAGTAAAAAAATAATCTGCAACATCAATATGCACTTTTGAGCTTCAGCTTATTGCTGAAAAATTTCCCACAAAAAATTAACAATGTAAGGCCAAGTGTGATGGATGGCACATGTTCCAGCATTTTGAACATGGATGGATGCATTTTAGTTCCAGCATTTGGAGGCTGAGGCAGGTGGATCTCTATGAGTTTGAGGCTAGCCTTGTATACATATCAAATTCCTGGACAGCCAGAGCTATATAATAGTGAGTCCCTGTCTCAAAAGACAAAATCAAAACAAAACAAAAAAGAAGTGTAATGGCTTACTCAAAAGTTCGACACAATCTTGTTTAAAACTGTATTCATAAAACATAGTTATTTCAAATCAATGTGCCTAGAAAACTTTTTATGAATATTAGCCTAAATGAATAGACAATAAATTTCCTTTGGAAAAGTAGAACATTTAGTAACAAGATAAACTTAATGGATAATTTTAAAATTGTTTGGAGTCAGAAGAACAGGTGAGTGATCTGCCTGCCAGCTGAGCTGCCCACTCTGCAGATTCTGATCCCCAGACCCTATCCCTTAGCATGGGCCCCCACCTCTCACTTCATCACTAAAACCTCTGTTGGGCTCTGACCCCAACTCCAACAGAATTCCACTGCTCCAGTACAGGTCACATCAGTCTGAGGAATGGATGTCAGCATCTCAGGTAAAGATCACACCAATTGGAAGAACAGGTGCAGATGACAGCAGTTATAAAAACAAGCCATACTAGTCAGAATAACAGAGACCCCAGCTACACCAAAAGCCAAGCTAACCACCAGAAGGCCAGCTCCAAAATTGGACAGAGAGTCCCTACTAGATCTGAAGTCAGGCAGGCCACTAGAAATTCAGGTCACAGCTAGAAATCCAAAAAGGAAACAGAAACAAAGGAACAAAAACACCCATCCAACAAAGAAAAACTCAGAAATCAAGACCTAGTCCTATAATCATCCCAAAAGCAAATGTCTAAATGCCAGTGTAAGAATACAATCAACATCAACCAGAGCAATATGTTAACACCAGAGCCCAGCTATCCTATGACAGCAAGACCTGAATATTCCAAAGCAGCTGAAGCACAAGAAAAAGATCTTAAAAACAACTTTATGAAGATGATAGATGTCCTTAAAGAGGAAATGAAAAACTCCCATAAAGAAATCAAGGAAAAGACAAGCAAAAAATTGAAAGAAACCTGTAAATCACTTAAAGAATGCCAAGAAAACTAAGAAAAAAAAGGTGAAGGAAACTACTCAAATTCTGAAAATCAAAATAGAAGCAATAAAGAAAACACAAAGAGAGGGAATTATGGAAATGGAAAATCTGGGTAAGCAAACAGGAAGTACAGACATAAAAATTATAAACAGAATAGAGATGGAAGAAAGAATCTCAAGCATTGATGATACAGAAGGCATAGATTAATCCGTAAAAGAAAATGTTAAATCTAAGACTCCTAATACAAATCATCCAGGAAATCTGGGACACTACGAAAAGACCAAACACAGGAATAGATGAAGGAGAAGAATTGCAGCTCAAAAATCCAGAGAAAATATTTAACAAAGTCATAGAAGAAAAAATTTTCTAACCTAAAGAAGGAGATGTCCATAAAGATATAAAAAGCTTACAGAACACCAAAAAGTTTGGATCAGAAAAGAAAATCCATGCACCACATAATAGTAAAAACAATAGATAGAACAAAGAAAAAATATTAAAAGCTGCAAAGGGAAAATGCAAAGTAACATATAAAGGCAGACTTACTAGAATCACACCCAAATTCTCAACGGAGATCCTAAAACCCAGAAGGGCCTGGACTGATATCTCACAGACTTCTGAGAGACCATGAATGCCAGCCCAGACAACTATATCCACCAAAATTTTGAATCACCATAGATGAGGAAAAGAAGATATTTCATGCCAAATTCAAATTTAAACAACACCTATCCATAAATCAAGTCCTACAGAAGGTGCACTAAAATGAATGTTTCATATCCTTAGTGATCAAGAGACTACCAAACAAAATGACTCTGAGATTTAGCCTTATGCCTGTCAGAATGGCTAAAATCAAAAACACAAGACACAACTCATGCTGATGAGAATGTGGAGCAAGGGGAATATCTCTCCTTGCTGGTGGTAGTACAAACTTATACAAGCACTTTAGAAATCAATATGGTGGTTTCTCGGAAAGCTCTACCTCAAGACCCAACTGTACCACTCTTGAGCATATACCCACAGGATACTAAATCATACCGCAAGGACTCTTTCTTGCTCAACTCTATTCATAGCAGCTTTATTTGTAATAGCCAGAACCTGGAAACACCTAGATGTCCCTCAACCAAGGAATGGATAATGAAAATGTGAGTATATACTTACTTGTAAGTGGATATTAGCTGTAAAGTAAAGGATAACCATGCCACAATCCACAGACCCAGAGAGTCTAGGTAATAAGAAAGCCAGGGGAGGATGCTTAGCTCTCTCTGAGAAGGGGAAATAGAAGAGATTCTGTAGGTAGGCTAGAGGCAAGTAGGGATAGGAACATGAAGGATCAGGTGGCAGGTGGGATGAGAGCACTAAAAGGGTGGCATTTTGGTGTCAGGTAGAAACCTGTTACAAGGAAAACTCCCTAGAATCTACAAGGATGCTCTCAGCTAAAGCTCCTAGCAATAGCAGAAACATAGCATGAACTGGTCATTTCCTGTGACCAGGGGAGGGTTTGGGATACCAACTCAGCCACTTAACCTCCGACCTACATTCTGTCCTGCCTATGGGATGTGTTAGGGTAAAGGTGGCACAGAAATTGTGGGACTGGTCAACCAATGCCCAGTACATCCTGAAATCCTTACCCTGAGACTAAGCACACTCCTGACACTTGCTGGAATGCCAGGACACAGAAGCTGGATATCCCAGAAACCAGAGACCTAGGATAGAACCAAACACCACTGGCAAAAAAAAAAAATCTCAATTTCATGATGCCTAATGACATTCTGCTATACTCATAGATTGGTGCCTAGCCAAATTGTCATCAGAGGCTTCATCCAGCAACTAATGGAAATAGATGCAGAGACCCACAGCCAAATATTAAGTAGAACTTGGGGAATCCTGCTGAAGAGAGGGACAAAGGATTGTAGGACCAGAGTGGTCAAGGACATCACAAGAAAACTGACAGAATCACTAACCTGGCCTCATAAGCCTTCACAGAGCCAGAAGCAACAACCAGGGAGCCTGAATGGGACTGACCTCAGCACTCTACCTATACGTGAGAGTTGTGTAGCTGCCTCTTCTTGTGGGACTTCTAACAGTGGGAGCTGCGGCTATCTCTCTGACGTTTTTGCTGGAACACTATTCCTCATACTGGGTTGCCTTGTCCAGCCTTAACACAAGGGGAGGTGATATGGACTTGATATGCTATGTTGGGTTGATGTCCATGGGAAGGCTGCTCTTTTCTGAGCAGTAACTGAAGGAGGAGTGAATTGGAGGGATCAGAGGGAGGCAATGGGGAGGAACTTGGAGGAGGGGAGGGAGGGCAAACTGTGTGTGGTTGTTCAGGATAGAAGATAAATTTAAAATAAAAATATAAATAAAATTAGACATCATGAAAAAAAACAGGAAAGAAAAGTTGTGTGATTTCTTCCCCTCCTCCCAATTTTGGAAATAAAACGATCAAATAATGGCTGACAAAGTTGTGATAAGACTAGAATATTTGAATACTCTGTGAAATTGTAAACTTATTTCTACCATATGGAAAAACATATCATATATATATATATATATATATATATATATATATATATATATATATATATATTTACAGTATATGTTATAATGTGTTTCTGTGTATATACATAGTATATTATACTTATGTGACATATATTTTATGCAACAAAATTACTTTTCTTATGCATTTTAAGAAAATTATTTTTATTGTCAGGAACGAGCTCTCTAAATCAAAGTAATTACTTCACTATGTAGAACAGAAAATAGAAAAAATCTATATAAAAATATGAGAAGAAATTTTATAAAACATGTTGCTGATATGTTATGGAACTCTGTAATTAACATAAAGATTTAACAGTGAAAACACAGATGCCAATAGTGACATATGTTATCATTATATCTATTCTTCAATGTATAAGAATGAGTGAGGCAACAAGGTCTGTCTGAATATGTCAAAACAAATCTAGTTTTTCTACAGTTGGGACATTACTGATTCAATGTTTTTTCTGTTACTGCTACACTTGTTTTAAGAAAAAAAATGGCACTCAACTTGTTCAAACGTTTCTTAACAATATAGATTCTCTTAATTCTTCGAAATAACTTTCTTAGACTAATTAGTTTGCACAAATTTATCCATATGTATATTTTCTAACTTTGCATTACATTTTTATTAATTTTTATGTCTTTCTGTGGTGTGTGCATGTGTGTGTGTGAGAGAGAGAAAGACAGAGACAGAGAGACAGAGATTTGTGTGTGTGTGTTCACACGCACATGTCATATGTGTACAATCATATGTGGATAGATGTCAGAGGACATCTTTAGGGAGACAATTATTGGCTTCTACCATGTGTGACTTGGGAAATGGAATTCAGAACTCAGGTTGTGAGGCTTGAAATCATGGATGCCTGTGCTCCTTTGTCTGTATTTCTTTTTCTTTTTACTGAAATTAGATTTTTTTCCTCACATAGTATATCCTGATTATGGTTGCCTCTCCCTATATTCCTCCCAGTTCATCCCTACATCCCCTACCATCTGGATCCACTCCCTTTGTGTTTCTCTTTGGAAACCAAACAGGCTTCTGTGGGGTAATACTAATAATATAAAATAAAGCAAAAAAAAATTTAACACATCAGAACTGAACAAAACAAACAAAGGAAAAGAGCCCAAAAGAAAGCACCAGAAGCAGAGATCCACTTTTCACACACTCAGGAATCCCATAAAACACTAAACTGAAAGCCTTAATAGATAAGCTGAGGGCCCGGGGCACACTTTTGCAGGACTTGTGCATGCTGCCTCAATCTTTGTAAGTTCATAAGAGCTCTGATCACTTTGCTGGATAGTTTTATGACACTCTCACACAAACAAAAATCATCTGAGAGGAGGAAACCTCAATTAAGAAAATGCCTCCATAACATTGACCTGAAGGACATTTTCTTAATGAGTGAATGGTAGGGAAAGTCAAGATCATTGTGAGTAGTAGTGCCAACCTGGATTGCTGGTCCCAGGTTCTATAATAAAGCAGGCTGAGCCAGTCATGTGGAGCAAGCCAGTAAAGAGCATCCAACCATCATCAGTTCCCACCTTCAAGTTACTGCCCTGTTTAAATTCCTGTCCTGGCATCCTTTGATGATGACCAGTGATATGGAAATACAAGCCAAATAAACCCTTTCCTCCCAAGGTTTTGTTGGTAATGGTGTTTTGTCATAGCAATAGTAACCCTAACTAAGCCAATCATTCTAATTTACTAGGCTTTGTTTTCTTGATGTCTTCTATCCTCTCCGGCTCTTACACTCTTTCTGCCTCCTCTTTCATAGGGTCTCCTAAGCCCTGAGAAGAGGGATTTAATGTAGATATCCCTTTTCAGCTGAGTGTTTCAAGGTCTCTCACTCTCTGTTTAATGTCTGGCTGTGGTGGTATTGTGTTCCCCAAAATATTGTGTACCCTAATAAACTTATCTGGGGTCAGAGAACAGAAAAGCCACTAGATACTTAGGATAGGCAATGGTAGAACACGCCTTTAATCCTAGCATTCCAGAGGCAGAAATCCATGTGTTCAAGGATACAGCCAAACATGGTGACTCACGCCTTTAATCCCAGAAAGCGAGGCTTTAATCCCAGGGAGTGGTGGTAGAAAGCAGAAAGGTATATAAGGCATGAGGACCAGAAACTAGAAGCATTTGACTGGGTAAGCATTTAGGCTTTCGAGAAGCAGTTCACCTGAGATTCATTCTGGATGAGGACTCAGAGGCATCCAGTCTGAGGAAACAGGATCAGCTGAGGAATTGGTGAGATTCATGCTATATCTGGCTATGTATCTCTGTATTTATTCTCATCTGCTGCAGGAGGAAGTTTCTCTGATGATAGCTAAACAGTGCACTGATCTATGAATATAGTATGTGTGTATGTGTGTGTGTATGTATGTGTGTATGTGTGTGTTTGTGTATGTGTGTGTATGTATGTGTGTGTATGTATGTGTGTATGGGTGTGCATGTATGTGTGTATGTGTATTTGTGTATGTGTGTATGTGTGTATGTATGTGTGTGTATGTGTTTGTATATATGTATGTGTGTGTGTGTGTGTGTGTGTGTGTGTGTGTGTGTTCTCTTCCTTCACTTCTCTCTTTTCCCTTCTCCCTTCCCCCCACCATCTCTAATACTAACCAAAGTTCTTTTTTGGTACCCCCAGCAAACTCAAAAAATACTTTTGGAAAAACTTGCTTAAGGAAAATACAAATCATCTACTACTTTTGCATGTTGCTCAAATTTTGTGTTTAACTCTGTAAAAATATGTTTCTATGAGCTTCCAAACATTTGCATTCTAGAAAACAATGCTACTCTAATGGGTCATTGTAGCTAGAGAGTTTTCTCTCTGGGTTCCACCAAGCCCCAGCAGTCCGACAGCCCACTTATAAAATAAACACACAGACGCTTATATTATTTAAACTGTTTGGACTAATGGCTCAGGCTTCTTGTTAACTGTTCTTATATATTAAATTAACCCATTTCTATTAATCTATATTTTGCCACGTGGCTCGTGGCTTACCAGTACCTTACATCTTCCTTGTCCTGGCGGCGGCTGGCAGTGTCTCTCTGCCTCAGCCTTCCACTTCCCAGAATTCTCTTCTCTGCTTGTCCTGCCTATACTTCCTGCCTGGCTACTGGCCAATCAGTGTTTTATTTATTAACCAATCAGAGCAACACATTTGACATACAGAACATCCCACAGCAGGTCATCTCAACATTTTGAATCAAAACACTCTCTTCCAGATCTCATACAAAGTTCTTATGTTTTCTCAGTTTTAAATCTATGAAACATTTACAATTTTCTCCACTAATATTTATATGAGAACATTAATTCTGTAGCATAATCATAGTAAAAATATATATCATCTCATGAGCTATACAGAGAAAAGATGTATTTCAAGGAAAAACAAACCTTCAATCGATGGACCTTTATTTTATATAGAAATATATAATGGTATATCAGGAAATTTAAGCTTGAGTCATCAACATTATTAAATTTTCTTTTGGAAGAAATACTACATTAACCCCAAACTGCTTTTCTTTTCTATTCTTTTTTTGCAGGTTTTGGAAAAGTTAACTTTGGTAGATATTGTATTACACTTAACTATAAGCTCTGATTAATTTTATTGATAACATTTGCAGCTGGAAACAATTTAGTATTACTTCAGACAGAACAATAAATAAAACTGGATCTTACAAACACTTGCGGCTGGGCTTATCTCAGCTTCCCACCTTAAGCTACATTTATTGAAAATACTAATATGTACAAGCCAGTTGCCATCCTGGAAAACGGAACTAACTTGATAAAATAAAGCAGATAGCACAGATAAAAGTGGGAAGATATAAAAATGAATCTTTTAGAAGTGATGTGATTTTTAAAAAATAAAAGTAGCATTTTTGAGAATGAACAAATATATCGTGAAGACATCCTGGATTGTAGACACACAGAAGGAGCAGGGCTTACTGGAAACAAGGCAGTGAAGGGGAAATGGAAACAGGGAACACCTGAAGTTGCTGCCATTCACACAATTAGACTTGAGGTTCTGTCAGGGAGGAGAAATGGGGCTTGAAATGATGCCTTTACCAAATCTTAGGATAGTTCCATTTTACTCATATACCAGAGGGCAAAATTGGCAAATATGAGTCTTCCAGTATGCCTGGACTCCCAGAAACAAGTAGAACAAAAAAAAAAAAAAGGGAGAAAGAAACTAGTCCTCTGCAGATGCCATATACACCCCACACATACACACACACACACACACACACACACACACACACACACACACGCGCGCACGCGCACACACACACACACACATACACACACACACATACACACACACATACACACACACACACACACACACACACACACACACACACACACGCACACACACACATACACACCACATACACATGCACACATGCACACACACACACTCTTGGAGTGCTCTTTACTGACAGTGAGGTGATTACCTAGTGCTGTGGCTATCACTCTGTATGCTGTGAATTTGATGCTCTGATTTGGTTGATAAATAAAATGCTGCTTAGCCAGTAGCCAGGCAGGAAGTATAGTATAGGCAGGACAAGCAGAGAAGAGAATTCTGAGAACAGAAAGGCTGAGTGAGAAGTCACCAGACAGAGAGGAAGCAAGATGTAAAAGTACCGGTAAGCCACAAGCCACAAGGCAACTTACATATTAATTGAAATGGGTTAATTTAAGATATAAGAACTAGATAGCAAGAAGCCTGCCACGGCCATACAGTTTATAAGTAATATAAGCCACTGTGTGTTTACTTGGGTCTGAGTGGATGCAGGAGCCAGGTGTACACAGGAAAACTCCAGCTACAAAGACACAGGAAAACTCCAGCTACAACCTAAAATGACCAATTTCTTTCCAGAGCATGAAACAATCGTCAACAGTCTTCTGATCTTTCCTCCTTCTACATTCTATCTCAGCCATCCTTCATGAATTGATAGTTCAGAATTATAAAAGTTTGTCCATATTCCAGTGGACCGCTTCAAACCTATTAGGGCCAAACCTTTAAAAGTAGTGAACTTCATTAATGAGCCACAATAAAAGGACTATATCAAATCCAGAATGGGCAGCCTTCTGTTCATGTCTTGCTTCTTAATACAAAGAGTGTTTCACTTCATATTCAGATACTACTGCATTTGAAACAACTGAGAAATAATTTAAACTGCGTAACAATATATTGTTAGATTCTAAGTTCGGTAATTTTCTTAGAATTAATAAATATGTATTTTGACCAGATGTTCATTAATACTATGGTAAATAATAATTTATGTACTTAAAAATGTCTTCATATATGTGTGACAGAGGTAAACAAACTTGATCTGGTGACATTTTAGGGTCTTGATTATTTTAGAAAGATCTGAGAGTAAAAACTTTCTTTGGCTTATGTACACACCATAGGATGTAGTTGTCATACTCTTGGAGTGCTTGTCACTAAATAGTCATCTTCCCATCTTACTAGTTTTCTTAAAAATATCCCTGGACAGTATATGAAAATAAAGCCATCCTGAGTTGAAGAATCAAGGTTCTTTACTATGAGAATGTATGTGGACCTCACAAAACAGAGGGAGAAAAAGTAAGTATTCCAATTCTTAAACTGTGCTTATGATACTGACACACACTGCCTCCTTCAAGAGCTCATAGCACTCAATGATGTGGTTAAGTATCTCCATTCATTTTCAATCTAGTAACTTTGAGATTTTACACCACTTAAGCTTTATTACTTGGAAATTACATCTAATTTATCTACACAAATACATTGGAAGAGAATAAATGAAATGTTAAACAGCAATCAGGTGGCTTTAAGCCCGCCCTTCAATTAGACCTGTGGTAATCTGTCTAACGAATATATCACTATGTAATCAAATTAATGTATATAATAAATTCAGAAGTGGCTCTTCTGCCATTGGAAGATGACAGGGGTTCCTGCATACCATGTGGTATCAGCATGCTCTATGGTCTGATGCCTTCCTACAACGACTGGGTGTCCTTTAGCAAGGAGTCAGTAACTTACCCTGGTTCCATTCATGTTCCTACCCTTGCATGAGTCATTCGAAGCCAAAACTTTTTCAGAGTTTTTCCCAAAATTTTCCACATGCCTTTGAAGTAATGCTTCCACTAGTAGCATCGTACCCAGGCAACAAACCTTCTGATATTAAGACTGTCATGGGCTTATTTATAAACTCTCAAAGGGCTTCTTTGTCAGCCAGAGCAGTCCATCTGACAGAGATGATGACAACAGTCAGCAGAAAACATTGATCAATCGCTCTTTTTGTACAGGAGACTCTGATGTCAAGACAAAAGCATCCAGGAGATTAATCCTTTCTCAACATATGAAGCTTAGAAGCCTTCATAAAGCCATCTTGTATGGAGATGAGCAGTCTGTCATCAGTTCCCAAAGGTATTTGCAATTTTCCTTTTATTCCTCAGAGGCATCTGCAGAAAGAAAAGTTTCTTTTACCACAAATTAATAACTTGATTCTTTTTTTCAAAATATTCTTTGCTCCACAAAGATTAAGTCATCATACTCTGCCCATACTGAAGTGTTTAATCTCTTCTTAACACAGGCAACTGACACAGCATACACTCCTGGGATTCACTTTCTTAAGTTATTCATATTTAAAAAGCAAACAAACAAACAAACAAAAACCCTCACCCTGTAAGACATTTTACTGAACACTGGACACTTTTTTTAAAAAAATAATATTAACAGAAAATGATGGTTTCACAATAAATAAGGGATATCATTTACTTATAGCCTGATTTTACTGTTATTGTCATTTGTGTCTACAGATAAAACTACAGTTTATGAATACTGCATATATACTAGGCTTTTCATTTATGTTCTCTTAATGAAGGATAAAAAGAAAAAAAATCCTATCTGAAGTTTTTTTGTTGTCTATTGTTCACATGGGGTCTCATTCTATTACCCGAACTGGTCTTGAACCACTGAGTTAGAACTCAGCACTCTCTCATTTCAGCTTCCTGAGCAGCTAAGATTGAAGGTCTCTACTACTGTTCTAGGCTATGCACATATGAATACTTAACACTATCTTTGAGAGGTGTAAACTGAATATCAAAGATGTTAACTTGTTTAAGAGACTTATCTACCTGACCAATAAAGCAGAAACCACATATATAGCTCTATCTTTTCACCAATTTTGACACTTTCCATGAGTTCAGAGTTGTCTTATATCAGAAAACAAACAAAAACAGCCTGCTTTTTTCACATAATTTAGCTGTAAATATGTCTGAGACTATTAGTGCCAGTCAAAAAGTGGAGATGGGGCCACAGTGGAAAACACCATTTCCAACCAGCCCAGAGTTTACAAATTCAGTCACTGAAGTACAGAGAAATGGTCAGGTGTGACGCGTACTGTCAAGAGTGGAGTTTCAGAAAGGTAAGTATTTCAACATTCCTAGGGCACTGTGGTAAAGACATTTTCCAACAGTGGGAAAGGGTTCATTGACAAACACTAGGCTGAGACAAGGTGAGTCTGAGCCAAAGTATGCATGTGCACAGTCAGGGATAGGAAGAAACCAATTGTCCTGATGGTTTAAAAACTCTGTTAGGTTTCAAGGCTCTCACAGGTAGAAATGGAAATTTTATGACCACCCAGGTACAGAACTAGGAAGAAGGGTGGCTGAGAGTTTAATTTGGTGCTCCCTCATCAGAAAGTTGACACACTTTCTTAACACTACAACCCTGCCTTAAGATTTGCCTACTATGTGGGCTGCTTGGTAAAAACACATGAGTAGCCATCACAAGAAACATTCCAAAGCTGAGGGAGAATTTCTCTGTGTCAGAGCTTAACGTTTGTATGGGCAGGTGCCAAAAGATGAGGGGCCTATTAAAAAGATGAATTCATCAAAAAATGTTTGGATGTAAATTACAAAGTAAAAGCAAAACAAAAACAAACAAAGCAACAATAACAAAAAACCCCATCAATCTTTAGTTCTTTTGCCTTGATAAACTCTATTTAACTCAAAGCATACTGTGAAAGATTAATTAGAACCACTTTGAACCACTTCAGTCCCAAGGAATGTTGTCTGTTTTACCAAAATTCTAGATCACTACTGCAGACCTGAAATCCAAGCACTGCAGTGTAGCTATGTGAACAGCAATAAATACAGCCACAGGTCTCACATGTGAGATGATGCCACTCTGCTGCTATTGAAAAAAATTCATCTCTGCCGGCAAAGCACACATCACTGATCAAGGAAATGCAGTAAAATTCCATGAAGATGCCTATGTATTCTAAAACTAAAGTAGAAGTGTTTCTACAAATGTATAGCCTAAGTCTGTGTGAGTTTCCTTGTCAGAAATTCTATACATGTTAGAATCATGCTGGAATGTGCTTCACTTATTTAAAACCCAACCAACCAAGGTTCAGATTAATTATTTTGCAAGAAATGATTCTCCTATAGTAATTCCTGAAAAGTGGTCCTTATTTCTCAAGGTCACAGCAAACAATGAATTTTTAGAAAATTTCTCAGATGTTATGCTTAGAATTAATTAGTCCTTTATATATTCCAATGATCCAGGCTTTTACTTTGTTACTAGATTTGTCTAATGTGACATGTTAAACATGTTTCTGATCTTGTCTACTTTCTGTATGATAAATCTCTGAAAACTGTAAGTGACTGTTTAACTTTCTCTCCCATGGAATCGTGTGCTAAGACTGCTTTTGTTTGACTATAGATTCTTTTTGTCTTAAAGATCTAATTTTATGACCTCTGGGTATATACTCAAAGAAAAGGAAACCATGATTTGGAAAGGGAACAAGTGAGGAGGTACATTTAGAGGAATTGGATAGAGGAGAGGGAAGGGGGAAGTGATGCAATTACTTTTTAATTCAAAAAATTTAATTGGTTATGTAAACTTTGTTGTATAATGAAACATGTAATCACTGCTTTTTATTATATTGTTTTGTTAAGGGTATCATATCACCTTGAATAATAAGCTGCATGGTGACTATGTAAACTTTATTAGACTATGTAATCTTATTTATTTATTAAACCAGGCAATACCTAGTTACTTTAGCAGAAACCTGAGCAAGGCACTAAAATGTGTGCAGGTATGAGATAGGAGAGTTTGAAAGGCAAAGTGAAAAGTGAAAAGGGGTCTAGGATAAGAATTTAACATGGCAGGTTTGAGAAACACCACTAAGTTTATTATCCCAAGAGCAGAAAAGGAGGTGAAGAGTGGCCAGGTACAGTTGCAGACATGTTATCAGACCATGTGTCATTTTATCAGATATGGTAAGGGCTTTAAAATTGTATTCTAGTCAAAATAGAAAAGGGATTTTGTGATACTTTGAACATAATTGGCCCCCACAGGCTCGTAGGGAATGGCCCTATTAGGAGGTATGGCTTTGTTGGAGTAGATATTGCCTTGTTGGAGGGAGTGTGTCACAGTGAGGATGGACTTTGAGGTTTCCTATGCTCAAGATGTGATCCAATGTCACAGTCCACTTCCTGTTGCCTTCTGATCAAGATGTAGCAAGCACTATGTCTGTCTGAACATGGTCATGCACCCTGCCATGATGATAATGGGCTGAACCTCTGAACTATAAGCTGCCACCTCAATTAAATGTTTTCCTTTATAAGAGTTTCTGTCATCATGGCATCTCTTCACAATAGAAAACCTAACTAAGACAGTTTTGATGAGGAAAATCATATGTTTTGGTTTAGATGTCAGAAAGCCAACGTTAGCCCAGGCATTAAATTGGAGATTATAGAAGAAATGGATAAACATTGCTGTAATTCATGGGAGGAATACAGATGGCTTAGACAGAGAACTGTGTAAAAGTAGTAAGAAGTGGTCGGAAAGAGGACCTCTGGATCATTGACACCAGCATTACACCAAGCTTTATGACAAAGGTTTTGAACATCTTCAAGCATTGAAACTGAGCTGAGGTGAAGGGTGAAAAGGTAAATTGTGATACCAAATATTATGGGTTTATTTCTTAGGACTTTTTAAAGGTGAGTGGGTTAACAGCTATCACAACTTCTTCTTTGAAGAACGATATGGTTAAGTATTTAGTTGATAATGATTTGTATAATGTTGTGGCAGAGGTAGATCAGAATACTTGATCTCACCACAGTACATGAGGCTATAGGAAGCCTGATAATTCTACTCTGAAATGTCCTGAAGGCCAAGGGAATGGGATATATCAGGGGGTTTCTTGAATACTTTGTGCCATCTTTATATCCAAAAACATGTTATGAAGGTCCATTCCCAACATAGAGTAGATTCAAGTGTCACTAACTTATAAAATTTTCATCTACAAGTGAATTTAAAACCACGAACAGAATAGTTGAGATGGATTCATCAAAAATCTTAAAACTCATGTTGCCTTTTCCCCCAGTAGCAAATGCTAAGCCAACCCTTACAGAAGGCACTACCCCAGTACCTGCAAACTCAGCTACAGCTAACCCATTTAGAAATGTTCTTCTTTCAGTGAAAGTGTAAATGGCACAAACCTATTCATATAGTTCTGTTGTTGACACCTGTCCTGTACCAACAGCATGATTGTATGGGGCTATCTGCCCATGATGTGATCTTTTCCTCAACAGAGTATATGCAATTCATTGTTTCATAGTGCTCATGGTAAAATAAGACCACAAAGAGTAACCTGGAGTGAATTTCTACCTCGAAATGTTGGTCTAAAAGGTAGCACACATCCCAAATAACATTGTTTAGTATCTTATATAAGAGTCTAAGCTGGAAACTTAAATACCAAAGCATATCAAAGTCTACAATAACCAAGAGAGCATGATGCTGACATAAAACATACATGGATCAATGAAACAGAGCATAGAACCCAAAATCGATATTGTATTTACATCCATCTAATTCTTCAAAAGGAACCAAGAGCATGCGTTGAAGAATGGTCTCTCCTTTGAACAAATGATGCTTGGGGAACTAGATTTCCATATGGAGATCAATGAAGTCAATCTTCTATCTCACACCATATTTAAAAAATCAACTCAAAGCAGAACAAACACTTACTGTAAAATGTTAAGCAATGAAACAGTTAAAGAAAAGGGAAAAATATTTCAGAGTGTTGATCTAAGCTAAACTTGGGTGATATGATTCCAAAAAATTGGTAGCAAAACAAAAATGCATTTATTATATTGTATCCAGTGAAAATGATACACATGTATGAAAGATGATATAGATAGCCAGATTATATACATACATATTCAAAGAGTGAACAGATCACAAAATAGAAGAAAATTTTTACACACTGTATATTTGACAAGGAGTTTATATCCAGTCTATAACAGACATTCAAATGACTCAACAACAAAGGATATTAAATTAACAATATGACTAGAAAATGAGTCAATGATCTGAATAGATATTTCTCAAAAGTACACAGTAAATACAAACAGCTGGGAAGTGTCTGAGAAAATGTTGAATATCACAGTGAAAGTCACCTCAAAACCTTAGTGAGATATTAGCATGCCACAACTACATTGTTATTCCTTAAAGGACAAAATAAACCAGTGGTGCTAAAGATGCAGAGAAACTACCACACACCATGGATAGGAATGTAGCTGCACACTTCCTCATGGACTGTTGGCAGGAATGTAGCTCTGTGCACTTATTAGAGAAAGCAGTGTAGATGTTGTCCAAAACCTGGAAATAGGACTCATCATCCAGTAATTCTAGTACATGATACCCATCCAAAAGAAAGTAAATCTTTACTGAAAAATATCAGTGTCTGTATTTCAACAATATCTCAGAGTTATTTTGATTTGCATTTCCCTGATGATTAGGGATGTTGAGCAATTCCTTAAATGTTTTTCAGCCATTTGAGTTTCCTCTGTTGAGAATTCTCTGTTTAGTTCTATAGCCCATTTCTTAATTGCACTGTTGGCCATTTTGATGTCTAATTTCTTGAGTTCCTTATATATTCTGGATATCAGTCCTCTATCAGATATGGGGTTGGTGAAGACCTTTTCCCATTCTGTAGGTTGTCGCTTTGCCTTGTTGACCTTTGCTCTACAAAAGCTTCTCAGTTTCAAGAGGTCCCATTGATTGATTGTTTCTCTCAGTGTCTGAGCTACTGGTGTTATATTTAAGAAGTGATCTCCTATGCCAATGCGTTCAAGACTACTTCCTACTTTCTCTTCTAGCAGGTTCAGAGTAGCTGGATTTATGTTGAGGTCTTTGAACCACTTGGACTTAAGTTTTGTGCACGGTGATAGATATGGATCTATTTGCAGCCTTCTACACATTGATATCCAGTTATGCCAGCACCATTTGCTGAAGATGCTTTCTTTTTTCCATTGTACACTTTTGGCTACTTTGTCAAAAATTATATGTTCATAGGTGTGCAGATTAATGTCAGGGTCTTCAATTCGATTTCATTGGTCCACATGTCAGTTTTTATGCCAGTACCAAGCTGTTTTTATTACTGTAGCTCTATAGTAGAGCTTGAAGTCAGGGATCATGATGCCTCCAGAGGTTGTTTTATTGTATAGGATTCTTTTGGCTATCTTGGGTTTTTTGTTTTTCCATATGAAGTTGAGTATTATTCTTTCCAGGTCTGTGAAGAATTGTGTTGATATTTTGATGGGGATTGCATTGAATCTGTAGATTGCTTTTGGTAAAATTGCCATTTTTACTATGTTAGTCCTGCCTATCCATGAGCATGGGAGATCTTTCCATTTTCTGACATCATCTTCAATTTCTTTTTTCAAGGGCTTAAAGTTCGAGTCATATAGGTCCTTAACTTGCTTGGTTAGTGTTACCCCAAAGTATTTTATGTCATTTGTGGCTATTGTAAGAGTGATGTATCTCTGATTTCCTTCTCAGCCTGTTTGTCAATTGTATATAGGAGGGCTACTGATTTTTTTGAGTTGATCTTGTATCCTGCTATGTTGCTGAAGGTGTTTATAAGCTGTATCAGTTCCTTGGTGGAGTCTTTGGGGTCACTCAAGTATACTATCATGTCATCTGCAAATAGGGAAAGCTTGACTTCTTCCTTTCCAATTTGTAACCCCTTAATCTCCTTATGTTGTCTTATTGCTCTGGCTAGAACTTCAAGTACTATATTGAATAAGTATGGGGAGAGCGGACAGCCCTTCCTCGTTCCTGATTTTAGTGGAATTGCTTTGAGTTTCTCTCCATTTAATTTGATGTTAGCTGTTGGCTTGCTGTAAATTGCCTTTATTATGTTTAGGTATGTTCCCTGTATTCCTGATCCCTCCAAGACCTTTACCATGAAGGGGTGTTGGATTTTGTCAAATGTCTTTTCTGCATCTAGTGAGATGATCATGTGGTTTTTTTCTTTGAGTTAGTTTATATGGTGCATTACATTGACAGACTTTTGTATGTTGAACCACCCTTGCATCCCTGGGATGAAGCCTACTTGATCATGGTGGATAATTGTTTTGATGTGTTCTTGGAGTCTATTTGCCAGTATTTTATTGAGTATTTTTGCATCAATGTTCATGAGGGAGATCAGTCTGTAGTTATCTTTCTTTGTTGTATCCATGTTTGGTTTAGAAATCAGGGTAATTGTAGCCTCATAGAAGGAGTTTGGTAATCCTTCTGTTTCTATTGTGTGGAACAATTTAGAGAGTATTAGTATTAACTCTTCTTTAAAGATGTGGTAGAATTCTGCGCTGAAACCATCTGGTCCTGGGCTTTTTTTGTTTGGGAGACTTTAATGACTATTTCTATTTCTTTAGGGGTTATTGGACTATTTAAATAGTTTATCTGGTCTTGATTTAACTTAGATATGTGGTACCTATCCAGAAAATTATCCATTTCTTTTAGATTTTCCAGTTTTGTGGAGTAGAGGTTTTTGAAGTATGACCTGATGATTCTCTGGATTTCCTCAATGTCTGTTGTTATGTCCCCCTTTTCATTTCTGACTTTGTTAATTTGGATGCTCTCTCTCTGTCTTTTGGTTAGTTTGGATAAGGGCTTGTCTATCTTGTTGATTTTCTCAAAGAACCAACTCGTTGTTTCATTAATTTTTTGTGTTGTTCTCTTTGTTTATATTTTATTGATTTCAGCTCTCACTTTGATAATTTCCTGGTGTCTATTCTTCCTGGGAGACTTTGCTTCTTCTTCTTCTAGAGCTTTCAGGTGTGCTGTTAAGTCACTGGTGTGAGATTTCTCCAATTTCTTTATGTGGGCATTTAGTGCTCTGAATTTCCCTCTTAGCACTGCTTTCATAGTGTCCCATAAGTTTGGTTATGTGGTGTCTTCATTTTCATTGATCTCCAGGAAGTCTTTAATTTATTTCTTTCTTCCTTTCTTTCTTTCTTAACCCATTGGTGATTCAGTTGAGCATTATTCAGTTTCCATGAGATTGTAGGTTTTCTGTAGTTTTTGTTGTTGTTGAAATCTAACTTTAGACCATGGTGATCTGATAGAACACAGGAGGTTATTCCAATTGTTTTGTATCTGTTGAGATTTGCTTTGTGGCCAAGTATGTGGTCGATTTTTGAGAAGGTTCCATGGGGTGCTGAGAAGAAGGTATATTCTTTTTTGTTAGGATGGAATGTTCTGTAGATATCGATTAAGTCCATTTGAGTCATGACATCAGTTAAGTCCTTTATTTCTCTGTTAAGTTTCAATTTGGGAGATCTGTCCAGTAGTGAAAGTGGGGTGTTGAAGTCTCCCACTATTAATGTATGGGGTTTTATATGTGGTTTAAGCTTTAGTAATGTTTCTTTTACATATGTGGGTGCCCTTGTGTTTGGGGCAAAATGTTCAGAATTGAGACTTCATCTTTGTGGATCTTTCCTGTGATGAGTATGTAATGCCCTTCTTGATCTCTTTTGATTGATTTTAGTTTGAAGTCTATTTTGCTGGATATCAGGATGGCTACACCCGCTTGTTTCTTAAGACCGTTTGATTGGAAAGTCTTTTCCCAGCCTTTTATTCTTAGGTAGTGTATATCTTTGAATTTGATATGTGTTTCTTGTATGCAGCAGAAAGATGGGTCCTGCTTTCGTATCCATTCTATAAACCTATGTCTTTTTATAGGTGAATTAAGTCCATTGATATTGAGGGATATTAATGACCAGTGATTGTTCATTCCTGTTATTTTTTGGTGGTAGTGTGTGTATACTTCTCTTTTTTGGGGTTTACTGCTGTGGCTTTATCTGTTGCCTGTGTTTTTGAGGGTGTATCTGACTTCCTTAGGTTGGAATTTTCCTTCTAGTGCTTTCTGTAGGGCTGGGTTTGTGGATAAGTATTGTTTAAATCTGGCTTTGTCATGGAATGTCTTGTTCACTCCATCTATGATGACTGAAAGTTTTGCTGGGTATATTAGTCTAGGCTGGAATCCATGATCTCTTAGTGTCTGCATTATATTTGTCCAGGTCCTATTGGCTTTCAAAGTCTCCATTGAGAAATTCGGTGTTATTCTGATGGGTTTGCCTTTATAAGTCACTTGGCCTTTTTCCTTATCTGCTCTTAATATTCTTTTTTTATTCTGTAGGTTTAGTTGTTTAATTATTATGTGGCGAGGGGACTTTTTTGGGGGGTCTAGTCTGTTTGGTGTTCTATAGGATTCTTGTATCTTCATAGGCATTTCCTTCTTTAAGTTGGGAAAGTTTTCTTTTATGATCTTGTTTAATATATTTTCTATGCCTTTGAGTTGGTATTCTTCTCCTTCTTCTATCCCTATTATTCATAGGTTTGGTCTTTTCATGGTGTCCCAGATTTCTTGGACATTTTGGGTCATGACTTTGTTGGCTTTAGTGTTTTCTTTGACTGATGAATCTATTTTTTTTCTACCGCATCTTCAACGCCAGAGATCCTCACTTCCATCTCTTGCATTCTGTTGGTTATACTTGCATCTGAAGTTCTCGATCATTTACTCAGATTTTCTATTTCCAACATTCCCTCTGTTTGTGTCTTCTTCATTTTTTCTATTTCCCTTTTCAGGTCTTGGACTGTTGCATTCATCTGTTTCATTGCTTTTTCATGATTTTCTTTCAGGGCTTTATTGTTTTCTTCCAGGGCTTTATTGTTTTCTTCTACTTTATTTGTCCTTTCCTCTAGTTTTTTATAGCATTCTTCCCATTTTTTGTTTGTCTTTTCCTCTATATAAGCCTCTACCTTCTTCATAATGTTATTCATAAGGCTGTTTTCTTCTGTTTCTTCCAATTTTTGATATTCAGGTCTAGATGTTGGAGGAGGGCTAAGTTCTGGTGATGCTCTATTGCTCTTCATTTTGTTGTATATACTTCTGCCTTGACACCTGCCCTTCTCCTTGTGGTTTGTTCTTGGTCTTATCAGCACACTTGGTCCAGACAGAGCTGACAGATTCAGGAAGTCTCTCTCTCTTGTCCAGATGGGAGCTCTCTTGTCCAGATGGGAAGTCCGGGCAGGATGGGAGCTCTTGTCCAAACAGGAAGTCCGGGGCAGGATGGGAGCTGGGGGCTGGTCTCTAAGTCTCAGGAAGTGGCTGGGTACTGTGGGATGGTCTTTATGTCAAATGTGTTGCTGATTGGTCAATAAATAAATCACTGATTGGCCCGTGGCCAGGCAGGAAGTATAGGCGGGACAAGGAGGAGAATAGAGCTGGGAAGTGGAAGGCTGAGGGAAGAGACACTGCCAGCCGCCATCAGGATAAGGAAGATGTAAAGTACCGGTAAGCCACAAGCCACGTGGCAAAGTATAGATTAATAGAAATGGATTAATTTAAGCTGTAAGAACAGTTAACAAGAAGCCTGCCACGGCCATACAGTTTGTAACCAATATAAGTCTCTGTGTTTACTTGATCGGGTTTGAGCGGCTTGGGACTGGCGGGTGAGAGAGATTTGCCCTGACTGTGGGCCAGGCAGGAAAACTCTAGCAACAGCTGGGGTCTCCGGCAGATGGGCGTGGGGGCAGGGTTTGGAGACTGCAGGCTCTGCCAGGGGTCTTGGAGAAGGGGAACCTTCCTAGTATTGCTAAAAGGGAACCTGCCTGGTGGTCAGAACCTGGGGCCAAGTTGGGCAGATCTTCCCCAGAGTAGCTGGTGCCCAGGGATGGGGTCTAGGCTGAGCTCAGGCACTCACCTCTTGTCCAGAAGGGAAGTCCGGGGCTATTTCAACAATATTTGCAATGATAAAAGTATGGAATTCACCTCATTGTCCACTAATGGAAGAATGGATAAAGGAAATGTGGTACATTTACACAAGAGAAGGAAGTATTTTTACAATCCTAGCATAGTGAAATGGTAACTGTTTGAAGTAATATACTTGATGATTAACCCTCATAAAATCATTATACATTGTATAGATTTTCTGAGATGCCTCACTATACCTCATAAATATGCACAATTAAAAAATACAGTATGAGCTGAATGAGGTTAGTACACACCTTTATCTTAGATACTTGGGATACCTAATAAGATCAAGAGGGTGACTCCAAACTAACTTTGAATATATGTTTACTTTGGGAAAAATAGTAGGGCCAGGGTATATAGTTCTTGGTGAAGAGCTTGACTAGCACACATGAGGCTCTAGGTTGCCACAAAAATAAAAACACATGTATTTCATAATCAACTTCATGTATCAATATAGCATGAAATAGAAGATCTTACTTTTCATATAACATTAAAAATTGTAAATTAATGTGTGCCAGAATTTGATGGGGAAATGTCTTTTTGTATGCTGTGAAGATATGTTGCTCTGATTGGTTGATAAATAAAGCTGTTTGGCCAATGGTGATGCAGAATAGGGTTAGGCAGGACATTTTAACTAGAGAAGAAGAAGGAGAAAGGCAGAATGGAGGAGATGCTGCCAGCTGCCACCATGAGAAGGAAGATGTAAAGATACCAGTAAGCCACGAGCTACGTGGCAAAGTATGGATTTATAGAAATGGGTTAATTTAAGATGTAAGATCTAGCTAGCAAGAAGCCTGAGCCAGTAGGCCATACAGCTCATAATTAATATAAGCCTCTGTGTGTGCATTTGGGTCTGAGTGGCTGCGGGACTGTGAGGCCTTGGGAGCCAGGAGGGCACAGGAAAACTTTCAGTTTCAAGAATTACCTAGGGATCTTTGCTTCTATCACATGGAGAATTATAAGAATAGAAAAGAATAGAAGAATTCAGAATCAAGAAATGGGGTGATATTTTGTTCTGATCACAGCTTTGAATATTTGAATTGGTACCATACCTCAGCAAATTCTACCATAAGATTTCTCAATTGTTTTATTTGGTAGACATTTCTATGTCACAAATTATCCCTAAACATTGCATTTTAAAGTAGAAAAAAGGTGTTATTTTTACATTTTATGAGAGTCAAGAATGTAGGAGCAGATTAAATGGAAAGTCTCTCCTGGGATCTCTCATAATGAAGACAAGATGTTAGTTGGGAAGAACAGTAGCTAAAGAATGAAATGGGAACAGAGGATTCTTCCCATGATGAACACATACACACACACACACACATACAAACACACACACACACCACACACACACACACACACACACACACACACACACACACACACACACACATATATATATATATTATCCAGAAGCCTCAGATCTTCATTAACTTATGTGGAGGGCTCAGATCTTCACACCATAGACTCTACACCATGCTGCTTGAGGACCTTCAACGCACATCAGAGAGATCTCTTTGACTATTGCATAATCTGAGAGAAGAAGTGAAAAGTTACAGAGTCCTTTATAATTTATCCCCAGAAGTTAGTACCATCATTTTACTACAATTTGTTGGTCACACAGACCAACCAACATATAATATGGGAGGGAACAGTATAAAGGTCTGATTACCAAGAGGTGGATAGCATTAAAACCATTTCTAGGCTAACTAGTACAGATAGATGAATACAAATATACACCTTTTAAATATTTTTCCTAAATTGCTTGAATTTTGTTTTCCACCACTGGCAAGCAAAATGCTGTCTAACCTAATATGTACCAATTAACCTATATATACTTACCAATCAAGAAGCTTAGCAACCAATTAATTAGCAACAACAACAAAAAAACCTGTTCTTTTTTTTTTACTCTTTTGTTTATTAAGAGATTTTCTATTCATTTTGCATACCAACCACAGATTCCTCTGTCCTCCCTCCTCCCAGCCCCTAGCCTTCCCCCTCACCCACCCCCCATTCCCACCTCCTCCAAGGCAAGGTCTCCCATGGGGAGTCAACAGAGCCGGGTATATTCCGTTGAGGCAGGTTTAATCCCCTCCTCCCTGCACCAAGGCTGTGCAAAGTGTCTCACCATAGGCACTAGGCTGCAAAAAGCTGGCTCATGTACTAGGGACAGGTCCTGATCCCACTGCCTGGGTCTTGAGAAAGATTGATTCCCGATTTTCTGAGAAATTGCCATACTGATTTCCACAGTGGGTGTACAAGTTTGCATTCCCACCAACAATGTAGGAGTGTTCCCCTTGCTCTACATCCTCTCCAACATAAGCTGTCTTCAGTGTTTTTTATCTTAGCCATTCTGACAGGTGTAAGATGGTATCTCAGAGTTGTTTTGATTTGCATTTCTCTAATGACTAAGGATGTTGAGCAATTCCTTAAATGTCTTTCGGCCATTTGAGATTCTTCTGTTGAGAATTCTCTGTTTACCTCTATAGTCTATTTTTTTAATTTTACTGTTAAGTATTTTGATACCTAGTTTGAGTTTTTTAAATATTTTTATTTTATAATTAACTTAATTTCACATATCAGCCATGGATCCCCATCCTCCCTCCTCCTACAACCCCTAGCCCTTCTCCCCAATCCACACCCCAGTCCTAACTCCTCCAAGGCAAGGTCTCCCCAGGTGAGTCAGTCCAGCCTAGCAGACTCAGCCAAGGCAGGTCCAGTCCCCTCCTCCCTACACCAAGGCTGAGCAGTGTCTCAGCATAAGCCCCAGGCTCCAAAAAGCCAGCCCATGCACCAAGGACAGATCCCAGCTTTACTGCCTGGGGGCCTCCCAAACAGTTCAAGCTAATCAACTGTCTCACTTATCCAGAGGGCCTGGTCTAGTTCCATGGGGGCTCCTCAGCAATTGGTTCATAATTCATATGTTTCCACTAGTTTGGCTATTTGTCCCTGTGTTTTTTCCAATCATGGTTTCAATATCTCTCGATCACACAATCCCTCCTCTCTCTCGCCAATTGGACTCCCAGAGCTCCACCTGGGGCTCGGCCGTGGATCTCTGCATCTGCTTCCATCGGACACTGGATGAGAGTTCTATCATGACAGCCAGGCTTTCCGGACATCCGATTACCAGAGCAGGTCAGCTTAGGCACTCTCTTGACCATTGCCAGTAGTCTACAGTGGAGGTATCTTTGTGGATTTCTGAGGACGTCTCTAGCACTCTGCTTCATATTCTGGAGATCAGCCCTCTGTCAGATGTGGGGTTGGTGAAGATCTTTTCCCATTCTGTAGGCTGTCGTTTTGTCTTATTGACCATGTCATTTGCCCTACAAAAGCTTCTCAATTTCAAGAGATCCCATTTATTAATCGTTGCTCTTAGTGTCTGTGCTGCTGGTGTTATATTTAGGAAGTGGGCTCCTGTGCCAATGCCTTCTGGACTACTTCCTACTTTCTCTTCTATCAGGTCCAGAGTAACTGGATTTATGTTGAGGTCTTTGATCCACTTGTACTTAAGCTTTGTACGTGGTGACAGATATGGATCTATTTGCAATCTTCTACATGTCCCTGTTCTTAAATGTGATTGTTAAAATTAAAGGCCATAGAGAGTATGTTTGAAGGAAATAAATATACTGAAATGTGACACTGGGCAAGTCATAGACTTTCTGATGTCCATTTCAATACAAAACAAAATGACAATAACAAAAAACCCACATCTGGACCATGTTTCCTGCCACTGTTAGGAACAAGTAAGCAATGCTGGCATCATCTTTAAATCATAAACATAAAGTACAAAATCTTCTTATATGTGCTTTTCTAGGCATTGATTATAATCATAATAATGAGACTACATAGGACAGGCTTAGCTTTCAGCATTTTTCTTTTTTTTTTTTTTTTTTTTTTTTTATTAATTTATTTTGCAATACAATTCAGTTCTACATATCAGCCACGGATTCCCTTGTTCTCCCCCCCTCCCGTCCCCCTCACCTTCCCCCCAACCCCCCCCATTCCCATCTCCTCCAGGGCAAAGCCTTCCCCACAGACTGAGGTCAACCTGGTAGACTCAGTCCAGGTAGGTCTAGTCCCCTCCTCCCAGGCCGAGCCAAACAATCCTGCATAGGCCCCAGGTTTCAAACAGCCAACTCATGCAATGAGCACAAGATCTGGTCCCACTGCCTGGGTGCCTCCCAAACAGATCAAGCCAATCAATTGTCTCATCCATTCAGAGGGCCTGATCCAGTGGGGACCCCTCAGCCATTGGTTCATAGTTCATGTGTTTCCATTCATTTGGCTATTTGTCCCTGTGCTTTATCCAACCTTGGTCTCAACAATTCTCGCTCATATAAACCCTCCTCATTCTCGCTAATTGGACTCCCAGAGATCCACCCGGGGCCTAGTCATGGATCTCTGCATCCAGATCCCTCAGTAGTTGGATGAGGTTTCTAGCACAACAATTAGGGTGTTTGGCCATCCCATCACCAGAGTAGGTCAGTTCAGGCTGTCTCTCGACCATTGCCAGCAGTCTGTTGTGTGGGTATCTTTGTGGATTTCTGTGGGCCTCTCTAGCACTTTGCTTCTTCCTATTCTCATGTGGTCTTTATTTACCATGGTCTCCTATTCCTTGTTCTCCCTCTCTGTTGTTGATCCAGCTGGGATCTCCCGCTCCCCCAAGCTCTCTTTCCCTCAACCCTCGCCTTTCATTACCCCCACTCATGTCCAGGCTGTTCATGTAGATCTCATTCCATTTCTCTGTCATTGGGTGATCCCTGTGTCTTTCTTGGGGTCCTGTTTTCCAGGTAGCCTCCCTGGTGATGTGAGTAGCAGACAAGTCATCCTTGTTTCATGTCTAGTATCCTGCTATGAGTGAGTACATACCATGTTTGTCTTTCTGAGTCTGGGTTACCTCACTCAGGATGATTTTTTCTAGATCCATCCATTTGTCTGCAAACCTCATGATGCCATTGTTTTTCTCTGCTGAGTAGTATTCCATTGTGTATATGTACCACATTTTGTTTATCCATTCTTCAGTTGAAGGGCATCTGGGTTGTTTCCATGTTCTGGCTATTACAAAAAATGCTGATATGAACATAACTGAACAAGTGCTCTTATGGTGTGGTTGAGCATTTCTTGGGTATATGCCCAAGAGTGGTATAGCTGGATCTTGGGGGAGATTGATTCCCAATTTTCTAAGAAAGCGCCATATTGATTTCCAAAGTGGTTGTACAAGCTTGCATTCCCACCAGCAGTGGAGGAGAGTTCCCCTAGCTCCACATCCTCTCCAGCATAAGGTGTCTTCAGTGTTTTTGATCTTAGCCATTCTGACAGGCGTAAGGTGGTATCTCAGAGTTGTTTTGATTTGCATTTCCCTGATGATTAGGGATGTTGAGCAGTTCCTTAAATGTCTTTCGGCCATTTGAGTTTCCTCTGTTGAGAATTCTCTGTTTAGTTCTATAGCCCATTTCTTAATTGGACTGTTGGGCATTTTGATGTCTAATTTCTTGAATTCCCTATATATTCTGGATATCAGTCCTCTGTCAGATGTGGGGTTGGTGAAGATCTTTTCCCATTCTGTAGGCTGTCGCTTTGCCTTGTTGACCGTATCCTTTGCTCTACAAAAGCTTCTCAGTTTCAAGAGGTCCCATTGATTGATTGTTTGTCTCAGAGTCTGTGCTACTGGTGTTCTATTTAGGAAGTAGTCTCCTATGCCAATGCGTTCAAGACTACTTCCTACTTTCTCTTCTAGCAGGTTCAGAGTAGCTGGATTTATGTTGAGGTCCTTGATCCACTTGGACTTAAGTTTTGTGCACGGTGATAGATATGGATCTATTTGCAGCCTTCTACATGTTGATATCCAGTTTTGCCAGCACCATTTGTTGAAGATGCTTTCTTTTTTCCATTGTGCGCTTTTGGCTTCTTTGTCAAAAATTATATGTTCATAGGTGTGCGGATTAATGTCAGGGTCTTCAATTCGATTCCATTGGTCCACATGTCGGTTTTTATGCCAGTACCAAGCTGTTTTTATTACTGTAGCTCTATAGTAGAGCTTGAAGTCAGGGATCGTGATGCCTCCAGAAGTTGTGTTATTGTACAGGATTCCTTTGGCTATCCTGGGTTTTTTGTTTTTCCATATGAAGTTGAGTATTATTTTTTCCAGGTCTGTGAAGAATTGTGTTGGTATTTTGATGGGGATTGCATTGAATCTGTAGATTGCTTTTGGTAAGATTGCCATTTTTACTATGTTAGTCCTGCCTATCCATGAGCATGGGAGATCTTTCCATTTTCTGACATCTTCTTCAATTTCTTTTTTCAGGGACTTAAAGTTCTTGTCATATAGGTCCTTCACTTGCTTGGTTAGTGTTACCCCAAGGTATTTTATGTCGTTTGTGGCTATAGTAAAGGGTGATGTATCTCTGATTTCCTTCTCCGCTTCTTTGTCCATTGTATATAGGAGGGCTACTGATTTTTTTGAGTTGATCTTGTATCCTGCTATGTTGCTGAAGGTGTTTATAAGCTGTATCAGTTCCTTGGTGGAATCTTTGGGGTCGCTCAAGTATACTATCATGTCATCTGCAAATAGGGAAAGCTTGACTTCTTCCTTTCCAATTTGTATCCCCTTAATCTCCTTATGTTGTCTTATTGCTCTGGCTAGAACTTCAAGTACTATATTGAATAAGTATGGGGAGAGTGGACAGCCTTGCCTCGTTCCTGATTTTAGTGGAATTGCTTTGAGTTTCTCTCCATTTAATTTGATGTTGGCTGTTGGCTTGCTGTAAATTGCCTTTATTATGTTTAGGTATGTTCCCTGTATTCCTGATCGCTCCAATACCTTTATCATGAAGGGGTGTTGGATTTTGTCAAATGCCTTTTCTGCATCCAGTGAGATGATCATATGGTTTTTTTCTTTGAGTTTGTTTATATGGTGTATTACATTGACGGACTTTCGTATGTTGAACCACCCTTGCATCCCTGGAATGAATCCTACTTGATCATGGTGGATAATTGTTTTGATGTGTTCTTGGAGTCTGTTTGCCAGTATTTTATTGAGTATTTTTGCATCAATGTTCATGAGGGAGATCGGTCTGTAGTTCTCTTTCTTTGTTGTATCCTTGTTTGGTTTAGGAATTAGGGTAATTGTAGCCTCGTAGAAGGAGTTTGGTAATGTTCCTTCTGTTTCTATTGTGTGGAACAATTTAGAGAGTATTGGTATTAACTCTTCTTTGAAGATCTGGTAGAATTCTGCGCTGAAACCATCTGGTCCTGGGCTTTTTTTGGTTGGGAGACTTTTAATGACTGTTTCTATTTCGTTAGGGGTTATTGGACTATTTAAATAGTTTATCTGGTCTTGATTTAACTTAGGTATGTGGTACCTATCCAGAAAGTTATCCATTTCTTTTAGGTTTTCCAGTTTTGTCGAATAGAGGTTTTTGAAGTTTGACCTGATGATTCTCTGGATTTCCTCAATGTCTGTTGTTATGTCCCCCTTTTCATTTCTGATTTTGTTGATTTGGATGCTCTCTCTCTGTCTTTTGGTTAGTTTGGATAAGGGCTTGTCTATCTTGTTGATTTTCTCAAAGAACCAACTCTTTGTTTCATTAATTTTTTGTATTGTTCTCTTTGTTTCTATTTTATTGATTTCAGCTCTCACTTTGATAATTTCCTGGCGTCTATTTTTCCTGGGAGACTGTGCTTCTTCTTGTTCTAGAGCTTTCAGGTATGCTGTTAAGTCTCTAGTGTGAGATTTCTCCAACTTATTTATGTGGGCATTTAGTGCTATGAATTTCCCTCTTAGTACTGCTTTCATAGTGTCCCATAAATTTGGATATGTGGTGTCTTCATTTTCATTGATCTCTAGGAAGTCTTTAATTTCTTTCTTTATTTCTTCCTTAACCCATTGGTGATTCAGTTGGGTATTATTCAGTTTCCATGAGATTGCAGGTTTTCTGTAGTTTTTGTTGTTGTTGAAATCCAACTTTAGACCATGGTGGTCTGATAGAACACAGGAGGTTATTCCAATTGTTTTGTATCTGTTTAGATTTGTTTTGTGGCCAAGTATGTGGTCAATTTTAGAGAAGGTTCCATGGGGTGCTGAGAAGAAGGTATATTCTTTTTTGTTAGGATGGAATGTTCTGTAGATATCGATTAAGTCCATTTGAGTCATGACATCAGTTAAGTCCTTTATTTCTCTGTTAAGTTTCAATTTGGGAGATCTGTCCAGTGGTGAAAGTGGGGTGTTGAGGTCTCCCACTATTAACGTGTGGGGTTTTATATGTGATTTAAGCTTTAGTAATGTTTCTTTTACATATGTGGGTGCCCTTGTGTTTGGGGCATAAATATTCAGAATTGAGACTTCATCTTGGTGGATCTTTCCTGTGATGAGTATGTAATGCCCTTCTTGATCTCTTTTGATTGATTTTCGTTTGAAGTCTATTTTGCTGGATATCAGGATGGCTACACCCGCTTGTTTCTTAAGACCGTTTGATTGGAAAGTCTTTTCCCAGCCTTTTATTTTTAGGTAGTGTCTATCTTTGAATTTGAGATGTGTTTCTTGTATGCAGCAGAAAGATGGGTCCTGCTTTCGTATCCATTCTGTAAGCCTATGTCTTTTTATAGGTGAATTAAGTCCATTGATATTGAGGGAAATTAATGACCAGTGATTGTTCATTCCTGTTATTTTTTGGTGGTGATGTGTGGGTACTTCTATACGTTGGGGTTTACTGCTGTGGCTTTATCTGTTGCCTGTGTTTTCGAGGGTGTATCTGACTTCCTTAGGTTGGAATTTTCCTTCTAGTGCTTTCTGTAGGGCTGGGTTTGTGGATAAGTATTGTTTAAATCTGGCTTTGTCATGGAATGTCTTGTTTACTCCATCTATGGTGATTGAAAGTTTTGCTGGGTATATTAGTCTAGGTTGACATCCATGGTCTCTTAGTGTCTGCATTACATCTGTCCAGGTCTTCTGGCTTTCAAAGTCTCCATTGAGAAATCGGGTGTTATTCTGATGGGTTTGCCTTTATATGTCACTTGGCCTTTTTCCTTTGCTGCTCTTAATATTCTTTCTTTATTCTGTACGTTTAGTTGTTTAACTATTATGTGGCGAGGGGACTTTTTTTGGGGGTCTAGTCTGTTTGGTGTTCTATAAGCTTCTTGTATCTTCATAGGCATTTCCTTCTTTAAGGTGGGAAAGTTTTCTTCTATGATCTTGTTGAATATATTTTCTGTGCCCTTGAGTTGGTATTCTTCTCCTTCTTCGACCCCTATTATTCTTAGGTTTGGTCTTTTCATGGTGTCCCAAATTTCTTGGACATTTTGGTTCATGACTTTGTTGGTTTTAGTGTTTTCTTTGACTGATGAATGTATTTCTTCTACTGTATCTTCAACGCTAGAGATCCTCTCTTCCATCTCTTGCATTCTGTTGATTATACTTGCATCTGAAGTTCCCAATCGTTTTCTCAGATTTTCTATTTCCAGCATTCCCTCTGTTTGTGTCTTCTTCATTTTTTCTATTTCCCTTTTCAGGTCTTGGACTGTTTCCTTCATTTGTTTCATTGATTTTTCTTGATTTTCTCTCAGTATTTTATTGTTTTCTTCCAGGACTTTATTGATTTCTTCTAATTTGTTTGCCCTTTCCTCTAGTTGTTTACAGCGTTCTTCACATTTTTTTGTCTTTTCCTCTACGCAAGCCTCTAGCTTCTTCATGATGTCATTCATAAGGCTGTTTTCTTCTGCTTCTTCCAATTTCTGATGTTCAGGTCTAGGTGTTGGAGGAGGGCTAGGGCCTGGTGATGCTGTATTGCTATTCATTTTGTTGTATATGTTTCTGCCTTGACGTCTGCCCATCTCCTTGTGGTTCGTTCTTGGCCTTATCCGCACACTTGGTTCAGACAGACCAGTGTTCCAAAAGGGAAGTCAGTGTTCCAAAAGGGAAGTCCGGAGCAAGATGGGAGCTGGGGGCCGGCCTCTAAGTCTCAGGAAGAGGCTTGGGGCTCAGGCGGATGGGCGTGGGGGCAGGGCGTGGAGACTGCAGGGTCTGCCAGGGGTCTTGGAGAAGGGGATCCTTCCCGGTGGGGCTAGCAGGGAACCTGCCCGGTGGCCAGAACCTGGGGCCGAGTTGGGCAGGTCTTCCCTGGAGTGGCTGGTGCCCAGGGATGGGGTCTGGGGCAAGGAAGGGTACTCACCAGTATTCCAAAAGGGACGTCCTGAGCAAGATGGGAGCTGGGGGCCGGCCTCTGAGTCTCAGGAAGAGGCTTGGGGCTCAGGCGGATGGGCGTGGGGGCAGGGCGTGGAGACTGCAGGGTCCGCCAGGGGTCTTGGAGAAGGGGATCCTTCCCGGTGGGGCTAGCAGGGAACCTGCCCGGTGGCCAGAACCTGGGGCCGAGTTGGGCAGGTCTTCCCTGGAGTGGCTGGTGCCCAGGGATGGGGTCTGGGGCAAGGAAGGGTACTCACGACTGTTCCAAAAGGGACGTCCGGAGCAAGATGGGAGCTGGGGGCCGGCCTCTAAGTCTCAGGAAGAGGCTTGGGGCTCAGGCGGATGGGCGTGGGGGCAGGGCGTGGAGACTGCAGGGTCTGCCAGGGGTCTTGGAGAAGGGGATCCTTCCCGGTGGGGCTAGCAGGGAACCTGCCCGGTGGCCAGAACCTGGGGCCGAGTTGGGCAGGTCTTCCCTGGAGTGGCTGGTGCCCAGGGATCAGCTTTCAGCATTTTTCAGATGAGGAAATGAAAATTGTATGGGGTAGTGTAGCCTAGCCGGTAGAGTAGCATAGATGTAGAAAAGTGTCTGATCCGTTTGTTTAGCCCTATGTTCCCTGCACTCTTGTTTGGGCATGACTGTACAGCCAAAGGCATTTTCCTCTTTAACAAATGTGCCTTTTTTGATTTCAGCATTATCTGCCCACCAATAACATGACTAACCCCCATTGCCTCCCCACAAAGCCTAACAACCTTCATGAATTTTATTCCAGTTCAAATATTAATTTTAGGGTCTTCAATTATGGGAAAGTGGCACATTAAACTTTCATCTCCATGTTGTCTAAATACCACATTAGACATTTATTTACCCAGAGGAAACTATCAATATGTCACTGAACTAAGGGCAGGAAAATAAATTACTGCTTTATATTATAATGTGCTAGAATTTGGAAGCTTATAATGCTATGATAAGAAGACATGGGAATCGGCAGCAGAAGGCAGGCTGATGTTCTGAAAATCAACTGGATTTTTGCCATGCTCCATTTCTTAGCAAGGATGTGAAATCTGTAGAAGTGAAGCCTACACATCACAGATTCAGAGGACATGGTTTGACAGCTCTTTACTCCCTGACAAAAGCTTTACTAGCACTTTTCAAACATAAATAATGTGTCAATTAAAACTATGCAACATGCGACACAAGGAAATCCCATCTGAAGCCTTGCTGCATTAAATTCTGATGTGCTCAGTGAACTAGATAAATCCACAAATAAAAGTTGCATATTCCCAACCAGTTCTATAGATATGAGCCATGTTATCTTTGCCAGAAGTTAATTGAGTCTGCTTTTGCTTTTTCTTCTCCCCCCCCCCCGACCCAATATCTCAGCTCCCTTTTAATCTTCTCTGTAAATTTCCTTCACTTTCTCCCTAAGAAAGCACTTAGTCTTTTTTTCCTGGTCTTCTATAGTGCTCACATTTTATATAAGCTTTATCATCCCAGGAGAATTTAACTCCTTTCTCACAAAATCACTGAAAATAGAAATGAAACAGACTGTTGATTGCCCTTCTATTTTGGCGACAATAGCAATTTTTTCCCATTAAACAGAAGTGATACAAAGAAGAAAACACATGTACTACCAACCAGGAAAAACAACCTATATCATATTGCACAGAAAATTATATGTAAACATCAAAGCTTTTCACGTTTATATGTAGAAAGGGTGGAAGTCTAAGAAAATTGCAATAGTCTATCAACAAGACATTTTATTTGTTTAAAAGTCTATTGAAGGGCAGAAAAAGCAGAAAAATGTTGATAAAGATGAAATTTAATTCTTTTAAACTGTGTTAGCACCAGACTGTCTAAACTCAAACCTGATTAGTAATGTTTTCTTAAGCTTCAAACCTTCCGTGCATTGTTGTTTTCAGTAACACATGGTGAGGTAAGATAAAGTAGATACCTGGAAAGAAAGGAGAATATGTAGAGAATAGCTTCAGACCAGTGTGATGTAAGAAGTATGTAAGAGGGAGGTGATGTGAAAAACTCTGCTAAGTGTTAAGATGGACATTTCCCCCTTTTGTTGAAAATGCATTTCTTTCTCGTATAATAAATACATTATGGTTAGAATTTACCCTCTCTCTACTCCTCCCAGTACTTTCCACCTCCTTGCCCATCTGGATCCATTCCCTTTCTCTCTCTCATTAGAAATGAATGGGCTTCTAAGAGATAATAATAAAATATAACAAAACAAAATACAATAATACAAAAGAAAAAGCATCACATTGAAGTTGGACAAGGCAAACAACAGAAGGATAAGAGCCCAAGGGAAGGCACTAGAATCAGAGACCCACTCATTAATGAACATGAGAGTCTCATACAAATACTAACCTAAAAGCTATGTATTCATTAATATACATAGATGACCTGACACAGACTCATGCAAGACCTGGGCTTGCTGCTTCAGTCTCTTTGAGTTCATATGAGCTTTGCTCAGTTGATTAAGAAGGACCTGTTCTCCTGGTGTATTCTATCACCACTGACATATTTTTGACATCTCCTCTTCTATGGGGTTCTCTGAGTTCTGAGGGGTGGGATTTAATGGAGTCATCCCATTTAGAGTTTTGTTTTCCAAGGTCTCTCTCTCACTGCACAATGTCTGGCTGTGGGTCTCTGTTTGTTCCCATTGGCTGCAGGAGGAAGCTTCTCTGATGATGCCTGAATAAGGCCATGATCTATGCTTATCTGTGATTAGAGCAGAATATTATTAGGAGTCATTTTATTCACTACTTTTTTATTTGACAAGTAGTATTTGGTTTTACCCTAGGTCTCTGGGCTATCTAGTCTCTGGTTCTTGGTCATCCAAGCAGTGTTAGGTATGCATTCAATCTCATGGAGCGTACCTTGAGAAAAATCAGACATTGGTTGGTAACTCCCACAAGCATTGTACCACAATTGTGCTAGCCTATTTTCCAGCATGAAGCATAGTAGATCAAAGGTTTTGTGGCTAAGTTGATCTACACATTTCACTTTTGGTAGCCTGCTGAGTGTAGCCTTCCTTCTGATCTTATGTCACACTTAAGACCCCTTTTTCTTTTATGGTACCCTTTCTAGTTTTATCACCTATCTCTCTTTCTCTCTCTCTCTCTCTCTCTCTCTCTCTCTCTCTCTCTATATATATATATATATATATATATATATATATATATATATCACTCTCTCACTCTCTCATCTGTGTGTGTGTGCATATGTGTGTGTGTGTGCATGTGAAAACAAAATCCACATATAAAAGAAAACATGGTATTTGTCTTTCTGAGTCTTAAATACTTAACATAATTTCAAGTTTCATCCATTTTCCTGAAAATGCCATGATTTATGTATCTGTGTCATAGTTAGTTATATTTCCAGTTTTTTTTTTTTCAGGAACCTCTCATCGATTTTCACAGAGATTGCTCCAGTTAACATTCCCACAAGTAGTGAAAAGCGTTCCTCTTTCCACACATCCTCTCCAGTACCTTTTCTTTGTTTTACTGGTGGTGACCGTTCTGATTTCAGTGAGATGAAAATTGAAAGGAGTTGTAACTTGTATTTCCTTAATAGCTAAGGATGCTGAACACTTTCTAGAGTGGTTGTTTTCTGTCTATGCTTTTGTTTTAGAACAAGCTATTAAGCCCATTGGCCAAGTTATTGATTAGAACATTTCTACATTTCTGATCTTTCAGAGGGGAGGAAGGGTGTTTAATTTTACAGTTCTTTATATATTACAGATAATAGGTCCTTATATAAAGTGAATTGCCAAAGATGACTCCTGTCCTATAGGCTTTTTTTTTTTTACTCTGCTGATAGTTTACTGGCTGTATAGATTTTTAATTTTGTAGAATTGGATTTGTCTAACTTTATTATTTACTGTAATGTTAGAACTGTTTTTAGTAAATTCTTCCCTGTCTCAAATCTTTAAGTGATTTCCTTATTCTTCTCTATAAATTTTACTATTTCATGTTCTCCTCTACCTATCTATCTATCTATCTATCTATCTATCTATCTATCTATCTATATCTATCTCCTCTTTCTCTCATTCTCATTTTCTCATTTCCATTTTGTTTTTTCAAGATAAGGTTTCTATGTGTAACCCTGGCTGTCATAGAACTTGCTTTGTATACCAGGCTGACCTTGAACCAGATCTTCTTACCTCTGCCTCCCTTCTTCTGGGGTTAAAGAAGTTTGCCACTATGCCCGACTCAAATATCTTTGATATATTTGAAACTGATTATTGTTCAGAATAAGATTGATGGATCTAATTTAATTCTGCATATGGATGTCCAGTTTTTCTAACACCCTAAGTAAAATAGACTGTCTTTTTTTCCAATGCATGTTCTTGACATTCTGTGAAAAAATAGGTGAGTGCAGCTGTGTGGGTTTACTCCTGGGTCTTGTACTCTATTTTCTTGAATTACATGTCAGTTTTTGTGCTAATGTTATACTGTTTCTGTAACTATCACTCTGTATCTCTATACTTTTGTAATGTAATTGGAGATAGGTACTATGTCCCCTCCATGACTCTTCTTTCAACCTATGATAGTTTTGTCTATTAGAGGTTTTTTTCCTTTTCTAAATGAATGTTAGGATTGTATTTTCTAGTTCTGCAAAGAACATAATTAAAATATTGATGGTGTTTGCATTAAATCTGTAGGTCACATTGGTCTACAAATTACTTCTACCAATTCATGGTCAAAGAATGTCTTTCCAAATACTGGTGTCTTCTTCAATTTGTATTTTCAGTATTTTCACTATGAAATACATTTCTTCTGCTTCTTTAATTTATGCTTAAGTGTATTATTTTTGGAAGTTATCATGAATGGGCTATTCCCTTCATTTCTTCCTTAGTAAATTTGTTATTGATACATTCAAAAGTTACTCAGTTTGTGCATTGATTTTTGTATCTTACAACTTTGATGAAAGTATCTGCTTTTAGAGTTTTCTAGTAGAGTCCAGAGAGTTTTTTAAAATACAGGAACATAACATCTACAAATGTAACATGTAGAATTTTTCTTACCTATTTGCAATCTTGTTGCTTCTTTTACCTGTGTTATTCCTCTAAGGAAAATTCTGAGTGCTATATTTAGGAACCCTTGACTTTTTCTTAATTTGAAAGGAAATATTCTTTCTTTTCTCCATTTAGCCTAAAGTATAACATATTATATTGGTAGATTGTCACATGCATTTTGAGCTCACGGAGAAACTGACTCAGGAAGACAGTTATCTACTTCATTCCACACCCAAGTTTGTCTTAAAGTGTCCTTTAAGGCTCTTGTCTGATAATAGGTTGGCTCCCCTAACTATGTCACAGGTTCTGAAGAGAAATCAAAACAGCCTAAGAGTAAAATTATTATGTCTTGAGAATAGCTAGATGGTAAATTAATTCAACAGAGGTTACTAATTTTGCCCCTTGTTATAAATGTGCCTGCAAGTGAGAAAAAGAAGTCAAGTTTCAGCCATAGAAAATCCATTCATGAAGAGAAATCTCAACTGGAGACCCCGGTTGACTCTTCAACTTTCCCAGTGGCTTTATATTGAATGCTGTGAGCAACTGATTTAATGCTGTTATATCTATCCTTTGATGATTGTTCTTTTATTTGAAAGCCTCATTTGAGGGGACACTCGGCTATGCCTATAAAACCAATATCATGTGGCATGTCACATATATTGATTTGCATATATTGAACCAACATCATTTATGCTATATAAGGGGAGACTTCCAGAAATCTAAGGGGAGAAGATACTAGGTGAGAATGTTAACATTTTTCCCAGGTTCACTCCAAGTCCCAGGACTGAAGTCTGGGACTGAGAAGAAAGGGTCTATACTAAAGTTTAAGTTTCTAACCCATAAAGAAAAATATAGTAGTTCCCAATCTTATTGATATCCACATCTCCTTCATTTCTACTTTTTCTCTAAAGACTAGAATCCTCAAAGATAACATTTCATTTTTAAATAAGACCAGAATGGAGGACAATGTCAAGTCCCTCAAGTCATACGAACTTTCACAGCTGATTCTGTAAGAGCATGGTCCTACAAAAAGTAAAGATGATTGCAAATGGGAATGCCAATGTGACCTAGGTAGATTGTAATGTAAACATATATCCCTCCCTTCTCTGTATTACTTTCATTGTTTGATTTAAAGTCATCCAGAAACAGTTTTTCTATCGACAATAATCATGTAATGTATATTTTGGAATTTTTGCAAAGTATACCTGATTTCCTACTTATGCTCATCTCTAGTGGGTAGCCATTCCAGCTTTGATCTGGAAGTTCCAACCCCCATAGAGGCTTCGGTAACTGTCATGCCTACAAGGCGGGGCCAAGAGAGGACCCTGAAGACCCGAGATGTGCCATCCCTCTTGGTTCCTGGACCCTGGACACTGGAGGTAGAGCCAGCAGAGTTCTCCAGAGAACACCGCCAGACTGTGCCACACATTTTCCAGACCCTGTAAACTACCCCTTCACTTATAAGTTACCCCACAAAATAAACCTCCCTTTTAACTATGTGGAGTGGCCTTAATAATTTCACCAATATCTGGAGCCCAACGTGGGGCAAATTACAAAGGCCTGGGTGGCTCCCACCCTCAGCTTCCTCCCTGGCTGGTGGGTACTTGAAGCTGCAGGGTACTGCCTGCAGAGCTCCGTAAAACCAGGAAAAACCTACACGGTTCCATTCCTAAAATGTGCTAATCTGGTCTCAGTTCCACGCAAGTTTAGCCCCCAGACCAAGGAAACCACTGTAAGTGAGGTGTTCCCCCTCCTCCCTGAGTGCCAGCTCCCCAGCCTAGCCTGAGGCTTCCACAGTTTCACCTAGTTAAAATAGACACGGCATTGTCCCCAGCTACAGAGGCACAGAGAGGGCTTGGAGCCGGGCCTGCTGGCAGACCTCCTGTCTGTAGAGGCAGAGAGGTACTTAGAGCGGCCTGGAACTCTCCAGGCCCTGAAGCTCCAGGGAGTCACAGAAAGAACTGCCTACTTTTGTCTATGCTCACTCCACCTCCAGCCAAGGCATTCAACAGGACCTGCTTTGGAGCTATACCAACGCCTCCTGCTGGCTGAAAAGTGCAATTTCACCAATACTCATCTGAATTTAAACAAACTCTTGTGAAAATGATATTTCATAGGAGGGTTGTGAATGTATTTATTCACTTCACATTCCAAAGAAGATATTACCAGAATTTGCGAAGTGTATTTTTATAGCATACACACCCTTTCTTATAGTCCAAGTCTCATCAACAGTTATGAATTACCTAAATTAAAAACAAAGAGTAGAGATGAAAATGGATTATTCTAATTGATGTCTTTAACAGGTAAGTCTTCAGGTTCCTCTGAAAGAATATTTTAGCAGAATGAAAATATTAGAACAATAATACAAGGAAAAATTTTGTCTGAGTTTGTGGTGAGAGCAGTATTAACCTCCAAATCTTCCTTCCAATAGTAGAACATCAATGATGTCATAGGCAAGCTTTAAATCTTACAATTATATCAGTGAAAACTTGAAATTTAAAGGTGTAATTATGTTAACTTTAAAGTGCTGTACATGACTATCTTTATAGCATTTCTCATAAACTTAGAATGACTTTTGCATTTGTGGCTAGCAGAAGGTATTTCAAAACGCATAGACTGGAGGTGGAAAGTCCTTGATAAGCATAGGAGCCTGCTGTGGGATGGTCTGTATGTCAAATGTGTTGCTGATTAGTCAATAAATAAAACACTGATTGGCCATTGGCTAGGCAGGAAGTATAGGCAGGACAAGGAGGAGAATAAAGCTGGGAAGTGGAAGGCTGAGTGAAAGAGACACTGCCAGCCGCCATGATGAGAAACAGCATGTGAAGATGCCGGTAAGCCATGAGCCATGTGGCAAGGTATAGATTAATGGAAATGGATTAATTTAAGCTGTAAGAACAGTTAGCAAGAAGCCTGCCATGGCCATACAGTTTGCAAGCAATATAAGTCTCTGTGTTTACTTGGTCGGGTCTGAGCAGCTGTGGGACTGGTGGGTGAGAGAGATTTGTCCTGACTGTGGGCAAGGCAGGAAAGCTCTAGCTACAGGAGCCCAAGCAGTGGCAGAGCACAGGGATAGTGAGTGAACCACTGGCCTGCTCTACAGGTGTGCCTGGAATGTGTGCGGATAGGAATAGGATATACAAGCACATCATACAAATGTCCACTTTCAGCACCTCTACTGAGTGGAAATAGAATGATGAAATGATAAGTTAACTCACCTGCTACAGCCGAAAAAAGGCACTAGCTCAAATACAGCTTTTTCAGGAGCATCAGTGAGACTGTTATGATATAGATCAAGTACTTTTGAAAATAATTCCCCAAAACAGTGACTTGAAAACACAATGGAAAAAGGGTGAAATTTCTGCTTGTGAAGTAAGACCCCTTTACCAAAAGTGTTTATATTATAACATTCATAGGAGCCATGTGAAACAAAACCCTCGGAGCACAGAATTCAAAATTTAACTGTGAAGCAATTCTGACATGGATTAGACATTAATCCTTAGGAAAATTAGTTGTGTTTCACTTTCATAGTTATTTTGAGCTCCAAGCATGGTGGTACATGCCTTCAAGAGTTTGATTCCAGACTAAGCAACATAACCAGACCCTACCTCTAAAATTATTTGGGGCATATAGAGATGACATAGCACAATAACAATGACTTCTCTTCCAGAACACATGAGCTCAGCTCCTAGAACTTGTGTATTCAGATTTCCACAGGCCTCTGGCTTCTACACTCACCTGCACTTATGTTCACATGTCCACACGCACATGAACACAGACACACAGACACACACACACAGACAGACAGACACACACACACACACTTAAAAATAAAAATAATAAATCTAAATGGTATTTTCAATATTCAATATTGTCTGTGTGTGTGTCTGTGTTTGTATGCATATGGAGGTCATGAGATACCCTGGAGGAGCCAGAGTGACAGGCAGTTATGAGCTGCCTGACGTGAGTTCTGGGAACTGAACTCAGGACCTATGAAAAAATATCAAGCACATTTAATATCTCCAAATATCAAGCACACAGACCCATTTCCAGTCACAAATTGGAGAAAATGTGTTTTATGCTATCAGGTGAAAAGCAGCAAATGCTTCTAAAAGGAAGTGAGGTTTTTAAAAGAAAGCGGACAAAGACTTGACCCAAGCTTATGGTTTTGGTCTTCAACTAACAGAACTTTTCAATATCAGAATGTAAGACAATATTATTTAAAATTTAAATGTTAAATACAGGTCTTAACTGGCTTTTTTTCTTTCTTTTTCTCTCTTTTTAATTTCTGTTTACTTGCTTTGTTTTGACAGAAAGAGGATACCACCAGCAAGTCTTCTATTATTTTGCAATCTTTTCATTATGAAATTGGCAAGCAGTATTACCCAGCTAATGGCAGGGAAAATGGAAATTAACTAGACAATAACATCTTTGAGCTTTTATTTTGGCTGAGATAAATATTTATTGCTTTGTCTTACCTTTTGTTTGTCATGGACATGGTGTAGCTTACTCTATAAACCTGAGCAAGAAGGATTCATTGTCTCTAACACTGGGAAACAGAGCAATCCAAACATATTCATCTTCAAGACCTTCTCCTGCTTACAGACAGTGCTGATAAATGGAAACAAAGCTACACAGAGAACCGTGGAGAATGACTTTTGTATTTTATGTGCAATATTAGAAATAGATTTACTGTGCTAAGTCCCCAAACAGGGCAGCATTTATATGCCTTTATGTCATTCTTTGACAGGTTTTACAATTCATTTCTCTGGATTAGGCAAAGTAGCCAGGATCCTTGTATGATGTATTGTCTTTACATCTCAAACTCTGGACCACATTCATGAAAGGGGAGTATGAATGGGCAGGGAAGATCAACACTTTCTTAAAAAGCTACACAAACAACTCTTCTTCGCTCTACATGTTTTATCAAAGAAAAGAGAGATTCTTTGTGTTAGTGTCATAATCTTTGAACAAATGTCTTTTACCAGATGTGACCTCCTCAGTTGTGATCTCTATCTAGGGGCACATTAAACAATGTGAGGGTTATGGTGTATCCATCCATCTCAGATCTAAGTGCAAATCTCCCTGACTTCTTGTTACTGAAATAAAAAGATAAAACACCTATAATGGAAAATAAGCTTGAGAAAAGATAAAAAGAAAGTCAGTCTGGTATCCTCCATTTTGTTCTGACTGTGACACAGAATAAAGTGTTATAGTGGCTTCAAAATGTTCTCTGCCATGATGGATGTGATGGTTGATCTCAATTGTCTAATTGATGGGATTTTGAATCTTTTCAGAAAAGAAAATCTGAGCATGTCTGTGAAGGAATTTTAATATTATGTGAAAATATCCACCCTGATGTGGAGGCATTATTTGGTGGGCACAGATCTGAGACTGCATAAGTGGAAAAAGCTGTCTTAACCTCTCTGGTTGAGCATCTCTCTGTGCTTTCTGACTGCACATATGGCGTGAGCAGTTGCCCCCACGTGTCTGCTATCCTGATTTCCTCATTATGATGGGCTGTACCCTTAAACTGTGAGCCAAAACAAACCCTCCTTTTCTTCCTTCCTTAAATTGCCTCTCTGGTACTCTGTCACAGTAAAAAGGAAAGCAATATAGAGAACTGGTGCTTAGAAGTAGGGCCTCTGATGTTGTAAACCTTCCCATGAGGTTTGTAGCCTTTGGAACTGGTTTGTAGGAGGAATAGAAGAGTGTGGGACTTTGGGTTACTAGAACCTTAAAATGCTATAAGCAGAGATTAATGGGCTGTTCTATTGGGAGGTAGGAAGAATGGTGAAAAAAAAGTGGACAGTGGATGGCTACTGTATGATGTTTCAGAAGGCAACAAGGATTCTGTTGGGAAATGGACACATACATTAAGGAATAGCTAGAGGATAGGATCTTCAAATTTACATATATGTGCATATATTTCCCTCTATACATATAAACATATGTGGGATGTCCTGTATGCTGTAAAAATATGGTGCTATGTTTGACTGATAAATAAAATGCTGATTTGTCAGTAGCCAGGCAGGAAGTATAGGCAGGACTAGCAGAGAGGAGAATTGGGGGAACAGGAATGCGGAATGGAAGGAGACGCCAGCCTGCAGCCCAGGGAGCAGCATGTAAAGACAGCAGGTAAAGCCACAGAACACGTGGCGACATATAGATTAACAGAAATGGGCTGAGTATGAGTGTAAGAGCTAGACAATGGTAGGTCTGAGCTAATGACCGAGCAGTTTAATTAATATGAGCTTCTGAGTGATTATTTTATAAGTGGTTGTGGGGTCTGTGGGACTGGACAGGACTGGAGAAAACTCCAGCTACAAACATATTTGAGACTTAAGGTATTACCTTACTACATGGCATACTCTGACCTCAAACTCTTCATCCTTTTGAGTGTCATGGTTACAGGTATGCACAACCCTACACACCTCTCAAATTATGTTTCATATATACCTTACACATTTAACCTGAAGCTAATTAAATGAAGTATTCCCAGACAACTGCCTTTTGACTGTGGCATATGATATGAGGTCATATGTAAATTTTCATATGTGTCACAATGTCAGTGCTCAACAGGCTTATTTTGGAATATTCAGATTTCAACTTTCAGATTACTAATGTTTAACCACTATGTTCTCAGTGACACACTATCCACATTATGAGCTCTTAACTTGACCACTCCTGTGTAATCATTTTAAGTCTGTTTTAATTCTCTTATTTTAAGATTCATAATTGTATAAGAGAAAATGGTAGACAAATACAATGAAACATCTATATGAAAGGAAGACATTTTTAATCTATAGAGTCATAGAATAAATATGGATTAATATAGATTCTTGGTAAATTGGAGACTTGCAAAAAGATCAGTGAGAAATGTTGGGGAAGCAGGATGATATCATAAAATAAAATGAAGAAAAGTTATTTTAGGAGTAAAATGCTGCAGAAAAATCACGGAGCAGAATAAAAAGGGATCATTTAACTACCAATTAGGCATGAGTTTGAAAGAGAAATCTTTGCAGTCATCTACCACCTCTGGCACTTGCAGTCTTTATACTTCCTCTTCTGCATGGATACCTGAGCCTGGAGAAAAGGGATTTGATAAGGACATCCCATTCAGGGCTGAGTGTTCCAAAGTTTCCCACTCTCTGCTTCTAGACACAAAAGGACTAGTGCACATATGAACTCATAAACTGTGATAGCACACGTAAGGCCAGCACAGGTTCAAGCCAGCCCAAATCCCAGCCCTTAGAAGGGGAGGTGGGCACAAATTCCCACCCCTAACCAAGAAAGGATTTGCAATTGATACCTAGTGAAAAAGAGAAAAATCAATTTTCTCCAATGGAGTGTCCCTAGATATATATATCAAACATACTCCAAGTCAGACCTCATGCCCAGGAGTAGTTGAAACACAAAATGAACTGCATGTTTCTATTATGTGCTTTTTGTTTTGTTTTAGCATTCTTTCTCTTACTGTTTGTTGTTGTTGTTAGTTTGTTCATTTTTACTTCTCTCTCTCTCTCTCTCTCTCTCTCTCTCTCTCTGTGTGTGTGTGTGTGTGTGTGTGTGTGTGTGTGTGTGTGTGTGTGTGTGTGTGTGTTTCAGAGAGAGAGAAGGACATGAAGTTGGTGAACAGACAGAAGAGGATCTGGGAGGAGGAGTTGAAGGAGAAGAAAGAATATATCCAAAACACGTTGTATAAAAAAATAATTAAAAAGAGAGAAATTGTTGAACATAAATAAGGAATGGCATACTTTTTACATTCTGAAAAAGAAATGAGTAGAGAAATTCAAACAAAAAATATACTACTGAATTTCTAGTGTTTCAAAACAAAATACAAATTAGATGAGAAGTAGAGTATAAGCAAAAATTGGTTTGTGTTTTGAGCTCTGGTTTTAAATGAAATCCTGAAGGAATGAAAGATCTCCCTTAGTTCAAGGGCAAGATGACACAAAGAACGAGGAGCAGATGAGGATGAGCAGCCAGGACTCACATGAAGGCAGAGAGCTTGACTTTGAGAAGGGAACACAGGTACACTCAAATGTGTGATATTTCACATTTTTAAATGACAGTAAATGCTATCTTCTTAAAAATGGAGAATTCATATCAGAAGGAAACGTTTTAAATTTTGTTATGAAACATAATAGCAAGAAAGTTCTGGGATGTGAGAACTTTAGACTGGGCCTAATTCCAACCTTGAAAGGCAGCTCAGCATTGGAGCATCTTAGAGTTCAATATAGGCATAAAGATATTAATGCCCTGAGCTCAAATAGTTAAAAAAAAAAACATGAGCACATTCTAAAACTGTATGGTGCTTATAAAACACTGTTGATGTTTATGTAACATCCTGAGATATTCTAATGTCAATGTCTGTTTTATACCTTCATTTTGTTTTCATACTTGATTGAATGGCATGCATTCACCCTGGAAAATATGCCACAAAACCTTAGAGATCATTTCCATTTAAAGGCTTTTTGTAACTGTTAATTCTGTCTGGAACAATAAGCCGTAATAAGCATTTTTGTTGTAGCTGTCCAATAATCCTGTTATGGTGTTCTCACATTTGTTACTGAGGTATGAAATACATTACAATGTGAAATTTTAAATATTGCTTGTATTAAAATAAACAGCTTAAGCAGAAAAAATGATCCAAATAGAAAAATTATCTCACTATATCTACTAAATCATGATATATTGCTTTAATTTTATCTATCAGTATAAAATTGGGCTAGTAAATTTTTACCTTTCTGAATGTTAATCAGACTTTATAAAAATAAAGCACATTTTATTGAAAACAGATATAAATATTTTAGATAGATAGATACATATATACATAGATAGATATATAGATAAATAGATACATAGATGTATTTGAAGTATAGATAGATCTTCTCTGGGCAAATTTAAAGGATATTAACAGGTCTGTGTGCAGATACACAGACTTCATAATGTAGAGGTAGTATATCTGCTATTTCTTTTGTCAATCAAACCACATGATGATCAGAATATTTTGAATTATATACTTTCAAAATTCTCTTGTCATGGCATAAAGTTATCTGAATAAGAATTCAACATCTCTCTGTTAAAATTATATATTTAACTTGAAGACAATATTTTGACTTTAAAAATTGGTCTTTTGTGTTATATGCCTTCTTAGCTTCAGAAGGCTCAAAAAATTTTAAGTGGTTGCCTTCTGTGTTACTTTTCCTGTTTCTGTGAAAAACAAAGCAAAAGAATAGAAACAACTTGAGGAAGGAAGGCTTCATTCGGTTCCACAGTTGAAGGAACATAGTCCATCATGACAGTGAAGAATGGCAGCAAGCATCTGAGAAGGAAGGTTATACGTTGTCTACAGGGAAGAAGCAGAACATGATGAATGTTGATGTTCAGTTCATAATCTCCATTGTTCACTTTGTATTCAGACTTCATTCCTTGGACGGTGCTGCCCACATTTAGGGTGGGTCTTTCTCTGTTCTTAAGCTCCTCTGGAAATGCCTTCCTAAACATGGCCAGAAACATGTCCATAGGTTATTCTAAACCCAGTGAAGCTGACAATGAAGATTAACTATCACAGTTTTTTTTAAAAGAAAAAAGTTTCTTTTAAGCTGTCAAATTTGTAAATGTTTACATAAGATAGCAGCTAATAGCCTGAATTATGATTCATGTCTACTTGAGTTATGTTGAGAAATAGTTCAGAGTTCTGCTATAAATATTATTTTTCACTTTAACTTACATTCAAAACAGCTATAAATGATACTTTGTTTTTCAATTCTTTCTTTACAAATAACACAGCATTTCAGTTGTAAAGCTATCTCAGCAACCATAGATAGAAATTTAATTTACAGCTCCAAGCAATGACTATTATCCACTGCTAATAGAAACTTTTCTGACCAAGGCTGAGAGCAGTACTAATCTATGGTAATAAATAAATATTTAGAAGACAGTTTGTCACCATGTCCATCTAACAAACTATAGCCTATGTTTCCTCCTAGGACCAAAGACATTCTTGAGTGAGCAAGTTTTATCAGTGTACACACACACTAAACACACACACACACACACACACACACACACACACACACACACACACACACACCATAAAATATTATTCATTAAATGAAGTCATTTACATTGAGAACACATAAATAGAGGTATATCTTACTTTGTTCACAAAATAATTCTAATCTAGCAGGTACCATAGTGTGAAAACTTGTGCATTCACACATCAGTTTAACCAACCTCCTGAAAGGATGTGCATTTAACAAATGCCACTTTATTCTTTAGCAGTGTTTCTATCTCCTAATATCCCACATTAATTCCACATAGTCTTTCAACCTATTTTCACCATGAAAATGACAACTACAACAACAAAACTTTCTATAGTAAAAATGATATTTGGTCTTTCAGAACTATTAGGGAACCAGAACTCATCATTTGTTTTAGTTGATAAAGTTGTATAAGGTGCTATATTCTAATATAGTCTAAAATGTTATTTAAAACATGTTAATTTTTCTCCAAATGATTAATTTTTCAGAACCCAGGTACTAGTGATGGCTTTATAACATGGTCAGTTATCTGGGACAAAATTTATCTTTAAATATATTGGCTGTAATTCAAATTTCAAATAGTCTTTTTGATCATTTCAAGTTTTTCATCAACATCTAAAATGTTTGGTTTTAGTTTTAAAGAAAGTAACCTATCCGTAAAGAATATAAAGTCTACAGGGGAAGACAGACCACAAACGATAAGATGTGCAGTATTGTTCAGTAGCAGAAGACATCAGGAAGAAAATTGCGAAGTCACATGAGCAAACTAAAGAAGACAAGAGGTCTGGTGAGACTCAGTAGAGAACAGGGAAGACCCCCATTAAATTGAGGAAATGAATTGAGTATGTGTGAGATAAATGAGGGAGCACACCAGAGGTTTAGGGGAGTTGGGGTTTTGTTTTGTAAATAAAGTTTGAGTCTTCTTAATGCACTAAAATGGTGACTTGTGGTGTGAGTGAGGGGCCCCAGAATAGCCAATCTGGTGGCAATCCAATAAGTAAGAATAAGAATGATGAACAGAGAGCCGGGCGGTGGTGGCGCACACCTTTAATCCCAGCACTCGGGAGGCAGAGCCAGGTGGATCTCTGTGAGTTCGAGGCCAGCCTGGGCTACCAAGTGAGTCCCAGGAAAGGCGCAAAGCTGCAAAGTCAGAAGTGTACTCAAAGAAGGATGCTACAAAAGACTGAAGAAGGTATTTGTGTTTTTTTTTTCCAAGTGAAATATTCATAGATTGAGTTCAGCACAGAAAATACGTGATTTGGTTGACTTTTTTAAAATTTTATTTTATAATTAATTTAATTTTTACATATCAGCCATGGATTCCCCTGTCCTCCCTCCTCCCACCACCTGCCTTCCCCCCCCCAATCCACCCCCATTCCTACCTCCTCCAAGGCAAGGTCTCCCCTGGGGTTTCAGCTCAGCCTAGTCTATTCAGTTGAGGCAGGCCCAAGCCCCTCCTCCCTACACCAAGGGTGAGCAAAGTTTCTCAGCATAGGCCCCAGGTTCCAAAAAGCCAGCTCATGCACTAAGGACAGGTCCTGGTCCCACTGCCTGGGGGCCTCCTAAATAGTTCAAGCTAATGGACTGTCTCACTTATCCAGAGGGCCTGATCCAGTTCCATGGGGGCTCCTCAGCTATTGGTTCATAGTTCATATGTTTCCACTAGTTTGGCTATTTGTCCCTGTGCTTTTTCCAGTCATGGAATATTGAGACCATGATTGGTTGACTTTTTAAAGCAGTCATTCTGTCTGTTATATAGATGGTTGGTTTTAAAACAGTAAAAAGAAAAGAGTCCAACTAAAAAAAAATCGAGGTAATAACCTAAGTGAATTATGCTAATGAGTTCAGCTGACTAGAGTGGGTGGAGAATGATTAGATGCCAATCACCTATTATAAAACTCAACTTCTTTAGTCATGATGGTAACAAAATGTAATATTAGGTTCAATTAAGAAGAAAAAGCAAAGCAGAAGACACCAAAAGTGTTTTGCCCTTTATAAAATCTCATCCCAAATTATCTTTTCAAATGCCATTTTCCATAATTCCATTCTAACTCTGACAAGTGATGATTATCTTCTGACTATGATGTCTGTAACTAGGTCATAATCTTGACCAGACAACAGTCATTTTTTTGTTTGTTTTGTTTTATTTTCTGTATGAACTATCCTCCTTCCATTTACAAAGTATGAAAGTCTCTCAAACCCATGAGGACTTCTTTAGCTACCCTGGTGCTCACCTCTGATCTCCCTAGGCAGGAAATGCAGTATAGTGAAATGAAGCAGAGTCAGATAAAAGAAAATTGCATCTTTCCCAGTTCTGACTTTAGGAAAGGATATGCTTAAATCTCATAATATATTACCTATATAATCATAGAACCAAGTCACATATAAATCAGAAAACAACTGTATCAGAAGCTGATGCACGTGTCGGGGGTGGGGGGAATCTTGCAACTATGGTCATTTTTAGCTGCAGAAAGCAGTGCAGACAGGAGAGTCCAGAAAAAGAAGATGATGCTACAAATGAGCAGAGGTCATAATACCCAGAAATTGGAAACCACCTAGAAGTCCCCCAACAGAAAAATGGGTAAAAAAAACATGGTACATTAATGCAATGGAATATTATTCAACCATTAAGAAAAAGAAAATCATGAAAGTTGCAGATGAATGGATGGAATTAGAAAAAAATCATCCCAAGTGAGGTATCTTGGATCTAGAAAAAAAATATATTGTATGTATTTGCTTATATGTGGATAGTAACTTAAATCAATGACAACCAAGCTACAATAAGTAGAACCACAGATATAAGGTAAACAGTAAGTTAATAGGGAAGAAAGATAGAGTTCCCAAGGAAAGGGAAATAGGAAAGATAGCTATGGATAAATGTTGGTAGTGGAATGGGAGAATCAAATGAGGAGAGGGAAGAGAGAGGGGAACGGGGAAGAGAATATGGGAAGAAACAGCTAAAAATTGTCACATGAGGAGTACAAAGGAAACCTAATAGAGTAGAATCTTATTAAAATATATACATATGAAGGTGGTCTAAATGAAATCACCAAATGATGATGGAGAGAGAGTTCTAACTGGCCATATCTTGTCACCAAAAAAAGCCTCCAGTTCCAGGTTGGGTGACATCTAAATGAGTTATTAACTAAAGGGGTCACATAAAAATCTCCAGACAAACCAGGGTGTTGCTAAGATTATAGATTGTTCTTCACAAACTGTCAGCAAGGGCCCATTGCTGAATTCAATACCTACACAACTCATTGAACATGAAGACTTCAAGCTGGTACCTACACAGAGCGCTTTCCCTGCTGTTCTAGAATGCTTCCAAATGAGCAAAGTAAACATCAAACCCACCACGATGCTGTTCTATCCACAAGATGTAGATGAATTTCTAAACGGTCTTATTAAATAAAAAACTCAGAGCCAGAAATTGGGGTTAAAGCCTGAGAGAGATCACAGGAATAGAAACAGCCACAGCTAACCTTAATCTCACCAACTCAGAAGCTTCCAAATGCAAGATACTTCCTGCCTACCCACGCCTATATGCCTTGCTGTTCTGCCATCTGATTTGCTCTCTCTGTCCAGCTACAACACTTCCTCTTCCTGCCCAGCTCTGTCACTTCCTGTCTGTCTGTACAGACCTCCAGACCTCCATGGCTAATTAGTGTTGAAATTTAAGGCATGTGCCGCAACCACACCTGGCTCTGTCTCTACTGTGGCCTTGAACTCACATAGATCCAGACAGATTTCTGTCTACCATTGATAGGATTAAAGGTATGTGCTAACATTGCATGCCTTTTGTGTTTACTTATAATGGCTTGGTTTTTCCTCTGACCTGCAGGCAAGCTTTATTTATTAAAGCACAAATAAAATATCACCACATTTCATCACAAATAAAATATCACCACAACAAGATATGCTGACACAATGGTAGCAGAAAGTTTGTGAGAGTAACCAATCAATAACTGATTAGACTGAAGGTCCACTCACAAGATGGAAACCATACCTGACACTGCTTGGGTGACCAAAATCCTGACACTAGATAGCCTAGGGACCTAGGGTAAAGTCAAATTCTACTATCTAAACAAAATATAGCAGAAAAATGAATCCTACTGACAGTCTCCTTTACTCATAGATCAACACCTTGCTCAGCCATCATCAGAGAATCTTCCTCCTGTGACAGATGGGAACAAACACAGAGATACACAGTCAGACAAAATGTAGAGAGTAAGAGAGCCCAAAAGACTCAGCCCTAAACTGAATGTAGTAGTTTGAATGAAAATGACCTCCAAGCCGGGCAGTGGTGGTCCACACCTTTAATCCCAGCACTTGGGAGGCAGAGCCAGGCAGATCTCTGTAAGTTCGAGGCCAGCCTGGGCTACCAAGTGAGTTCCAGGAAAAGGTGCAAAGCTACACAGAGAAACCCTGTCTCGAAAAAAAAAAAAAAAAAAAAAGAAAATGACCCCATAGGCTCACAAGGGGTGTCTCTATTGGGAAGTGTGGCCTTGTTGGAGTAGGTACAGCCTTATTGGAAAAGGTGTTCCCTAGATGTGGGCTTTAGAGTTTCAGAAGCCGAGGCTAAGCCCATTGTTACTCTCTCTTCCTGCTGCCTGCCTATCCAGAAACAGAACTCTCAGCTACCTCTCCAATACCACGTCTTCTGTGTACCACCATGCTTCCTGCCAGGATGACACTGGAATAAACCTCTGAACTGTAAGCCAGCTCTAATTTAAATTCCCTCTTATATAATAATTGCCATGGTCATGATGTCTCCTCACAATTCCAGAAACCCTAAATGAGACACTGGATGTCTCCATCAAATTTCTCCCTTCAAAGCTTGGGGAACCCAGTGAAGAGAAATAGAAAGAGAATAAGAGCCAGAATGGATGGGGGATACCAAGAAAACAAGGCCCTCTAAATCAACATGAGCCAAGCTTATATGAACTCACAGAGACAGACACAAGCATACATAGGGCCTGCCTGTTCTCTCCTATATGTGGGTTTACATATGTGCATTTAAGTGAGAGGGAATATGTTTAGAGGACTGGAAACCAGAAAGAAACCCATGAGAGATGACTTAAGGGTGCAGTGGAGGTTAGACTACATGCGATGTGAAAGTATAAGCGGAAATACTTGGTGTGTAAAGGCTTAAGGGGGTGGGAAAATGAGAGATGGGCAGAGAAAGAATCTGAGTGTCAAGATACAAGAAATACTGTAAGGAAACCTGTTTTTCCATAAGCCAAATAAACAGTAAGATTATCAAAAGAGTTTGAGTTGAGGTATCATGTGTAAGTGAATAATGCTGCATCCAGAAACTATAAGCTCCTGAAACAATACAGGCAACTGCCACTATAGTCGATTGCCCACCAGAACAGGTAAGACTCTATCGATCTGGTGACAGGACATATAAAAATCAATGTGGAACTGATATGAAAGTTTTCTCCATGTTGGCTAGCCTTCATGGCACTGAAAGGAGTTGTGCAGGCCCCTGGAAGAGAGTTGTCATCAGTGATGATTCTCAGCTCTGAACTGCGTGCCACACTACAGCCTCATCAGACATGATGGATCTACTAGTATGATAGTGGTAAATCTGTAATGGGCGTAACCAACCACTCTTTGATTGGTACAGAGTCCTACTTTACAGGAGGTATTGTAAATCTATTCAAAATCTTGTAACTGCAGAGGTCATAAGACCAATGGTGCAAGCTACAGCTATTATTTTGCTAAGTGGATAATGGGTACCTACAAAATTGTCTTCAGAATAGTTATACTGTAAATGGATCAATTAGGGATGGAATCAGAGAACATCACAGAAGTGGAGATTTTTTTAAAGCTCGAGAACCAAGATGTCTGCCATGAGATAGTACCTTCTACATATGATACATGAAATCCTACTAATATGGATGCCTAAACAAGATCTGTACAATAATACCAGTTGCCAACCTAGCATGAGTGGTGGAAGTCTCACAAGGACCCACCCACAGATGAAGAGCTACAGGCAACTAATGGCTTCTAAAAAGGACAGAATTTGTTTTCACTAGGGATGAACCCCTGATAGGTTACTCAACTCCAAATGTTCAGCCCTCCAAATGAGCAACACAAATGGACTCAGAGGGTGTGTGTGTGTGTGTGTGTGTGTGTGTGTGTGTGTGTGTGTGTATAAAACAATTAGAAAAGACAAGTCCATGAAGTTGAGAGGAAATCAAGGAGGAGACAAAGGAGGAAGCAGAGGGAAGTATAAGGGTAGAAATAATATAAATACAGTACTAGTGCATGAAATTCTCAAAAAATCAATGGAAACAAAAACTTTAAAATACTTATATTTATTCCCATAGGTTAGTACCTCTACCAGCTTTTTTAGGAAGTTTCTTTATACAGTCAGCAGCACTAATTATACTCATTAATATCGGTCAAAGTGAGGAGAATAATCAAAGTTTGAGTGGCCATCCATAAGTGGAACAAATGTATCACCCTCTCATAGAATAGAATGGAGCACAGAAAGACTGTAAGAGCCAGAGGATGGGGAAAAGTGTTGTAGAACATGAATGCAATGCCAGTGTACTCTTGAACTTAACAGCATCCATGATTACCTGCACAAGACTGGACTTACCATCAACCCAGCACAGAGGGGAAACAGACTTACAAGCACACACATTTCCCAGACTATTTATAGATAGCTAATGGTAGATTAGGGAGAGGAGAATATCAGGCCCTACTCCACCAAGGATCTAAAGGCAGTAAATGCTTGTTGGGGGAGAGATAAACATTTTCTTCAGTGGCATAGCCACTAACAAGGTAAACATACTTCTGTAAATAATGCCTCATTCGCATTCTTTTAAGTGACCCTAAAGAAACTCATTAGGTCATGAACAAAAAGGACAAGAAATAGAAGAGGGAGAAGATGGCACAATGATGATCACTGTGAGTGAGAGGAGGGCCAGGAATGGTGATAGGGAAGAATATAATCCAAACACATTACACACACGTAGTGATGCCGTAATGAAATGCATTGGTAGGGATAACTAATCCATGCTGATTTAAAACAAACAAAAGAGAAATAGCACTTGCCAGACCAGAGGTCAGCAAGGCAAGAAGGCACGCCCTGCTACTCCGGAGCTTTCCTCTAAACAAACAGCAGCTTGGAGAGACACACGGAGAAGACAGCAATCTTCTAAAGAATTCAAACATCAAATTGACCTGGAAAAGCATGTGTAAAATGATGGAGGTTGAGAACTGGCCATAGTGATGTATTCTTTTAAGCCCAGCACTTGGGAGACAGAGCCATGAAGAGATCAAGTCCAGCCTGGTCTGCACAGGCAAGCCAGGACCACCTGGTGAAGTCCTATCTCAAAATAAATAAATAAACAAAAAAGCAAACAAACAAAGATAGAGGTTGAGTTAACTTAAATAAGCAGATTTAAGTTCTTTTCCTACCTTTGATTTCTCACTCTTATTTGTAATCATTTTTTAAATTAACTAAAATGTGCCTGTGTACCTCATTTTAAAGACTGGTTTAATGTAAACTTCCCTAATGAAATGCCATCTCTTCTGACACAAATTGTCTTTCATTTTGGAACTTTAGCATCTGGTTCACAGTGTATGATCAGGAATTTATATTAAACAAATAACAATATGAGAAAATTAATCACAAACTGTTTTTGCCATGCTGGGAAGGTTTTGCTACCGTGTAAATTTAACTGTTGTTGGCCTTAAAACTTTAATAAAAATGGGCTTAAGACGGTTTGTAAGGAAAGCCTATTCCATAGTATTTCTTTCATTTTTCAAAATCATGCCCATGTTTGAAATGAAATCTTCTTATAAACTGGCATCAAGAAACCCTGTCTAAGTCATCAGGTTCCATCTGTGCTGTCTCAGCAATGATAGTTTACCTCCAGAACAGGCACTGCCAGTGTGCAAGTAGATGCAAGGCCCTGCAGAAGGAGGCTTCAGGCTAAGGAATGAACTGAACACTCTTCTGTCCTCTCCCTGATTGAATACATAGAGTGAGAAGCTTAAGAAAAGAACTAAACAGCAAAGGGGAAAAAAACAAGTCCTGGTTACTAGTACAAGTCCTAGAACTAGTAGTTCTCCTGGTAAAGGTCTGTGATCTGCAGATATTTGATGTGACTCAAGGAAGAAAGTGAAATTTATATCCTGAGAAGACACAAGGAATACTTTAAAGGAGCTAAGCATGGTAGCACAGGGCCTTAATACCAGAAATTGGCAGACAGGGGCCGGTGGACCTATGTGAGTTCAAGGCCAGCCTGGTCTACAGAGTGAGTTCTAGAACAGCCTGGGCTGTGGAGAGAGATCCTGTCTCAAAAACAATAGAAAGGAAGGAAGGAAGGGAGGGAGGGAGGGAGGGAGGGAGGGAGGGAGGGAGGGAGGGAGGGAGGAAGGAAGGAAGACTTAAAAAATTATGTTTCCCCCTATGAAGCCCAATTTAAAGACTTCAACCCCTCCTTAAATATCCTAAGCCATTGTTATTTGTAGATGTAATTCCAAACAGTCTTATTAAATAAGAAACACAGAGCCAAATAAAGAATTAAAGCCCAGAGATCGAGCAGTAGCCAAGAGCTAAGGCCACCTTATCTTACCACTCACTGCCGTCCTTCCCCTGAGAGAGAGACCTTCTTCCTGTGTCCTGTCTTCTTTTTTTTCCTTTCTGTTCTGCCTTCTCATTGGTTCTAAACCCAACCACATGACTTCCTCGTCACTGCCTGTCTATACAGACCTCCAGGTCTCTATGGTTCATACTGAGATTAAAGGTTCAGGTTACACTTGGCTGTGTCCTTGAACACATAGAGATTCTGCCTGCCATGTGATCAGATTAAGGGCATGTGCTACCACCGCTGGATTTCTAAATGGCTTGCTCTTAGCTCTGATCCCCAGGCAACTTTATTTATACAAATAAAATCACATTTCAGCACAAATAAAATATCATCATAGTGACTGACTTCCTAAACCATCCCCTGAGATTCTATTGCTCCCCAAAATGAGAGAATTGTGAGAAGCAAGCACAGGACAAGTGAATAACACGTGTTCACATACAGTGTGTGGTGGAAGTGGGTCTCTTGCTCCTCACAAGATGTTCACAGAGAAAAGTAGTCTAGGAGTACTCTTCATAGACAGACTGTGTACACTATCCTACATTTCATGATTTAGACATTAGACAAAAGTAGTCTATAATCACTAAGGTAAACGTGCTGGATGTGATGTAGAGAAGTATGAGCAGATATGTGTGTTGGCCTCACATTTCCCTGCATTAATTTTCCTTATATCTTTTCTTATTACACTCACTCAGTACTGTTGCACTTCTTGCTCAGTCTTGATGTCTGTTTTCAATGACTCATTCAATAAACTTCCTTAAGCATCAACTGTTTTGTTCCTGCATTGAAACTGAGATGAAAAATACTATAGAGAATGAGGAATAAAAACCTCCTCTGTTCTCTGAAATCCCACTATTCAAGATGACCATTCCAGCCAAAGAATGCAAGAATTGAAGAGATTCATATGCATTGAGGAAGTAAAATCTTGAATAAGTTGGGAAACTAAAAAAAACAATATAATTAAGAAGGAAAAATTTAAAAAAATGTAATTTAATAAAAAGAAAATATTGGACAAGTGTTAAGAAATTACTAGTTTAGCAAATTAAATGAACAAGAAACTGACTCAAAATGAGTGAATTCAGGTCCTAAAAACAATGATGAGGTATTTTGACAAACGTTATGAGGTAAATTATATGAAGGTTGTCATAATCAACCAATGCAACTGGTTAATATTGTTAACTATATAAATTTTTCAGAATTTATATGATTTCATTTTCCAATATAAATATTTATAGCCTTGATATAAAATATATAAATAAGTAATCAAATACTGACAGCTTAACTACGAGAATATTTGTCTTCAAAATGTCACTTATACAATGAATATGCAAAGTGCATGGTGATATATTTGATATATAAATATGAGATAAATATAGAAAATTTATTAAAAAAACTTTTACATATATGAGAACAGAGAAAAACATGGCTGAGCAGTACCAAAATTATCATGTGAAACACAAGTATGTATTAAATATGAATATATTCAGCCTCATTATCAACAAGTATGTATTAAATATGAATACATTCAGGCTTATTATCAATGATATTAAAATTATGATAATTAAGATTATTTTTCATCTGTTATATTGGATAAAATATTTGTAACGTCGTAGTGTGAACACCAGCGAAGCTTTGCCAGTGACGTCATGGGCTAGGATAGTAGGGAAATAATACTTGCTGTTGTTTCGGAGAGATGCATTGTTTGCCGCAGCTTTGTTAACCCATTTTGCAGCCTATGAAGGAGCACAAGGGTGTACTATTACTTTAAACCACATTTACAGAATCTAACTTGTAATAATTGGAGATTATTGTAATTCCACTACAGTCATTTCCTGTAATGTTATTCATAATAAATTTTTTTAAAAATCTAAGAATAGGAAACTAAGCAGGCACATTATGAAAGTTGTTAAATGACATGTTCAAAAAGAAATTCTACAATGTATTTTCTTGTATAGTGATCTTATGTAAACAAAATATGCTTCTAAATTTCATAATAAGCCGGGCGGTGGTGGCGCACGCCTTTAATCCCAGCACTCGGGAGGCAGAGGCAGGTGGATCTCTGAGTTCGAGGCCAGCCTGGTCTCCAAAGCGAGTTCCAGGAAAGGCACAAAGCTACACAGAGAAACTGTGTCTCGAAAAAACAAAAAAAAATTCACAATAAATAATATTTATATGCTAACACACATCATATTTTCTCTAAAATAATTTATTTTGATAATCAAGCATGTTAATAACAGTAATAATGAAATAATTTTAGAAGTAAAATATGGTAAATCTCAATTACAATCTTTTTTTTTTTTTTAGAGACAGGGTTTCTCTATGTAGCTTTGCACCTTTCCTGGATCTCATTCTGTAGCCCAGGCTGGCCTCGAAGTCACAGAGATCTGCCTGACTCTGCCTCCCGAGTGCTGGAATTAAAGGTGTGCACCACCACCGCCCAGCTTTTTTTTTTTTTTTTTATTACAAACTTTTCTAGAACTATCAAGTTATCTATTGGGATACATAGGTGATACGTTGGCTGTTACGTAGGAACAATAAAAGAGTAGCTTTAAACTAAATTTAAGGGTGTTAGGCATACTTCTGGCACAGACCTTCCTTACTCCCATGCTTGAGGTCCAGGTTTTTCCTTTAGGGGCTCTGTCTGCTAAGGTCTATTGTAGAATACTGCATTATTATTAACATTAATATTTCACACTAACATGAAAAGGAAAATGCAAGTGAGCAAAACAAGACAGATAGATACCTGATCTGGATAAATAGAAGGAAGAGGAAAGGTAAGTGGCTAGGGAAGTAGATGAGCCAGAGTCTGGGAATTTCGAGCATATCTGTCATTAACAGAGCTGGAAAGAGCACAGCATTAATCCCGAGGATCCGTCTGCACTCATTTTCTCTGTCTGCCTGTTTCCTTCCGCTGTCAAGTCTCTAATTCCAAAAGCATAAAGAGAGAAAACCAATTACCAAGAGAAAATGAGAACAGCTCTAACAGTGGTTTTTCCTATGATTGGTGGCTTTATGTGACTCGGTTATTTTTAGCTATCAGCATAAAGATACTGTCTTCACTTGCACAACTGTTAGTGACCACAATTTTCTTTTTTGTTTACAATACTACAAACATATGCCATAAACATAATGTTTGGGAATGTATATAATAATAAATATTAATCCGTATATAAAATAATAAAACTCAGATCAGCCAAAAGTTTGTCATTTCATAATTGAGTTCACCTGATGTTTACAGCAATGATACCTTCCTTACTCTGTATATCAGTTAGTTCCTTAACCCCACCCCCATTATTGACCCAAGTAAATTTTAATCAATTGTGATTCAAGGTTTCATGTCATGAGCATGAATATTACCTTGAATGCTGATGAGTAATAAAATAATTATTATGTAAATTTTCTGTAGCTTCATAGAGCTAAACACTTCTTAATTCTTTTTTAGCACAAATATAAGTCAGAATATACAAATGCTAACCTTAGTGAGGTCTCTAAAATCATTACCCTACTGAACATGCAAATTCAATTTAATTTCAAGTAGAAATAGGACAATAAAAAAATATAAGGTACACACTTTGTATTCCTGGAGAGACAAGAAGTAATCTTCAGCAAATCAGAAAGCATTTTCCTGTATACTTGGTGATGCTGTTATTAGTACAATATTTTCCAAGTTCTTGTGATCAAAATGTCAGGAGACAATGGTTTTCTCCATTTTCCTCCTCAACAGTGTTACTGCATTCTGACTAGCCTGGCTACAAATTATATACCATCAAAGCAAAAGACGCAGATGGTACATAAATAGCAGGTGCATTTTAGAGCAGAGCCCAGAACTTTTAACTCAGAAATCTCAAATAATGTTGATGGAAAAAAACCTATGATTTCCTGATGTTTTGAATGGGTTTTAAAATTACATGTCTTGAACAAACTTGCTCATGTGAGGCTGAGAAAAAAAATAGTAAATTGAGATTATTTCAGTTGAGATCATTCAGTGTTATCTTTGCTGTTTATATATTATACTCATACCCATTATGTGAGCCTGAAGTTCATGTGTAATTCCATCAAACCTGACTAATTTTGCTGAGACACATTCAGCATTTATCTAATCATTTTATGTCTGAGAGACTTCAACATTTTGTAACACTATGTGAATCTGAAGAAACTGGTAGAGGAAGATGTGGTCTCAGGAGAGCTTGGCATGCTCAGTGAAACCCCCATCCTATGCCAGGGCATTGCCAAGCACAACTTGATCAAAATGCAGCTTTGCAAGGTCATGGGTTTATACCTTCTGTTCCTTTTCCTTCCTTCTGTGCGCTTCTCCAAAGCTGAGAGTTAGAAAGATACATTCCATGCAGCTTTCTAAAGACTTTAACCGTGGGGGGAGGGCACTGTTAACCTGACTTTCCTTTGGGTCACCAGCCAGCTCCCAAACAAAGACATAGAGACTTATTATTAATTATGAATGCTCAGCCTTAGCTTAGGATTGACCCACTAGCTATTTTATTAATTTAACCTGTTTCTATTCATCTACATCTTACCTCGGGGCTTTTTACCTTTCTTTCATTCTGTTTGTCCTACTTTCCTGCTTCCTCAGTGTCTGGCTGGCTGGCCCCTGGCATCTCCCTGTTGTCTCTTTTTCTTTCTCCCTTGAGCCTAAATTCCTGCTCCTACTTATTCTCCCTGCCCAGAAGTTCTGTCTGTGTCTTCTCCCTCAATACCGGCTGTTGTTGTTTGGTTTTGCTCTATTGGGGGGCTTGCCACCCAGCTCCCACATAAATCACACGTGGAGGCTTATTCTTAATTTTAAATGCTTGGCCTTAGCTTGGTTTGTTTCATGCCAGCTTTCCTTAACTTAAATTATCCCGTCTATCTTTGGCCTCAGGGCTTTTATCTTTCTCTACTCCTGTATACCTTTTCTTTCCTTCTTACTCTGTGTCTGGCTGTGTAGCTGGGTGGCTGGGTGCCTGGCCCCTGAAGTCCTTCTCCTTTCTCTCTCATTCCTTCTTCCCTGATCCCAGATTTCTCCTGTTTATTCTCTCTGCCTGACAGCCCTGCCTACCCTTTCTCCTGCATCACTATAGCCCTTCAGCTCTTTATTAGACCATCAGGTGTTTTGAACAGGCACAGTAACACAGCTTCATAGAGTTAAACAAATGCAACATAAACAAAAAGTAACACACCTTAAAATAACAATCTACAATAATTGACCATTTGGCTTTTTATTAGACCAATCAGTTGCCTTAGGTAGGCAAGGTAAACCAGCGAGACATCTTTACAAAGTTAAATAAATGCAACACATCTTTGCATAGTTAAACAAATATTCTGGAAAGGGGCACATCTCAAGAACTCTTTGAAAAACCATTTGGACTTTAGAATAACATAATAAAAAAAAGGAAAAGGGAAATTCATCAAGTGCTTTAAAAGACAGTTTGATTTTTGTCAATACTAGACTATTTTCAACCACTTATAGGATTAAGTATGAAGAAAATGAACATAGTGATTCTATGTTTAAAAGAAAGCATGAAGCTATTTTGTCCTTGCCAATGCTTCTCAACCAAGGTTCACCACATTACATATTTGCAATTTAGTGATAACCTAAAAAAAAAAAAAACTATGTTTAATCATCTGAATAAACAACTTAAAATGTTATGAAATTGGAGAATCTTAAAAAATAACTGTGTTTACAATCATGATTTCTAAATATTAAGATTTAAAGCCAATAATTAAAGAACTAAGTCACTTTAATAACTAAAAACATCAAGATGCCCAGCAGTTTGAATTGAGGAGAGAAATGAGGGAATGACATTATGAATCAAAGGAATCATTGCATTATCAGTACCATATTTATATTTGTGTGGCAAACAAATATTTGTTTTAGTAAAATATGTCAACATAAAAATATTTATGTAAATCTGAAACTGATGACTTGCCAAAAACTCAGTGGAGTGGAGGTGTTGAATTTTCCAAGGAAACAAGCGATTTCTCAGATATTAGTTTGTTTAGGAGGATATGGGGACAACCGACTAAACATTCCAGTGAAGGAGTTCCTATGAGTGGAAGTTAGAACATTCGTTTTGCTTGTCAGGGAATTCTACTGAGAAGTAGTCTGAGTACTTCATCAAAGTCCTAAGAAGAAGAAGGAGGAGGAGAAGAAGAAGAAAGATTCTGTAACATCAATCTTTAATTAAACTGGCTTACACAAGCTTGCTTACAGGCAATCTGATGGAAGCATTTTCTCAACTGAGGTTCCCTCTTCCCAGATGACTCTAGCTTGTGTTGAGATGACAAAAAAAAACTAACCAGCTAAGTAATATTGATACATTAATGGCATCCTTAGAATTCACTTAATCATTTTAGCTACACCAAAGTTATACTTTATATCTGGAGATACAGTCTAGTCATGAACAATGCATTTATAGTCATATATATGTCTCTGCTGTTTTTCTGTTTACTTTGACTCCTATGACACTGACACCTTTCAAAATTCATCTATTCTATACAATGCTGCACATTTCAAGTATCTTATTCATCTTTGGCAAGAATATTAAAGAAGGTGTGCTAAGTTATCTGTGCATTCTGTGGTAGTGTATGATTCCACTCATGTCTGTTACCTCTCATGGTTTGGTAAAGGTGTAATTGGACTTTCTCATACCAAAAAATGGAATCACTTCATACCTGAGTGTAACAAAAAAAAAAAAACCTGTGCTTAATATGTAATCAAAGGGCTGAAAGGGAAAAGCTCTTTTTTTGTCTGCCAAAACTACATCAAGCTCTATTTTTAATCTATAGAGTAAAATTAAAATAAATGAAGTCAAATCAAAATAAAGCAGAAGGTATTTGTTTTGTGTTAGTTCTATGTAATAAAATTCTTGTGCTGTTTATATATGATTTTATAATCTTATTTCTTTAAATATAATTAACAACATTATAATAAAATTTTCTGAGCTCCGTGAGAAGATGCATTTACGTATCCACATATAATCTAAGTAGTTGAAGAGTGGGGAGAAAAGGTTATTAAATCCATATTACATTAAACAATCTTGAGTTTCAAAGGGTGGAAGGGATGTCGTTTTCTAGTGGCAGACTCAGAAGCCAAACTGAATTACAGAGCTCAAAGTTTTGTTCTCATTCACCCAAAAGCAATCTGCAGTTGTCCCCAATACCATCTTTCCTTCCACAGTTGGGCTGGTGGTTATAATAATCATCAAATTCGTGGCATGGGCCAGATATATACAACCTGTCAGAAATTAGTCAGAAAAATGTGTATATATTTTCTTCTCCTCCCCCTTCTCATGTGAGTCCATCTAAACCAAAGGGGAGCTGCAGAATGACAACAATTTCTTTCAAGCTCACAGTTTACCAATGGGGAAATCACTGCAGGAACTGGCAGGTGCTTTTTACTATTGCACCACATCAATGCTCTATCTCTCCGGTCCTTCTGATAGTCCCTAGTCTTCTGTGCTAGAATTATTCACAGGTTGACATCTTTTCTTTTGGTCTCTCACTGGAGTACAAACTCATCAAGAATAAAACTTGTCTTTCTTGTTTGTTTAACATAATGATGAATGTATGGGAAGAACCAACAAAGATTGCAACCGAATTAAATAGTTAAGAGGAATGTAAAAGGAAATGCTAAAATGTATAGAACTCAATGCATTGGAAATATGAAATCTGACTACAGTAATCAAAGGTTTTAGTTCTTAAACATGATTGACACAGATTAATTCAAAATCGAACTCAGAAGGAATCTGAGGCATTTGGCCTGTGTTGTATCATATGTCTTCACTGCAGCTTTGGTTCTGAACTCATGACATGGGCACTCTATGGTGATACTTTATTTGTGTACTCCAATAAAGCTTATCTGAGGACCAGAGGAAAAAGCCAGCCACTATTTTAAACATAGAGGTCAGAGAGTGGTAATGCACACCCTTAATCCTAGCATTTGGGAAGCAGAGATTCATCTGGATCTCTGTGAGTTAAAGACCACACTGGAAACAGAGCCAGGCATGGTGGCACATGCTTTTGATCTCAGTGCTAGTTAACCATAGAGGTCTGGAGGTCTGGACAGACAGACAGGAAGTGACAGAGCTGGGTGGAAAGAGGAAATGATGAAGATGGGCTGAGAAAGGAAGTAAGATGACAGAGCACAGAGAGGTATATAGGCATGAGTATATAGGAAGTAGCTCTCTCTGGAGGCTGAGGAGTTGGTAGGTGTGGTTGGCTGTGGCTTGTCCTATTCCTCTGATCTCTCAGCTTTCACCCTAATATCTGGCTTCAGGTTTTTTATTAATCAGACCATTTAGCAATTCGTTTTACAGCATTCATTGCTAAGCATGCCTCGTGCCATGAAGGCCAACAATGCTGCCTAAGCACATTGACTCTGTTTCAGGCTTAATGTATATTGTTTTGACTCTATATGCAAAGTTTTCTGTTCTTATGGAAACACAGTGGATTGAATTAGGAAAAAAAAAAAGGCTTTTAGCATTCTTTTAACCATCATTCTTCATCAAGTGTCAAATTAGTGTATGTTTTGTTTGTGCTGTGTTAACCTGTTTGAGTTTTAAAAGTGCTTTTTGAATTGTTAGCTTGTGTTTTATAAAAAGTTACTACAAATTTGACTTAGGATTAAGACCAAATTTCCAACAAATTGTGAAACAATCTCAAACATAATTCAATTTTTACTACATATTTATCAAAGTAGCATTCTAGTACTAATAATTATAAAATTAAAGTGTTGATCGATATCAAGAAATGAAACATGATGAAGATACTTTGTGCTCTCTAGTATCTGATATTCAACCTAGATTTAAGGTTTTGTGTAAAAATACAAGTCTATGTACCTCATTAGTATATAAATCTTCTTTCACCTTTAATAAATAATAAATATATATCAAATAATTGTTTTAAAATAAATGAATTTGTGATTTGCTATCATTAAATGCTCATGTATGAATAAATATACTCAAAGTCACATAACAATTTCTAGAGCAAAAAAAGTCACTCATGAGTGTGATATGTACTGGATGATTCTAAACTTGGTGAGATTTACCACGAAAATTAGCTATTGCAAGAGAGTTGCCCTGGAATCGGGATGTGGGTCATAGTACACAAGTGGTCTGCCCCTGTGCCACAGTCGTAGTCATATATCTTTAGGTATCATTATAGATTAAGGAGAAGTTGTTGCATCCTATGTAGGAGAGTGATAAGGACTGTCCAAGATGGAAATGTTAAACGGCCTAAAACAGAGACAGAAATAATGGTGATAAGTAATAGATTGTAAGACCTAAAGGTAGGGCTTTGATCAGTCCATTCCCAATAGCATTAGTTTGACTATGTGATTTCACATTATACATCTATCAAATAATCATGCAAAAACACTATTTTTTGAAAAGTCAGATGACAAGATTAACAATCACATATGTTGATTATTTTTCTGCTTCTCAAAATCAACTTGGAAGAAGGTTTAATAGTTTCAAAGACCAAGATAGGGGAAACAGAAGAGTAAGAATATGAAGATTACAAACAAAATAATTTTATTGTTTTAAATTCATAAATTTGACAATCCAGAGAATTAAACTATATAATCACATTCATTGATAATTTTGCTCATAATCACCTGTGTATTATTAAAACTGATCTGGGAAGCTTGGAAACAAGCATAGGTGCTCACAATTACAGTCAGAATTAATTAACAAATCTAAGCACTGATGTTTATTGAAATCTAAGCACTAAGATACATTGAGTATATCTAGCATATTCAGAGTGTGTTTGGCTACTGGTAATAAGGCATCACGTCACTACTAAGTATTCTATATAATTATTGCTTATTTAACAACTAATATGAAAAATGCAGCAAGAATGAAAGGATCATTATTGCATTTATGTTCTAGTACAACTCTGATTCAAAGCATATTTTCAAAGCCCAATTTAAAAACACTCTTCAAATAATGTGGGAGTATGTTGAATTCCATTTGAAACATCTCTGCTAATGAAGCTCAAAGAGAGAAATGGGTTGAATCATTAAAAGTTAGAGAGAAAAGGTAAAATATGACTACTTAGGCTGAAGTAGTCCATTAATAGGTTTCTTCAGAACAAGGAAGTTTTGGCTTTAAAAATAAAACCCTTAGCAATCCTAACATAAATCTAAACATAAAATACAGAGCACAAGCTAACACAGCCTATATTATCAGATAGCCAAAGCAGGACTTCCTTTTGTTACCGTTTTGTTTTGCTATTTTAGGTGGATGAGCACATTTTCTGTGTTTAATTGTTGTATCTGCAGTTTGTTTGTTGAGATCAGGGAAAGGAGAATGACTATGTTGGAATGCAGTCATTAATGTCAGCTCAAGCAGGACAGCAATGGGATCTGAACAGCTCCAGTGTCGTGCTAGTCAGGGCGGACAGTCTAGCTAGTGAGTGCAATCAAACTCGTACCTTAGTCAAGCTCAGAGTCATTTTTCCTGAACTGGAAAAAATTTCACAAATAACAATACATTTCAACATTCTTTGTTTATTTGAAGAGAAAACATATTGCTATGTCATAGACACCAACAACTTCAGCAGAAATATGAAGGTTTGTTTTTACAGTTAAAGATGTATGAGACTGCATGTTGCTTCTCCTTTTGAACATACTGGTTTTTGATGACAAGATCTGCCTTACTGTAAGTCTGATGAGAGTCTAGGCACTATCAGGGGCAGGTAGTTTATAAATATTTCAGTCATCTCCCTGGCCCTCCAATTATTAGCACTGTATGAAAAGGAAATATTAATACCTAGAGTTCTCTCAGAGACCCCCAAGAAGCAATAGTTCTTCCAGAGAAGTGTCTGCCTCTATAACGGAGCTTCATATGCCATTGTTCAACGCAGGAAAGGTTGTGAAGATACTGAAAGGGAGCAGTAACCACTGTTTGCACATTCCCTATTCAAGGAAGATAGATAGACAGGGCACATAAGGACAGTCTTGCACCAGACATCATCCATGCTGTCTGGTGGTTCTTAATTACTCTGAGAGAAAAAGCAGCAAATCGCTCATTTTAGTCTTGATTAGCTAAATATGCTTACATTTTCTTTTCTGATTTCAGTGTCCAAGGTTTAAGCAAACCCAGTCTCCAAGTAGCCAATGACCATCCCAAGTATATTCTTCTTTAATGTACTCAAAATAAGCAAGTGTGCAGTTTTTGTGCATGTGTTTATAAACATATATAACTCACATAAATCAGCAGTTCTCAATCTGTCAGTCTTGACCTCTTTAGGGGTTACATATCAAACATCCTGTATATCAGATATTTATATTACAATTCATAAAAATAGCAAAATTACAGTTATGAAGTAGCAAAGAAATAATTTTATGGTTGGCGGTCACCACAACTGTATTAAAGGGACACAGCATTAGGAGAACCAGTGATATAAATGATTCATCCTGCTCAGTGGTCTGCACAATGCTGTTTATGTTCAAATGCTGCCTCTGAGAACTGCCTAGGTTGATACTTGGATTGAGCTTTCTGTCTTGCTTGCTGACAGCAAAGCAGAATAACTTCATTAAAAACTATATAGACATTATATTTCTTATATTTTTTTTGGTTGTGTGTAAATCCTTTAATGACCGAGCCATCTCTTGAGCCTGTAAACATTATACTTCTAAACCAGGAAACTCTTCTGTTGAACACATGGCCACACACAAAAATCCTGAAACAAATAAAAAGTAAGAAATGACATCAGCTGCACTCTGGCAGTTCCCCTGAAATGAAACACAGATAACTAAGGCATCTCAGTTCTAGAAAACCTAGAATAGTTTCCCCCTCGGGGACCTCACCCACAAGACTTAAGATTGTCATAGACAAAGCCCTATGTAGAAAAAGTACACAAACTTTGATCTTTGAATTTTATTTTGTTCTACATCCTCTATCAACCCCACTGTATGTATTAGTTCCAATTCTTTTCTCTATGCACCTATAAATGGATGTTTGATCTTGTTTGGTTTTTTCTTATTATCATAATGACTTGTGCCATGTAAAAAACTATTGTTTATGTCATTCTGTGTATGATACTAGAAGTCATGACAGAAATAGCAGCAACATCCAGAGAAATACATTACAGGTATTTAACTATAGATTCAGCTAGCATGGTTTTTCTCTTAAAATATCAGCCCTAACCTATTTTAGAAGCCTCAATATTACATTGTCCATTATTCTAAGTAAATATTGTGAATCAGTTTGTTTACAGTTGTTGCATTAACTTTTGCTGGAGAAATAGGAAAAAAATGTCTACTAATCCCAGATAGGTACTAACAATGAACCAAAGCACAATTTCACAATTTTCCAACTCAGTGACACCAAAGAGTTTATTGAGATTTTTCACAGTGCATAGGTGAAGGGCAGTTACCTGTTAGAGTGGGAATGATTTTCAAAACAGCTTCATCTAGACCACCACAGATGATGACCTCATGGGAGCTGCATCAGAGTCCTACTTTTAACTTACCTTTTACTCCTTACATACTCTAGAATCTCAGGATCACTTTCATCTGGAGACAGAGAGTTACAATAGCTGGAATCTCAGATGAGGATCTCCTGACCCGCCCTTCCACTGTCCACTTGGAAGTGTCAGTATATTTGTTAAAGTTACCACCGACCTAACTACTGATTTATTATTGTGCTCTGGTTGCCATAGCCACCAGGGCCCAAGTCCAAGATGGCATCATACCATGCTCAAAGAAAAAAGAATTTTGTGCAACAGCAGTGTATATGGTTGACTCTTTCAAACATGCAGTTTTAGTTTTCTCCACCTAAGTTTATTCCTAGTCCATATATACCTCTCCTACCTTGCAGATAGACAGCTAGCTAGGTAGGGATTAATAACTTTAGATGGCATTAAGGATGAACCCTCCCCTAAGAAAACAAATTCTGACCCTGGGTATCAATATGGCATGCTGATCTTCTCCAAAGGTTGAAATATTATGTACTCATCACTTAAGAGCTAATTCAGGAGGGCTGTCTATCATCAAACCATGCCTCATTAAGTCTGATACACTTAAAGCCATGCTAAGGAGGTGGAAGTAATAATAATCTCTATAGAGGTAAGATTTTTTGTTTTTCAAAAAGCCTCTTTCTTGGTGCAGTTGCTTACGGAGCTGACACCACACAGCTCTGGTAAGCCAGTCCACTTTTATGAGCTACTCAAAAAAGTATAACCTTTTCATTTTCTTCGAGATTTTCTTAGTCCTTTTCTCTTAAGCTGCCTCTACAGCTTCTGCTTCACACATGTGACTACTTACAAATAGCATGGTCTTCTCTCTTGTCCATCTTCCTCCTCTGGATAGCTGCTGAAATTCACAGCTTGCCTGCTCTTTTGTTTTTCTCTAATAAAGTTGTCTTCAAGATTCTTTCCAAGTCCATTTAATTGTTTCATTAACAAGACTAAAAAAAAATCAATCAAACAAACAACAACAACAAAAAAAAAACCCATGAAATGAAACCCTAGTTTTCCTGGTAGTACATGGTACCAGAGGTATGACTACCCAAAATTTTTCCTAATAATATGTGGTGCCTGGTATGAAGCTCCCAAACTTTCTGATAATGTGTGGAAACCATGAAAGGATCCTAATAAATCTCCCCTGAAGACAGAAGAGGTGATTGTATTACAGGGCACCTATAAGCACACCCAGCAGTTACTCCTGGGCTAATATTTCTTTGCAGCGTTCTCCAAGCTTTATCTCTGTCTCACCTCAGATTGATAAGCCCCTTAAATTGACACTCTGCCTTCTAAGGAGAATATCTGCTCTCTCAAGCCCCTTCCTCTTACAATAAAGTCCTTCTTATTTCAAGCTATTCCCCTTCCTCCTTCTATGTTATCTGTTTGTATATGGTCCACTGAGTGTGTGGGTGATATCAGTGCCTACATCAGTGAAAGTCTTGACACTTCCTGCTCCAACAGTCATTACTTCCATTAGCTTGTTGGGGAATAGTGGGGCCTCATGAGGCCCTCTCTCATCAATAATGAAATGTTGGTGGGGTAAATTTTGTGTAGATCTTGTGCAGATAAGTAAAAATGTATTAAGTTCATGAATGTGGAGGATGTATCATGTCCCGAAGACAAGAAGACATCTTTTTGCAATACACCCATCCATATTCTGGCTCTTACATTCTTCCCAACTTTTCTTTCCAAGTGATCCCAGTGCCTTCAAGGAGATACTGTAGATGTCCCATTTAATACTAAGCACCACCATCACTCTTGACACTTAGGCCAGTTTTGTATTTCTGCATTAACCAGTACCCACTGCAATGGGAGTTTCTCTGATGACTGCTGAAGATAGTACTAATTCATGCAAATGAACATGAGTGGCTAGGAGCTGGAGAGCTTGTTCAGTAGTCAGAGCGCACACTGCTTTTATAGAGGACTCAAGTTCTGTTTCCAGTATCCTTGTCAGCCATGGCACAACAACCTGAAACTCCAGATTCAGGGGATTGAATGCCCACTTCTGGCCTCCACAGGCACCTGCACTCATGTGCAAATATCCATCTTACATACATAATTAAAAATAAAATGAAACATTTTAAATATAATTTTCAAAATTTTAGTATTTAGAAGGGAGTTGGACAACCTGACTGTTTAGCAGAACAATAAAAGTAGGTTCTCTCTTGTATCTCTGATCTTCACAGCCATGAGCACTTAGCCGGGTCTACAAAAACAGGATTTCTTTCTTTCTTATGGAGTGATTGATCTTCAAGTTTGATCAGGTAACGATTGGCTACCTCCACAATATCCGTTCTATTGTTGTACCAGAAACCACATTTTGCCTAGCATGTTATTGTTATAGCTCACAAGATTCTCAACTCAGTATAACTGTTGGTGATTTTTCTCTCCAATCAGCCTGAATAGCACTCTCTGGTAATATGAACACTAGCCAATATCAAAGGAGTTTCCAGTTCCAGCTTGATTTCCCTGTTCTTTGTCCAAAGTATATGGTGTCTTCAGCAACAGAGTCTAACCACCAATTTTCAGTCAGCAATCAATGGTAAAAGTCTGTTATTTTGGAAGACTCTGGGACAACTCATAAGGAGGCACCCTACACCTAACACTGAGATTTTCATTTAATGGTCCATAACTTCTGGGAGGAGTATTGTCCACACATGGAGAGAATTTCTGCTCAAACTCCTTTTTCTTTTAAATTATTTTTTTTTGCAAATTTATAAAATAATAGGTTTCCTGTCTTGTTCATATTTCCTTAACTTGGGTTATCCCTACATCTTCTCCAATCCTCTCCCCTGCCCTTCTCCTCCTTCCGTGCTTAGAATTTTCTACACTTACCATCTGCTACTCCATATTCAAGTCTGATGTGTTCTACTACACCCCTTCTGTTAAGGCTTCTGTCTATGACCTCAATGACCAATTTCTATTACTGGCCTTTACTGGAACTCAAAGTCAGACATACTATTCTAAGAATTCATAACAGGACCTCATGTGAGGAAAAACCATACAGCATCTGTATTTCAGGTTACCTATTCAATTTATGTTCTAGTTCCATCCAATTTTCTATACAACTATATTTAATATAAATACAGTTGAATACAACTATATTTAATATAAGTGCCATGATTTCATTGTCTATACATGTATGGATAGACATCTAGGCTTATTCCATTTCCTCACATAGTAAATACTGCTGCATACAACATGAACTTAGAAGTGTCTCTGAATTAGAGTACAGAGTTATTGCCTAATATCCAGGAATGGTAAAGATGTGTCATCCAGTAATTCTATTTGCAGCTTTTTAAGTAATGTCCACACTAATTTCCACAGTAGCTGTAACAGCTTACACTCCTACTAACAGTAAAGAGAGGTTCGTCTTTCCCCACATCCTTGCCAGCATTTGTTGATTTGTTTTTGTCTGGTTGCTGTTTTATACTGGTCCTTCTGATGGGATAAGATGAAATCTCAAAGTATTTCTAATTTACATTTTCCTGTGGCTAAGGATACTGAACACTTTGTGGGGGGCGGGGTACTGAATGATTTTTAAAGTATGCTTAGTCATTTGTGTTTCTTCTTTTGAAAACTATGCATTCAATTTCATAGACCATTTTTAAATTAGGTTGTTTGTTTTCTTTATGATTAGGTTTTTGAGAACTATGTATATCTATACTAATAATTTGTCAGATGCATAGTTGGTAAAGATTTCTCCCATTCTGTAGACTCCATATTTGCTCTATTAACAGTATCCTTTGCTGTATAGAACTTTTGAAGCAAGGTAAATAGATATAAATGATATAGATATAGATTCAGATATATAGATATATAGATACATCAAATGTATGAACTGACATATATATGTGTGTGTGTGTGTGTGTGTGTGTGTGTGTGTGTGTGTGTGTGTGTGTTCATCTGGTTGTTTTTACATCCAAACTGCAGTTTCTCCTCTGTCCTCTCCTCCCAGTTCCTCCCAGCCACATCTCCATCCCATCCACTCCTCAATTTCTCTTCAAAAAAGGGCAGGATTCTCACAGATATCAACTAGTCATGGAATATCAAGTTGCAACGAGACTAGGCACCTCCTCTCCTTTCACAGCTGGATGAGGCAACCCTGTAGGAGGAAAGGGTTCCAAAAGCAGGCATCAGAATTAGAGACAGCCTCCACTCCCACTGTTTGGAATCCCACAAGAAAACTAAGCTACATAACTGTAACATATATGCAGAAGGCCTAGGCCAGTCCTATGCAGGCTCCCTACTGGCAGGTTCAGTCTCTGTGAGCCACTAGGAGCCCAGGTTAGTTGATTCTATGGGTCTTCTTGTGGTGTCCTTGACCCCTCTAGCTTCGACACTTACTCCTCTTCTATAGGATTCCCCAACCTCCACTTAACGTTTTTCTGTGGGTCTCTGCATCTGTTTACATCAGTTGCTGGATGAAGCCTCTCTGATGACGATTGAGCTAGGCACCAATCTGTGAGTATAGCAAAATATCATTAGACATCATTTCATTGACTTTATTTTTTTTCCAGTTGTCTTTGGTTCTATCTCAGGTCTCTGGGTTGTCCAGCCTTTATGAGTTCCCTCTCATGGTATGGCTCTCTTTTTTAATTCAATCAAGGACTAGGGGATGGACCATCAGATACATCCGCACCTAGTTGGTTCAGACAGTGCCTGTCTTAGTTAGATTTTCTATTGCTATTATGAAACACCATGACCAAAAAGCAAGGTGGGGATGAAAGTGTTTATTTTGTCTTACACTTCCATATCACTGCTCATCATCAAAGGAACGGCATGATTCTAGGTGGCAGTCCAGATCAGCAGCATCCATATTGAAAGACCCTAGCACTTCAGGCTTACACCCCCAAGCCTCAGGAAGAGAGAAACTTCAAGCACCAGGAAATGAGAAACTAAAAATCTAGTTCCAAGGGCCACCTGACTCAGCCATTACTCAATCACCCCTGTAACAATATAACAATGTAAAAAGATTTCTGTTAAGAGATGTGCTCATCTGTGACTGGGATAGTTGCAGGTGTTCCAGGAAGGACCACCGTGACCTGTGTGTAAACTCCACTCCCGCCCTGATACCCACCTTGAGGTTTCAAGAAAAATGTGCACACTGACATAACTGTATCCCCCTCTGTGATCACTCTGTAACCAGACAATGATTTTATGAAATTAGCTTCTAAACATAAACCAATCGAAGTGACATTGTATGGGAATTGTAATCTTGTGGGGTTTGTGGGTTTTTCCTTTAAAAGCCCTTATGGGGCTGCAGTAAGTTGCAACTCTTGCTCTTGGGAGCAAAGGAGCCCTTCTATATAGAAGCTTAATAAATCCTCGTGCTGTTGCATCAACTGGACTGGAGTCTGGGTTCTTGGGGTGCCCACTTGAGACCCTAAACTTTGGGGTCCAGCAATATGACCTTTGGTAGTAACATGGGCCATGGACATGACACAGACCCCTGCTGCTGCATGGCCACAGACCCAGACATGGCCTTCAGCAGCAGGATAGTCTGGTACTTCATCATAGCCTCAGGTGCCTTCAAAGGCTACTCACATCAGGCTGTTCCTCTCCACCCTTGTGTCTCCAGAAATGTCTCTCTTCATAGTGCTTAAACTGTTCTGTTTCTCTTTCTCTTCCATCGCTCCACCCCATACTTGCACATCTTAGTGTCTCATGCTGCATGCAGGCCCATGCATTGGGCAGGATCTCTGGGTGTCTTCAAGTATTTGTCCAACCCAAAGCTTCCAAAGGAAATAAATTTCTGGCCAAAGTTAGATGCAGCATTGTAAAGCTGTAGTTCAACATAGTTGTGCAGTCTCATGGTTGAACACACCACAACCAACTGGAAAGATTAACAGATAGACCAGTGATGGGAAATAAACACAGCAGGACATAGTCACTCATTTGTGGGTCTCCATTCTTCAGGTACTGCTCTTCTACCTGGGCTAGATGCAGCTCTGGGAGTCATAGCAACTCATAGAGTGGTCGGTTTTCTCAGAGGAAGAGGGCATAGGCCCACTAGCACTTGTGTTAGTTAGTGGCTCAATTGGTGGGTGAGCAGTGCAATTCACCTTTTCCCAAGGAGCAAGAACAACAACCGACTTAGTGTCTCCTGTTCTGCCTCATTTCACAAAACACAAACATCTCGTCTTCCATTTCTCCACCACCTATTTGCTCACTTCTTTCTCTACTGTCACTCCACTGTGTGCTAACTCCCTTCCCATGGCTTCCAGACAGGCATGGGCCAAGCTGTTGTCTTGGCACTTCCCTGTGTGCTCAGGCCCAGCTGGGGCCTGGCCTGATCTCATGTTGTCTTGGCATTTTCAGGCATAGCTGGACCTTTTGTGGACCCTGGCCACTGTGTTGTCTAGCTGCTTCTCAGCTTCCAGGATTTAATTCTTGATGATCCCAGTCATGGTGCCTGCCATATGACAGCACCATTTTTTTTGACATTTGTGGTAATATTGTGTTCTCCAAAATATTGTGCACCCTAATAAACTTATCTGGGGTCAGAGAACAGAACAGCCACTAGACACAGAGGCCAGAAAATGGTAGCACACATACCTTTAATCCTAGCATTCTCGAGGCAGAGATCCTCTGTGAGTTCAAAGCCACACTGGAAACCGCCAGGCATGGTGACTCATGCCTTTAATCCCAGGAAGTGATGGCAGGAAGCAGAAAGGTATATAAGGCATGAGCATGAGGAACTAGAGCTTGGTTAAGTTTTTAGGCTTTGGAGCAGCACAGTTCAGCTGAGAGGCATCCAGTCTGAGGAAAAAAGGATCAACTGAGGAATTGGCAAGGTGAGGTGGCTGTGACTTGTTCTGCTTCTCTGATCTTCCAGCATTCACCCCAATACCAGGCTCTGGATTTGTTTTTATTAATAAAACCTGTTAAGATTCATGCTACAGACATGCTCACAGCCTCCTCCAAGGTTCTCTTTCAGTCCCTTCTCACTAGGCCAGAGGAGAGGTGCCAGAACAATCACTCTCAGGAGAGATCGAGGCCATGACTGAGGCTACAGCTGCCACCCCACTGCCACGAAAAGCCCAGAGCATGATGCTCAGGTTGCTCCAGCCACCAGTACCATCTTGACTCCTCCACATTCAAAATCCAACACTTCTTGTGCCAACAAATATCATCCTTCTATGCCCCCATTATGTTTCATTTAATTTAATTTGCATATTATTGAAACAAATATTTCATATTACTCACAGATTCACATTTTCTCCTTTATACCTGTGTGAATGGCAAGCATCTTTTTAGCCTTCTTTGCCCTCATTCTTCTCTCCTCAACATTTTCCTACCGTGTTTGCCAAATTTCAATATACTGTAGAATTTACCTACTTATCCTATCTGCCATCTGTCTCCCCTGAGTTGAAAGGTCAAAAATACATTGAGGAGATCTTTTCATCTGTCTTGCTTCTTCTGTACCCAACACCTGGAAGAGATACTGATACCTGGGAGGCATTCCACAAATATTTGTTGAATGAATGAATAAACACTCCCATATTCTTTCATTGAAATGGCACATGTGCTAGACAATAGTGTCACTCATTCATGTTTATTTTAAGCCCCTGTCCTTACAGGCCTCTGTTATGCTGTGTGTTGAGGGATCTGGAGTCTATAAACGACACTTCCAGCATCTCTTACCAGCTGGCTCCCTGTCAGCACACTGTTAATGTGTTCTGATAGGAATTTGTATTGTGAAACACCATTCATCTTGCTTCCAGTGTGCGAGAGTTTTCAGTGGTGACAGAAGCAGCTGCAGCAGAGAGAGAACAGAAGTTGCTGCAGCACAGCCACAGTGGCAGCACCGACAGTAGGCCATCAGTTCATCAGCAGGTGTGACACTCAGGCTGTGACACCTCTGTCCAGTCTGTCACAGCAAGTGAGGTTTGGGCCTCGGTTTCTCTCTCTCTCTCCTCCCTCCCTTCCTCTCCCCCCTTCCTTATTCCTCCCATCTTCTCTCTCTCCCTCCGTATGCACTACTAAACACTGCCTGCATTTTGTTCATCCAATATTTGAGTAAACAACTACTGCCACCAAATTTCTTCTAACATTGATCATGATAGTACAGGTTGAAGCCCAGCACTTATGAGGCAGAGGCAGTGAAATCAAGACTTCAGGGTCATTCTTGGCTACATAGATAGTTCAAGGCCAGCCTGGGCTGTAGAACATACTGTCCCAAAATAAACAAATGAAAGAATCTCTTCTAAATACTTAGAACATTCTCTTGATAGTATCTTAATTAATAACATATTACTAAACCTTATTCTTTTTCTTTCCACTTCAAGTTTTATTTTGCTTCTTGCATGGTATTCAGTTCATTTTCCATAGGAGCTGAGATGTGATCCACACAATCAATAAAATGCTACTTCAACCTTAATAAATATTCATAACCATAGGAAATGACATAACACTTTATTATAGAGCAATTATGGTATAGATCTGGACATGTTTCAGTTATGTCCAGAAGATCATCAAAAGTTGATTGAAGGCCAGCATAAAACAAAAAGTAACTTGTTTAAAATTCCTGATTCCATAGGAAACTCATTCTGAGATCCTCCAATTAAAAGGCTGTAATTTCTAATAGGGTATGGGATGTGTTCAGAGAAAGCTGAAGAACATTAAATGGTCTTAATATCTAGTTATAATTTTGCCCTTCACCTTAGCTTTCAAAGCCAAACTTGATTTCAGTTTTCTGTCACATCATTTCATAGTCAGCTTAACCTTATTCTTAATCTAATGTGTGTTTAGATATTTTAGTTTAATTCCAATTTATTAAAATTGCTTTTATGAGATTTTCTTATAGTTAATGTTCAGTGTTCTACATCACCATACTTTCCTTATCTAATTTTTTCCCCTTTTATTGAAAATAGATTCCTTTCTCATATGATAAATCCTAATTAAAGTTTCCTCTCCCTAGACTCTTCCCAGTTCCTCTCTACAACCTCTCCCATCCAGATCCACTCCCTTTCTGTCTCTCATTGGATAAGAACAGGCTTCTAAAAGATAACAACAACAACAAAACATAACAAAATAAAATAAGATAACAAAGTTCATTATTTTGAAGTTGGTCAAGATTAGCAGAAGGAAAAGAGCCCAAGAGAAGGCACAAGAATTAGAGACCCACTCTTTCATACAGGAAGTATACTAGAATTCAGCAGGGAATCCATCCAGTCCTGGCTTTTATCTATAGGCAGAGCTTTAATTACTGTTTTAATCTTGTAATGTGTTGTTTATATCTTCTTGATTTAATTTTTATAGTTTTTTATAGTTTATAGTTTCTTCTAGATTTTTCAGCTTTTATACTATAGGTTTTCAAAGTATAACCTAAAGATTCTCATGAGTCCATTGGAGTCTATAGTAAACTCACCTTTTCCACCTCAAATTTTAACAATTGGGACCTTTTCCTACTTTTCTTTGGTAGTTTGGCTAAGAGTTTGTAATCTCATTTGTTTTTTTTAAAGTAGCCAATTCTTTGATTGAGTCTATGTATATAATTTTAAATATATCATTCACTAATTTCTTCCCCAATCATCATTATTTCCTGGCCACCTACTGCATTTAGGTTAACTTATTTTTCTAGAATATTGTCTTTATTTAAGATCTCTGTGTGTAGCTAGAGTTTTCTCCAGTCCTGCCTAGCCCACGGTCAGGACAAATCTCTCTCACCCGCCAGTCCCGCAGCTGCTCAAACCCAACCAAGTAAACACACAGAGACTTATATTACTTATAAACTGTATGGCCATGGCAGGCTTCTTGCTAACTGTTCTTATATCTTAAATCAACCCATTTCTATTAATCTATAAGTTGCCATGTGGCTCATGGCTTACCAGTATCTTAACATCTTCTCATGGCGGTAGCTGGCAGTGTCTCTCTGCCTCAGCCTTCCACTTCCCAGAATTCTCTTCTCTGCTTGTCCCACCTATACTTCCTGCCTGGCTACTGGCCAATCAACATTTTATTTATACAGAGTGATATCCACAGCAGCTCTGTTTTTTTTATGTAATCATAAATTTTCGTTTTAGAACAATCCTAACTATATTCTAGAGATTCTGATAAGATGCAGTATTATTTTCATTTAATTGCAGACATTTTAAATTTCTTCATATTTTCAATGAGTCACACTGTTCATTAAAATATTTACTGTTCTGTCTCTGGTGTTTATATAACTGCTTTTCAATCTAGTTAGTTCTGCATCTTTTTAAAATTGTGTGTTTGGGTTATTTGCATTTAAGGTTATGATTGAGAGAGGTTTGCTGTATATATGTATTGAAACAGGGTCTCCCTCTGTAGCCCTGGTTATCCTAGGACTATCTATGTGGACAAGGCTGTCCTGGAATCACACAGATCCTCCCAAGTGCTAGTATTAAACCACATCTGATCATTTGGACTTTTGTTGTTGTTCTTTCTGTTGTTGCTGTATTATCTGGCTGGATTATTGTTAGTTTCTTCTTCCTCTATTAATCCTGTGTGTTTTATGTCTAAGTCATGATATGTGGTTCTCTTTCCTCATCAGGGATCATTGGCCACTGACCCATGAAGATGGAGGGAGCAGAAGTGGGAAACAGAGTTTGGACAGATATGGGTAGGATAGAGATAACACTCAGTGAGACAACTCAATTTTATTTCAGAGTATATGGAATAAATAGGTTTGGGGACAGTAGCTGAGGAAATCACCTAATTTGCATTAAACAGCATGATTGTAAGACTTCATATGAGGCAGCAGGGTCCTATAGCAAAGTTCCTATTACAAGTCTTAGTTACCATATATGCAGCAGGATGAAAGTTTTTATCAGGGAACTATGCCAAGGGTCACACTAGAGATAAATCAGCATCCAGGCTTCGAGACATCGTTCAGATAAGGTTAATCATTGAGCAAGGCCTCCCAACAATGCTAGATCCATTCCCAGCTCTCCCTTTTTAACCTATTCTTCTCATGAAGTTAATTACATGATGTACACTTGAGAGTAAGATTTTCCTCTTCCTTTGTGTGTTATTTCCCTTTACGTTTATTCTGCAGTGATGGCTTAGTTGTCGTAATTGCATTAACTTGTGCTTTTCTTGAAATGTTATTTTTTCATTGGTATTAAGAGGTAAATTTGCTGGTTATAAAACACCGGGTTGCTTATACTCAGAAGTGGAATACACCATCCCATGCCTTCCTGGATCTTAGTGTGGCTGCAAGATCCAATGTTGTTTTGATTCTTCCGCTTTTCTATGAGTTCATGTTTTTTCCTACAGCTTTTTATATCGTTTGTTTGATTTGTATTTTTACATCTTGATCTTAGTGTCATGTAGAGGTTCTCTCTCATACACACTCCTGTATGAAGAGGTGAAAATCACCTATGGTTGGCATGATACAAAAGTAAAATGACTGACCTCTGGTTTTGTTTAAAATGTGAGCCTGGTTTCTTCGGAACACAGTCCAAAAATGGAGTTGTGTGAGAATTCTGAGTTCTTGAGAGAAAGAAAAAAAAAAAAAAAACCAAGACAATTATCTTCTGATCTTAGTTTCAGTTTCTTCAAAACAAAGAATTGTTTTGGGAATGTATAGTCAGGCTCTTCCTAGGTGTGGTGGATAGGAGTGAGTTTACTTCAGCTGTTGTTATTTATATGCCTCCATGGAAAAACATGTTTTTGCCATGTGCGGCTTATCCTTGTGACTAAACACCTTACTCGGGTGATTCTTCGTAATCTTCAGAATATAAATTGTCTGGTGCCCTGAATAAAGTTGGTTATTGTGTGAGACTTTAATCCACCTCTTTTTTGGCCCTGAACTCCCAGGTTCATGTCACCAACTAGAGTGGTAAACAATTTGTACAGAAAGAGTTCTGAATTCTCCTCTGTTTTGTCTCTCTATCAAATGTCAACCTCTTCATTTTTTTGAATCACATGACAAATAGGAATGAGCAATTTTTGTCTTAATATTTACAGGAGTCTCACAAGGGGGAAATTATTATTTTTCCCTATTAACTCAGAATAGCACACAACAGCCAACACTCAGATTTTGTTCCTATGTACCTACATGTTGTTTTTTACATTTTTCATGGGGAAGGGCATTGTTTTCACTCTCCATTGTTCCCCGGGAATGATCTGACATCTCACCCCCACATCTTACACATTCACACATTTTTTTTTATTTCCAGAGTCAGAGACATGAATGGATCACCAGGGAAAAAATGGGAGCAAGGTACACTGAAGCTATGCATTCTGCTGAGCTGAGAGAAGTTAATTACATTGGAAGTCCAAAGCAGAGTAAGATCGATTACAATGTCATTCTTAAAGGTCAGCTAATTCTGAACATGTTGAGTACACAGTATGTAAGGAGAAGAAACACATAGTTTTAAATGATTCTAGAGCACATTGCTACCTTGATTACAGGTTGGATGAAAGTTTGATTTGTAAAGGCAAGCGTCAAACAGTGTTTTTTAAAGAAATGATTGCCTCATACTGCAGCAAATATAATTATTTGACAGTAGCCCCATGCTAATTTGGAATTGAACACCACACTTATGTACTTCACTTGTACTTTGAGAATGTTAAGAGACAGTAGCATTAAAGTACTGATTAGGAAATATTCAGTGTATAGGGTTTTTTTGGAGTTAAAATTTTCAATAATTAAGTATTGAGATGATAGACAAAATGGAAAAGGAGAAAGCAGAATGAGGGAGTAAATTATAAATGAGGAAGAATGTACAGAGGTTAAAGGTATGAGAAACAGTAAAAAAAAAATTGTGAATTACATACAGAAGATGAAAAGTAAAATGATTAAAAAAAAACTATTAAGACAAGATGCAAGTTAAAATAAAACAATTGAACAAACACTCAAGTATAAACAAAAACAATAAAACAATTAAAAGTTAAATAAGAAATAAAGCAGTTGGCAAGATGGCTCAGCAAATAAAAGTGCTTGTTGTCAAGCCTAGAAACCTGAGTTAGATGCCCAGGACCTGCATGATGGAAAGAGGGAACTGAGTCTAGTATCTGACTTCATCAATCGTGCAGGTGTGCACCACACACACATACACACACACACACACACACACACACACACACACACACACACACACACAAGCATGCACACACATGTACACACACTCACAATCACACCCACGCTTTGAATGTGAAGTGCCCCAAAGTTTCAGACATCTTCATACCTTTTGCAGATGGTGGTGATATTTGGTGAGGCTTAAGAGGAATTACCTTGCTGGAAATGTCACTGAGGGAAGGCTTTGTGGTTTCAAACCTCACACATTTCCCAGTTAACTCTCTGTTTTATGCTTGCAGTTTGTCTTAGTTACAGTTTCTATTGCTGTGAAGAGACACCATGACCATGGCAACTCTTATAAAGGAAAACATTTAGTTGAGGTGGTGCCTTACAATTTCAGTCCATTATCATCTTAGTGGGACATGGTGGCATACAGGAAGACATGGTGCTAACTACATCTCAATCAGAAGGCAACAGGAAGTAGTATCAGTGTTACACTGAGGGAAGCTTGAGCAAAGCAGACCTCAAAGCCCACCCCCAGAGTGACACACTTTCTCCAACAACGCCACACCTACTCCAACAAAGTCATACGTCCCATTAGTGCCACGCGCTTTGGGGGCCATTTTCTTTCAGTCCACCAGAGTTCAACATGTGAACCCTCAGCTTCCTGCTTTTGCCACCGTGCCTGTCATTTGCTGTCATGTCTTCCTGCCCTGACAGAGTCTTATCCCTCTGGAAGCATAAACTCAAGTAAACTGCTTCATTCAGAAGTTGCCTTGGTCATGATGTTTCATCATGCAATAGGACAGTAACGAATCCAAAGCCTAATATAACCTTCTTTAATTGTGGAGAACTATGCATAGTGAATTGAGTTGATAGAGGACTTATAGCACAACACCCTCTCCTTGTTTTTGAGTACTTCACATGTGATTGTCAGGTCCCAAAGAAACTCAGAACAAATGACTAACTGTGGTGCCTAGTAGCATATCCAAGCTTATGCTGGCCTGTAGGCTCACTCAGTAGCTATAGCTCCTCTCAGCTCTTCTCACGCCTCCCCCTACCCTAAACTCCCCCGGCCCACGGGCTTTGCTTCCCTTTCTCCAGCTTCTGATTTCTACATAAGCCTGCCATTTCAGCCAGGAGCTCCTTCTGCCCCTCTCTCGTTCCGTTTGGCCCCATCTCTCTTCTCTTCCTCTCACTCTCCCTTCTCCCTCCTCTCATGGCCTGGTTCAGTCTGCTAGTCACGTTTACTCCACTACTTTCTCTTCCTGCTCTGGACTCTTCCAGACACCTCTGGATGTACTATCCCTCATAGCTACAAAAAAACCTCCATCAACCATACTTTAGAGTGGCCTCATCTCATTCATCTGGTGCCAACACCAAGGAGATGCATATATGAGGCTCCTTCCAAGGGGCTCAACTTTTCCTAACCAAACCAACTGATGATGTGACCCTATTAAGGTATGTACAGACCATTTGTTTTGATGGCTTCTGCCACCCACCAAATTTGACTCCAAATTCTAAAGTCCCCTCATCAGCCACTTCTTCTCTCCACCTGTTCTAACCATTTGTCTCTCCTTGCCTACTCTGTAAGTGTCCCCTCTGGCTCCTGGGGCCTGCTGAACTTCCTGAGCACCCACCCTCTGTTTCTTTGGCTCCTGAAGCCTGCTACACACTCCAGGGCACCCACCATATGTGGGCATCTCTCTACTAAAACACTTATCCATCTCCCCCTATTGGAACCCTTCCTTTTCCCAATTGACCCTCCCATTTCCACTCTTCAGCTGTGTTCTCCTCTACCTGCTCTCATCACTTGTCTCTCCTCCTCTACTAGGTAAATGTCACCATGGAGCTGCCTGCTTTGTCTGCTATTACTACCAACGACATACAACCGATGTGCCTAGACTCTCCTCTGACCCTACTGGGCCCTTATCACATGAAAAGGGATGTCTCTCCCTTGTGATTTGGAACATTTCTTTCTGACAACACTCTCAGTCCACTTCAGGATGCCCTGGATGGAAATTCTTGTCAGCACAACACTTATCCTCCCCCCTAGAACCTACAGGTCTGCAGCTTCTCTATGCCCTCCTTGGCCTCTATGATATCAGCATCTTCCCTCAGGGGGAGTTACTGCTTGAGATCCCTTCCTTGCCTCCTCCCACTAGGAAATACATGTTCTGTCTCTTCTTCTACCCTCCTGGGCATATATGACCCTTTCTTTGTTACTCCTTGTACCCAGAAATTTCAGTAAAACCTTACTGTGTTCCTGCAAATTGGTTTCAGTACAGCTCAATCTATGGCCAAAAATGGCACACCTGATTTTTAAATTCCCTCTATGGTAAAAACTTCTACCACTGCAAAAACAAATGGTCCCCAGATCTCTTATATCTAAATTGTCTCTGCTTTACACTTCCAGACATCTCTTATCTCGAAGGTTTGTTTACTTTCCACTCTTGAAATCTTTTATCTCTACAATTTCTTTGAACTCTGCTCTCACAAAATCTTTTAAGACTATTGTGTAAATTCTTTAACTCAAGATTTGTAGCTTCATTAGATATGGTTTAAAAATCTGTAAAATCTGTAACAAAAGTTAACATATAACAAAAGGCTGGTAGTTAAAATTATCTATATACCTAAGTAATCTTCATTTGCCACAGCATTTTTTATATGTGCTTCAGCTCTGGTTTAGAGTTTAACTTGGAATCAACTCTTGTTTAGGAAAATAGATGCTTTTAAATAGCTACCACATGGCTCACCTCCACCCTGGCTGATGGCTTTATCAGGATGGAAGCAACCATGTGGCTGGCAGCCATCTTTACTAAGGTTAAAAAGAGTATATACCATGAAAATTCACAACCATCTTGATTAAGATGACCATGTGGTATAAACCGATTAAAGCAACAATTATAAAACTTTAGTCTTTGTCATTTGCCCTGAGTGTGGAGAATAATACACTGGCCCGCTTGATGCCATTAGGACTAGATGGATGGAGACAGACACATACTTGTTTACCCAGTGCCATTTGCCCTGAGCTGGGAGAAAAAACCAAGAGCCCATCAGAGGCCATTAATGGTGAAGAAATATATGGTGGAGTATGGGAGAGAGAGAGAGAGAGAGAGAGAGAGAGAGAGAGAGAGAGAGAGACAGACTGGTTCATGTCCTGTGGAGAGAGGCAGATCAGAAGACACTAAGGTAGTGAGGAATAGGCTGATATAAGAGACTTGCTTGCCAACCAGGGCCATGGTGAAGTCCAGTCTTCAGCTGCTGCCAAGGTCCATGTCTGGGTCCTTGGCCCTACAGCAGCTGTGGTCTGTGTTGATGTCCATGGCTCCTGTTACCACTCACGGCTATGCCTGGGAACATGTTGGTGTCTGAGGGCCACCCTTCAGCTGCGGTGATGCCCATCTGAGTAGCCTGTGCTGCCATCTGGTGCCATAGTGGCATCTAGGCAATGACTTCTGCTGAAGACCATGTCTGGGTCCATGGTCCTACTGCAGTGGGGGTCTGTGTTGATTTCACGGCTCATGTCACCACAAAAGGCCACACAGATGCCCACCTTCTTAGCTACCACCTGTAGCCATGTTGGGGACTAAGGGATATACCACAGCCAGGCTATGCCAATTTGAGTGACCTGTACCACCTATAGCCACAGTGTTGACTGGGCTTGAGTTGCTGACAACAGCATGTCACGGTCTGTGGCCCTACCACAGCCAAGGGCTATGTTGCCATTGAAGGCTGTACAACTGCCCAGGGTCTGGTCTGGAGTGCCACCTAGGGCCATATGGAGTCCGGGAACCATACTGCTGATGGGTCCACACCAATCTAACAGTCCTGCACTGGTACCTGGGAACATGGTGACATGTAGACCCAAACTACTGCTTATGGTCATGTGTGGGTCAATGATTTTGCTGCAGCTGGGGTTTGTGTTGATGTCCATCACCCATGTTAACACAGGGGCCCATAGGAACCATGTGTTGAACCATGTGTTAAAATAAGAGAGCATTGCTGAGCTGAGCCTGCCCTTCATTGGCATGGGGAACGCAGACACCCTCACTGGAGAGCTGATCCCACTTCTACCTGGCCCTAGGATAATGGACCCCAATGGCAGCACAGGAAATTTGGCCCTGCCCTAATAAGATAGCTGTCCCAACTTGGGAAAGCTGGCCCCACTCCTCACCTGAGGGGGGTGGTCCCAGAAGCCTGGTAAGAACAAACCAGCTACCACCCAGACACATACCTGAGATCTACCCAATTTATGACCTGCTGGAGCTTGTGAAGGGACTGGTCCTATGAAACCATAGCCACAGGATCTTCACAACTTCAGGCACCTGAAGAATATCAGGGAAAAGTTCAGGTGAGGGTCCAGTACCGATGGTGTACCAGAAGTCAGAGGCTTTGAACTTGACCAACAACATATTATATAATGAACATCTGCAAGTAAAGCTGTTTGAATAAAAAAATATACTGAATGACACACATCAGCTCCTAATGCCACCAAGATGAATGGAGAAGCAGGGAAGACAGAAACAAAATGGGTTTTTCTGTTTGCTTTTTGTTTTTGTTTGTTTTTTTTGTTTTGTTTTGTGTTTTCAATTTTTTGTTTGTTTTCTTTATTAATATTCTTATCTATGTGTATTTATTTTACGTCCTGACCACAGTTTTCCCTCCCTGTTCTCCTTCCAGAGCCTCCCCCACCCTCCTTTGTTCTCACCCCACCCCCACCCCTAGTCTCGAACCACTCCTCTGTCTCGGTTCAGGAAAGGGCACTATCCCATGGATATCAACAAAACACAGCATATCAAGTTGTAGTAAGATTAAATAAGTCCACATGTATTAAGTCTGGGAAAGGTGACCCAGTGTGATGAGTAGGGTCCCAAAAGCAAGTAAAAGAGTAAGAGACAGCCCCTGCTCCCACCATTAGGAATCCCCCAAGAGGAACAAGCTACACAACTGTCACATATGTGCAGAGGGCCTAGGTCAGTCCCTTGCAGGCTCCCTGGTTGTCAGCTCAGTCTCTGTGAGCCCCTTTGAGCCCAGGTTATTTGATTCTGTGTTTTTTCTTGTGGTGTCCTTGACACCTCTGCCTCCTACAATCCTTTCTCTCCCTCTTCTGGAGGATTTCCTGAGCTCCACCTAATGTTTGGCTGTGGGTCTGCATCTGTTTCCATCAGTCACTGGATGAAGCCTCTCTGATGACAATTGATATAGGCACCAATCTTTGAATACAGCAGAATATTGTTAGGCATTATTACATTGATCTTTTTCCTCCTCCAGGTGTGTTTGGTTCTATTCTTGGTCTCTGGACTATCCAGCCTGTGTGTCCCATGTGGTTGTTGGGAAAATTATAAGAAATGGCCCATGTTTATCATTGAATAAGTGATTTATATAGTGTTGTAGTAATTGTAGATGTATCCCTACAATTTATAAGCCTTATTTATCAAATATATCTTATTCATCAAATATGTCGTTCCTTATCTAAAATTTTCTAGGAGTATGGTATTGAACAATAACTAAGACATAAGAAGTTAGATATATATCTCTAAATCTGTTTCTGTTAACCTGGGTGTATATCTTTATAATTTTAGGAATTTGTCGCCATACAAAAATCCATCCTAATCCAAAATAGTTTGGAGGCCTGCTGTTGCTTCCTTAGTCTAAAAGAAGCTAGAACGAGAAGCAGAGGAGGGCTCAGTAGAACTAAGAAGGTTGTTTTATTTAACATAATATTTAATTGATTTCTTTGGAACTTCATATCATGTACCCCAATTCCACTCATTTCCTAGTCCCTGCATATCCACCTGCTGTGGAATAATACTCTTATACGCTGTAAAGATTTTTCACTTGAATTGGTTTAATAAAACACTGAATGGCCAGTAGCTGGACAGGAAGTTAGGTGGGAAAGCCAAACAGAAAATGAAATCAGTGGTGGGTGATACCTCTGGAAGTTCTTTTATTGTACAGGATTGTTTTAAGTTCAAGTCCTCTTACTTGAGACATTGATCTTGACCAACAACACATTATACAATGAACATTTGCAGGTAAAGCTTTCTGGACAAAAGGGTACACTGCATGATATACAGCAGCTCCCAATGCCACCAAGACAAATAGAGAGGCAGGTGTAAGATGGAATCTCAGAGTCACATTGATTTGCATTTCCCTGATGGCTAAGGATGTTAAATATTTCTTTAAGTGTTTCTCTGCCATTTGAGATTCCTTTGTTGAGAATGCTCTGTTTAGATCTGTGTCCCATTTTTTAATTGGACTACTTAGTTTATTGATGTCTAATTTCTTGGGTTCTTTACTTATTTTGGAAATACGACCTCTGTGAGATATGGGATTGGTGAAGATCTTTTCCCATTCTGTGTTGATGTTAGTGCCTGCTCTATTTGTGTCCTGTTTAGGAAGTTTTCTCCTGTGCAATGCATTCAAGGATATTTCTCACTTTCTCTTCTGTCAGGTTCAGTCCCATTTAGATGTTGAGTTTTATTATAAAATAAACATTATGCTAGTGATATTAAAGCAAAATTTTGTTATGTCGATCCCATACTCAATTCAGTTCTACTAGCCACTACCTACACATTCTAAAACACTGCACTTTATGGAAGATATATAAAGTGCTCAGTTCATTTTGCAAAACACATTTGAAAGTTTCGCTGTTCTTTTACATTTAATTGGTAAAAATGAATTAGCTTGAGAGAATTGAATTCCCTTTCTTTTTTCTCAGAAAAGGTCACATATTCTCATACTACTAAATTACAAAAAATGATCAAATCTATTGAAAAAGAACACATTAAAAACCTAATGTCAGAAACCACAGGGCAAAACCATCTGTGGCTGTACCTCTGGACAGCTGAATGAAGTGCCAGGCATCTAGTGCAGCACATGAAGCACATGATTAGCTCTGGATTGTACATCAAGTCATGTCCTTCCTGTATCAGCTGTTAAATGGCTAATAGTGCTTCATTGATAATTGTTTAAGATTCACTGCTAAACAGAACACTGTCAGGAAAAATAAGTGTGAGGTTTAATAAAACAATACAGGTTCTCACAGTTTCAAACAGAAACAGTGAGTATGGAGGAGTTGCACAGTATCAGTATGTCACAAGAAAACAGACACCCCCCAGTCCTTATCTTTCTGAGTGCATCCTTAGCAGGAAAATACAAAATTGAATGTCATAATGTATCTCACAAAGTTTATTTTCAATATATCTTCTGTTTCAGGACAGACATCCAAAAATACACATTTTACTTGGAACTTTAGAGCTGAATTTTTAGGTAGATTTCAATTCCCCATCTCTAAGAAAGGCTATTTATTGTCGTGGGAAAAGTGGGAGATTTGAGACATGAAAACTGGGGATGAAATCAAGCTTCAACACTTTTTTTTTTTTAATTGTGTGCTTGCTGTTTTTTTTTTTTCATTTTATTTTATTTTACAATACAATTCAGTTCTACATATCAGTCATGGATTCCCTTGTTCTCCCCCCTCCCGGCCCCCTCCTCTTTCCCCCAGCCCACCCCCCATTCTCACCTCCTCCAGGGCAAAGCCTCCCCCGAGGACTGAGATCAACCTGGTAGACTGAGTCCAGGCAGGTCCAGTCCCCTCCTCCCAGGCCGAGCCAAGCGATCCTGCATGGGCCCCAGGTTTCAAACAGCCAACTCATGCAATGAGCACAGGAACCGGTCCAGTCCCACTGCCTGGATGCCTCCCAAACAGATCAAGCCAATCAATTATCTCATCCATTCAGAGGGCCTGATCCAGTTGGGGACCCCTCAGCCATTGGTTCATAGTTCATGTGTTTCCATTCGTTTGGCTATTTGTCCCTGTGCTTTATCCAACCTTGGTCTCAACAATTCTCGCTCATATAAACCCTCCTCTTTCTCGCTAATTGGACTCCCTGAGCTCCACCCAGGGCCTAGCGCGTGGATCTCTGTATCCAGATCCCTCAGTCATTGAATGGGGTTTCTAGCATAACAATTAGGGTGTTTGGCCATCCCATCACCAGAGTAGGTCAGTTCGGGTTGTCTCTCGACCATTGCCAGCAGTCTATTGTGGGGGTAGCTTTGTGGATTTCTGTGGGCCTCTCTAGCACTTTGATTCTTCCTATTCTCATGTGGTCTTCATTTACCATGGTCTCCTATTCCTTGTTCTCCCTCTCTCTTCTTGATCCTACTGGGATCTCCCACTCCCCCAAACTCTCTTTCCCTCAACCCTTGCCCTTCATTTCCCCCACTCATGTCCCAGCTGTTCATGTAGATCTCATTCCATTTCTCTGTCATTGGGCGATCCCTGTGTCTTTCTTGGGGTCCTGTTTTCCAGGTAGCCTCCCTGGTGATGTGAGTAGCAGTCCAGTCATCCTTGTTCCACATCTAGTATCTTCCTATGAGTGAGTACATACCATGTTTGTCTTTCTGAGTCTGGGTTACCTCACTCAGATTTTTTCTAGATCCATCCATTTGCCTGCAAACCTCATGATGTCATTGTTTTTCTCGGCTGAGTAGTATTCCATTGTGTATATGTACCACATTTTGTTTATCCATTCTTCAGTTGAAGGGCATCTAGGTTGTTTTCAGGTTCTGGCTACTACAAACAATGCTGATATAAACATAGCTGAGCAAGTGCCCGTGTGGTATGATTGAGCATTCCTTAGGTATATGCCCAAGAGTGGTATAGCTGGATCTTGGGGGAGATTGATTCCCAATTTTCTAAGAAAGCACTATATTGATTTCCAAAGTGGTTGTACAAGCTTGCATTCCCACCAGCAGTGGAGGAGAGTTCCCCTAGCTCCACATCCTCTCCAGTATAAGGTGTCTTCAGTGTTTTTGATCTTAGCCAATCTGACAGGCGTTAGGTGGTATCTCAGAGTTGTTTTGATTTGCATTTCCCTGATAATTAGGGATGTTGAGCAACACTCTTGAATTGCATCATCCTGAGCTATTTCCTTGTATTCTTCAATTCTGGTAGAATTTTCTCAGTTTCTAAACAGAAAAATGTACCAACCTGATTGACTGAAAGAAAATATATAGAGAGTTGAATGTGTAGGTTTTACCAGCTAGTGATATAAATAAAAACAAAATTTTCTGTCATTCTCAAATTCTAATAGCTTTAACAAGTGTTTATAATTTTAGTCACTCTTATGATCAGAATAAAACCAAGTATTCATGCTGATTATGAAGCTCAGTTAGCACAGTGCCCATCTAGTAAGCAGGGGGCCCTGGCTTCTTCAGGCACCAGTGCCATATAAAACCAGGTAAGATGGTAAATACCTGCAACTCAGGTCAGGATCTAATTTTAAATAAATTTAAAATCTCCTAGATATAATAAACAACACTAGCAAGCTAGGAGAATCTATTGCACCAGCAATGAAAAATTGGTATCATACATTTCAATACACATAATCCATAATAGGACCCTCCAAATGGCACACATCCATATAAAGCTAGCAAAATATAGACAAACAGTATTGGAAAACTATAAACACTGTTGGAAACTATACTAAAAAAAAAACTAAACTGGGAAGATTCAAAACTCATTGCTTGGAATATTGACACTGGTAAGATGTCAAATATTATAAGTGTATTTATAGATTTATTAGAACCTCAACCAAAGGCCAATAAGCTATTTAATACATATCAGGAAGCATATTATATAAGGATCTAGAATAGGCAACAAAATACAGAAACAAGAAAAAAGGATGAATTTGAAAATATTCAGCATTAAGAATTATGGTAAACCTGCAATAAAATAAATATCATAAGATTCTAAGATATAGTGGTATTAATGAAAAATAGGCAAATCATTAGATATAAGACAGAGTCCAGAAATAGACTCACTCAAGTATAGGAAACTGATTTTTGAAAATGTGACAATTTTTAAAAATTATTGAAAATAAATATTTTTCTCACTTAATGTATTATAATTATAATAATTTCCACTCCTTCTAGTCCTCCAACTTACTCTCCACCCCTCCTCCCACCAGGATTCACTTCCTTTATGTCTCTCATTGGAAAACAAACAGAATTCTAAGGGATAATGATAAAATATAATATGATAAATTATAATAAGATAAATCAGAACCTATCATATTGGAATTGGACAAATGGAATAGAAGGCATAAGAAAAAGACCCACTCATTCACACACTCAAGAATCCCATATAAGCACCAAATTGGAAGCCATAATATATATGTAAAGGACAAGTAAGCTAAAAAGAGAGAAGAAAAGAAAATACATAAATAAAATAGAATTTAAAAATAGGAGAACCCCACTACTCCAGCAAAAGCCCCTTGCTGTATTGGAGGCTGTACTGATTTTAGAAACCTCAGAGCCTGCCCAGCTGTTCCCAGCACCACTCCCTCCCCTCAGCCCCATATCTTGAAAGACAACTCTGGGAGAAGCCCCTTGCTCTACTGGAGGTCACGCTGACACTAGAAACCCCAGAGCCTGCCAAGCTGTGCCCAACGCTACCCCCTCCCCTCAGCCCCATATCTTAGCAGACAATTCTGGCAGAAGTTCCTGCTCCCTGAGGCTAAACCTGTACTTCGAACCCCAGAGGCCACACAGGTCAACAAACACCAACAGAGACACCCTATCTGAAAACACATTGGCCATCAGAACCACAGGTCACTCAGGCCAGAAGACCAGAGAGGAAACAGAAACCAAGGGAAACTCAGAAATTGGTACCTAAACCTATAATTACCCCAAATCCAGATGACTAGAGATCAGTTTAAGAATACAACAGCACCCAGGGCAATATGGCACCACCATAGCCCAGCTATCCTACTACAGTAAGCTCTGGATATTCCAACACAGCTGAAGCATGATAAAATGACCTAAAAACCAATCTTATGAAGATGAAAGAGGCCCTTAAAGAGAAAATGAATAAATCCCTTACAAAAAATCCAGGAAAACAAACAGGTGAAGTTCAAGGCCTGAAAATAGAAAAAGAAGCAATAAAGAAAACACAAAGTGAGAGAATCCTGGAGATGGAAAATCTAGGCAAGCAAACAGGAACTACAGACACAAGCCTCACCAATAGAATATAAGAGATGGAAGAATCTGAGGCACATAAAATACAATAGAAGAAATTGACAGACTGGTCAAAGAAAATGTTAAGTTCCTGACACAAAACATACAGGAAAGCTGGGACACTATGGAAAGAGCAAATCTAAGAAAAATGGAAATAGGAAATGGAGAATATTCCAAGATAAAAAAGCCCAGAAAATATTTTCAACAAACTCATAGAATTTTCCTAACCTAGTGAAGGACAATGCCTATAAAAGTACAAGAACTGTACAGAATACCAAATAGATTGGACCAGAAAAGAAAGTCCCACTATTATATAATAATCAAAACACTAAATATACAGAACAAAAAAATAATATTAAAGCTGCAAGGGACAAAGGCCAAAGAGATAAAGGCAGATCTATTAGAATGACACCTGACTTCTCAGTGGAGACTCTAAAGGCTGAAAGGGCCTGGACAGGTGTCCTGCAGAATCTAAGAGACCACAAATGCCAGCCTAGACTACTATACCATGCAAAACTTTCAATCATCATAGATGGAAAAAACAAGATATTCCATGACAAAGTCAAATTTAAACAATATCTATACACAATATCTAGTACCCAAGGTACTAGAAGGAAAACTCCAACCTAGGATATTAACTTCACCCATGAAAGAACAGGAAATAAATAATTTCACACCAGAAAAACAAAAAGAAGTGAAGCGTGTGCGCGTGCGCGCGCGCACACACACACACATACACACACACACACACACACACACACACACACACACACACACACACACAAAGACTACCATCACCAACAACAAAATATCAGGAATGAACAATCTTTGGTCATTGATGTCTCTCAATACCAATGGACTCAACTCACTTAAAAAAAAATTCAGGCTAACAGAATGAATACAAAAACAGGTTCCAGCCTTCTGTTGCATAAAAGAAACATACCTCAATGTCAGAGAAAGACATTACCTTAGAGTGAAGGGTTGAAAAAAGTTTTCCCAAGTAAATGGACCCAAGTAGCAAGCTGGTATAGCCACTTCAATATCTAAGAAAATAGACTTTCAACCAAAATTTTTCAAAAGAGGTGGGGAAGGACACCTCATTCTCATCAAAGGAAAAATCCACCAAGATGGCATCTCAATTCAATTCGGAACATCTATGCCCCAAACACAAGGGCACCCACACTTGTAAAAGAAACATTACTAAAGCTTAAATCACACATAGACTCTCACATATTGATAATGGGAGACTTCAGCACCCCACTCTCACCAATGAACAAGTCACTCAGTTAGAAACTAAACAGAAATAATGAAACTAACAGATGCTATGACTCAAATGTATCTAACAGCTGTCTACAGAACATTCCATTAGAACACAAAAGAATATACCTTCTTCTCAGCACCTTATGGGACCTTCTCCATAACTGATCACATATTAGGTCACAAAGCAAGTCTCAACACATACAAAAAAATTGAAATAACCCTCTGAATCCTATCTGACCACCATGGATTAATGTTGAATTTCAACAACAGAAACAAACTCATGGAAACTGATCAAGTTTCTACTGAGTTACCACTGGGTCAAAGCAGAAATAAAGAAAGAAATTAAAGACTTCCCAGAATTCAATGAAAATAAATGCACAACATAACCCAAACTTATGGACACTATGAAAGCAGAGATAAGGGGAAAGTTCATAGCACTAAGTGTCTTCATAAAGAAATTAGGGAGATCTCATACTAGCAAATTAACATCATACCTGAAAACTCTAGAACAAAAATAAGAAAACACAAAAAAGAAGGGTGGACAGCAGGAAATAATCAAACTCGAGACTGAAATCAATAAAATAGAAACAAAGAGAATAAAACAAATAGTCAATGAAACATAGATTTGGTTCTTTGAGAAAATCAACAAGACAGACAAACACTTATCCAAATTAACCAAAAGGCAGAGAGAGAATATGCAAATTAACAAAATCAGAAATGAAAAGGGGAGCATAAAAACAGACTTTGAGAAAATCCAAAGAATCATAAGCACACACTTCAAAAACCTGAACTTCACCAAATTGGAAAATCTAAAAGAAATGGACAGTATTCTTGATAGATACCACTTACCAAAGTTAAATCAACATCAGATAGACAATTCAAATAAACCTATAAACTACAAGGAAATAGAAGCAATCATTAAAGATCTTCCAAACAAAGAATCCCAGGTCCAGGTTTTACAATAAAACTTTACCACACTTTCAAAGAACAGCTAATATTAGTACTCCTCAAATTATTCCATAAAATAGAAACCGAAGGGACATTACCAAATTCTTCTTATAAGGCCTCTCTCACCCTGATACCAAACCACACAAGATTCAACTAAGAAAGAGAATTATAGAGCTCATAAATATAGACCTCATGAATATTTCCCTCGTGAATATTGATGCAAAAATACTCAATAAAATACTTGCAAATTGAATCAAATAATGCATCAAAAAAAAAGATCATCCACCATGATCAAGTTGGCTACATCCCAGAGATGCAGGGATGGTTCAACATACAAAAATCAGTCAATCTAATCCACCATATAATCAAACTGAGACAAAAATTCATGATTGGATGCTGAAAAAGCCTTTAACAAAATCCAACACCCTTAATGATAAAAGTCTTGGAAATATCAGGGATACAAAGGACATACCTAAACATAATAAAGGCAATTTACAGAAAGCTTATAGCCAACATCAAATTAAATGAAGAAAAACTCCAAGCAATTCCACTCAAATCAGGAATAAGACAAGGCTGTCCACTCTACCCATATCTATTCAATATAGTGTTCAAAGTCCTAGCTAGAGCAATAAAACAACAAAGGGAGATCAAGGGGACACAAATTGGAAAGGAAGAAGTAAACATAACACTATTTGCAGATGACATGATAGTATACACAAGTGACCCCAAATATTCTACCAGCGAACTCCTATAGCTGATAAACACCTTTAATGAAGTGAATGGATATAAGATTAACTCAAAAACCTCAGTAGCCCTACTATATCCAAATGATAAACAGGCTGTAAAATACAGGATGTAAAATAAATAAATATAAAAATACCTAAAAATGAGAAAGAAAGAAAATGTAGCACATTTATACAATGCAGTATTACTAAGCTATCAAAAACAATGACAGCATGAAATTTACAGGCCAAAGGTTAGAACTAGAAAAAAATCATCCTGAGTGAAGTAACTCAGACCCAGAAAGACAAACATGGTATAGACTCACTTATAAGTGGACATTAGCTGCAAAGTAAAGGATAACCAAGCTAAAATCCACAAACCCATAGAAGCTAAATAATAAGGAGGGCTCAAGGTGAGGATGCATGAATCTCCCTAAGTAGGAGAAATAGAATAGATATTCCAGACTGATGTTGGGGGTGGGGTAGGGGGAGCAGGAGGAATCAGATGGTGCAGGGGTGGGAATAGAAGGATAGAGTACTGGGAGAGACAATTGGAACTGGTGGGCATCTTGGGGATGATCTAGAGACCTAGTGCAATGGAAACTCCCAGAAATCTCTGAGGGTGACCCTAGCTAAAACTCTTAGCAATGAGGGATGTGGAGCCTGAACTGACCATCTCTCACAACTAGGCAAGGCTTCTAGTGGAGGGATTGGGACAACAGCCTAGCCACAAAACTTTCATCATACAATTTGTCCTGCCTACAAGATATGCTGGGGTAAAGGTGGCATAAAAATTGTAAGAGTGGCCAACCAATGATTGGCCCAGTATGAGACCATGAGAGGGAGCCCACCCATGAAACTGCCTGGAGGGCCAGGACCCAAAGGCTGGACAGCCCAGAGACCTAGAATAGAACTAAATATGATTGGCAAAAAAAGGTCTATAAATGACTCCTAATGACATTCTGCTATACTCATAGATGAGTGCATAGCCCAACTGTCACTGGGGGAATCCCCCGGAAAAGGGGTGGAAGGATTATTAGAGCCAGAGGGATCGAGGACATCAAAAGAAAATACACAGAATCATCTAACCTGGCCTCACAGGGGCTTATAGAAACTCAATCGACAACCAGGGTGCCTGTGTGGATCTGACAGAGAGCCTCTGCATATATGTTACAGTTGTGAAGCTTGGTCTTCTTGTGGGACTCCTAACAGTGGGAGCAGGGCTGTCTCTGAATCTTTTGTCTGCTTTTAGGACTCTTTTTCTCATAGTGGGTTGCCTTGTCCAGCCCTAGTATGAGGGGAATTGCCTAGTCTTACTGCAACTTGATATGCCATATTTGGTTGATATTCATAGGAGGCTAGTAAGGAAACAAAGACAAATGGTTCTATATAGACATAGAAAATATCTAATTCAAACCAAATCAAGAAGGTGGCAAAAATTTAGTTAGGTAATGTTAGAAATTAAGTTCCCCTATTAGTTGTACGAGGGTAGACAGGAAGACTACAGCTGATATTAGGGAAGCCTACAAGAAATGATATCTAGCAGCGTGGAAATGACTTTACTGATCATCAGTTTCAGAGCCTAGAAAATGTTTTAGAAAACTGCAGTGTATTTTAGTGCTTGCTGCTCCTATAAGAAAGGAGTACTTAAGTCTAAATACTCTGGGAAGAAGAAAGGTTTATTTTGGAGGAAAAACACCAGCATTTGGAAGTACCGTTAACTCAACTCCTGAGGAAGAGCTCCTTTGCTGGGTCACATTGTGGAAGATGGTGCCACGGTGAAAGCACATGTAACAGGGAAGGTGGAATGACATGCTAGACAGAAAGCCACAGAACTGTGCTCTGGTCAGATGTGCTCTTCTATAACTCACTCTTGGAGGAACAGTAAAGTCCCATGAGAACTGCCGATATCCTTTCTGAGGGCAGTCATCTCTTATGAGCTCCAGTACCTCTCAATATTGCTATGTAGGAAACAAGCTTCTACACAAAGTAGATCCAAGCATGGAGACATGAGATGCATGAGGTATTTATATTTTAATAAGCATATCTATAGCAACATAATATGAGAGTAATAAGAAGATAGTTTGAATTTCAAAGCAGATCAGAAGATACCACAAATTTTGCCAAGTATGATGGTGAATATATTTCCTGCCTTCGCAAGCTAAGAAAGAAAAATCAGGAGCACAAGTTCATGTCAGTTACATTGTGAATTGGAGCCTAGGCTATATGAGATCCTGTCTCTAAAGACAGTCCCAATAATAAACTAACCAACCAACCAACAAATAAATACTGTGTACTTAAAAAGTGGAGGAAGTTTTGATGACTAATGAGCTAAAGTAGTGCAAGGAATTTGAAGAAATCATTTACAAATGGACAACTCTTGAGGAAGAGTTCCAATATAAAATTGGGAATTAGTCCTTGGAAGTAAACCATAAAAGCATTTTAACAAGTAATTATCTCTCCTCTGCCTAAAAAAAATTGTCACGTGAAGGTCTCTAATAAGGTATGCTGCTGCCACTCATAAGCAAGCTTAGGAGTTGCCTAGCGAGCAAGAAATTAAATACTCTGCATAGTGCACATCTCAAATTAAACACTGAAGTGTCACTATAGATAGAGATGTTGCCATAGAAATGTGCAGTTGAAGAAATATACTTCTCAACAATAATGAAATGGGCACACTTTTATTTAAATTTGTACTGATATGAAAGTAATAAGGTGCCTTTCAAACAGCTCCTTGAAGGCTCTCATCGGTTCCTTCCCAAATACAGCACACCTTTGGAGTTATTAAAACTTAGGATTTACTTGTCAAATCCTGACAGGCTTTGTATCCTCTTAACAGGGAATTGAAGCTTCATGTGAAGACAGCAATGTTATCAAAGATCTGGTGTTTGAAAGTGATCCTGTCATGAATTCTAAGTGTGGCTCAAAGGAAATCTCTCTGTTCTGTCAAGCCAGGGCTGGGTTTGCAAGAATGCTTAACCGTGTTCAATGGGGCTTGTTGTTTTGTCAGTCATTTATCTGAACACTTACAATGTACTGGCAACCAGAAGAAAATGTCCACTAAAATGAATTACAAGCTTCCAAAGGAAAAAGTGTGCCTACTTCCTAGCTGTAAAGTGTCCAAAAGATCAAGGTTTTTTTTTCCCTGACTCTTAAGGAGTGGACACTGCAGTACTCAGGAATTCTTGTTCTTCTGAGGTTTAGATTTTCTTTCTTTTAAGGATACCTGTCATGCTATATAGCTAAGCCTAACTTTGAACACCTGATCCTCCTGCCTCTATTTCCCCTGTTCTAAGATGACAGCATGTGCCACTATGCCCATCTTCCCAAAGGGGATGTTTCTGACTTACGTGTAATACTTAATAATTAGAAGCAAGAAGTATAGTAAACTCAGTTATTAAAAATGCAAATAACCAGAAAACTTATGCAACTGGCATTTTAGAAAAATGTTAATGGCCTGAAGCAAAGTTAACTTGACACTTCAAGGATTTGAAAGAAAATACCCTGCACGCAGCTCTCAAGTAAAGATATGTCCATACATTAATTACTAAAAACTCAAAGATTCTCAAGGTCAGCTGCTGCTGCCGCCATTGTAGATTGTGAAAGAGGGGCTGAAAGGAATAGAAATAACATGGAAAGGGAAGAAAAAGGTCATACAAATGCCTGCTGTGGCCATCATTGAAATGAGCAGGTAAGAGAAGGTACAGAACCATTATCATGGCTTGAATAGGAACTATCCAGCTGCATTAAGCCCTATGGTCAGCAACTGTTCCCTTGACGATGGTGATGTCTTGGGAAGTTCTAAGATCTAGACAGAAGATAACTTGGAATACTTCTTGGGGGTACATAGCTTCTCCCTGGCTCCTTCATTCCTCCCTTCCTCTTATACACCATGGAGTGAACAGCTTTTATCTCAGTACACCCCTTCCAATATGATGCTTTGCCTCATCATGAGCACAAAATCAATGAGATAAAAGCCCATGGACAGAAATCTCTAAAAACTTGAGATAAAATAAAGCTTCTTTCAACCATTCCTGTCAGGTGTTTCATCATAGTAACGGGAAAAGTAACTAATACAGTTATAGTCTCACCAGAGCTTTGAAAGAGTGAGGGCAAGTTCTGGAGATAGGAAGATAACAAGCCTGTCACTCCATGAATCCTGGAATCCTGGAGGGGGAACACTCATTTCATGTTCAGACAGAAGCGGTCACACAGTAAATGCTCTAAACATTTAATAAGTTATATCTGAGTCATTTGTGAAGGTGACCCTACATGTCTGCACTTGACCCAGGAATACAGGTGACAGAAAAGTATAATATGAGTTTGAACACAGGCTTTAAACCCTGAGTCAGCAGGAGCTCTGTGCCATCCTCCACGGTCACTCGACCTACCAACATTAGTTTTCTCATTTGTAAAGTGGGGTTAATCATAGATGCTGAGAGGCTCAATTAGAGATAGGAAAACACCCGGTAAAGTACTTCACAAATAGTAACCTGTCAAACAACAGTAGCTAAAAATGCACGGATGATTTCAATCAAATGACCCTTTAAAGCTTTGTTATCAACTTACTTTATGCTTATGTGAAACTGACAAAAAAAAATAACAAATAGATGTTCTCTTTTACCAACTTGTCCTATAAAACCTCAGGTACTAAATATTTCAGGCCTATCAGGCAAATGGCCTCAGTCACAATCACTCAACTTATGCATGTGAACTCTGTCAGACATGGTTCAAAGTAGGCATGCTCCTGTTTTAATAAAACTGTGAAAAATCAGCAACGGGCTAAATTTCTTCATAGGTTGTAGTTTGCCAAAACCAAGCTGTAAGTGTTCTCAAATATAACATTTGTTCACAAATACCTTTGTGCTCCAAGACGCAATCTAGGTGTTCTATTCCCTTGTTCTCCACCAATCTATTTCTTGCCTTTGTGAACATGACAGCCCTGAAGAGTAAGGCCAAAAATTTTGTAGAATGTCCAGAAATTCATTTTTCTTTGTCATCTGTTATCAAAACATTATCCCTTGGAGGCTGTGAGGTATCTGTTTATTTTTAGAAGACATCCCGAAATGTGGCATTGTCTCCTCTAATCTGATTCAGTTATCTGTGTGACTTACTAGCTGCGATGCTAACTATTCATCTTGTCAAGGTAGCATTTTCCTATTTCTTTTAAAATAAAGAATCATCTCTTTCTCCTTTTCTACACATTACTGGTTGGAAGCAGAGCTGTAAATCTGCCCCCCTCAAAGGGAAGGGATCTAAACTCCATATCTTGGGAAGAAAACTATCAGAGAAGGTGTGGATATGGGCTGTGACTTCCACAGCCATCAGTATTTCTTGGAGATGATGTCAGATATACTTTTGTTCTTTACTATTTCTTTACAGCAGTTTTCATAAGCAGCTGTTCCTCGCCTATAATCATTGTTATGGTAATGGGCTAGGAATCATTCTCTATTCCATGCCCGCACACGTATTGACTGAAGCTCAAGGAAAGCTTCTCGTTTCTCCCACTTTGTTCCTTTCCTACTTAATATATACCAGGATGCACTTAAGGTGTGCTTTTTCTTCCTTGGCTATCATCAACGCTGTCATTGTTAATTCTAATGTTTGTTTTATAACTCTGGCTCCTCTGTGCTCTTTCAACACGGCTGCAGAATACTTTGATATGGCCTCTTCCTACATTTTTTTTTCCCCCTTTGGTTTTTTGAGACAAGGTTTCTCTGTGTAGTTTTGGTGCCTGCCCTGGATCTTGCTCTGTAGCCCAGGCTGGCCTCAAACTCACAGAGATCCACCTGGCTCTGCCTCCCAAGTGCTGGGATTAAAGGTGCACTGCCACCGCCTGGCTCCCACATTTTATTATTGTAGTTTACCTAATTGAGCTTCATTTAGTTTAGTCTAATTT